>NC_090929.1:725997449-726622449 GCF_040938575.1 Ambystoma mexicanum
CGTGTGGCAAAGGGAAAGGTATCCTCTTGACATGCGACGCGTGGATCCAGTGCTTCTTGCCTTCCACCCGTATCGCCGTATGTGTGGCCAGGAGGACCTGGTGGGGCCCTCGCCACTGCGGTGCGAGACAGGATTCTCTTTCAAATGCCTTAACGAGCACCCACTGCCCAGGTCGGATGCTATGACCTGGCCCCTCGTATTTTGCTGGGAGGGCTTCTTGCACGTGTTGGTAAATCAAATACAGATTTTTAGTTAACCGGTCACAATAATCGGAAAGAAGTACATGCTCAATGTCCCTCAGAGGCCTGGGTTTTGGGAGGTTCCAAAATGTTAGCTGGCCTACCCATTACCACCTCAAAAGGGGAGAGCCCAGTCCTACTCTGTGGGGTCGTTCTCATTGATAGTAACACGATCGGTAAAGCGTTCGGACCATTTCAAATTGGTGCCGGCACTCTTCTTAGCGAGCTTGTTCTTCAAGATTCCATTGTGTCTCTCTACCAATCCAGCACTCTGAGCATTTCTGGCCGAATGGACCCGTTTATCGATCTGTAATTCCGCGCATATCTGCAGAAGTAAAGCGGCGATAAAATGTGGACCATTGTCCGACTAGGTTTGCCAAGGGTCATCTGATCTAGGAAAATATTCCTTAAGCATGGTTTTTGCCGTTGTCATTGCTGTGGCATCTTTTACAGGAAAGGCTTCAACCCATTTACTAAAGGCGCAGATAACCACGAAAACGAATTTTAAATTATTACAACGTTCCATTTCAATAAAGTCAAAGTGTATAACTTCAAAGGGGACAGAAGATGGACCAAAACTGCCCCTTGGTGTCGATGTGCCCTTCCCAGATTGTGTTGTAGACGGACCATACAATTCTGGACAAAACGCTGAGCAGTTTTCGAGATATTAGCGTTAACCCAGACAGTTGGTAACATTTTGCATATTTTCCTAGCACACCCAACACCCATCATCATCCAACCTCGCCAAACCCTCAGCCCATTGCTTAGTTTCTTCTAGTGTTGCATCGGCTTGGATGTTTTTAATAGAATCAATTCCTTCGTCTATCGTACAGACATTTGTGACTTCCCTTGTAGTGTACATATCTGAATAGAGATCAGTTGCAGTTTGTTTGGCTACCTGGTCAGCAAAGGCATTCCCTTTTCATACATATATGATTTTCCGATGTGCCGCGCATTTCCCAATTGCTAGCAGAGTAGGGAGGGCAAGCACGGAGAGTAGCTGAACTATCAAGGTGCCATATTGGATCTTCGTTCCATGTGAGGTCAAGAAACCTCGTTCTGCCCAAAGTCTACCGAAGTTGTGAACCACCCCAAAAGCATACTGACTATCAGTATATATATTTACTCTAAGCCCTTCGGAAAGTTCACAAGCTCGAGTCAATGCAATAATCTCTGCGGCCTGCGCAGAGTTGTGCGAAATTCTTTTGGTTTCCAAGATCGTGCTTAGTGTGGTGATGGCATAAGCAGCGGTGGTTGTACCATCCGGAAGTTTGAAACGGGAGTCATCGCAAAACGGCTCCCCTTGTGAATTGTTCAAAGGTGTATCTTTCAGATCAATCCTGCCTTTAGTTTCCTGTTCTGTAGTATAAAGGCAATTATGTGACGTTTTGTCACTGCAAGCAGTACCTTGCGTGAGAGGTAGTAATTCAGCCGGATTCAATACACAACACCTTTTTTAATTTTTACATGCGGTGCAAACAAGATCAATTCGTATCTCGTTAATCATGCGGAAGTGAGGTGTTATGTTTGCGTTCTATTTAATAGAATGTCTACAGAGTGAGGTACCAACAAGGTTAAAGCATGGCCTAGGACCATACCCTCGCTCTGTTTTACAGACGCAGCAGCGACAGCTCTCAAGCATCTCGGCAAAGCGCATGCAACAGGATCAAGGGCGGAGGAAAAGTAACTGCACGGCCTATTCCTCCCTCCATGTTCCTGCGCTAACACAGCCAAAGCACATCCATCACGTTCATGCACATACAACTCAAAGGCCTTGTCATAATTTGGTGTGCCCAAAACCAGTGCTGAACACAGTGCGGTCTTGCGCAGATCAAAAGCTTTCTGGTGTTCCAAGTTCCACGGCAATGGCAAGGAAATGCCCTTCTTTGTCAGAGCCAACATTGGTTTGATCACTAGTGAGAAATTGGGGATCCACTGCCTACAGTAAGAAGCTATTCCTATCAAGGCTCTGACTTCCTTATGTGTATTTGGGACAGACATGCTAGAAATGATTTTAATCCGTTCAGGCGTCAGCCTTCTTCCCTCCTTTGACAGGAGATTGCCTAAATAGGCGACCTCCTGTCGGCAATATTGAAACTTTTTCAGTGAAGCTTTATGTCCATGTTTTGCTAGGTGAATAAGCAACAACACAGTGCCCTCCTTGCAGGCACTTTCTGAATCTGCAGCCAAGAGAAGATCGTTGACATGCTGAAGCAATGTACAAGTAGTAGGCAACTCAAGAGTATCAAGCTGTTCTTTAAAAGCCCTACTGTAAATGCTCAGACTTTCCGTGTACCCTTGCGGCGCACGAGTGAATGTAAACGAGCATCCCCCTAGGGTGAACGCAAACAGATATCTGCTATCTTCATATATAGGAATGCTAAACAAAGCATTCTTAAGATCTACGACACTAAAATGAGTAGCAGAAGCCGGGATCATAGTTAATATCGTCGTCACATCAGGCACAATAGGAAATTGTGGAGCAACAATCTTGTTGATAGCACGTAAATCAATAATAAAACGAAAAGGAATTGCATTATCCCCTTTCTTGTACATGGGTAAAATCGGACTATTGCACAAACTACCTGCAATTTCTTCAATTACCCCACGATGCACAAAATCGGAGACTATACACTTAAAAGCATGCTCACCATCAACCGAAATCTTATACTGAGGAATACGTGGCAACTTGACTCCTCGTTTCAACACGATTTTAACAGGCTCAATCTGTAATACAACGACATCATTATCATCAGTCGCCCATAAACACTCCGGAGCGTCACTAAATTCCGGCAGCAAAGGTCTGGTCAGAAACTGCCAAGCAGAAAATGCTTGTGGTGAAATCGTCAAACGCACTCCATCCGAAGAACAATGAATTACCGCATGTAATTCCTTCAACAGATTCAACCCCAACAAATTCTCTCCACAGTTTGTTGTCAAAAGAAACGGACAGTGATCCATGAATGCACCCAGTGAAATTGGTACTGGTGAAGAAACCGGACTAACCACTGGCGTACCAGAAATCCCTACAGAAACTTTAGTTTGCCCTGACCGTGGAATGTCCGGAACCCGTGAATGGTCAATGGAACACTTCTGTGCCCCTGTATCTATCAAGAATAGATGTTTCCTATTTCCCACTATCATTTCAACATAGGGACCTTTCTGATTAACGGGAATAGGGGTTGGTTCCAAACCCTGCTTCGGGCAACCCTAGCGAAACAAATCATCAAAGGGAAGGTCTTCAGAAAGATAAGCAGTAGAAGGATGATCAAAGATATTTCTATAATGCAGACTTGGTGGCTGATGTCTTGTGAAAAAGGCTGTGAATTCTGGGAAAACTGGATTCTACCAGGACCCCCTGCCCCAGGGCGGCCTCTGGATAGTCTACCCATGATACCAAATCCTCTGCTGGAGGATCGGGCATTTTGCTCGCCAATGACCCTCTTGTCTGCAATAAGCACATTGGTTCGCGTGTACAGGACCCAACGGCACATTACCTTGTGGAACATACTGTCCTCAAAACTGTGTACTACCCCCTCTAGGACCTCAAACAATCTGTTGCAACAATACTTTAGTTATCAAGTCTCCCTTTTTCTTTTCTATCCTTTCTTTCTCATTATTGTCCCGGTTTTCATATGCAATACTTCAGACTGAGACTTAGCTTGCCACGCGCTCTCAGAAATCATAATTTGCGACTGGATGTCTGGTAACAATCCACGCACAAATTTGTCTACAAATAATGGTTTTCCAGACTCTGTGCTTAAGTCTTGTCCACTAAAATCTGAAAACACTTGTTCAAACCGATTAAAGGATTCGGTAGCACCCTCAGACTTTCCTTGGATACAAGCAGTAAGTTTGTCCCAAACAATCCTTCTTTCAGGAATTAAGGCTTTCAGTTTTGTCACTATTCTATCAGGCAAAGTCAGTATTACCTCTGGTGGTTTCTCGCCAGCTGGTCTATCTCTATCTTGTCTAGCCATATTATCCCATGTGACCTCTAACCCTGGTACATCATCTAATGTCCTAATCTGTTTCCGCAAATCAACGGGCAGGAGCACGGGAAATAAATCTATATCACTCAGAGTAAATACTGACGACTGCAAGACAGATTCTCTCTTTTTATAAAACCCTGTCGGATTCTTTCTAATATCTGGGATAGACTGTCTGATGGCGTTCACTTCCTGTCTTGAGAACGGGACGTGAACAAACTGTAATATATAATGTGCAGGAATGTCATAAGCAGCAGTACCTGCTGCAGCATTAGCTGGAACCTCAACTTTTGGGACAAATGTCGGAGGAACCTCTCTCATAGGCAACTGAGAGGTAGGAAACTCCGAACGCTTACTGAGCAACAGAGCTAAATCGAGCAATAAAGCAGCTGAAGGAGTGTCAGATGAAAAAGCTCTCTTATAGATATTCAATAATTCTGCGGGACAACAAATCTTTCCTTTAATACATTCATCCTGCAGGTATTCTACCATTACCTGTTTCAATTTCCTCTGCATTTCTGGCGTATACTGACTATACGTGTCATATACTTCTACGGGAGATATCGACATGTCTGAAATCCATCTAATTGCATCTTTTGTGCAAATTTGTGTTTCTTCACTCATCGACTTACTAAGGAACCGTTTCTGTACAAAAATAGCACTCAAACTACCACCGTCTATTTCTTCATTCCATAACTTTTCTAACTCCCTTCTATACTCAAAAACCCTCTCGACGTGCTCAAATACTTTCTCTGCAGTATCTCTTGAATATGCTAAAACATTCATATCCCTCAACCTTTATGGGAGATATACATCATTCAGCCTGTTCCACATTACAGATAAATGAATTCCAAGTCCTTCAATAAAAACAGCTTTCTCAGGAAAACCTTCTAGATTAGAGAGTGTAGCAAAAACATCAGATTATCAACTATAAGCGAACAGAACCACTAGGAAGAGAAAGAGTAGACAAATCCTGTACACTAGATAACGAAGGTGCTATCGCTGGTGGAGAAGACAAATCTACCAAACCTACGGCAGCAGGCAAAGGTGGAAGTGCAGGCAGAGGAACAGCGATAGGAGGAGGAACAATAATCTGAGGAAGAGGAGCAATAGGAGGAGCAGGAATTGCAACAGGAGGAGGAACAGCAGGAAGAGGTAAAGCAGCAGGAAAAGGTACATAAGGAGGTGGCGGAGTGGCACCAGGTCTCCGTTCATTTAGAAGTTTGTCAATTAATTCATCAGATGCATGAAAATCTTTAGATGGATATATTTTCTGAATCCCAAGTTGAAAAGCCCTATCCATATTTCTAACTGACTCTGATTGTTTTTGCTGATCATATAATACGGCTTTCTCAGTGTTCGACATATGTCGGCGCGCATGTTTTTCTCTACTTTTAAGCTGCTGCATAGCTTCTTTCTTCCAATTTTGCAATACATCAAATGCTGCAGGGCTAGCTTTTTTCTTCAATAATAAAGATTCTAAATATTCTATACGAGAAATCTCAAAGCTACCATTGACTGGCCATTGAAGTTCGGAAGCATGTCTAGTTTGTCTGTGCCAAATATCATTAAACACTATACTACCAATGCGGTGCTTACAGTACATAGTACATGCCGGCGACCCCTCCTGTGGCGCCGGTCGGCGAAATTCCAAAGATTGTCTGTCTCTGCATAATAATGCCCTGAAGCAGGCAGACAATTTCTCAGGCATATCAGAATTCTGGTGTTACCTGGTCAATAATTGTTCTCGCGAGGACAATACGCTCAATTCAAATATCAGGATACTTAATCGGGTCATGACTCACCTGATGAAAGGACTAAGGGAGGTCTGATCGGATTACAAAGGACAACAAAGGGCCCACATGGTTGTTGATTTCAGCAAAACTGCCCACCTCGATATATGGACCCTCGTCAAGATGCCGTCTCGGACCGCGGGCTCACCGTCCAGGGATCAGGTGGTGCAGTACTGTTGAGGTGTCCCATCTCATCCAAGAAGGGGGCCCCCTTTCTCACCGTCCGATCCCGGTCCGATAGCCGCGTCAACACTTCAACGAGATGGCATCAATCTTGAGGGTACCTGTTCGGGCGCCATCTGTAAAAGCAAGGAAATATCAAGGCCGAGTACCACAAACGGAAATACACCAAACACGGGCTATAAAGATTCACAGATCTTTAATCTACTGTACAGTTTACAAAGAAGCAGAAATACAGATAGCTATCTGGCTCTCAATACATCACAATGAGTACCAGCCCATCAGAGTGAGGAGAGAGAGTGCTGGACATCTAAACATTCGCATTTTTATACATTGCCTACAATATTGTCCAGCCCCTCTACAGGTTAATAATCTGTGGTCTAGAGTTTGTGCCGAGTTCACATACAGCTTATACAATAATATGCACGTGGATTACACGAGTTTGTATTTCTGTCAAGTTACAATGGCGATGTATATTCTCAGCTTCAACAGTAAGCCTTAGTACATATCCCTTCACAATGCAGTTCAACCAGTGTCCACGCTTGGCATTTGTATAACATTGTAGTCGATGTATGCTCGTGGATGAGGCTTGTTAGCGCAGACAATCCTCGGACAACAAGTCATCCTCGGTACAAGGTCTCATTACCTAGTCTAAACAGTTGGCCCTCGGACGGTCTAACCATTAAGAGGATTCAAAGGTCGGGAAGGCTTGGTTGCAAGTTAGAAACACAGTCCACCATTTTAGAACAGAGGAACATATGAACAGAAATCAAAATGGCGGATGAACCTAAAATGGCGGCAAAGTCGATCTAAAGTCGGAACTTTGCAACGTGGTTTTCTTCGCAGAGCAACTAGGCTTAGGCCAATATAAATCAAAAGGAGGCACGATATAATTTCCCGTTTAACAAAGTCTAACACATTCAGCACTGACCCTAAATAAGAAAGAATATGAATACCAAATGTCTTTCTGGAATTCTATACAATAATTGCTAGACTCATTAAAGGTATATTTCAGGCACACTTCAAGGGGTGAGTCACTGATTTAGTCTGTTCTTAAATGCCTCAACTAAGCCTTTCATCCTTCTGAGGTCGATAAAGGAGTACCAACACAGGTTGGGTGATGTTGGGTGTATATTTTTTCTATATAAAGCGCTTAAGCGTAAGTACAAAATAATAACACATCATTCTCATTTGGTCATGGACGTCTGCTTGCATTCACAGTAATTTGTTAATATGGGCCTGATCTTAACGATACATATGGCGATCCATTCTTGTATGAAATGTACATCACATTATAGTGATATCGTAACCATATTTTTCTTAGTGTACAATGATGTGTGATGCCACTTCCTGTTTTGTCAATGGGTGAAAGGTTATGTTCCATCGCTTTGCGTGATATCACTTCGGGGTGAGGTAAAATGACATCACTTCCTGTGATGTCAGGGGTCAAGGGTCGTGTGATGTCACTTCCGCTACCCCTGGCATTTTGGTGAAATGACGTCCCTGTTCAGCACATTTGAGAAAATGTTCAAGAAAGATTGATTGTGCTCTCGTCTCGTGAATGAACTTAAGTAAACTGTAACCTTGCCCTTTCCCAAATTAATTTTTTTCTTTAATTCCCTTTAAAAATGCTTTAATAAACATGTTCGAACTGTATACAGTACTAATAAATTCAAAGGAATAACCAACACATCGAACATTTTGCTTCAGACACTTTTCCAAATGTTGCCTCCTTCTAGTACCCACTGTAGTGAATCGGGGTGAGCATCAGTAAAAGAGTGTCTACGGAGTGAATTTTTTCCATCCATAGACTACAATGTTGCCCCAGACAAATGAGGAATCCATACAAAAATGTGTAGCAATGGGTTCAACGCAATGGTCGAAGTGGGCAGGAGATGTTGGGAGCGGTGCTCCTCTACTTTTTTAAATTACGTTTTATTGTTCGTATACTTTTATTTTAAAAAGAAACTGTTCTGGAATGGTTTCGTTTTAAAGTAAAAGTGTAGGAAGAAGTTGAAACGTGCAATTTCAGTGCACTGCACTGAACGTTCCCTTAAACATAGGCAAATGTGTTTGGGGGTTTGTATCATGCATGGGAGGGGGTGTGGCGATGGGATTTGTGGGGAGTGGGGGCAGGCCAGTAGGCAACATAGTTCCTCTACTTTTCGTACATTTCAACCACTGGTTCATTGTTGTGGATTTGTATAGCCAGACAAACATACACACATACAGTCAGCTTTATAAAGATTATTGTGCAGACGACTGTTGTATACCAGAACTCGCCTTATTAAAATATATTGTTATATGGTGAAAGGTTTATTGAGCAAGATTAATGCTGCACTACGAAGGGGGTGTGGAGAGATGTATGTTATGTCAATTCGATAGAAATTATGTCCTAATTCATGTTTTAAATGTTTAGCGTATGGTTGGTGCTCTCATCTTGTGGCTTGGTTCGCCCCATTCACCTACATTTCTTCTTCCACTGTTTAAAACTAAAGTAAGTTATTTGAAAAAAGATTGGATGGCTTAGAGGAGCAGTAGAGTATGTACAAACCTGACCTCTGAATAGTTCTAAAAAACCTAGCTATAATTGCAAGAAGGAAAACTCTTAAGGGTTTGATGTTTCATGTGAGAGGTTGAGAAGGCAACGGGAGAACAACGTAATACTTGTTCAAATTCAGCATTACAGTTGCATAAACACAATCTGTATCCTGGAAAGGAGCATTATTAATTGATATGGCTTGAGATACGAGTAGTCCCCGTTAGGAAAGATTTCTCTTTACTCTACCTTTCCTTCCATTTTTATGGACCCCTAAACTTTTTGCTTTTATTTTTGATCCTGACCTGTACTTTTTACCGTGCAGTGAAGCCTTAAGCTCCCCTGACGTCTGCTCGGTACCCTGCGAAGAAGAGCAGTCGGAAGTCTCCGGCACCGTCCTGTGGCTGACCAGCTCTGAGTTTGGGCTACCGTGCTGCTGATGTCGCCATTCTGCATTGAGGCCTGGTACTGGGGGTAAGGGAGGGGGGTCCTCGGCTTGTCCTAAAAGACTTACCACAGTGGAATTTGAGTCCTAGCACCAAGGGGACCCGAGATAGGAGGGAAAGTCTGACAGAGACAAGCGAGCCCCTTGCGTCGTCATGCTCGGTGACCACCGTCCGAAACCGCTTACCTGAGCCGAGTCCAGCCATGAGAGGGGTTCCTGTATCGTGTTTTTCTGCATTCTTAATCCGAGAGTCCTTGCACCAGCGTAAGACACCTCCTCGAGATCAGCTTGAACCTGCAATGCCTGCAAATCAAGGACTGGGACTGCCCGCAGGAAAAGCTACCTCGGACCTTCCATCGACTTGCCAAGTCCTGTGAAGAATTAGAGTATGCGGGGTGAGTTACAGTGGTTCTTTCCTGCCCCTAAACTCCTTTTTAAAAGTTTTCCTAACTTTTATAAAACTTGCTATACTTTGGTTTTGCCATTGCTTGCTCGAGCAAGCCTTCTGAAAGTTCACTGGACCCTAGAGACACTACCTTCATTTTTTTTTCCTGCATCACAAACTGTGTCAAAACTTTTCCTGAACTTTTGGGAATAAGGCCCCAGTCAATTTAGGGAAGGACTTTTGAAGATGGGGTTAATTCTCTGTGGACCTGTGGTGCATAAACTAATCTGTACTTGCTTTTACAGTGGTTTGATTTGTATTATGCCCTACTCTAGTTAGTGACTGTATACATGTAATCTATTATTAGTGTTGTGTGATACTTATACCTCTTAGTCATTTCTAATAGCGATATTTGGCCGCAAATAAATAACTGTTTTTTTATACATACTGTCTAAGCTTACTTTGTGACTCCCGTTGTGTGTGTACTCATGGTGGACCCTTTAAAAGCTCACCACCCCTTGAGACTTAGCCTAGACCTCTCGTCACTGCTAGCTAGAACTCGTTTGGCTACAGCTCCCAGAGTTGTCAGTCACAATAAAGGTTGGCCTTCTATACATCTGTCCACCAGGCAGAGTATAGAAAATCAGTCGTAGCAGTCCCCTAAAGTCTACAGGCCAAAGTCTCCAGACATGTAGCATAGAACAGGGCCTAAGCAAGACAAGTCGTGAGTGGTGGGAATCGCATGGAAAGCAAGATTACAGTGCAGATGGTCCGAACAGAGAGGCAGCCAGAAAACTGAAGATGAGCAGGCAAGAGCAAAAGTCAGAGGAAAGCTGATTATAATGGGAACGCATGTAGTGTGTTCACTTGGCTTGCATTTCATAGATATGCATTTTGTGTGTTGATTGGGAAACTACGAAAAACTTTTTTTTTTTTTTTTGGCTCTTGAAACCAACATTTTGTAACTGGAATTGGAAGTAGATGGACTCCAGCCGTAGGAATGTGCACGCTGTTTAAAAGTCTTAACCTGGTCAAAGCTTCTCTATTGAATGTGAATACAGTTGAATTTGTACCAGTCACTTATTCATGTATCTGGCCCTTCCAGAATGGTTAAATATGAAATATTGTATGTTCTTTTTGTCTTAAAAAGGTGGCAACTATCTAAGCAAGCAGTAGACAAAGCATTTGCCAAGACAGCAAGAAAAGCAGCATATAAGGCAACAAAGCAGAAAGTCAGGTCGACTAGCAGGTAACAGGTGAGGCAGAATCCAAGACCACAAAACCAGTCAAAAATCCAAAGCAGCAATTCAGAAGGTGCAACTGGGTAAGCAGGCAAGAACAACAGGGTAACCAAGAATGGTTCAGGGAAGTCTCAACAATCTGAAAAGATAAAAAAAGGTTTGAATTCTAGGAAGGCAGGGATGTTGAAGGTGAACATTAATCGGGCTTTGCCCAGTAAGTTTGTAAGGATCAGTGTACTCATCCACTGATATCTTTGCTTACGTGCACTCATTGAAAGCACATTGCCCAGCAAGAATGCCCAAAGTGCTCCAGCCATGCTTTCTCACCATAGCATTGTGTAACCATCATCACGCCAAATTGAAGATTATGCATGTTGAGCAGGCATTGACAGATAATCAATTAGACATTGGCATTCCAGGCCATCATTATTGCAGCCTATGTTGACCAAACCATCACAAGCAGAGCACAGTGGCACCACAAGTGGTACAATGTATGTAAAGCAAATATGGAGCAAACAGAAAATATACCCGATCGCCTCTTTAGTTTGGAGATTATACTGGGTCCTGGGGAGCATCAATCATTTGAGCCTGCTCCCTGTGAACACAAGTTACTGGAATATGCTCAGAAGTGTCCTTTCCTTTAACCTAACGCTCCGCTAATTATGTGCCCTTCTGGAACAGGTGCACTCTCTAAGTTGAATACTGTGTTTCCCCCAATTTAAAAGCATGTCTTTAAAATGTTTTTTCGAAATGCTGAATCAAAATTCAATAATACATAGCTTTAATTTGTTGCTACCCGTTCTCCAAAATAGATCAAACGGAAGCAGGATAGAACACCATTTCGCTAATGTGATTAAAGTAATGCGTTATGAAATAAGGGCTGATTGCAGTCTTATGGATTATATGCAGCTATCTTTTGACCACAACATTAGACCATGGCTATGCTGGGTTGCCTTTAAGCGCCCTCTATTAATTGCTCAATATGTAGGCCATTGTTTGTTGGGATGATACCTTAGAGTTCTACAGCCACCTTTTATGTTTTCAATGAAGACCTTTTTTTTTTTGTTTTCTTTGTTTGTCACTTTGTTAAATAACCATATTCACGTCATGCGAAAACAATCGGATTAGTGCTAAAGTATCTATTAACCACCTTGTCATGGATACTTTATCTTGATTGGTAAAACTCAGCTAGATAACTTCTTAAAGGTGTCAGGGTCAAAATAAAGGTTTGTCGGCATCACTCAGTAAGCAGTGGCTCCCTCTGCAGAATAAAGACCTAATAGTTTGCTGCAAATCTAATTTGAACATGAGCCAAGCTAGAACTCTTAGTGCATTATATATCACCATACATATATGAAACAACTTTTTTTTTTTTGGCAATGATCGTAAAGATGCATTTTTGTAGAGCACAAAGTAGCTCCTAGTAGTTGTTGGTGTCAAAGTAACCAGGCTCTTGTATGCCACAAGCAGGAGATAACCATCAGCCTACCATTTTTTTCATCATGATCTAGGCATGTAGAAAATGAGCCAAGCTATGAATACTGTCCTAATGGTCATAGTGCGGTTTGACAGCGGCATAAAAATAGAAGGTTCTTATGCTAAGCATCAGGATATAGGTTTTTGCCAATGCCAAATTGTATTTGAGATGGGTTTCGAGGATAGCCCACTTTCCTGTTAAAAATGAAGAGATTTATTTTGTCTGCAAACCTTTTATTTAAGTAGTGATGAGAAGCTTTAGTAATAACAAATAAATGCCCATCAGTTTGCAAACTTTTGTTTTTAATCAGCTTTATTTATCAAGTTTTCAAGTTATCACAATTAGCATAATAAAACAAACACAATATAAATGGGGTAAAGCAAACAAAATGTAGAATAAAGGAGAAGCAAAGTAAGTACATACATTTGAGGTGTTGAGTATACAGTACAGGATTTGCAGTGACTTATCAGTGAAAAGACTGCCACGTTGTTGAACTTTGTAGTTTGTTTCCCTGTACCACTTACACTCTGGTCTTAAAAGGGAGAAATTCTGAAGGATTTGAGACCTATGCTACATGTGTTCACTATTTCTGATATGCGCAATGAATGGGGACCATGTTAAAGGGTATTTGGGATAGGTGTTAGTCAAAAGGTCAGACAACTTTTCCATGGAGAGTATCTCCCTAATCTGTGTCCGCCAACAGGCTATGGATGGACCCTTTGGGGCCTTCCAGAATTGTCCTAATGTTAAAAGGGCAGCATTCGGAAGCTGAGTGGCCAAGCTTGATCTGTGACCCGTTAATGTATAGTGGCCTCATCATTGCTCCCCACGATAAGCATGAGTGCGTTCAGGGGAAGTTCCATCCCCAGAATCTCTCTGATCCTGGCAAGGACTTCTTAACAATATATCTGAATACTCTGGCAATGCCACCACATATGACCCATACTGCTCCCCGCAACGCCACCCTTCCCGGCAACCCCTCCACCATAAATCAGATGAGTTTGGGAAGATGGCATGTAATCTTTGTGGGGTCAAGTACCACTGATAACACATTTTATTTGCACATTCCTTCACTTTCATGCATCTGGAGCTTGTCTTGCCACCTACCCCATAGGCAATGCAATGTTCCAACTGGGATCAAGATGGACAGTTCAGTTTCCCATCTAGTCATATAGGAGAGGATCTCAGTTATGTCCTCATTGTCCAACTATTTGTAGCACTGGCACATTTTCTAATATGATGCTCCAGTGTATACCAGTAGTTCTATACCCCTATGTGTTATAGCGCACATATCTTTCACCCCTCTGTGATATCCATTTCCCCAACTGAATGTATCTAAAGCGTTTGGTTTCGGTTAACTGGAACCTGTCTTTGCATTGTGCAAACATAAGGGGTGTGCCATCACTATATAGCTGATCGAAGGTCAAAGCCCCCCCCCAGCTCCTGCCCGTCTCCCATCTGGCAAATGTGTTTTTGTTGAGATCCTGAGTAAAATCTGAATTCTGAGACATTGATCTAAGGGCACCCAAGCCAGATTTGATCTTTAATTGTCTGCACCATTTATCCCAGTTTTCTAGCAAGCAGTGAGTTGTGGGTAAAAGATTTACCACCAGTGACCCAACTCCTCTAGATCAGAGTAGCAAATGTGATAAATGAACTGCACTTTTTTCCTGTTCAATCAGCTTCCATTTCTAATCATCTTGCTCTGCCGGCCAATTTAGAATGACTGATCTGGGCAGCCATCTGATAGCGTTGTATATTCACTATCCCCCAAGCCCCTTGTTATGGTCTGTGGCAAACCAGAAGGAGAACTCTCGCAATTTGAGATCATTCAAAGAGGTTTTATTAAAGTAAGAATCAAAAACTCTAATTAGCCCTATCGTTATGAGGGAAGTTTCCTACCTAAAAAAATAAAAGCTAAAGGTGTGCTTTAAAGTCCAAAATAAAGTTCTTTGGTCCGATACCTATCCAACTAACTGGCCATACCACATAAAAAAAAAACATCTAAGTAAAAGCAAAATGGGCTTTACAGTAGCCTCACCAGGGTGACTGCCCCAACCAATATATATTTGCTGTGTTCATGGTTTCAAAAGTTCCTTTTTTAGTACTCCAGGATATTCCTCCCAGTCTTTGTTAACAAGAGAATTTGAAACCCTAATTTAATACAAAGAAACTCTCTTGTTGTAAACATGTCCCTTCCTTCAGGATTTCTGGAAACCATGAAAACAAACACTTCCTCCTTCGACGTGTTGGGTTCTCCCTAAAGATCTATGATCCTAATAGAAGTTATTTTCTTGTATCCAAGTTTTTTCAGATAGGACAGCTGTTCACCTATCTTATCAACATTTTTTTTACCTTCTGTTGCTTTCTCAGTCTTTATTCAAAGTGTCCAGCCTTCTTTTTCAACCTCCCACCACCTTTTTAAGGGTATTTTGCACACTCTGGTTTCTCAGGCTCCTGTAACCTGGCTAGCTTTCCCAGTCGTTATTCACAATATTCGTATCTTTATCACTCTCCATTTCATAGTGTATTTGCACGCCCGGTTTCTCAGGGTCCTGTAAACTTGATAGCTTTTCCAGCTGTTACATTGTAACGGTATATTCGGAGTTGGGTTTCTAAGGCTTCCCGTAACCTCTTCGACTTTCGTAGCCTTCACTCTGTCTCAGTTGGGTTTCTAAGGTTCCTGTTACCTTGTTGGTTCTCCCCATTGCTATTTGGCTTGATAGCTATGATCTGACATGCAAGGAGCTGGGGGATCCGGGCTTCCTCAGGGTGGTGTGGTCTCGGCGGCCACTATCGGCCTGCCGGCTCATGTGGTCGCGTCACCAGATGAGGCGATTGTGTCTCATTCTCTCCCTCTCCTCCGACCTCTGCTTCCCAGTCAGGTAGAATGCCAACCTTCAGGCATTCAGCTAGCGCTCTGGTCACCCTTCTTGCTGCCCCTCCAGGACATCAATCATGCGGAGGCTCGCCATCATGCGGTGGCTCGCCTCTGTCTAGCAGTTCTCCTCCCTTGGTAGGAGTTGCTCCTCTTTTCAAAGTTCTTTGTATCAGTTCAGGCGAGATACAGCATTATCTGAAGCTAAAGAGATAGAAGAAATGTCACTATTCGGTGAATTCAAAAAAGAAGTATTCAAAACAGATGCACCAACAGTCTTTTTAGTTCTAATGTAGGCAGATAGCGTTTTCCGGACAGGAGCTCCTTGTCGTAATGGGAGTACTTGTCCCCGAAAAGGGAGTCACTGCAGTGAGGTCCCACTTGCCTAGACGCCTAGGGAGGGTCTTGCTGAGCGGGCTCCCCTCGCTAGCCTCAAAGGGGGTGGTACCCCGCTGTGGAGAAGAGACGAATACCCTGGATTTGTCACAGGTTATACTCGCTGGAAGATCTTGCAAGGAACTCTGGGGAGTTTATTTGCCCAAATAAATGTGAAGCTTGGCCCCTGTAGTTGCTCGATCATTTTAAACAGAATCCGAATCCATAGTGCTTGAAATATGTACAGCTATTTTGGCAGTAGGGTGTTCTTTATTGCCGTTATGCAATCTAACCACAATATGTCTTGAGCTCCTATTTACTCAGGTGTTCCATAATTTTAGCCCATAGTGCTGGGATATTATCCCGGCATGAATAATCGTATTTGGTTGTGAGGAACTAGACCACTTAAAGAATTTGTCTTGTATTGCTGCTATCCTTTCGGGGAACTTGGAGATTTTCATGGCAGTGGATTTGGACATGTTGGTTCTGAAGCCAAAGAATCTCCTCTCAACCCTCGAGTATAGAGGTCATTGCGGACAGTGAAGAGAAGACGTCCTCCGGGAACAGGATCAGGTAATCTGCGTATAATGAAAGTTTATGATTAACGCCTGGGAAAGGGGATCCCTCTAATCCTCTTATTACGAATGTGCTGGGCTAGCAGCTTAATTACTTGGGCAAATAACAGAGGTACTAGGGGGACATCCTTGCTAGGTACCCCTTCATATGTGGATCAAGCTTGACCATAACCCATTGACCTTCAGCGTGGTACATGAAAGTTTGCCGTAATCAACTGATGAAAATTCAGACCCCAAATGCTCCAAAGGTGTTCTCCAGATAAGACCAGTTAAAGCTATCCAATGCCTTCTGGGCATCGAACCCCAGTTTTGCAAATTTCCGCCCCCCAAATTCAAGCCGAAGTGTAATAATTGTATTAATCTCCTGAAGTTGCAGTGTACTCTGCGACCCACTATGAACTCTGTCTGAACAGGGTTTATCAGGGAAGGCAGCACAGACATTAGGCGGGTTTAAATATTGGAGGGGGTCATCTGTCTTTCTTCCCTCTTTACAGTTGGTGGGGAAAAAGGCACAGAACAACCCAGCCAAGGCTCTCAATTGGTCACTTGGACGGGCAGCCAGGCTGCGACTCAAGGGAGATGATGCAGGCTGTTTCTTAAGTACAGTGAATCCCCAAAACCCAACAAAGGAATGTCCACACACTGTCATTTGATAAGTCCTTTTATTACTACCATCAAGGTTTAGATAAATTAGGTTCATGTAAATATACACATCTATAAATAACACACTTTGTACTCGGACAGCACTATAGATTCAATACAGAATGCACCAACTGCTGGCAGTTATTAAAAAGCATAGGAATCATAATGCATTGGATAATTGCATAGCCATTACTGTAGAAAGCCAAGTTAGATTACGAACCTTGGCAGAATGCTTTCTTTAACGTAGATGGACAATACTGTGTGAGGATCCCTCCACCTGGGCAACCTGTAAGGAAAAATGCTAAGGTGTACTTTATCTTGTCTATTACAGCCCAGTCCAAATATGTTAAATAATGCCCTGCTTCTTTTTCTACAGGACCCACTACCCCAAAGTACCTAGGAAGTCACAGGAGAACAGGATCCAAGACGAATCTGGCAAAGTGGTGGAGTGTCTTGACCTTTCTCGATGAGACCCCTCGAGGATTGACCCCCTTTGGAAGAAAGAGTTGATAGGAAATTGATGGCGAGATGAAGCAAGAAACCAAGAAACCAAACACTGTCGGAAAGGCAGTACTTTTTTGTCTTTGCAGTGGTCTACCTTGGCGGGTCATTACTCCTGCTGTGGGTGACCCACGAAGGTGAAACTTGCTGTGGACCGCTACAAGGCCTGCCTCAAGAAGATAGGACCCTGGGTGGCTGTGGATGACTTTTGGGGCGACGGGTGCAGTGGTAGAAGTAGGTGTCAAGTTTCGGATTTTTTTTGGTTTACTGCCTACCGATTCTTTGGTGCTGGAGCTGCAGCACGGATCACGGGATGGCTTCTGGCGGCCTGGACTCGACCACTGGACTGGATGGATTGCGAACCCTCACCAAGTTTGCTCACTCGGGAGGTCTTCTTTGGATTTTGGTGGTGGAGAAACACTCCACTCTAAGCAGCGACCCTGGATCTTCTCCGGTGTGGACAGGTGGATGGATGTGGTGGCAGGGATGCTCCTTGAAGGATACTTCAGAGATCTGGAGTTTTCACAGCTGCAGGTGTTAAGCCGCACTATGCCAGAGTACCCCCACTTCTGGGCGATACTCAGCAACCTGGCTTCCAACACTCACATACACTCCTCCGGACCCTGGGTGGGTGACACAAATGAACTTATTGACTTAAAGCGGTACAGGCACTTTTCTTATGGACCAACGAAAATCCCTTCTCCAGATGGCAGACACACAGGACTGGCTTCGAGGGTCTTCGGGTGAAGAGCAACAGTTGCACAATATTCCCTCATATCTCGGGAAGAGGTTGCCTATTCAGGTCCTCTCTGGTTCAGTCCTCCAATGCATTTCCAGCATCTCGGCAGGTAACAAAGTTTTTTGTGCACATTATAGCATCCCCATTGAGGAGGCAGACCGGGCGCTAGAAGGAGCAGACCCCTAGGTTCTTTCCTGGATTTGGTATAAACGATTGTTACCAATTTGGCAATGGCGGAAGTGGCTGAACAAGAACATGTAATAGTCAACTTCCCCCGGTCATCCATAATTTATCAGGTCCTCATTTTTCCTTAGACATGAGTTCGAGGAGTGATATTTTGCAGTTTGGCTGCTAGCAGTTTATTTGCTTTGTTCCCTTTAGAGTATTAAAATAGTTTTGAATGTAGACAAGATTTTTGTTACACCTCGACCTTCGCTGCATCACATTCCCCGGGGTCTGCCCCGTGCCTCTTCAGTCTCCCGTGTTAATAAGGACAGTTGGGGAGCTCCATTTAAGGCCAGAAAGAGGGACAAGAAAGTGGTTGCTCTTCATAAGAGGCTACGGTGCCGTCATGCACCTTTTTTCTCACGCTGGCAGCTGCCGTGGAGAATAGCTGCAACAAACTACATTTCCCAGAAAACCTGTCAAGGATTGTAGTTCCCGGCGTTAATACGGGAGCCTCATTCTCGAATATGTCACGCCTCCTTGTTGTATTTAAACCACAGCGGTTTTCAGAACGCTGCTTCTGTTTATAGTTACAACCGGCATTTTCTGAAGTGCTCCTTCTGTACCTTAATTCCGGAAGTCTCCTGTTTTTTTTCGTGTACCGACCTTGCCTGCACATGGACTCCTTCTTCTTGATTCTACTTTGGTTTTGTTTGCTGACCGCCCGTGTACCAGACCTCTTGCCTGCTGCCTGGACTCCTGGATTGTGATTACTTCCTGTTTGAATACCATAACTTTTGACCACGGACTCTTGAAATCCTTCATTAAGTGCTTCCTTTCTCCTGGGGAATAACACTGGTAAGAACAATTCTTTATTTGGAATCCTGTCTTCATCGAACTGTTACCTCATCTTTGGATAACATTGCTTCATTTCTAAAGTGCATTTTGGAACGCTTTGCTGTGGTGCACCATCCCGAAACCAGTGCGACCCTCGTTCCATCTGGGGATAGCTACCCTACTAACCTTCCTTTTTTTTATTTTATACTTTCGTTGTTGCCCAGGATTCTTTACACTACTCTTACTTCCACCAGTGGTAAAGTATATTTCCTTGATTACCAATGTTGGGCAGTTGCACATTTAGCTAGTATCTAAAGCCTCTTCTGCTTTATAGGTTGCTCCAGCTCCTTTTTTATGGCTTAAGGGGAACTCACTCAGGTACTCTATTTAAGGGTAATAGTCTTGGGGAAAGCCAGGGTTGAATCTGACAGAATATTCATCTCTTGTCTTTTCTTTACAGCTGGGTTTGTGGCGGTGTGTTCTCCCCGCTCTTTTGATTGATCGGTCCCCTTGTCTGTATAGTTCAGCAGGTGGTCATATCAGTTTAAAGAGTTCATTCCCTCACAGAGAGGAGGCTCGGGTGGAGGCTCCAACCCGAGCTCCTTCAAGCAACTCTCCAGCACAAGAGGTCCGGTCTGTTTTACACACTCCCCATTCCGGTGAGTAACAATTTTGCGGCCTTGTCAGTTAGGAGGGTTTCTAATTGTGATCTGGCCAGTTTGAGTGCCTGTTAACTCTTAATGGATCTGTCTTTTCCTCTCTCTCTGACTTTGGTGAAAGCTGCTGTTTTACAAATTATCTGACCCCTTAAGACATCTTTCACTGCAACTCAGATACACGTCGCCCCCGCCTCTCCATTATGGTCCTCCTTGAAGAACCTCTGTAAGGTTTCCGTGATGTGACACCTAATCGATGTATCCCTTAGTATGAAATTGTTGAGGTGTCATTGTTTACTGGCAGGAGTGGGTGGGCAGAGATACTTTGGTAAAGTACAACCGAACGTGGTTGGATAGTATTCTCTGCCCTATCTTTACCCTCAGGGTTTTGGCAATCAAGGTGGCGGACACTACAAACATTTCTATTCTAGACCAACCTTGGTGTAAGGCAGATTAATGTGCGTAGTCCCTCTCGTCCCAATGGAAGAACCTCCAGGTTTTGATAGAGAAATCTTTAACTTCTTAGCTATAACCACAAAGTTTCTACCATCAGTCTGGGAGGCATCATGAAGTAACACAGACAACAAAAAGTAAATGTCAAAATAGTAGAAGGCCTAACTCTCCCTATGCTAAGGTTGGATTGCCCTACCCAAACGAAACTAAGGTATGTCTGAGTCCAAGCATTCAATTTCAGAATCTGTCTTTGTCAAAAACCTATCCTTGCCCTCACAACTAAAGCTAAATGATGTGTAGGGATGTCAATAATCAAAGAAATAGTGTTCAACATAAAATTCTGAGCTTCTTTCAGCTCTTCACCTCTTCTTCAGCTCCCCTTCCCCAAGTTCAAAACAGTTCCCCAAAAGTCTTAAGATTGCCTTTCTCCAGTTCAAGGCAATATCGTTCCACACAATCCTCGGGGTTCCTTCCCCAAGTTTCAAGAAACACAGTTCTAAAGAAATGGGTCTTGAGGCTTCGTCCTCAAGTCAATATTAGTAATTCCTCAAGTCTCAGGGTACCTTCCCTAACATTTTAACTCAGCCACTTGTTCCTTGGCTTATTTTGGAATTTTCTTGGTGTTCACAATTTAGGACTCGCTGGTCTAGGCGCAGTTGACAGACCACACGGTCCACCCATTGCATGTCGTCCAACCAGGATTCTTGGACTCTAGTTCAAACAGGTTCTTCTGAGCTGGCCCCTGTGTACAGAGTCAGATTCACTTAGTCTCTTTTCACCGGCCTTTTGGCTTTGGGTGCAGCCGCACTGCATTTGTTCATGCCATTCACTTAGGGTGGTCTTATTTCATGGCCACACCTTCTTGTGGTACTCTTTCACAAATGATCTCCTTTCCTTGGGTTGCTTTCAAATTGTCACTTTCCTTTTTCCTGTTAATCACTATTTGCTTGGCCCATGCAGTGTTATCCAATTCAGGATGCAATGTACTTAATTTGTAGTTTTCTTATATTTCAGTATTCAATATGCATGATTTAAGTAGCTTTCAAAGTTTCTCATAGTTCAGTATGCATACATGCAGCGCGCTAGGAGCATCCCGGCTTCTGAGTGGCTTACCCAGTCACTCACCAGTCCCAGCGTTCCTCTTCTGTGGCTCCGGCTGCTTCTTCGCTTCCCAGATGGCAGGCCAACCTCTCTCGCAGGCCGGGCCCTGTCAGGCACACGCCGGCAACTCCACTGCTCTGGGCGGATGTGGACGGCGTCCTCTCTTCTCACTCACAGCTCCAGCTGCTTGTTTCACCGATATTGAGGCTCCCACACCTGGGATGTCGGCCGGCATCCTGGATCTGCTCCTCAGGTCCCTCCATGGCTGCCTCTTCACTGTCCGGGTCCCCTGCTGGTCCTCCCCACACAGGCCTCCCAATTGCTCTCCATACTGCTTTCTGTCTCCATTTATACACCTGCAACTGCTTGACATGTTGCAGGTGTGCAATCTCAATTGGGCTTGCCTGACCATAATTAGAGGGACATGCCAGACCCACATAGTACAGTCATCTTCTTCGTCCCAGTACAAGAGTGGTAAAATGGGTGTTTGGTGTTCACTACTCTGTCACCTCTTCCTCGCCCCAGTACTGTCAGGGATGAAAGGTGGGAAAATGAGGGGTGCTGACTTACAGTAGCCTTCAAAGGCTGGGGGAGGGTTAGGCTGATCCTTAATAGGAAAAGGGGATACCATGTCTCTACTGTTTTATCCTTGACCCCTTTCTTCTTCCTTCTCTTTCTAATGCTTCTAGGGGGTAATATATTTGAGTATTTTCTGGATCAATGGGACAGGGATGGCAATACTCGATTACTACCTCCAGGATAGAGGGTTCTTTCTGAAATAAAGATGTGGAATACTATGTTTCACCTGAGGACTATCCACCCAGGTGATTCTCCCTCACTACTCCACCCCAGGGTCGGGATCCAAGAGCGATGGCCTTTCCCTGGCCGCCTGAGAAGAGGACCCAAGGGCAATATATGCGACGACGCCCTCTGGTTTCTCACAGGGGTCAAAGATGCAATTGACGTCCCCGCACATTATGACCTCCCCTTCAGCAAATTGGTCCAGGTTAGGGATTATGTCTGTAAAGAACTGGCCTTGATTATAATTCCGTGCATACTCGGAGAGAAGTGTGATGGTTTGGCCTAGAAATGTGCCCTTAAATGTTAACTCCCTGCCTTCCGCATCTCGGGAGATAGCTGTTTTCTTAAACAGAGAAGCTTTTCTGATCAGTATGATCAGCTTACCCCTCTTTTCTTAGTGCCACAGGAATAATGATATTGTGCAGTAAATGTTTTATTTAGGAGCCTCTTATCTCCTGGGAGCATTTGCGTTACTTGCAAGAACACAATCAAAGCCTTCATGGTTTTCAGCCTCTGAAGGATCGATTTTCACTTGATGAGGGAATTAAGGCCTCTGACATAGACACCCCAATCTTATTCTCTCGGGTCATCCCCAATCATTGGGAGCTAACCCATCCGATTAGTGGCTGCAACCCTGTAATCCGCCATGAGCGAACAAAGATGACTCAAGTTGGAAGGGAAGGGTAAGAAGAGAAAATAACTCCACACATATCAACCAAATCTGGGTCCAAACTAAACTACTAATGGGAACTCGGAATTTATTATGAGGGTGGCAGTAACAAACTGGGTTGTCCTCGCTCAGGTGTGAGCTCACAAACGTCATTTGCGGCAATGTAATTTTGAGCACCCTTCAACACACCCCCTCACCGAAAGACCACCATTAACTACAAGTCCTTCAACCCCCTCACTAGCAAATGTAACACATGTGGAACATAACCACAGAATCTGTATCTCGCATCGAGCATCACCTCTGAACAGACAGGAATTCTACCAGACACTCAGTGAGTTCTGAGGACATTGTTCTGGGTTATATCAAATCTATCAGGATCTTTGTATTGGGTCTGACAACCCTGGTCCATAACATAACCTTTAAACCCATGAGGCCTCATGGGCTTGAGTCTCTCTTGGGAAGGTGCTTTATTTTAGAGTGCCATTGGTCTGTTTGAAACTCCCTTGTGTTGTGGTCTTTTTTTCAGGTAGTGGTCCTCTGCAATACAGCCCACATTGATCGATGATAGGGTGTATGTTGATTGTCCATTTCCCATTAGGTGCACTGCTTCAGATTCAGAGGTGATTGAGTGCTGCTGGTTCTCATATGTATGTAAAGACAAGTTTGCAGTTATAGCCCCATCTGTCTATAATCTGATGATGTTATCTCAAAGGCATGATGTGACGGTATTCAACCTCCTTCTCTTGTTGAGTGTTACCTGGGATAAACCTTGGAATACTTCAAATCTTACTTCCTGGATATGTATGGATTTAAGAGGTGTCAGAGATTTCATTATGTCCGCCTTCATGTGAACTCCAGTCAGGACGTCTGGGTTAAGTTCCCTTGTCTGATGGAATGAATTGTAGATCCTGTGAGTTCTATCCAGTGCGATTTGGCAGAAGAGTGCTGGGACAGATGCCTCCAGTTTCTGGTCCCCTACTTTGGGAGGAATCCCTCTCAGCCTGATGTTTCGACGTGTGCAATTTTTGGTGTCCTCTTGTTTTGCAATTGGGAATTGCATCTGTTCCTCAATGCTATCCACTAGTTTCACCAGTTTTGCCCGGTCATTGGCCTGATCACACAGGGTGTTTTCAAACTCATCCGGGCGTCTCACTGCCTCCGAGACAAGTTTGTCTAATTCCACAATCGATTTTGGAATGCTTTCTGTGCTTGCCTTATCTCATCTTTGATTTCTTTTAGGAGGATCTGCAGATAGTGTCTCGTGGCTTAGGCTGCATTATCCTTTCCAGGGAATTTTGCATGTATTTGCACTTCCACCCTTTGTGGCGGTTTCAGGGTCATTTCTTGCACTTGTAGTAAAGTTTTAATATTGCACCCTTTTGCTTTTTTGGAAGTGTTAGACATGATCCAGAGGTGAGCCGCTGCAACCAAAGGCAGAGCATCCGGCTCCAGGCAGGGGCGCCAATGGGGCCACCAGCCAGGAATGATGAGATGACAGTCCGAGATTCTTCGTTAGGTGGGGAAACCTTGTCACACAGTATTGAATCCGAAGAGAGCAGCCTCCTAGTTTGAGACTGCATACTGAGGGCCTCCAATTTAACATATGGAGGCAGACCAGGCATGTCAAAGGGACAAAGCAGCGCCCAAGACAGTCTGTTCCGCTCACCACCCTATGGCTATTTCAGAGTGGGGCCGGCAAGAGACGTCGGCGCCGCCTCCCAAGAGAAGTTTCACCATTCTCTGCCCAAGGGGGTAAGTGGCTTAGTATCTTGCCAGAATTTAAATGCCCACTGTACATTCCTCCTCCACCTCTGCCGTGTCTCGGCTAGTATGATGAATCCGATGGTGTTGTCACTTCCACTTATGGTGTTAAATAGAAATCCACTTTGATATCACAGTAAAACGTGTGGACTATACCTATCACGACTTACAGTTAACATAGCAAGCGCTTATAAGGATTTGTACAGGCACCATCTATGTAGGAACCCAACACAAACCTACCTTTCCCATCAGTGACCTCTCCCCATGTGCCCAGGGGACGGCAGCCGCTGCCTGATCTTGACCCTGGAGGTGGCTATGTGAGGGATGATCACATGGGGGGGGGGGCAACCCTCAAGGGAGTGATGACATTATCGAATAAGACCTAGTATCCCCTTTTCCTTGTAGGGATACCCCCCTGTATTCCCCCATGCCTCAATAGCATATTGTCATAACTCCCTTCAACCACCCATGGAAGCTACTAAGAATACCTTCCCATGCTCTGGCTAGAAGTCACCAAGAACTGACTTCCATTTTTATGAATATAGAAGTACTGGAACAAGAAAGCCGATTGGTGTAGTGAAGCTCGACAAAGACCAGTAGCACAAGTTGCGCTCTAGTGGTTTCGAACGCCTAGGTTTTGCTGGGACATTTAAAACACCAAACCAGCTGGCAGGAGGGAGATGCTGGTTGGGAGAATGTTCGTCCTCTCAGTACTGACCAAGTGACAGCTGTGTTGCTGGAAAGACCGTGGAGCCAACCGGCTTACGTAGAAGGCAAAGCGAAGAAGACTGTAGGAGCTGGTCTGCTGTGAGGACGCCACGTGAGGAAGAGAAGGCAAAACTTCCTGGCATTCGTGGGTACTGCAGAGCAGCATCCGCACTGCTAGAGTATGGAGAAGCGCATAGCAGGCAAACGGTAGTGGCAAGGGGCACGGAAGCCACAGAACGAGGTTGGTGAACAAGGAGAGAAGGAACAGGAAGCCGAAGAGCTGCTGCATGCTTACCTCAGGAGAACCGAAGCATGCCATAGAGAAACGGTGAGACTACAGGAAGGATGTTGCAACATTGGGGCACTTCTGTAGCCCTACCAAGGCCAAATTAGAATAAATTAAGCATATAAAACAGAATGTGAGACTCCATATTTCCAAAAGAGAAATAACAGAATGAATACAAGATATTGTCAAGTTTGAAGCGCATGAGAAGGCCCTGGTAGGAAAGTATACCAGGCAGATTCAAGTTGGCAGGTGTGTAAAGTAGATCACATGAGCATGTCCTGATATATAGCCAAAGACTGTGTTGAACTTACATTAAAGAGGAGAAGAAACCTGGCAAGGGAATCCACCAGGTATCCTACGAAATTAAGACTAACAGCCAAATTATTTCCCATACAAACCATTTTTGCTGACCAGAGAAGTCTGAGGAAGGCTCCTACTCTTAGGAGCTTGGACTAGAAGAGGATAACTTGGGGATGGTAGCCATACCCTGGAACTGTGAAAGTCATCCACTTGGGAACTTTGGAGTTAAAGCTTTCTTTTGCGATTGAACATTTTTGTAAATTTTTTAAGGCCTAGACATTACCAGATTATTTTTAGAATGTGAGGGCCAGAATAGAACTTTGGACACACAACATTTTCCTTTGGACAGACCCTTAGTTTTGGTTTATGTAGGGACCGAGGCATTTTCCAACCCCCTTTTTGTTTGAGATTAGTCTATAGCCAAAACTATGACCTGTGTCTGCGTCTCATTTCTGGCTCCTCACACTAGCCATCCGTGCCCAAACGCTCCAAGCCAGGCTCCCTACAGATCACTGCCACTCACTGCTGCCGCACCATCATCACAGCCCCGATCTCAGGTCGGCCGGCTCCAGGCAGGGGCGGAGGGGATGCTATGCTGCTTCTTCACTGCTGTCGGTGCTGCACACCTCCTTTGTTTTCTGGCCAGTCAGGGTTGCAGCCACCCCTGTTCCCACATCGGTCTAGTAGGGCAATCCTCATGCATCCCACTGTACCATCTTGGGCAGAGCACAGTCTGTAGCGCCCCCAGCACTGGGGCTGCCCTGATACGAAGATGCTGATCGGATAGATAGTAGCTGCCGCAAGTGGTCCCAAACTGTCAGGGGCAGGGTCTGGGTTCCCTCGCACTTGCATTAGACAGGGATCATGGGGGGGGTCACGGACCTCTGCCACATGGAGCTCTCTGAGAGCACAACTTCATGCTGCGCCGGTTGGTCACGCCCCCGTTTACACATTTGTGTGTCCTATTTCGAATGGATTGTGTCCTCCCACGTATTCCTCATCTTGGATATATCCTTACCTTCAGCTTTGCTGCTTTGGAAATTTTTTCTCTCTCCACCAGAGGGTGCTCCACTCGAGGCGACGGCGTCGATGTCCCTCGGCGGCATCCGTCGAATGTCAACGTCATCCGTAGTAGAAATGCCTCGAGCGCGCCCGTTGGCCTCAGTTCCGTTTTTCCGTTAGCCTGGCTTCGGATCGAAATAAAACGGCGCTTCAGTCTTAAGCGATTATGTCGTCTTGCTCAAACCCATCTACTCCGAAAACGGGGTTTAAGAAGTGTCTAAGGTGCAGCAGAAAAATGTCCCTGACCGGCCCTCACCGTAACTGCCTCTGGTGTCCCGGGTCCGAACATTGGATCGATGACTGCGGTTCGTGCCAATCCATGACCCACAAGGCCTTGAAAGAAAGACGAGCTAAACTGGCGGTGGGGGAGGAATCCTCGAAGTTTTCTTCGAGAGGGAAGAAAGACTCGGCTGAGTCTTCGGCAAAACACCATAAAAAAATCACGATCGAGGAGTAGATCAAGGAAGTCCTTCTTCTTCGTCCAAAAAGGCGAAAAAGAGACGACACCGATCTCCTTCTTCTTCTTCCTCGACTTCGGAGGAAGTTATTACTTGTCCAACTAAACACGACTGCCCTAAAAAGTGGGAAGCATTTAGAGAGTCCATGATGAACATTTTTGAGAACGCGGCCCAGACCCCCTCAAAAATGTCTGTTGAAGGTCATGCCTCTAGTGACAAAAGTGACAGAGGAAGGTCTAAAACTAAGAAGTCCGACAAGAAATTGTCGAGGGTGTCTTCTAGGGACTCTTCCCAGACACCTAAAAAGACAAACTCTATGAAAAAGACTTTCGACGTCGATAAGTCATTAAAGACTTCGACGAAAACATCTTCGAAGCCTCCGTCGAAGGCTGTTTAGTATAAAGGGTCGACGACCCAACAGAAAAAAGTCACGTCGAATATTTTATCGACTACCTCGAAGATTTCTTCGACGGCGTCGAGTGTTTCGAAGACTTCTTCGCCAACATCGACTGCCTCGAAGATTCCTTCGACGCCATTTGTAGTGCCTTCGAAAACATCGAATACCTCGACAACATCGAAGGTAATGGCCACGACTTTGACGCCATCAACGCTTCTGTCGACGTCGACAACAGGGTTGAAACCTATTCCTGAAAAAATATTTCACCCTGAAAACAGACTTTTTCCATACAATGTCATCTTTATATGGAGAAATGTCATCAGAAAATGAAGAATATGAAGAACAAGATGAACCTGAGGTTACATCAGCAGGGGTAAAATATGGGACGAGATGTTCCAGAGGAATTAATAAATCCTCAATCAAAAATGCAGGATTTGTATGAATGTTTACAGTCTGCAAGTGGAATAGACACATCTCCTGAATATGAATTTGAGAGACCAGATCCAGCAGAACATGCTGATCTGGGTTACAGAAAACTCATGAATAGAGTAACAGAGTTTATGGGGTGAGGTAATAATGCACCTGTATACCAGGATGATGACATGACAGATATTTTGTCAGGAGGTCCTCAACCAGACCCCATACTTTCTTTTCATATTGCCCTGCACAGGAGAGTAAATGCTGCTTGGGAAAGACCGGAATCTAGTCCAGCAGTAAATAAAGAATATGTGGCAAAATACAGACCTTGTAACTCTGACCCAGAGTATTTGAGTAAACATCCTTCTCCTGAGAGTCTGGTAGTTCAGGCAGCCACATCAACATAAAATGCTGCATACCCCACTATTCCCCCTGATAGGGATGACAAGAAAATAGATACTTGGTCGAAAAAGATCTTTACAACAGGGAGCATGGCTCTGAAGTCTACCAATGTATCTTGTACATTGGCTAGATTTAATTATACTCTGTGGGACTGCATGTCAGCGGCACCTCAACACATCCCGGAAGGAGATGAACGTGATGGTTTCCTATCCATAATTAAGGATGGTAAGGAGTCTTCGGGAGAGTGCCTTCAAGCAGGTTTGGACACTGCTGACAGTATCAGCAGGCCCATGGCGTCTAGCGCAGTGCTACGCAGATTTGCGTGGTTAAGTCAATCTAGACTCCTTAACATGCCATTTGATGGCTCGAGGTTGTTTGGCAGCAAGGCGGATGAAAGTTTGGAGAAGCTGCAGACCTCCAAGGCAGCGGCAAAGTCACTTAGTGCCGCTATACGACAACCTCAGCAACGCCCCTACACAGGCTCATCTTCCTGAAGGGATCGTCCCTTTCGTTTTTACTCCTCATTTGGAAGAGGAAGGGGACAGGCCAATCAAAGGAGGCAAAGAAAATTTCCTCGGGGGCGGGGAAGAGGAGCTAGATCTGCCCCAGCAGCAGCCTCTGTCCCTTCAGCCGCTGCTGGAGCTGCCGCAAAACCACTCTGAGGTTTTGACTCACAAGACCCCAGTGGGAGGCAGGATCTCACAGCATCTGAAAGAATGGCGGGGCATTACTTCAGATGTTTGGGCACTGGAAACAGTATCCCAAGGTTACTGCCTTCCTTTTCTAAAGAAACCTCAATCACCCACCGGAATACAACTCTACCAAAAATCCAGACCCGCTCCTGTAGAAAGGTGCAATAGAACATGTACCTGTAGCGGAGAGGAACAAGGGTTGGTATTCCCCATATTTCCTCATTCCAAAGAAGGACGGAGGACTGAGACCCATCTTGGACTTGAGAAACTTGAACAAGTTCCTCAGGAAGGACAAGTTCAAGATGGTCACTATTTCTCAGATCCTTCAGGCTCCCCAACTTCAAGACTGGTTGGTATCATTGGACCTTCAGGATGCTTACTTTCATGTGCCAATCCATCTCGAGCACAGAAAGTACCTGAGGTTCGCGATTGGCAATTCTCACTATCAGTTTCGAGTTCTGCCTTTCGGGTTGACCTCCGCCCCAAGAGTTTTCACCAAGTTGATGTCAGTAGTGGCAGCGAGTCTCAGAAGAGGGGGGATTCATGTCTACCCCTATTTGGACGATTGGATGATCAGGGCACGTTCTCCAGAACAAGTCCAGGATCATCTATCCAAGACTTGCTACCTCCTTCACAAACTAGGGTTCTCTCTGAATTTAAAAAAGTCAAGCTCCAGTTTATAGGAGCAGTCTTGGATACTCGTTCGGGCAAAGCCTCGCCTCCCGAAGAGAGCTCACCACATTCTGCAGATGGTGACAAAATTCCAGAATGCCCAGTATCTACCGGCCTTCGATTTTCTCATGTTGCTCGGCCTCATGGCATCCTGCATTTTTCTGGTGCCGGAGACCGGATTGAGGATGAGATCCCTTCAATGGGACCTCAGGACTCAATGGTCCCAGTTTTCAGGGGAAATGACAGATCTCTTACAAGTTCCAACCAGAGTAGTTCAGGACCTACAATGGTGGGTTTGCAAAGAACACATCCTCAAGGGACAATCTTTTTGGCAGCCATGGCCGGAGATCACTGTAGTGACGGACGCCTCACTCACACGGGGTGGGGAGCCCACACCAACGATCTGACAATCGGCGGTCGTTGGTCTCCATCGGAGTCCAGACTACACATCAACCTTTTGGAGCTGAGGGCGATCAGACTAGCGCTGAAGGCCTTCCTGCCCTCTGTACGGGGAAAGAATGTCCTGATCATGACGGACAACACCGTGGCCATGTACTACCTCAACAAGATAGGAGGAGTAGGGTCACTGCCACTGTGCAGAGAGGCAATGCAGCTCTGGTTCTGGGCAATACAAGAAGGGATCTCTCTGCCATTCACCTAGCAGGAGAGCAAAACACAGCGGCGGACGCTCTGAGCAGGCAGAGCACAGTCTCTCACGAGTGGGAGATAGCTCAGGAAGTCCTTATGGAGATCTTCGCCCTTTGGGGAACCCCTCAAGTGGATCTGTTCGCGACCATCGTCAACAGGAAGTGTGAACTGTACTGCTCAAGGGAATTTCCCCCGAGAGGAGCTCTAGGAGACGCATTTGTAGTAGAGTGGGAATTTCCTCTTCTATATGCGTTCCCTCCAGTCCCTGGGATCCCTCAGGTAATCAGGAGGTTGAGAAAGTTCAGGAAAACCATGATCCTAATTGCTCCGGATTGGGCCAGGAGAATGTGGTACCCGGACCTTCTCGACATGTCCATCTGCCCTCCAATACATCTTCCAAAAAGAGAGGATCTTCTCTCGCAAGAGGGAGGTCACGTTCTCCATCCAGAGGTCAACATACTCCACCTTCACGCATGGCTTCTGAGAGGTTGAGATACAAGGATTGGGACCTTCCGGATGATGTTATGGAGGTGTTGCTTTCGGCCAGAAGGCCTGCAACAAGATCTTTGTACCGGTGTCGTTGGAATAAATTCAGTAACTGGTGCAGGGATAAGAATGTGGATCCTTTTGAATGTGACATTCCAATGGTATAATCTTTTCTATTACATTTAGCTAATCTGGGGCTCCAGGTTAAGACAATAAAAGGATATGTAGCAGCGCTATCTATCTTCAAGCGCTCATCAGAAGAAAGATCTTATTTTAAGAGACCCTTAATAATACAATTTCTAAAAGGTTTAAACAATGTTTTTCCACCAGTACCTTTTCAAGTTCCTGTGTGGGATTTAAATTCGGTACTTAAATTTCTGACATGTGCACCCTTTGAGCCTTTACATTCTTGTCCGTTAAGGCTTCTTACATTAAAAACTATACTTTTAATTGCATTGACATCAGCCCACAGAGTAAGTGAGTTGCAGGCACTTTCGAGTGGTCCTCCTCACACCATCTTTCATAAAGATAAAGTTGTCCTTCAAGTTAAACCATCTTTTCTGCCAAAAATAGTTTCGGACTTTCATCTGTCACAGAAAATAATTCTACCTGCGTTCTACCCTCCTCCTCCTCACACATGTAAGGAAGAGGAAAGACTGCATAGGCTAGATCCCAGAAGGGCTCTAAGCTTTTACATCTCAAGATTGTCAAAGATACGTCAATGTGATCAACTTTTTGTGGGATACACTGGCCGTAAATTGGGACTAGCCGTAACCAAACAAACATTATCAAGATGGATAATTTTAGCCATAACGAGTGTTATAGGCTAGCCGGAAAAGATCCCTCTGAGGGCTTAAGAGCCCATTCAACTAGGGGCATAGCAACTTCAACAGAGGGATGTCCCTGTGCAAGATATTTGTGCAGCAGCCACATGGTCATCCATGCATACTTTCATCAAACATTATGCTTTGGACTCAACTACATCTCAAGGAGGTTTATTTGCCAAATCTGTACTACATTCGGTACATGACTAAAAGGCATCTGTACTCCCGCCTCCAATACAAAACTGCTTTGGGAGTCTATCTAAGATGAGGAATACGTGGGAGGACACAATCCATTGGAAGAAAAAGTTACTTACCAACTGTAACATTCTTTCGATTGGATGTTCCTCCCATGTATTCCTCATCGACCCTCCCATCCTACCCCACAGTACAGTTTACGTGGTTTACGCTCTAAATTCTTTCAAGGCTTGGGTCAATAAGAGGCACGCCTTTGTTTATAATACATGGGCTCTGATGCGAAAAAACAGAACTGAGGCCAACGGGCGCGCTCGAGGCATTTATACTACAGATGACGTCGACACTCGACGAATGCCGCCGAGGGACATCGTCGCCTCGAGTGGAGCGCCCTCTGGTGGAGAGAGAAAACATTTCTGAAGCAGCAAAGCTGAAGGTAAGGATATATCTAAGATGAGGAATACGTGGGAGGAACATCCAATCGAAACAACGTTACAGTTGGTAAGTAACTTGTTCTTAGTAAAATCATCAGAAACCCCAGCATTTTTTAAAAATTACTCTTAAAGTGTAAAAGTTTTAATACATCTCTTCCCAGAATATTTTCATAATTGACCATCAACATGAAGTGTGTACTGAAGTAACTGTCTAACTTCAATTGCTAATGACCCTTATCTAGAATCCTTTCTTCTCTGGGCAACCTGAATGAGGGCACGGGAAATCACTGAATCACCTCTACTCAATTTTCAGTGAAGAAAAGCTGAGCCTGCCTTTCATGTCTGTGGATACCTTGCAATGCAAGCAGCACTGAATACCTTATGCAGTGAGCAGTACGTGGGATCAGTGCAATAGGACTACAAAAGCCAGGGTGGGGAGTCAGAGAAGCAAAGAACAGGGAAACTAGAGATGGGACAGGGAGTGGGTTGAGGTGGTTACTGTATGGAAAGCATGGTATCAACAGTAAGACTAGGGTGTCTATTGAACTTCAACAAGGTTGTGATAAACGCCTATCTAACCCTATGTCTACAGATGGGAGCAAGCTATGACCATCAAATAATAATGCAGTCCTAGTAGAGTCTCGTCAAAATAAAAGGGCCTATACTAAAAACCTATTGCCAATCCTTACCACTAAATATACATAATGTGGGTAGTATTCATGAAAAAGAAAGAAGTGTTCACAAAATGATATTTCAGGATGTTAGGCCGTTGGCCTCTCTTCCCCACGTTTTCAGCACGGGACAAGGCGGTTCACTTGAGCAAAGCACCCACTCAGCCTTCTTCGGCACAAGGATACAGTTCCATTACCAGCATCAGGGCCTTCTGTACCCAAATCTCTTTACTTCTCCAAAGTCTCTTGATTCAGAGGGCCTGATGTACGAAAACACAACACAAAGTTCTTTTGCTCTTGTAAGTATTCAATTCGGGTGATTCACCTCTTCCTCTTGTGCTTTGCCTTGCTCAGAGTGTGCTTTCATGCTCCGCCTTTTATCCGTCCGGGGGAAGTGTGATGAAAGTCAGGTGTGTAATGATCAGACCTTGCCTGACCATTGTATTGGGACATGTCCGGTATACGGCTCGGATGATAGTCCGTTTTCACTCACGGTGAGCAGTTTGTGAGCAAGTTTTTGTGTCGGGAAAGGGGGGGCGGGGTGAATTCATATGTATCCGACTTGGATGGGGAAAAGGTGTTACAGGGAAGGGCATACTGCGTCTCACCATCTGGTGTCCCACTCCCCGAAAGACCCCCCCCCCCCCAATCCAGGTGATCCTCCTGCACTGGTCTACCCCCAGGAACTGGATCCAAAAGTGATGGCTGTGTCCTGGCCACCTAGGTGACAGAACCTCAGGGACTAGCGGGTGAGACACCATGAGGTTTCTCACATACCCTTTTTCCCAATGCGAAGTAGACACATCTGTTTCACAGGGGAAAGAAGAGAGGAAATCCACATTCCCTTGGTCTTTGCCTTTTCAGTGCTCCACAGTGAAACAGTAGGGTTGCAAGTCTAAGAACCATTGCATGACTCAAGGGTTAGAATCTTTTCGCTGGCTAATCCAAACCAGTGGCGAATGGTCCATGAAGAGTGTGAACTTTCTTCCTAGGTGGTAGTATCTAAGGTGGATAATGGCCCACTTGATCGTAAGGGCCTCTAATTCCACCACAAAGTAATTTTATTTCATGTGGGAAAAGTTTGCGACTCGTAAATAAGATGGGATGTTCCAATCAGTCACACATTTTTGACAAGACTGCTCCTAGCCGTGTAAGGGAGTCGTCTGTAGTACACATTAATTTGAGAAATCTACTTCCTTTAGGATTGGGTTCTGGCAAAAGGTTTGTTTTAGGTTGTTGTAATATATATCATCCTCGTCAGTCCAATTAATTTTCTGGGGTTCAGCGTTCTTTAATTTGTCTGGCAGCCTAGTTGTCCTGTCTGAGAAGTTTGGGATAAACTTACGGTAATACCCGATTAACCCTAGGAATGCTGAGATCTTAGTTTCAGGTGTAGGGGTATTTAGGATGGCCTACACTTTCTCGTGTTGAGGATGCACGCTACCATTCCCTATCAAGAAGCTGAGGTATTTCATGGCTGATTCAGCCAGTCTGCATTTGGATGGATTGGCAGTTAGGCCAGCTTCTCTGAAGGCTCTCATAATAGTAAAGCGATGGAAAAGATGGTCTTCCCAAGTTTTGCTATAAATGACGATATCGTCAATATGAGCTAGACCGAAATCGGAGTAGGGCAGTAATATTTTGTCTAAGTGTCTGGAAAGTGGCTGGTGTCCCGTCTAATCCAAAAGGTAGGCCTTTGAAATGGAACCGTTTCAAGGATGTCAAGAAAGCAGTCTTTTCCTTATCGGGTCCATACACTGGGACCTGCCAGTACCCTTTCGTTAAGTCTAGTGTTGATAGAAAAGTGGCGTTTCAGAGTTTATGAATTAGGTCATCGATGCGTGGCATGGGATAGATATCGAAGTCGGAAATGCCCTATGTGCCACACGCCCCCACTTGCACACTGTAGGTCAGATGATATATTTATTTAATGTATTTATTTTGGCATTTATATAGCGTACAAATGCCAAAGGCATCTAGGCACTTTTTCTTAGGAAATTGGTTACATTTGCAGGTTACAGTTGCAGTTGGTCATAAATGGCAACAGTGAAACAGATTTCAATATTATCTTACAATATGTACACATTTTCTGAGGCAGTTCTTTGTTACTTACATTGCATGTGTTGTAGGGTAGCAGACAGGAGCGTTAGGACAAACAGGATGTGCAGCCAGTACGTTGGTAGTGTCCTAGAAGACTACCTGTGAGAACCCAATGCTTGTGTGGGTTAGTGACCGGCTTGGGTGAACAACTCATTTTTTAAAAATATTTTTTTTTACTTTTTTTATTTGACTTGACAACACACGAAAAAAAAATGGGGAGAGCCACATGGCACCAGCAGCGAAAACAAGTAACATACATATTCAGCAATATATCATGTTATCTGTGGCAGGTAGGGGGATTAGGTAATACAGTATTGGCATTCGAATCAAGGGAGACACAGTTCACAGAGCGACCATGTTGTGGAGAACAGCCAGGGGAGGATGGAGCAGAGTTTGAAGGTGAAGTCAAGGCAGACATGTACTCTCAGAACTTTTGCCAGATGTCTCTTGGCCTTGAACGTGGATGTTGCATTGCGCTCCAGGACTCTTCCGTTTCATGTGCCCACGTAACTGTCCTGAGCCACTGTGCGTAGGTAGGTGCCTTAGGGTGGAGCCAGCACATCAATATGCAGCGGCCCGCCAGTTTCTTAGAGTCACGCCCCAACTGGGGAAGGTCATGAATGAGACAATTTAATGGGGTGGGGACAATAGTATGTTCCAGCATGTCCGATAACGTGAAGCAGATATCAGACCAAAATCGGGTCAGGTGAGGGCAGTACCAGAGCATATGGATGTAAGACGCTTGATCCATGCCACATCTGGGGCAATTGGGAGGAGTCACAGAACATACGATGTAGTCTCTTCGGTGTATGATGTTATCTGTGTAGCACCTTGAATTGTATTAACTTAAATTTAGAATTATAGGACACATCGTGGGTGTGAGCACACATTCGGGACCATCTCTCGTCAGTGATCTCAATCTCAAGATCTTCCTCCCAGCTGCGTTTCAACTTGGTAAAGGCAGGGGCTGCTCTAGCCTGCAGTAAGGAGTAGAGCCTTGACACCTTCCCTTTGAAGGAGGAAAAGGAACAGTTCCGCAACTATGGGTTCGTCGGGTGGTAGCGTGGAGAAGTTAGGGTATCTGGATTTGCGAGTGAGGAGTATTGTAGCCATGCTGAGGGGCGACGCTTGAGGGAAAGAGGGAGTTCAGACCACTCAATGAAGTTGCCCTGTTCATAGGCATCACGGAGTGCCAGAAATCCAGCATCAGCCCAACTGGATACTATAGTTTGTGGAATAGATGGGACATCAGGGAAGAAGTTCCATAGAGGCAGGTCCCCGTGGAATGGGTGAGTTGTGTTGACCATTGCCCAGAGTTTGGCTAATGCTAAGGATGTGCTAGCCACAGGGTCTGCAGAGTCGGGCTCAGGAGGTATAGCTTTAAGGATAAGGGAGCCAATCACCCGGTCAGAAACCGTTAGTTTCTCCAACCGAACATGCGGGGGGGGGGGGTCAGTGGTGGTAAACCAATGAGTGGCAAATTGAGATTGGGCTACCACCCAGTATCTAGTGAAATCAGGGGCGCTAAACCCGCCCAATTCCTTGGGGGTGGTCAGTGTAGACAGTTTGAGGCGGACTGCACCTGAATGCCAAAGGAAGGTATTTATATGGCGTAATGATTTGAAGAATGCGACCCCTGGCCATATAGGCAGGTTGGTGAAACGATAAAGGAGTTGAGGTAATACTACCATTTTAAGTATACCAATCCTACCTGCTAGTGAAATGGGGAGTCTAGTCCAGCTTGATTTTTTTATAGCCAGGTTCGTCAGATAAGTCTGATAATTGTCTTCGCGCAGTTTCGCCGTGTGCCGGGAGACTACAACCCCCATGTAGGTGATGCTAGATCGGGACCAGGAGAATCCCCATAAATCCAACGGGGACGTGTGGAGTCTGTAAGTGGGAATAGTATAGATTTGGAACAGTTTACTTTCAGCCCAGATATGTCCCCAAATCGCGCATCATCCGCGAGTATAGGGGTGAGGTTGGTTTCAGGGGAGCAGATGTACAGGGAAACTATATCGGATTGGCCCGCTGTGCGCAATCACCTATGAGAGTGTAACTGGTGAATCATGTCGGCAAAGGGTTCAATGACTATGGTGAAGATTAGCGGGGAAAACGGGCATCCCTGTCATGTCCCTCTGGATATCTGGAAGGGAATGGAGCACCTATCCTCTGTGCGAACTCTGGCCGAGGGAGCGGTGTAAAGTAGCTTAACCCAAGTCCGGAATTGAGGGCCAAACTTGCATTTCTCAAGGACCCGCCAGAGGTACCTCCACGGGACCGAGTCAAATGCCTTCTGCATATCCATAGTGGCTGCTACAGCCTGTGTGGTTTGGTCGGCCCTGCTGATCACATTGAAGAGCCTTCTTAAATTCAGGGATGTGGACCTTCCCGGGACAAATCCTGCCTGGTCTGAATGGATGATGTGGGGCATGTATGAAGCTAGGCGGTTGGCCAGAAGTTTAGCGTATATTTTAACATCCCTGTTAATCAATGAAAGGGGTCTGTATGAACTGCACTGGGTAAGGGGCTTACCAGGTTTGAGGAGGACTGTTATTAACGCCTCCCGGAGAGATGGGGGAAGTATACCCTTTTCGCAGGATTCCTCCCATAGGGCCAGTAAGTGTAGGACCAGGTGTGACTTGTATTGCTTATAAAATTCCATGGGGAGTCCATCCGGGCCTGGGGCCTTCCCAGCTGCCAGCGAGTCAATGGCCTCAGTGAGCTCCTCGGGAGTGATAGGCCTCTCCAGGGAGATGCCGGCCTCAGTGGACAGGACTGACAGAGGAAGACTTTCCAAGTAGGAGTCAATTTCTGATATATTTGGACCATTAACTTCTGAGTACAGGGAGGTGTAAAACAATAGGAATTCAGAGTTGATATCCTGAGGTGAAGTGGCCAGTGAGCCGTCAGGCCTCAATAGCCGGGATATTAGGGGCTCCGAATTCACGACTGAGCATCCTGGCCAGCATACGGCCCGGTCGCTCTCCCTCTCCATATTTCCTTACCGACTGGGGGGAATCAAGGAACTTAACCTTGCGTTCTGCAAGGGTGCAGAACCTATCGAGCTCCGAACCCAATGCCGCAAGAGTAGTTGGGGAGTAGTCCCTAGCGTATCGGATCTCGAGAGTGGCCAGAGTTGATTCACTAATGGCAATATCCGCACGGATTACCTTTAGAATGCTGCATCCCTTAGAAATGGCAATTCCCCTCATAAAAACTTTAAAGGATTCCCAAAGGATGGCTTGCTTTGAAACAGAGTTTGTATTGACCTCAAAGAATTCCTCAATCGAGGTTTTGAGCTCAGTAGCAAAGACCTGATCAAGAAGTGCATGAGAATTCATCCTCCACTGCGTCGTTTTGTCGGCGTCTGGACCCCAGTTCAGCGAGATGAGTACCGGTGAATGGTCTGATAATGTTCTGGGGAGGATAGCCTGGTGGGACAGGGATCTGCCCAGCACGTCAGTTACGAGCCATCTATCTATTCTAGAATGAGAATTGTGGACTGAGGAATAAAATGAGTATGTGCGGGAATCGGGGTTCATTAGCCGCCAGGCATCCACTAGTGCCAGTCGAGGGAGAGTTGTAAGAATGGTATAGGCTGCTCTGGAGAGTTGGCAAGGCCGCGAGCCCGACCTGTCCAGGGTAACATCTAGTATCATATTGAAACCGCCTCCCCACATAATCGGGATTTTGGGGTAACCCTCCAGGACAGAGGCTAGGTGTAAGTAGAAGTCGGGATCGACATTCGGACCATATATGTTCAGGATGGCTACCTCCTGATGTTGTACCGTGCCGATGGTTAATACATATCTGCCAAGGGGGTCTATACACGAGTGGTTACACGTGAACTTCAAGCTCCTATGTATTAAAGTAAGAGTGCCGCTGTCACGATGCCTGCCCCCAGACATCCGGAACAGGTCCATCTATCCAGGGAACAGGCATCCATGAAGACCCAGGAATTCCCAAAACCCCGTCTAGGGGCTATATGGGTTCAGTCGTGGCGCCGTAGGCGCCAGGCTCATATTGCCATCTTTAAATTGTGCAGGTCATCCTGCAAAGAACTCGCATACAGGCCATCATGAGGCCTTGAAGGGGCTACTTTCCTTTAGGAACTATTTTACTACTTGGGTGTGGTACTGGAACTCTTTACCTGGGAACTACTTTTTTGATGATATTTAAACCACGCCCGAAGAGCAGCACACGCTTCGGGTTATTCTGCATCTCAGCAGCGTAACGCTCACCGTGTTTGCAGTCCAGTATTCAGTCTAGAGCTACACCCATTTGTGTCCGGAGGCGATCCTAGAGAAAAGGAAAGAAGAAGAGACGGTTAGAACAGGAAGATTCCCATTTGGTCATCATCTTCTCCTGGAGCAGCTGCACCTGTGAGAAAGGGAAAAAACATTTAAAACTGTTGCATTGCCAGCTGCAGCGCCGCGCCATTCTCGCCTATCATTAGAGCATCTTCACGACCCGCCGCTTGCAACATCAGCATCTGAAAAAACGAGAACAAACAAAAGGTGAGCAGGGTTCCGCCAAAGGCATTCACTTACTTACCCCAAGATACTTACTTGGCATATTACCGCTCGAGGCAGCGCTGGTCACCATTCTACGCTCGACATTTTCGCAAAAGGCACCGCACCCGCAACGAAGATAGTGAACTATTGGTTAATAGCACTTGGGACAATATTACTTGCTAAACAGTGCTTGGTGCAAACTGACTCTTACCAAGGTGCTACCTTCATCCATCGAGGCGAACTCGTTCCTCGGACCACGCTGCATGGGGAAAGGTATGAAAGGAGCATGAGTGAATAAACAGACATTTGAACTCTAAAAGAACTATACATTTGGTTTACACGCAACTTACCTCGGAGTCATTATTTGTCTGGAACTCTGCCAAATACCTTCGGATCAGTGAAGTGACTGAAGTTCTACACGCCCCTGCACTCCAAGCGCAGGATGGAGAGTTCATCCTTCCGAACTATAAGTTGCGACTTTACGAAGGGGAATACTAGAAGTTTTCGGGAAGATAGTGTTAACCCCTCTACCACAGGTGGCTAATTCCCTTTACTGCTTCTAGGAAAAACCTCTTGCGGGCCGGACAGACGAAACTGAGTGGGCAAGTGCAGTCGATCATCACTTCGCTACGAGTCACACTGGTGGAGACCGCAGCAGTCCAGCTTCGTTCGGCGCCCCCCTGGAATCCAGGTGAGCGTGACAGCCGCGGCCTTGAGTGGAAGAGTTAGTGTAATACCTCTGGGGACCCCACTGTTTAGCGAATCGTTCACATTGGTCAGAGCAAGCATGGGTTTCTTGCAAGCATAGGATCTTTACACCGTGGCGTTCAGCATGTAGCTGGATCTGCCGCATCTTTTTGTGGTTACCTAACCCACGGACGTTCCAGCTCATAAAGGTCAGGTCGTTATTAGCCATTCGTGTACGGTATTGATTGGGTTTCTGTACATGGGTTACCAGCGGAAAGGAGTCAGTCGATCTGGATGCAAGTGGATCCCTAGCTATATGCTCGTGATGTACTACTATGGCGCATGATATGATATGATAAGGCATTTGTAACGCGCCTATACACAAGTGTTTCAAGGCGCGACGAGGCAGGGGGGGGGGAACAAGGGGAGACAGACAACGATCTTACTAGGCCAGGTGTCATTCAGATCGCGCAAGTGCAAGGGTAGAAGGGAAGGGAAAAGTGCATGGGGGAAAGGGAGAGGGGAAAGTGCAGTACAGGGTTATTAGCATACAGCATACAGGATAAATAACAAGGGCCAGCTGGTGGCAAGTGCGAGGTAAGTGCAATAGAACATCCCATTTCCCCCCTCCCCACCCACCCACATCCCTCCCCCAATCAGAGGGACCCTTACCCAAACAGAACCATAGCAACAACAAACTTCTAGGCATCTGCGCCTGGGGGCCTGTTAGTTAGCCCAGCGATGGCGCACCGGACTGGGGAAAGTGTGAGGAGATTATACAATACAGCAGTATTAGCCAGAGTGTTCAGTGTGGGGGTACGGGTGCGGTGGGGCCATGGTCCAAGAGACAGAAGGCCACTGGAGAAGAGGAAAGTAACCATGGTCCCTGGAGCACCAACACGAGAGTATGAAGTAGGCCCAGGGTGGCTGTGGACGAGCTCAAGATCCCGGTATTTAACTACCGGAGGCAGGAGGTAAATATAGGATAGTATCCAAACTGTGGCCTCATCAGGGCCTCAAACACCTCAAAACACAATTTGTCTGTGTGGCAACCAAGGCCACATTGCGGAGGATCAATGGAGCAACAAGAACAAAAACTAGCAACTAATGCATTTCCCTTGAAGCGTGGCCATCGTAGGGAGCCTCGCCAACAGCGGTCACATATATGGCATAGGCTCGATCCACGACAACCACGTGCGTAGACCTCGGAGCAACTATGAAGGGATCAACCAGGAAAGTGTTCGTCAATACATTTTGATGCCTCTTTAGGAATAGTAAAGAAAAATGTTTGGTTGGAGTGTTCAATCCTTAACTTTGCGGGGAAAAGCATGGAGTATTTAACTCCCAAGTCACGAAGTCTCTTTTTCACCGCCAGAAAGGTTTTGCGCTCCTGTTGCACAGCAACAGAGAAATCAGGATAGAGATGGATCCTCGCCGCTCCAAGAAGTAACTCCCCCTTGGCCCTGGCAGCCTGCAGAAGGGCGTCTCGGTCCCGGAAATTTAAGTTTCTGGCTATAATAGGACGAGGAGGTGCCCCTGGTCTGGGTTTAGCAGACAGCGAATTGTGCGAGAGCTTCGGAGTATCCAGGAGTGTTAAAAGGATGTGTTCCACATATTTTTCCATGGGCTCTTTGACGTTGTCCTCGGGCATGCCGACGATGCGCAGGTTATCCCGTCTAGAGCGGGATTCGAGGTCATCATTTTTCTTCTCAACTGCCGAAACTCGACTGGTGAGTGTAGAAACTGCGGCACAAAGGGAACCCATGTCATCCTCCGCTGTACCGACCCTTGTTTCAATCTCGGCAACCCGGTGTCTGTCCTTTCGATATGGGCTTTTATAGAAGAGATGGTGCCATTCATGCCGTCCAATTTGGTATGCAGCGTGGTGAATCCTTCGTGCATGTACTCCAGCATCTTCTGCGAGTCATCGGGGTCAAAGATGTCGAGGCGGTGGGTGCTTCCCCTGGGGGCATATTTAGCGAGCTTTGCTTCTTCCCAGCCCCAGCTCCCTTGGTCATGGTGACGGCAAAAGCAGGTCCCAGGAACCTCAGAGTCAGCGGTCCAAGGTATCAAGTTTGAGTTGACAATTGCCCCAGAGGGGGCCGCCAGAAGGATGGTGGTTAGGTTCGGTTGGGCTCGGCACTTATGTAGCAACCCACGGCACAACAAAGGCCCTGGTGTTCCGCTGCTCCGGTGGCTCGGATCTGATGCCTGGCTAGATCAGTGTAGGCGGTGGTGGCAACAAGGGGGATCAATCCACACACGGAACAATGCCAGTGGGGGGGGCCCCCAAGGCGTGGTCCAGTGGGGCACCAAGCGTAGACAATGCGATCACTGTGGTTAGTTATGAGCAGGGTAGGTTCAGGTAGACCAGGTAGGTCGCCGCCTTCAGCCGACCGCTTGGATTGTTCAGATAGTGTACTGCAGCTAGAGGACCGCGGGGTCGATCCAGTGGATTAATCCCGGTCCCCGCGCGGCCGTGGGGGACCCCCAAGATCTCCTATCCGCCAGCTATTTCAATTGGCCCTGGTGTCTGGTGGGGCCCCACATGAGAGCGCAGTCATGTTAGATCTGAGTGGCAAGGTCCAGAGGCGCCAACGGTTTTGTTGCCGCAGTGATATGGGGTATGCAATGAGGGTGTTAACAGGTGTGTCACTCAGAACCGGTCCAGTGAGCCCACAGGAAGTTCGACAGTCAGGGGGAGTGGGTTGCAGGCACCAAAGGCAATGGTGAAGCACAGCTTGAGCTAGGCCGCAGTATGTAGAAACGGTGCCAGACCACGTCCCCTTATCAAGGGCCCCTAGCGCAAGCCCGCTCTAACCAGATCAGGCCGAGTTGGCCCTAACACTGCTGATAAAAGTATGGCGGGCCACGAGGCGCACCCGCGGTGGTCGGGGCCGGCAGCCCAGGTACGTAGGAGCCGGTCACTTAACCCCCCCCACCCCCGCATCCCCTACCTTATCATGGTATGTGTCCAGTGTTCCTCAAGGAGGGGGTAGCGGGTGGAGGACAGGCCAGCGATATGCCGGCGCAGGGGCCCGCAGCGGCGCCTCCGTGTCCAGCAGCGTGAGGACCAGGCAGCGGGGGAATCCGGCGTCCCCCGACGTCTTCAGAGTAGGTGGGAGGAGGCGGTAGCCGGTCCGGACAGGATGTGTGGAGCCCCAGGTAGTCCGCAGGAATACGGCGGGGACACGCAAGGTGAACCCGCCAGCAACAGCAGCTCTGCGCACTCAGAAGGGCTCAGACGCCCCTCCCCCACGGTGGCTTGCAGCACCGTGTCCTCAGGTGGCAGAGGAAGCCGCGGTCCCTGGAGCCGCGGTGCGGGGCGAGTGAGGCATTCCCAGCCCCAGTACGAGCGGGGGCCACAGCCTAGCCCACAGGGGTCGCCCGGGTCCAGAATTTCGCAGGGTTGTAGGGGAGAGGTTCCCCCAGAAGCGTCGTCAGTACCGAGCGGTTTAGCTGTATTTGAAGGGTTTAATTTAGTGTTTATACGGTCTCCCAGTCCAGAGCACAGCACTCAGGCGGCCATCTTGCTTGAGCGCAACAGCGCCCCCTTTAACAACTCATTTTTGAGGCCTTTGCGGAAGGACCATAATGTGTCTGTCCTCAGTAGTAGAAGCATGGAGTTCCAATGTTTGGCGGAAAGCACAGGGAAACTAGAGCCGCCTGCTTTCTGACGTCTGAATCTAGGAGTGGTTATTAGACTGGCGTAGGTGGATCGGGTAGGCCTGTTGGATTGTGTATTTGAAATTTGATTGATTAGATAAGCTGGGGCACTGTTAGAGAGGCATTTGTGTGTCAGTGAGTGGATTTTGAATTTAATTCTGTCTCCAACGGGGAGCCAATGGAGGTTGCATCTAGTTGACGAGATGTGTTCATGTTTTGGTATTTCGAGAGCAGCTCTGATCGCATTGTTTTGTACAACTTGTAATTTGCTGATGTTACGGGTATTAGATCCTGCAAAAAGGGAGTTGCAGTAATCAATCCTGGATAAGATCAGTGCTCTTGCAAGCGTAACACAGTTGTCATGGGAAGGGGAAGGGAAGGGTCTACTAGCTCTTATTAGTTTGGCAGTGTATGCTGCCGAGGAGACTATGGTGTTGACTTGCCTTGTTAATGTAAGTGCTGAGTCAATATAGACACCTAGCGTTTTTATCTCCTTGCCACGTTGATGATGTTGCTATCAATGTTGAAGGCTTTGTATATTTGGGGTAGTTTGTTCAATTTAGCTTGGCTACCTTTGATGTGCAATTCGGTTTTCTCATCATTGAGACCTAACTCGTTTTGCGCCATTCAAGCTTGGATGGTGAGGTAGATTTTGTTAAGTATGTTCAGCGTCATAAAATCCAAGAGTATTTGTGTCATCCGCGTACTTTGTATACGTAACACCCAATTTATCTAGACTGTCAAAAAGAGGTTTCGTAAATACATTATATAATGTAGGCGATACACATGATCCCTGGGGCAGCCAACGCAACTAGGGTTGGGTTGGCTGCTGAGGAAGTGGAGAAAACTCTCATAGTCCGGTTAGAGAGAGAGGAATTGATCCACTCTATGGCTTTTGCTGTTGCTAGATGTTGGCATAGGATTTTGTTGTTTACCAAGTCAAATACTGCAAATAAGAGGATCGCCAAGTCTCCTTTGTCTTTGATTTGATCCATTTGGATTTTAAGGTCCAGAAGTGCTGTTGCCTTACCATGGCCCGGACGGAAGCCAGACTGTCTGAGGCCTAGGAGGTCATTAGATTCCAGGAATTTTTGTATCTGTGGGTAGGCTACTCGGTCTAATATTTTCAAAAGGAAAGGAACCATGGTGATGTGTCGAAGGTTAGTGGGGAGGTTTGGTTCCAGGGTCGATCTTTTCAGCAGTGGGTGTACCCAAGCTTCCTTTAGGTCATCAGGCACTTTGCTCGCTTCAAATGAGCTGTTGATCAAGGAGGTAATCAAAGGCGCGAACTCATTTGCACATACCTTGATGAATGTAGCTGGACAAATGTCCCCTTGACATCTTGAAGGTTTCAGACCTTCGATAATCTTGATGGTTTCCAAGGTGGTCAGAGGTATGAAATCGAATTTGTTTCCACTTTGCTATGAAGTGACCGTTGTGTCTACTGGAGAGGTGTCATGGTTAAGTTTAGTTTTCTTACCTTCAATTTTGTTTTGGAGAAGGGTGATTTTATTTGCAAGGGCGTTTTGGACATTCGAGCACCACTGCTGGTCATTAATGCAGAGATCTGGGGTAGGGGCTGTGGATTCCAGTTTGCGAAGTATAGTGAAAAGTTCCCTAGAGCTAGATTGGGCATTCTCAAATCTCTGATTGTAGGAGTTCCCGTTAGCTTTGATGGTTACTTCCTTCTATTGCATGGATAGGGCTTGGAAGCAAACCTTATTTGCATTTGAGGGTGTTTTTTTCCAATTGCCTTCGGCTGATCTTTTGGATGCGCACAAGGTTTTCAGGTTTGCAGAGAACCAGTGATTAGCATGTGCTTTGGCTTTAGATTTACGAGTGCTTGGTGGGACTACTTTGTTGATAGCAGCTAGGATGGTTTGGTTATATAGGGTAACCATGGAAGTAGGATCAGAGTTAAGGTGAGGAGTGCTAGTTAATGGTAACAGATGGGGCAGCATATTGTCTTTGTTTCTCAGACATCTAGATGGTATTGTCGATGTAGGCTAGGTTTGGCAAGTTTGGTGGCTATTGCAATAGCAAATAGGATGACGTTGTGGTCTGACCACGGGCATGGGGTTTTGGCTAGTATATCAGTAACGCAGTTAATGTCGGCTAACCAATCTAAGGTGCAACCTTTTTCGTGTGTTGGGAGGGAGATACAGTACTTGAAGCATTGAGCTTCCATCGTGTTGGCTAGAAGGCCTGCTTGTGTGTCTATAGGGTCGTTTAAGGCTGAGTTAGTCAACCAAGATGACAATTTTCGAGAGGCTTTGTGTTAGATGCTAGTAGAGCGGTAATATCGTTTTCAAAAGAGGATAGCGGTCCTTGAAGTCCATAGACAATGTGGAGGGTCAGGGTACAGTTGGACATGAGAGAGATTTTCAGTGTAATTCCTTCGGCAGATAGGAGAAGGAGGTCTGAGGTTATTCTTATGTTCAAATTGTTTTTTTGCGACCAGTGCCACTCCTCCCCCTTTGGAAATAGTTCTGTCTTTTCTGTAAATGGTATACCCTTCTCGGTTTGCTAGGGAGAGGGCTGGGCCCGATGTGGGGTACAGCCACGTTTCAGTGATTGCTAGGAGGTCTAGGTCGTTTATCTTAATGAGGTCAGCAATATCTAGAAAATTAGTGGGTAGAGATCTGGCATTGATGAGGGCTCCTTTCAGATGTAACATTGTGTCTGACTGGGTGGTGTCCTTAGTATTGGTTTTGGCATATGGCAACTTTTGGGATTTTTCTTTGTGATGTGAAGGTTGGTCCGATAGGGTTTTGGCAGCGCCTGGGGCACTACTCCGTTTGAAGACATTTTGGTGGAAAGGAGGAGTGGCTCTGTTTTCCCTGGGAGGATGATTGGTTTCTATGGAAGGTGACCTTTTTGGAGAAGGTGTGTGTGTGCGGAAGGCTAGGCGATTGTTTCTCAGAGTGGCAGTGCAAGCGATTGAGTCAGGCGGGGGGTGTAGTTTGTTTCGCAGCTCAGGGTGGTCTATGGTAGTTCTGACAGGGGTGTGCCGAGGACTAAATCGGGGTAGTCTAGTTAGAAAGTGAGTTGGAGGAATGGTGCGTGAGTTAGGTAGTGTGGATGACATTTGCAGTCTCTGAATGCTGGAGGGGAGGGGAGTGCTTCCAAGTGTGATTGGTTGCAACTTACTTGTTGCCACAGGCAGCGATGGATAGGTTAAGGGAAGTTCCATATTGCACCTGCACAAGTCTCGTCTGGTTAAGAATGTGAGGCTTGTCTTAGCAAATGGGCAGTAGATGTAGGTTTTATTTCAGAGGTATGCCGGGGGCGCACGTTCAGTGATTCAAATGCATATGCAGGCAGTATGGGACACAGTAGTATAGCAATTATTCAGGTGCGTGTGCAGGCTATGTAAGGTATAAATGCGGCACATTTATTCAAATGCATATGTAGGCTGTGTAGGCACAATGGTGCAACAGATATTCAAATGTGAGTGCAGACTATATAAGGCTATGTAGGTCACAAATGCGGCACAAATATTCAAACGCGAGTGCAGGCTGTATAAGGCTATGTAAAGCACAATGGTGGCTATGTAGGCACGATGGTACAAATGTATTCCAATGCGTGTAGCAGATATTCAGATGCGAGTACAAGCTATGTAAGGCACTATGTAAATCACAATTGTAGCTATGTTGGCACAATAGTACAACATATATTCAAATGCGTGTGCAGGTACACCATAGTTTAGCAGTTATTCACAAAGCTATACAATTGATAGTGTTTGTGCTATTTGGCAATATGCCGCACAGAGCGGTTGAGGATTGAGTGCTTCTTGGAAATTAGTACAGTACAAGGAGGAGGAACCAAGCATGCGTTTCTATATGCTCATGCATGGTCGGTAACATAGCGCGGCAGTTCCACTTAAAAGGGTTGGCCTGTAGTTAGTGGAGACGAATACGGGCAGTGCAACATTGGTGCTTGGCTGGTATGTGAGCGTTGAGCAAACTGAAGGTTCTGTACTAGGATGCCTGTGAGATAGAATGGTCGGGTTACACACTTACCCGTCAAAAGGAAGGGCACAGTACTATATTCTCCGAGTTTACTACGGCTATCAGGTCGCATGCGAGGCTTGTCAGTTTTTGGAGGGTCCGAGTTGAGAAGCTTGCGGCCGACGGCGTTCAGGCAGCGCACCGGCATATCTCCACACTCCGGACAGGCTCGGGACAGGAGCCTTGAGCGTGGGTCTTTGGTGGGGGCCGGCGTTCGCCTGACGGCTCCCTCTTTGGGCAGCATAAGCGTGCAGCTAGCCAATCAATGCAGCAACATGCTGCAGTGTCAGAAAGAAGGCACTCCAGTGCTGGATGGCGCGGCTGCCATTTTGAGAGGGACTCTCTCTTAAAACAACGCGGGCGCAGTGACAGGCACAATGAAACACGGCTTGGAATGCTTGTTTCTCCAGAGCAAGATAGTGCAACCGATCGCATCGAGGCGATGTTGCATTTTTTATAAGCAAATTCCGAGCCATTCTTTTATTTTTATTTCCTTCAGTAGGCGGTCATACCGCATTCAGCCCTGCAGGGCTTACCTTGTAGTGGGATGATGCGAGGACCATCGGAGGCTCCATTCATATGATCCGATGATGGTAGGCGGTCAGCAACTTTCAAAGTTGGCCAAATACAGGAATAACAAGTATTGTTTCCCTGTTGCCTGATTAAACACTGAAATCCATTGTAGCAGTAGATGAGCAAATGATTAGTAAAAACTGTAAACTCTGTTCAAGCAATATGGCACACATACTGTTCAAACATTTCATCATTTTTTTGCAGCAAAAGCAGTGATGCAAAGAGTGAATGTCCATGGATCGAACAAAAAAGCTAGTCTTCCTGTTTTTTTAGGACCACCATCCTTGCCTTTGTGTCTTCAGGGTTTAAGGTGTGATCACAGCCAGCTTGTAAGAATGGAATAAATCTTTGCTTAAACTGAGTAGACAAATCTTTGTGCTCGTTTTACAACAGTTCTAGTATGGTATGTACTTCTTTATTCTACTGGGTCACTGGCACAGTATTAAAGCTGTGTAGTTTAGAAAAATAGCATGCTTCAAGCATTCTGAGAGGGGCATATTACAGTGCATTAACATATTCGTCACTGCCCCATTGTGCTCCATGACCACATGGAGCACCTTAATGTGGTTATAATTTAGGGATTGTGAGGGGTCAGATGCGAGAGGTGAACACAAAGTTGTGATATTCTCACAGAAATTGAACAAAGCCTCTCTAGCCCCATCTTAAGGAAGGAGGTTTCCTACTTAAGTAACTAAAATTAAGAATCAGTCTGCGTCAAGTAGTTAGTAATTCAGATTTTCAACACATTCGTTCCAGAAAGTCATAATTTTATTAAAGACACAGAGGCGAAGTATTATGCTTTTTTCATTTTTTAGTAATCGAGCAGCAATGAACAAACCAAAAATATGAATGGTAACCAAGATGAAACTACAACTTCCAGTGAAAATAGTCTTTGGTAGTCCCAATATTATTGGTCTCTTAAATGACCATGTGACCAACATAACCAATCAACACAGTCCATGTCCATAAACACACTGAACATCCTACATCACGTCCTCTGTCTTTGCTTGATCGAAATTGCGTCCACCGGTAACCACAATCCTGTTGCGTGATCAGTCCCATTCCTCAACTCCCCGATGGCTTGGAATCCACCACCATACCTAGTATGACAAAATATATTCGGTGAATGCAAGTCAAGAGTGTGGGATAATCGTGATAATACCAACATTTCAAATGTATACATTTATATCAGATAAATAACATTTTAACACATTCATCATTGATCATACCCGTGGCTTTAATAGAATTATGACTTTCTGAAATGAATGTGTTGAAAATCTGAATTCTATGTCAAGACCGGAGGCTCGGATTATGCTTGTTCAAAGCTTACACACCACCAACAATGCCATACTCTCTATTGGTTAAAAATAGAAAGTCTTAAAGGTCGGTTCATTCAGCCAATCTGCTGATCTCCTGATGTGTTCCAGTCTGGTTCCTATGTTAAAGGCCTTGGTGGCCATCGCTCCCCCTCACACAGTGAGCGCCGTAACTCATTATGTCAATGCGTGCCTGTGCCATCATCCATCTCAGTCATCTGGTTATTGTCGCCGGCGTTATGGCCTTGTATGGCTTGCATAATGCTATGAACGATTGGGATACGCCTGGGGGCTTCACTTTCCTTGTAATATCTTCGTAAGCTGTCAAACATCTGATAGGGTATCATTTGGGCTGCTCTGGAAAAGAATCGTATGATATAGATTTCAATCCTGACTTAGTCCTTCCCGCTATGAAGTAGTTCACCCCATTCGGTGGTATACTTTTCCTGTTGACCTCCAACGCTCTAATGTCCGAAGATCTCTGACATGACAAAAGACCTAAAAGCATGGATAGATTGGCTGAAATGGCCTTCCTGGATAAATCCCTGTTGTCTGGCTATGATGAGAATAGTTTCAATACTGTGTCAACATCCCACAGTTGAGTGTATTTTTCTCTGGGAGGTCTGGGCATGTTCACTCCTCTTAAGAGCCTGCAAATCAAAGGTTGAAGGGGTCGCTATATGTGTATATAGCGACCCCTTCAATCCCGGGGTGCCCTGCTGATATCGCGAACCTGGCCATATTGATGGTCCTATATGCTTTCCCCTGGGCTGCCACCCGGGCTAAGAAATTTGCTACGTGGACCACATCTGTTCCTTCGGGATGAATGTCCCTCTCCATGCACCAGCTATATTCCAGTTAGCCCATGCAGATTTGTAAGCCTGGTACGTTCCTGGTGCCCAGGATTCATTAATGATGAGCTCTGCCTCATTCGGTAATCCCGGCCTAACCTAAGCGCCCATGAAATCGACCATGCGATCAGGTGAGTTTGCCTGTCCTCACTAGTGGATGGCTGAGGCCTCTGGGATCCCGTACAATGAGCTCGTGTTTGGGTAGAGCCACGGTTCGTGTTTTCATAGTTCCTGGAAACTGGGGAACCACACCTGGTCCCTCCAGTCCAGAGTAATCAGAACTAGGGATGCTTTCTGCCTCCTCACTTGGGCTACCGGCCCCGCAATCATGGAGAAAGGGGGGAATGCATCATTTATTTGGTGACCCCATGCTTGGAGTAAAGAGTCTGGTGATTGCGCTCCCGGGTCCAGCCTCCAGCTGAAGAAGTGAGGTATTTGGCTGTTCAATCTCGATGCAAACAGATCTATTTGGCATGGTCCCCACCGAACCATCAAGTCTCAGAACACCTCCTCCCAACATTAACTACACTGTGCTTCTCCTCTTGTCCTGAAGACGGCTACACTTGCATCAACAGACAATGTGTTTGTGCTTTGCCTGATTGTTTTTGATGCCATTAGCCGAAACATATGTCGACTCTCACAAAACCTTAGAAACCAATTAGGTTTTCTTGTTCATTTGATAGAGCGGGTTCAATTACACAATGCTCTACATGTAAGAGTTGGTTGTTTTACATCAAGTGTTTACACTATCTCTTTTGTCTCCTTATGCACTAACCCAACTTTAAAAACCATTTATGATATAATTAATCTACACAATGTGTCTTTGTTTTTTCTTTTTAATAGAAAAAATTCTTTTAGATTGATTTTAACTTACTAAAATAAAAATCAATTTTTTGTTATGATCCAGTGGTTTACTTCTAATATTTCTTTACGAATGTTTTTGTAAGTGAAATTTAATGTTTCTTGCTCCTTTTTAGTTCATCTTCTAACAAGTGTCCTGGAGCTGATTTCCCCCAATAATAGGCACACCATTTACCCGACTGAGATTTCAAGGGCACAGGGTCACCTCCTCCTCCTGTTGCTCTCTTTTTCTGATATATGTTCCCTGAGAGTGGTGTTCCCAGAAATTGTATCTCTTCCTAATGTTACTTTAGATCCATGTGATGCAGCCACCATTCCAACTCCTCTCTTACCTCCTGGGAGATTTTAACGCTTAATTTGTTAGATGCGCCCCTCCTGAGGTGTTGGATCTTTAATCTTTGTAGGGCATTGTAGTGTAGAGGCCTCAGAAATATAGCTTGGATCGATGACGCAAATCATACTAGCCTTGCAATGTCTCTCAGCGACGTTTCTCTCTCTGATAAAGAATGCCTTATCTGTTTCTATATGTCATTTACTTTGGCAATGGGTTAAGCCGAGAGATCCCTGTATCGAGTCCACTACGAAACCCAGAAATTCCATGGTCTGTTCTGGCTGTACCTTTGATTTCTACCAATTAATCAGGAAACCTAGATTCTGCAGAAATTCTACTGTCTGCACCTGTATTTGGAGCAGCTCCCTGTCCTGGCACATTATGCATATACCATCCAGGTAGATTATGATCCCCTGACTCCTCAGATTGGTCACCACCAGTTTCATTACCTTGGGGAAATAGCAAGCATGTTGCGGATGCCAGCCCGAAAGGTAGGCACCGAAACTCAAATGTTGACTCCCCCAGATAAATCTTACAAATCTCTGGTGTTCTGTTGCTATGGGCATTGTCAGATATGCGTCTTTCAAGCCTGTCCTGGCAAGCCAGTCATCTTGAATTAAAGAATCCCTTAGCAGATGGATCCCTTCCATTTTGAAATGTCTGTATATCATAAATTCGTTAAGACCTCTCTGGTTTATATGATTGGTCTTGCTTTGTGTTTCCCCCTCAATAGGAACATGTTGCTTATGAATCCTACTGAGGAGTCTGTCACCTGTTTTTTATAGCTTTTTTGCGTTCCAGCCCCCTCAGCTCTTCCTCTAACAACTGTAGGTCCTCCGGGCTTAGACATATCCGCCTTGGGGGGGGGGGGGTTCATCTGGTGTGATGTCATGTAAAAATCTGTGTGGAAGCCCTGAACTGTCTGTAGGACCCAGGTATCTCTGGATGTAACGCGCCAGCTTTCTATATGCGCTGCTAGTCTGCCGCCTACATCCAGGATAATTATGCGCAGATAGTTTGCCCTCACCTGTGGAATTCTGTTGACGATCTCCTTGTCGCCAGCCTCTGCCCCTCCCTCTACCCCTGGACGGGAAGAAATGGGTCTGTCTCGGTTCCTCTTGGTCCCTCCAGTGTGTCTTATCATTGTAGGGCCTGTTGTATAGGAAATGACGAAGAGCGACCCTTTCCTCTGCCGGCCTTCCCAAAAATGTGTCTCCCGAACACTCTCTTGAGTGATGCATGTGCCTTATCCAGTGCCTCATAGGAATTTGCTAATTTTGTTAGCTCTCTGATGAACGAATCCCCCGAAGAGTTTCCCCTTTATTGCAGTCGCTTTCTCTGAGGAGGATAACTTGCTCAACTTGGGGTCTATTTTCACTAGTAGTGATCTCCTCCTTTCTGTGTTAATAGCACAATTTGCATTTCCCAATATACAAATGGCCCTCTTGGCCGCGTGATCGGTATCATCAGGTCCACTGGTTCGTTCTTTTCTCTGGCCTCTTCGGACATTTGTAATATCTTAGTGAGTGATCCTACTATATCCAATATCCTGTCCTGGCAGGAGTGCCAGGACCTATCCAGACATTTCCTCACGTCATTGACATACATCCCCATAAATGTGACAATCAATTTTCTCATCTATCTCGGGAGTCTCAGTGGCTCCTTCAGGGAGGTGTGGTCTCTGGCATTCTGCCCTCAATTTGCTTCTGACTTCTTTCGCCAGCAGTGCCCTCAGGTGTTTTTTAAGATGGGCTGCTATCTTTTTTATCGGTTCCCATTTGGAAGACCAAGGGTGTATCAATGCTTCAGGGTCAAAGTCATCGCCTGCACCGTCCTCCCCGTTGTCAACTTTCTTTTTCTTTGGCGCTTTACAGTCTTCTACATCCAAGGGTGATACTGAGAACACCTCCTACTCAGAGTAATCATCCTGCCAACTGTCATCCTCCTCGTCCGAGATATTGGATGATCCATCTTGCCACCTGCTAGGCCTTGCTGTGGCTTTCACCTTTCTTCTTTTACCAATCTTTTTTTTTGGTGGAATTTCCCCTTTCACTCTCCCCTGTGCCTTAATCCCTTTGAGCTCTTCTAGCCCCTTTGAGAACTTGAATTAATCCTCCATCAGAGCAATTTGCTTAGGTTCTGCCCCAACGAGGCTTCTAGAGCCTTCTGCAGGACCCAAGTCATTTCCGTGTGACTCCTTTTTTGGTTAATACTAGCCTTACTCTCCTCACTGGAGGAGCTCATCGTTGGCACAGATACCGAGGATTATGTATATATTGCCAGTAGTTTTAATGGGTTTATCCCATCAATTTGTATATATATGAACTTGTTTCAAGTCAGCCAGGCTTAATTATATGTAAAAGTAGCAGGTTTTACCTGGGACTGTACCCGTCATAAGGAAGCTCTTGTGGCCTGCAGGGGCGCTGTTTTCAGCACTCGCGGTCTGCGATCGTTATGCTAGGATTCTCAGTGCTCACGGTAGTGCGAGCGTTCTCCCACTATGGATAGTAGTTAATGAAAAAGATGTATCTAACTCCTACATTTTCTCCTTGTGTAATCGACACGGTCACCTTTGGAAAAGGCGGCGCTGGAACTACGCGGTCCTGTCACACTCCCTCTTCCGTGACCCTGCGGTCCTCTGTAGCTACTCAGTTGTTGCGGTCGCTGGAGCACCAGACCCGTTGCGGCCGCAGCGACTTCTGCCCACACATCTGCAGATATGTTCTGCGTAATACCCACCCTGCGCACGCGCTATCGTATCAACAAATAATCACAGTTTACCTCACAATAATTATAAGGAAATACATTTGTGCTGAACTTGCTGCCGAGCAGCAAAGAAAGAGGAAGTGATGGAGGATATTCAGTGTGTTTCTGGACATGGATTGTGTTGATTGGTTATGTTGGTCACGTGGTCATTTAAGAGACCAATAATAATGGGACTTCCAAAGACTCTATCTTCACTGGAAGTTGTAGTTTGATCTTTATTACTATTCATATTATTGCTTTGTTCATTGATGCTCGAGTAGTAAAAATGAAAGTGAAGCCTAATCCGAGTCTCCGGTTTTGACCTAGAATTTAGAAACCGTCCTTGTGTCCAAAACATTCCAAACTGACCCTCACACTAGAAACAAACAATTAAGATTGCAAGGAAATAGCTCTGACATATGTTTAGTGGAAAAAGTATTCATAATCAAAACATAAGGATAAATCCAAAAAGTATTTTCTAAGGAGAATCCTTTGAAACATGAGGATTGTTCCCCTCCCCTGGAATTTTAGTAGGATGGCAAAAACTGTTCCCCTGCCCTGGATTTTTATTAGGATTGCCAAAAACTGTTCTTTACAAGTTTTATGGATTGCCTGATATACTGCTCCACCAGGAATCCTCTTATGGGTTCTTCAGATCTCCTGGTATACTTCCCTGCCAGTTGTCTACCCACAGTTTTCAAAGCCCCGGGTAGCTTTGTTTGCCAGGTCTCCTTGTATGCATTTCTTCTTTGGTGGATTACCTGGCATACTCCTTTGCCAGGATCCTTTCATGGGGCTCTTCAGATTCCCTGCTATACTTGCCTGCCAGGTATCTTCCCCTAATGTTAAAGCTCTTTATACAGTTTCAGACCCCTGGTGTATTTGACTACCAGGACTTCTCTTTATGGCCTTCTTAGATCCTCCTGGTATACTTCCCGGCCATGTATCCTGCCACAATGTAAAAGTCACTTTGCAACTTCAGTGAATTGCCTGGTATAGTCCCCTTTTAGGAATCCTTCTCTTGGGTATTACAGATCCCCTGGTATACTCCCCTGCAAAGTATCTTTCCCCAAATGTCAGCTTCCTGGTGCCTTCTCTTTATAAGGACTTCCTTTTTAGGTTCACTGTTACTTTCAATATATCACATCAGCATCTACTTTGTTCTATCACATTGACATCTTGTGCATATGTGATTTTTCAAGTTTCGTTGCTACTCTTTTTTTCTAGTTGGTATTCAAATTTGCTTCCTTTTAAACCTTGATTAAATATTCTGTTTTGCATGTGTTTAAATTGCCTTTGTGCATTGTCCAAAATATCACACATATTTCGTTCACTTGCTTGCTCATTTGTCGGTACGCCCTGGGCTTTGGGCTGACTCACTGGTAGTTTGTGGCAGCTCCGATTTATGGCGTGCCTATGCAGTGAAGCTTCCTTCCTGGATTGGCTTCTTACGCAATGCAGTGCCTCTCTTCAGCATTTCCTGCATCTACTCGCAGGCCTTCCTCTGTGGCCCGAACCGGAGAACGGTGCTTCCTGACTTGCCTCTAGGAGCTCTGTTGTGCTTTCTGGTGCACCTGCGGTCCTACAGGTATGTCTGCAGCGCCTCCCCTTCCTTAACGCCACGCCGGGGTCTGTAACTAGTGCCTGTGAGCTGCCGCATGAATGAGCCTGTCTCCTCTTTGCCGGTTATCTCTTGTACTGCCTTGCTGAATACTGTGGTTGACATTTTTAAATGTCCTGGGCAATTTACTTTGAATGAAGCAACTAGACTGCACGTTAGTCTTTTGACTGCTTGTTTTTTATTAGCTCTTCCCTCCTCTACGTCTCAGTACTTGATGCTTTATGGGAGCTGAAGTCCATGGATGCAATTGGATTTCCAAAATGATGTTGCTCATAAACTCCACTTACAGAAATGTCAGAAACAGAAGATGTTTTATTTGGATTTTGGATTTTGAGGTATACACAGAATTTTGTTTAGAGTGACGGGGTTTCTGATTTTCACAATGAGGGTAAATGTGGGATGACAAGCTCTCAAGAATTTAGGTGTGATAAGGTCTTTATCAGGAAAAAAGGGAGGAATAATGTGTCTCATCCAATGGAATCATCCTCTCTCCCTGGTAGTTGTCAACTCCCCTGTGATTCTCTCTGATATAACCACAACCAGGGTCAGGATCAGGATCAGGTAGCGACTGCTGTCCCCTGGTGACGTGGGAGGAGGTCACCACCGGAGAATCGGTGATGAGTCCATCGGGTTCATTACAGCACTCTTGGTTGCCTGGGTTGGTGCCTGCTTCTTTTTGTTCTGGAGTCCCTTCTTTTCGAAGGCCGCCCTGTATGATTAAGTGCCCTATCTTTCTCTAAGGGTTATGGATGGGATTACCAAGGGGGCTGAGTTCCACCAACTGCTTACGGGTTGTAGATCCCAGGGATAGCATACAGGTGATCCTCTGATGACTTGCACCCTCTCCCAAGAGTATGCTAGGGACCCATTGATCTTTGGATGATGGCTTGATGGGTGAAGATTTAACATAGGGCTTACTGGACTTTGACACAGATATATATGTAGGGCCTGAGGGACAGTGACAGGAGCTATGGTTTGCATTTGGATCCCGAGTAAATATTCTATTGAATTTTAGAAAGGTGTGGCCTTTTTGCCATGGTATTGGTCAGCGTATTCAACTGGTCCTGATGATCCCAGAGAGGTTTGACACAAATGTTTTGGGAGCTGAATATGGGTGTGAGGACGCTTCCCTGCGGTGGCATGTTTTTATTTTTTTGGTGCCCTTCTTACCCCCATGCCTGGAGGGGAAAAATGTAACATTGAGAAAGTGGAAATCCCTGGATTACCCTGCACTTGAAGATTTGTGGGCATGCTTGGCCAATGCCTATATTATGGAAAAGGTGATCACTTGACAGAGTTGAAGTTCATGGGGATCTTGTCAATGTTCCTTAGGATTTTCCTTGGTACCTAATGGATAGCGTGTAAAGTATAATTGTTTGAATGGGTAGCTGGAGTGTTCTGTGTTCATCGACATGGAACTTGCGATTGATTGGCGTTTCCTCATCGCACTCGTTGTCTACCCCCTTTCTAAATGTAAAATGTTGATGAGTTAAATGCTTTGTTAAAATAAAACAAACCGTGTGACAGACTTGTCAAAAGGGCTTAGCTATCAGCTTGATCCTTTTAATGGAACATATGAGGAGCAGTCCTGTGGCGATGGTAGAACCTGCATGCTCTAATCCCCTCATGCATATGCTGAAATCACATCCAGAACCAAAGCCCAAATGTTTGGGACCCGAACTTGGAAAACTCAGGCACTGAAACAATCACCTTACAAGGTCTCCACACACTTGACACATAAGGCTTGTTAGAATTAGAGGGTTATCCGTGAGGGCATGGCGATGATGTGGAACACAGATGGACGAACTAACCCCAGAGGTGAGGCCCATCACCCAATCTCCATACCAATTGCAAAAGGCGACATACCAGTGTTCCTTTAAATCAGGGAGAAGCTGGAAGTCATGGGCACAGTTCTTCTAAAGGAAAGCACAAGACTGTGGGTGTTTGGAGAAAGCAGAGGTGAAGAAAAGGATCTTCTTTGGGTCGTGAAGGGGATTACTTTGGAGATGGATGGAAGATGCAAAAGAAGGTAACTGGGAGCAGAGAGGAGGTTTGGAGATCCAAGATACTGGTGAAAGATAACCCTAGGAGGCTGGTAAGAGAAAGACCCAGGGTGTGAGAATGAAAGAAGACTCTGGGAAGCTGGGAAGAGGCAGGACTAGGTACTTGTGAGGAGAAAGGTCCAAGGGAGGGAAGGGGTGAATGAGCAAGAGATACCCAAGAGGCTGGGAATGGCCCTGGGGGTTGGCAAGAGAGGTGGCAGACAGGACAAGTAGGAGGTGGTAGTAAATGGGGTAGGGGCTGAGGTGGTGCAAGGACCAGATAGAGCAAAGGAGAGAAAAGCATCAGGAGCAAAAAGAGGTGCTAAAAGTACAAAATAAGGAACTGAAAGAACAGACAGCCAAAGCAGGGGGCAATAAGGAGAACAGTAGAAGAGTGAACGAAAGACTGACAGACTTTGTAACAGGAGGCGAAAAGGGAATCTGGGCAGTGAGAGAATGAGAAGGGAACCTATCCGGGGGTGGACTGGGAACCAAGGCCCTGGAAATAATTTTCAAATTGGCCACATATTCCAAAATTTCAGCAAGCCCAGCCCTTTTCCTATGATAATTTAAAAATCAAAGGGGTTACCACACAAGAGGACCAGGGTGCAGAGGCCTACTGGGAAATCTCCAGGGTTCCCTATAGGCCAGTCGACCGCTGAACATATCCCAAAAAGGAGGTAAAACAAGATCAGATTAAGAATGAAGGAGTAGGAAGATGGATGCAGAAAACCATAGGAATAAGTGTGTTAAGAGAGACCCGAGGGAGACATTCAGAGCAGCAATTGGGGATTAGTCTGTGTCATCAAACAAAAAGTCATCAGCCTATCGGTTTCATGAAGGATGGACAAGCAAAGCTTTATTCCAGAACACTTGTAAATCTTCGGACGCATAACATCTGACCCAAAAATCAGCTACCCTTTTAAACACCTCTTGATTTCGACCTTCCACCACTTGATATAACTTCTGGCCAAACCTTCCCTGCCGATCCGAGAACAATGGACTCTTTCATATACAACAGTAGTCTTTCCTTGGTGTCAATTATCACATGACTGTTCAGTTCCGGGCCAATCTGTCATCACTGACATCTGCTCTTTGTCCACCTCAGCCGAGGTGCACCGGTCCACAACCCATTGATGCAATTCCACCAGTGAACAAGGCTACATTATTGGGACTGGTCATAACCAGAACAATCCAAAGATGGCGACTAATTGGCCTTTACCAAGTGCACCCAGCACCCTCAAAAACGGTGATCCTTACGTTCTGTCAAGATGTCTCTGCATGTCCCTAAACAAACACTGCCAAATGCCAATAACAGAGGAATGGCCCCCTTGCTCTAAAATGTCTGTTGCAAAAGGAAACTAATACTAAAGCTCAATAAGGAAATAAACATCATTCTGGTATCATAAAATAGACACGTATTGCATGCTTTATTTTGCGTTCCCTCTATCTTATTCACTTCACCAACCTCCATGCTTATATACACACAGATTAAAAATTATGTCCTGTTGACCAATTATCATAGCCTGGGGTTGTCTCATGCTGACGGACTCCGCTTTTGCTGTTCCTGTGCAACTGTCACTAGCTCTGTAGCCATGATCTCTGCTCTTCCCAATTCACTTGTTTTCCTTTGCACAGGGTAATTCTCAAGGTCTTTCCTTTAACAACCAACTTGCTCTACTTTTCCTTTGTGTAAAGGAGTTGTCTATTCTAATTGTGAGTGTAGCGTGTGTTAACAAAGTTTACTATTCAAGTAAAAACCATCCATAGGGCAGGCATCACAATATGTTGGCATTATTTGCACTAGTTCATGATTCTGGGCTTTTATTTCTTGATTGAATCTTTAACAAGGCATGTGACACATAGCTATTGGAGGTCGAGCGAAGGTTAGCAGAGGTGGGGGGTGTTGTGATAACTACAACCTTAGTTTTCTGGAAACACCTGAGACAGCAGGCAACTATCACAGTCCTTGTGTCAGTACTTGCACAGTGAAGATGCAGTCTTTAGCTCAACAGGATCAAGCACCATACCTCCAGAGGTTTCTCCAGGGCCAGATGTACTCCGGTATTCCCAAGACATTTCCCAGCAGTCTTGGCCAGCTGCTATGTCGCTCGGATAGAAAATAATTGAGTTTAGATAATCTTTCACCTCTACGCAAGCAATGTCCCACTGCATGTTATTCCCAGCTGTCATGACACTACCTATTAGTTGCTGCAAAGCATTACGAGTTAGTTGACTGAGGGTACCAATAACCTGTAGTGCACCAGTGTGCGCTTTGCTGTTTGAGAGCTCTGCCCCAGATAGAAAACCAGGTGGCCTTCCTGTGACCAGTGGTCGAAGTGAGCGGGAGCGGTGCTCCTCTACTTTTTTAAATTAAGTTTTTACAGCTCCTATACTTTTATTTTAAAAAGAAACCATTCCGGAACGGTTTTGTTTTTAAAATAACAGTGTAGGAAGAAGTTGAATCTTGCACTTTCATTGCACCGCACTGAACATTCCCTTAAACAGCAGGCAAATGTGTTTGGGGGTTTGTATTGTGTTTCGGAGGGGGCAGGGCAATAGGGTTTGTGAGGAGCGGGGCAGGCTAGCAGGGAACATAGTTCCACTACTTCTTTTCTTACACTTCGACCACTGCCCGTGACAGTTGTGAGAAACCAGGTGTCTCACCCGCTAGTCTCTCAGGTGGCCAGGGTACAGCCATTGCCTTTGGATCCAGACCCTGGTATCCCTCTCGTCCCTGTAACACCGTTACCCCCTTCCTACCCGATGGGATATTTAGAAACTCAACCCCCACCCCCTTTTCCTGCAGAAACACTTTTACACGGACAGCCGGCTCTGGGAGAAAACACTTGCAACTGAGCCGTGTACCCGACATGTCCCAATACTATGGTCAGGCGAGGTCAGGCAATTATCGACAATCACTCACACCTGACTTCCATTACACTTCTCCACACGGATAAAAGGCGAAGCACGGGAGCACACTCTGAGCGAGGCAAAACACACAAAGGTACAGCAGTTTCGAGTCGGCAGCTGAACGAGGGGAGAAAGATAGACAGGCACAAGAGGTTTGTGAGAGGGGCAACACCCTTGACCTTGTTGGCAGGAAGCTGTTACTGTGAGAAAACCGTCAAGGCAGAAAACATAAGACCAGGAAACCAGACTGAAGAATCCTGCATTGTGTGTCAGAGATACCAGAGGGTCCTCCTGCGTAACTGACCAAAGCCGGGAGGAGCAGCAGACGCTGTGGATTTGTCCTTGGCTCCAAGAGCAAAGAAGCGACCAAGAACACATCCGGTGAGTTGGGGAGACCGATGCAAGACCGGTCTGTGTTGAAGTCAAGGTTGCAAGCAGCAACATTGTAAAAAGAGCGCTGGAACAAACATTGTTAAACGTGTGTGATGAAAGACGCAAGCTAAATTGCTGGTGAATGTTTGAACATTAGAAGGAAAGATACAATACCGTTGGCAGTGGTCCGGCACTGTGAATGTGCCCAGTCGAAGGTCTCTGTACGGTATCCTGACAAAAGAAATGAAAGTAGAAGATTGTGAAGTGAATCGAGGTGGTCCTGCAATGTTTTAAGAAAAACCCATCGCACATTCGGAAGTCTTTGATTCTGCTATTGGTCCGAGCCCGAACGAGGTAGACCAAATTATGAACATTGTAGAAAAGGGGTCTGAGACCGGACGAGGGGGACCCGTGGTCCGAGCCCCAAGGAGGGAGACCAGTCTTGAATTTATGAAAGTGAAAACCCTGACAAAGGAAAGGAACTTTTGTGTTTTGTTTGTTGCATCAGGCCCTATGCAATAAGAGACTGGAATTGCAAGAGAGACTTTGGCGGAAGGCCATGATGCCTATGTGTTGAACTGTTACCTCGTGATCAAGAAGCCAGAGTGTGTGCGAAGCCTGCACGTGCCGCCCTGCCTCCTTGCCTCGTGCTGAAAACGTGGATAAGGAAAGCTAACTAACTAAACTTTTTTTTTTTCATACATGGTTATCCCACACTATTTTGTATTTAGAAGTAAGGATTGGCAATAGGTTTATTAGTGTAGGCCCTTTTATTTTGACAGACTCCACTACGACTGCATTATTAATATTTGATGGTCGTAGCTTGCTCCCATCTTTAGATTTAGGTTTAGATGGGCATTCTACCAACCCATTGAAGTTCAATAAACACCCTTGAAACTTGTGTCTGTCTTCACTGTTTCATACCAAGCTGCAAGTTAAGTGCTTGACCAATTCCATATACTATCTACTACTGCCCTTTTCTGCCATCCTGCGAACATCTCCTCTTGCTGTTGTTGCATTCTAAGTCCAGCCCCCACCGAACAATTAGGAAACTGAGCGGTGAACTGGAAGGCCGATGAGGGAATAGTACACACTATGGTAGGTAAAGTTGATTTCTGTACTAAATAGTGATATACTGCTTCGTTTAATTTCAAGACCTTGTCATACTACGACATCTTGTTATATATTCGAATATATCTCATGAATTTGCAAAACTGAACTTCTGATGACCTTAAATGCCAAATCATATTACACGTTCTGTTGTCTAGATCCTCAGAGAAATGAAATATAGTCAATATTATAAGTCCATTTCTCTCTCCGGGTTCTTTTCCAATTCCTCATGGAAATTCTCAATCTGGCCCGCCATGGTACCACCACACGATGCATAGCAAGTGGCTGATTCACCTTGTCTGAGGTTCTGTTTACATTACCACCAATCTATCTACAGGCCATCACCTCGAGTGCCCGATAGCGGGGAGTATCAGTATGTCAGTTTGGAAATCTGGATTTTCTTTCTAGTAAAGAGGTCACAGGAACAGTAAAGAATGAGATCTGTGCTATGAGAAGGTACAGTGAACTCCGATATGCTCAATTGTCTTGCTATTGCAGATTCAGTACTGATTTTATTACTAGATGACCGTGTTAACTGAGTTGGCTTCTCAGGGTTTAAAGCTAGGAGGTAATGCTTGTCATTTAACCAGTTTGCGAGTGCCTCGCATTAATAAAGGATTACTCCAAAAGGACATTCAGCGGGCCATGGGATAAATCCCAAATATAGATCTTCTCCGCATTCCGGTCTGTAATTTTATATCTCACCGCTATTGTTGTGCTTTTACCCTGCATCTTTTCCCACAAGGATTTGTGAAGGGTCAGTAATGCGAGGCAGAGGCGAACAACTGCTTGGGAATATGCCATTTTATTGGTAAAGAACGTGCTGAAAAATGCCTCACTATCCCTACTCTGCCAATGATTTCCCTGCCTAAACAAAGCTAAGGGGAAACCCTCTCACACAGGATAACTGCCCCTCACACCAAGCAACAAGTACCCAAAGAAAATATATGGCAATGTAACATCACATGAACAACATTTACAGTCTCTGAATAACCTTTAATGTCCTGGGTGATTGCCCTTCCTCAAGATTTAAAGTCAGGTCTGTTGGTGTTCAACCAAAGAAAGAAATGTCTCAAATCAGTTCTTGATATTTCAAAGTCGATGTAAAAGTTTGTTAACCAATGTCCCACTAGAAAATATGTTGTTCTTGGTGAAATATCCACTTTCCACTTTTTTCCAAATAGCATCAATGGTATTCCCAGCAACAATCATTTGTCACCTTCCTCAGGAAGACCTGCTACAGTTAAAAAGAAGTGCAATATCCACAACTGCCGTGATACACAGTTCTGGGTTAACAGTTAGTATTTTCTTGGTTACAGTATTAGAGGTCACAGTAGTATATTTGTCAGGATGACTTGTCAGCGATGTTGCTTCCACTTCAACAACTTCACTTCTACCTGATTCACTATGAGAACAGTCACCTTTGTCTCACTGTACTCCACTTTGTTTAGGCTACTACAATGTTGCATCTACTGACAACCAGATTTACCACTGCACCTTCGGTATCACTACAACTTTAGTGATGTGTACTTCAAAATAGGTATATTTGTCTGGATAACTTCATAGCATATTCCATTTCTGCCTGGTTGATTATCACACCAGGCCTACGTCTTTAAAAGAAACACCATGCACATCTACTTCTGTTTCACAGTATTCCACATTCAACAATGCTTTCTGAAGGTTTAGATCTACTGACACTTCAAAGCTCATCATATCTTCAGTACTTAATAGCTTAACAATTTCCAACGACCTTTCAGCAAAGACAAGATTCACATCAGTCCCCTTTGAATCTTTCAGGTAAGCAAAGTTCTTCTCCCTCTGAAAATTCTCTTTTATAAGGGTAGGTCATTTGCCACTCTTGTCTTTCTGCTTCACCATAAACCAAGTACTGTTCACCTTAACATCTTTTAGCTTTGGCAATGTGAGTTAATGACCGTTAGCTCTAAAATTACAGTCCACCATCTACAAGCTTTTACCTCTAGAAGCTGTCATGGTCATGAAGTCGGGGGCACAGGCATGCAGGGGTCTCATGCACAGGAGACCTGGGTGGACACTGTCCTGGCGCCGTTGGCACCAGGCTCATGAACAAAAGTAAACAAGAACATCTATTTAACACCAAAACGCTTTTATTATGGACATGGCACTTCAGATGCATTAACCTTGAACATTCCATCCATTAAGCAGCCCCAAGTGTATTCTTGGGTGTGGCTGCTAATGGATTGCCTTCGCACGTGCTCACTCTCTAGGAGTGGCAGGGTGTGGCTGATAAGCTTGCCCTAATGGGCGTGCCCACGAGCTCAGCTATATGAGCTGCCCGATCCTCAAGACAGACGCTTCGCGTTATTCTGCACTTGCAAGCAGCGTAACGCTCACCGTCACCTGAGGTCAGACTTAACTTTGAAGATCGTGCTTCCTAGACATCCTGCTTCCTGCCAGCATACCTACCAACTGGGGGAAGCTGTTCTTACCTGTACATCTCTTCGGCGAACCAAGTATTCATCTTTACACTTTCCGGAACGCCGAAATCTTCATCTTGGCACCGCAGCACGACACGCTCCATCGTCGACAGCATTGCCTGCAAGGAAAAACAGAAGACAAGGTTAGACATTGAAAAAACAGTCAGTTTAAGGTTGCGCTTCGCCATACTTTGCGCTTTTCCTTAAACCATCACTTACCTGCTGTCGAACATTGCGTTAGCATCCATCTTCCATCCAGCTGCGTCTCGCGTCTCACAGCTGCATTGAGGCCGCATTTCCATCCAAGGGAAGAAAACAGAAGAGACATTATTGCGGGCATAATTAGGAGCAACATATAAAGACATTAAACAGAACAAACAGCATCACAAGAGCTCAAGAAAGACTTACCAATCATAAGGAGAAGCATAGTCGCAGCTGGACTAATCCTTATCAGGGATCATTGAAGGAACTAGATCCCATTCAACGTGCACCTGCCACAAGTAGCAGGACGGAGAGCTTATCTTCCATAATTCACAGGTGGGCCAGCATATGCTCACAGAAACCGTACTTTGGGGTTAAGGGTTCCAGAGGTACAACAATCGCAGATTGGCGCACTCACACACTGTTCTCTCCACGCAGGAGCAGTATCACCACGTACTAGCGCTCACAGCTTTTCTACTGAGGGAAGGTCCGTCCTGAAGGGGGTGATTCAAGTTCAGGGAGGGCTGCAACCATGCCCCAACGCCTCTGCAGAGAGCAGGTGAGCGTAACAGAAACCTTTATATTGGCCCCTTGTCTTCCTTTAGCAACAGTCATTTGCTTACAAGTCTTTGTTATTGCCTTTTGACTTTTGGTAATGCTTGTCGGTTCTCTTCAAATCACAATATAAAAGCTTTATGACTCAGTTTCAATGGACATAATGTTAATGCTGCTTCAAAATGATTGTATCTTGTAAAAAAACACTTTTGGATACATGCGATCAGTATTAAATGGCTTTAACACTTTATTCATCAGCTTTATCTTCAAAAAGGTTCAGAGCAACGTTTTCACTTACACACGATTGATACATTTGTTGCACGCCCTTGTCTGATAATCACCGGTAGGGTTTCCTTCAGTTTCACTCTTCTGCGAGTCACTACTTCTGCTATTGTTGCCTGCCTTGTGAATGCACAAGGGAGGGCAACGCTCGGTAACACTCACCAGCTTCTCTTTGATTCCTTTGCAGACTGCTAGACTTCTAATATGTTGGCTCTCTTGATCGGAAACGCATTCCTTCTGAAGTTATCTTCAGTCTGGCCCCACAGGCACAGAGTTCAGCTTGCCACGACCCTCTGGTGCACCCCAGCCTGCAGGCACGGTCTGCTGCAAGCTTCTCGCTATGAGATCTCTGCAGTCCGGTTCTCATGGGGGAAAGCTTTTGACACGTACGCTTTCCGCTGCACAACATCTGCACTTCAGACTTTGAGGGGGGGGGGGGGATACCCTCTCAGGACTGGCAATCGGAATGTGCTTCTCTGTAGTCCCGGCTCCCTTTCTTTCCTCCCACTTCTGTCAGATCTGCCAGCAACGTGCTGCTCTTCTACCGCTTTCTCCTTCTGCCACAACTGCTCTTCTACTGCTCCGCCTCCAACTGCAACAACTACTGCAACTGCTACTACGACTCATGGCTTGCACCTAAGGGGGCCATTGAAGCCTCCAAACGTCCCTTAGGTATGGGCTGTTAGGAAGTGTCTGCCTTTCCCTGACTTTCTGGGAGGAGACTCTAGGCAGGGATTTTGTGAGGGATCCTTGGGATTCATCACAGATAGTACTGTAGATCTCTAGTTTTGATTCTATGATTCTAGCTACTGTTCTGTGCCACTACACTGCATCCTTTTTCACAGGGGCAGTACTGCAGGGTGATAACTTGAATCTAGCTACCGCTTATTGAAGTAGGTCTGTAATTTAAATCAAAATACTGTTTGGTGCCTCCATCCTACATTTTCTTCCACATGACAGGGCAGTAGGCTTGCTTTTTCTTTCTCCACAGGAATAAGGCGCTGCTTCCCGCAACTCGCATTCCTGCTCTTCTCCTCCTCTGCCACATGCCCACCTACACAGTACGATAGACCTAGGAGGTAGTTAGGTCATATCAATAGCTTAGTCAACATTCATTAAATCGGTGCTGTAAGAAGTAAATATTTAATCATTTATTAATAATCAATTTCATAGAAAAATACATTTAAAGCTTAAAAAAGCGGTGGGTCACTCCCTTTCACTTAACATGATAAAACATTAGAACACTGTCTAAAAAAAGACAATTTAGTCGTGACACATGGACTAAGAGGCAATCTAGTAAAGTTTGTCTGATTGACAAATATTAGATTCAATGAAAAATGCAGGAAGCTATTCCTGTCTTGCACTGATCGTGGAACCCTATGTTGAGATAACTTTTATCAATCTAGTGATTGCTTATCTAGATGGAGAAAAACTTGACATGTTTCAGTTCTGATATTTTTTCGGAACTTTCTTCTGCATTTGTGTCACTGTATCTAAATAGTAACAGTAAAAGGCAACAAGAAGTTCTATAGATGCATATCTGAAGCGATAATCATTCTTGTTGGCAGTGTTAGGTATCGAACTTGAATGTTCTTTCTGCAGCTGTTGATATGGGACAGAAAAACACAAACAGAAGAGTAAGGTATGGATGCTCTTTTTTTCTTCTAAGATAATTTAGTTTTATCAGACGGGGCTAGGTTAGCTAATTACCTAGTTTTGTCGGAGCGAGTGGCTCTTTTGGAGGTCGATTCCTGAATGAAGCAGAATTTGGTCCTCTTGGTCTGCTAATGTCCCTATGATGAGTCTAAAGCGACCTGCAAATTTAATTTGCATTAATTAGTTAACTTACTGACATAGTAGGTAGGCTTGGACAGTACAACGCATGAAATGAGTGTCATAATGGCTTACCTCCTATGTAGAGGCTCTGTATCTTTATGGAGTTTTTTCTGTGCAGGTAATATTCTTTGTTATTCTAGTGCAGTGTATCATTCCCATTCTAGTACAGGGTAGAGTAGACAGCCACTGTGTTGTGCCTACAAAGAAACGCAATCAAAATCTAGTTTTAGGTAGTGTTCGTTGTGCTGTTAATAAAACAAGGGATGAGGAGCTTCCGCTACCTTTAGGCTCACCTTTTCCAAAGTGTTGGTAGCCTGGGTGGTTGTCATCCCTCGTGGCTTGTCTTTCGTTTTTCTCTCTAAAATGTAGAAAAACTGGGGTTATCGCGGCTAAGTGGTGGTTTTGTAGAACTAAGAAGAATAAGAGAATGCAAAGTAGGTATTGTGGCACCTATTAATCCATAACGAAATATCGCATTAGTCACATGTTCGAGCGGAATTCTCCGGGTTGTTTTAATACACCGTTATCATAATGCCAGTCTTAATTTCTAGCTAGGGGGAAATACCTTGTTTTGTTCCTCTCTATTCGCTCGCGTCTTTTAGCTTTTTAGCTTCCTTCGCGAACTCCGCCGCGCGCCGTATTGATCCAGATTGCGGTCGCCATCTTGAATAGAGGACGTTATAAAGGGGACATAGTCCGTTTTTTGTTATTATTACTCTCTGGGTTCTGGTTTGTATTAGTTGAGTAATTGCTGTTGGCAGTAAAGGAACATCGCGAGTTATTATGAGGAAGTTTAAATCATTTTACTGATACCAATATCACCTAGTTGTTACTTTATATTACTTTATGGTAATTTGTAAACAGCATTTCAGGACATTGAGGATTGGAAATGAAAAGGTTGCTCTTTTTGTGAAGAGCCATTATGAATAGAGAGATTCTTCAAGTTGTCGTGGGTGAATACCTTTAGAAGCACTCAAGTGGCTCACCTACACAGTACGCCACATAAGAGATCCTCCTACAGTCACACAGCTAGAGCAGACGCTGCACTCTCCTACGGCCACTCGTGGGTCTCTTGCCACACTTGAACAACTCCCTGCTTTAGGGCTGATGTGGCTGGTCCCTGCCATGACGAGAAGCTCCAAAGTTAGGGGGGCACTCTGGCGCACCAGAAACCTCTCCACCCCCTCATCCAGAACCCACCCCTACTCGCCTCCGCTCTCGTTATCCTAGCTCCCCGTGGAGAACAAACCCCCCCCAGACCAACTATGCTGCCCCTTATACACAGACCTCCCACCAGAAAATCCCAGACCCACCTGCACCCTCCTGACATACGCTCAGCCATGTCCCACCCTTTGCATTCCTAAATGCTGCCTGGGCAACTAACCCTCAGTCTGCTGCCCTGCCGGTCCTCACACACACACACACACACACACACACACTCCACAGGCCCCCCAGAAACCCCTAAAACACACACTGCACTACCCGGGCTCTTTGCTTGCTGCACACCTCACCCTATCTCTCCTCCAGACCCATGACATTCTCCCTCACATACACCCTTATGGCCTCCCCCATGTCATCCAGCCAAGTGAAATCCCTTTTCAGCCTATCCTACAACATTCCGGGCACTGACACCGAACAGCCCCCTCCCGGTCTCCCCCCCAAACCCCCGGAATCACGTAACTGGCACTACACTCGGCCTCCCTCACAACTCCCCAGAACAGACATTAGGCCCACCCCTAGTAATCCCTCACCTCCAGACAACTACCACACTCTACTCCAGCCTGCCCCCTCAAGCCCTCCTCCACTACACTCTGCCATCACCCATAGGGCTCCCCCGGGGGAGGGGATCTCGGCTCCAGCCCTCACTCACTTTTTCACCCACTCCACCTTTGCTCCCCCTACCTCTGGGCAGCCACCACCATCCACCTAATCCCCTCATCACAGCGAATACCCATCTTAGCATTGGACTAACATGAATCCTAATTAACGCCAAATCTGTCGCTAAAAACCGCCACAACATATAAGACCTGGTATTCTCTGAAGGCCCAGACATCCTTTTCATCGCAGAAACCCGGTTCTCCCAGGATTTCCTGACCATTGCGCACAAAGCCTTCCCTCCTGGCTACACCCTTATTGTGTGCTACAGAACCAGCAGGGTAGGTGAAATTGCCATCCTCTCAAATCCCCAGTCTCCATTTCATACTCCGAGGAACAAGCCTGCCACTCAGACTGCGAAACCTCCACACTTACTCGCAGCTTCTTACTCGTATACAGATCCCATGGCTACAACAGAATTTTGCTGAGAACCTCAGTGACTCCTTAAGGGCCATCCTGGTTACTCACCCCTCGCTTGCAGAGCCAGAGAATTTCAGTCTATGGTTCGACGTCCCACACAACCCCATGGCAAATCAATGCTGGACAAACTGGAAGCCCTCCGCCTGACTGAACTGGTATCCGGCCCCACACAGTCTGCAGGCCGCATTCTAGATGTAATCTTCAGTTCTTCCGAACTGATCACCACACTCCTTCCTCGGCCACTAATCTTGACCGGGCAGCCAATTTCTTCACCCTCTTTACAGCAGACCCCCCTTCCACCTCGACTATCCCAGTGCGATGCTGGAAATGCATTGGAGGGACGGGGTCTCCTTGTCCTTGTCCTGTAGTCATTTTTCATATGTGTTCTGTATTGTTTTCTGCACAGGAGTCCATGTGGGACTCCTGGCAGTGCAGCTTTTCCTCTTTTTGGTCATGATGAACGGACCCTTGGGATACCCTTCTGGCACCCATGGGTGGGAATTACACCCCTGTATTACAAGTGTATGTTTTTGGGCACCTGTGTGTGGCCCACAGAGCAGGGTATGGGCTGGTGGCAGCTCCATGCTGAATTTGATAGGTGCTCTGAGTATCCTCCATTTTGGGATGCCCAGGCCCTGCCATTGCAATCAGTCGATTCCTGATAGGAGACAAGATGACCCCTGTGGCCTCTTGCTTTGTATCGCCTGTTACTGTGTTTTCCCTGACTCTGTCCCTTTCCCCTGACTGACTGGCTGTTGTGTGGAAGTTCCATATGGTATTGTGGGGAAGTCCAGGCCAGACTGGCTGGAGCCTTCCCAATGACTGTATGTTGTGGGTACACCCTTGGGGTGGGACCTGGGTGAATGGACTGTGTGACCAATATGCACTTCATGTTTTGGGTGTCTGGTTTCTGGTATGAAACACAATGACTGAGACAGCCCTGCCTGAAACTGGTATGAATGGAGTGCTGAATGGCGTGGTACTTGTCCGAATCCACATCCAGTGTTGTTAGTGTCTGGATGGAGAAGAGTGGCCTGAATGCACTGTGAGCCTGACTGCCTGCTTGCTTGCTTGCCTGCCTGAATGCCCTTCTGAGTGATTGGTCGCCTGAGTGTGACCCATCAAAGTGAATGAGAGACCAAACCGTATATCTGGGGTCCTCTCACTGATGGAAATCGTTCAGAAGCTGAAGTTGAAACTTGATGCTTAACCTTGAAGCTCGCTGGAAGCAGAATTGCTGTTGTCCTTCGCTAATCTGAAAGCTGCATGACTGTCAAGGAACTGATCCAATAGAGGGCCTGGCTAGGAGACCTCTTCCTGAGCTACGAGGGAACATCGTGCACCAGCTGACCTTCGCCGGAGCACCCTGGAAGTCGGTCCTCGAAAGGCTGCCGACCGGAGACGGGGACCACCGTAGAATCACATCGACCGGAGCCGCAACGCTCCATTGCCTAGTACTCCCTCGCTCATCAGTCGACCGCTTTGTTCCACTGGAGAAAGTTAAGGCCGCCGATGACCGAGGAGAATCCGCTGGTGGGTTTCCCGCCCCCTGAAGACCACAGAGAAACTGACAACCCGACGCCCTTGCTGGGCCAAAGTTCTTCATTAACTCTTTGCGGCAATGAACTCTTGTCGTCGAGGTGCACCGCACGCCTCAGCTTGCAGGACGTTTTCAACCGATCGTCAACGAGCACCGCAAGAACTGAAGCTGCTGTTCACCCTTTTCTTCACCGACCCTCGACGACCTGTGGCTCCTGCCTTAAAGGGAGTGCACTCAAGAAGGGCCCGCCAACAACATAATCGAAGAACTCTATGAAACCAGGTACTTTGGGGTCGTGGAACCTTTTGGAAGGAGTCAAAACTATATTGAGCATAATTGGACTGGGCTTGTCAAATACTTTATTTACAGGTTGCCCAGATGCGGGGGATCCTCACACAGAACCTGTCTCTAAGTAGACAGGGGACTGTTCTGCCATTGCTTGATTTAACTTGCTTTCTCCGTGTCTATCGTTGATTCATTTTATAATCTGATTCGTATGACATTTAAACTGTTAGTAGTTGATGCATTTCAAAGGGTTCAATAGTTAGTGGTACCATGTAGATCTGTATATATATGCCTTTATAGTATTGCCAGAGTACAAAGTGTGTTATTGTGATTGTGTATATAACTTGAACCTTATTTATATAAAGACTGTGTTTTCACTAACGTAGTGTGTGGACATTCCTTTGTGGGTGCTTGGGGATTACACTGTACTTAAGAACCAACTTGCATCACCTCCTGAGCGCTAAGCCTTGATTGCTTGTCCATTGCTACCAACAATCGAGAATCTTGGCTGGGTTGCTCTGTGCTCTGAGCAGGAGTACAGATAACCCCCCCTCCAGTCTTTACACCCAGGACCCTCCTCCCGCTCCCCACTATTGAACAAAGTCAAAGTAACCCTGGACTTGGCTGACTCCCTGCTTGCTTCCCTCCACTCCAGGCGGGTCAGCTCTCTATGATGACTCCATGATGGCAAGGGCATCTACCCTCTTCAACTTTGTGCCAGAGGTAAAGAAAAAGGAGAGTTTACCAGAGGTGCACATCAGCCAGGAAGACGATATTGTCTGTCCCTTTACTTGACAAGGAAGGCCTTGCGCTAAAGAAGACTACAAGCTCTGCACCAGCAAAACGGGACAGGCTACAGAAAAAATACAGGGTGCCGGACTCAGAACCCAAGTGCCTTAGATCACAGCCATCACCAGATTCTGTGATCTCGGCTACAACAAGCAAATGGTCTGCGAACCCGTTCTCCAAGTCTCTGATTCCGCAAGATCAAGAAGGAAAGAAGCTGGATGCAATGGATCAGACATCCACATTCGGGTAAACCAAGCTGGCTTAAACATTCATGCACTTGTGATGCAGTGAATGTCATCTATGGCCTAAAATGTCCTTGCGGCTTTTACTATGTGGGGATGACCACTAGAAAGGCCGAGACACGCTGGACGGAGCATAAGTCAAATATCCGCACTAAGTCAGAAATCACCAGTAGCGCTACACTTTGAAGAAGCCAGGCACACAGTAGCTCAATTGAAATGTGTCATACTAGAACAGGTGAAACTGGGGCCAAGGGGTGGTGACATCTTAAGGAAGCTCCAACAGAGAGAGATTTTATGGATTGAGTTGCTGGATTGCCTCAGTCCAAGGGGTATGAACTTTGAATTTGATTTGATGTGTTTTGTTTAACGTGAGTAATATGTCCAGTTAAGTTCATGTACTGCCAGTTGATACTAAGATTGTGAACGGCTTGGAAACTCGCTTGTTGGGTTCCAAACACGGCAGACCATTGAAACAAGTTTTGGACTATTTTCAACTACTTGTAGCACCTTGGTCATCTGATTAGGAAAGTGGTAAACCATAAACTTATCCGGGATATGTGACCTGCTCCACATAGAGAATGACGTTTAGAATGTGAACGGCTAGGACGCCGAGTTCGGGTATTCCTAGTGCGGCAGAATACAGAGAAAGTTGTATGCCTCCTGAAATGTATCATTTATGCTTGGGCTGACTGCTGATGTTAATGCTGTGTGTCACTAAGAGTCAGTTATGTCACATTTCAGAGCTATATCAACAGATCTTCTATGTTGCTAGTGTCTGTAGTGATCTTGAATTACACTGGTATGTGAACGTGGTAGTCATGGGGGCCCGAGCAGACCTCAATCTGCATTTCCCCTATGCCCACCCCCAGAAAATGGTATACCACCAGTACCAATGAACCGGGCGGTTAGGGGGGCCCCAGCAGTCTCAGAACTGCAATACCTCCTTGCCCCCTTTCAGGTAGTGTAACCCTCGGGTTTGTTGCGAGTTCTCAGTGTTCCATATACACTCTACAAGTGATCGCCATTTCGGCATATTAAATATACTCAGTGATGGTGCATGAAACCTAGTACGTTGGGGCTCCTGCAACCCAGATGCCCTCCTACATCTGGAGAGCTGCCGTTTCCCATACCATTTGAGATGCGACTCGTGATCGCCCATACCAATATGGCGGCCGACGACACTAGCGCGCCTGCGCAAGGTTGTCACGGCAACTGATAAACACAAAGCCCTGCGCTTCCGTGTCGGACGGCTGACTGTCTACTAGCTTAGCGAGGTGAGCGCTCATAAGATTAATTGTTTTGGATCGAACTGTAGCGATGCAGGTGTTTTAACTGCTTTAGAGTTACACACATGTTCGCGAGCGATAGGATGTAAATTCTGCTTAGGAGCGGAAATACTCAGGGTGACAATGAGCCGTATTACTTTATGCCAGCATTAGCACAAGGATATGAATGTGTTTGTCAGCAACGCGGCTTGGGCCGCCTGTCTTTTAACCAATGGGTTTTTATATGTTGAGCTTTGGCCAATTCTGAGCCTTCAATGGTGTGCTAGTCACACATGAGATTGACTGAGAGGCCTAAGGGGCCTGATGATATTTGATAGTGAGGTTTCTCTATTTTTAATTTGCACTCCCCATCCTTCCCTCCCCATAGGGGAGGGAATGGGGAAGCAGATCATATACACAGGGTATCGGGTATCCTCAAGTTCGACACCTCTTTACAACTGGACCCAGTGGTGCACTGTGGTCTTGTAAGTCTGATTCTACTACTAGACATCTACTGTGGATAGACTACGAGGTTTGTGATTCTCTTTATAATACTAGTGATCTCCTGTGACACAAAAAAAACTCTAATTCCTTAGTAATTAAGTTAATTTGTTTTTTAGAGACTTGAATTGTGATGTATTTTGTGAAGAATTGGAACTAATAGCAACCATTGCCCTGAAGATGGATTCTGTTGTAATCCGAAACGCGTTGGCACCTATTTGAACTTAATGGTGCTATTGGAAATGAGCTTGAAGCACTTTGAAGTTGTAGCATCAAATAATGCTCTAGTGTGAAAGTTGTAAACACTAGTCATTGTAAATCTGCTTGAAGATATCATTTTTTCTTTGAGAACTTGCAAGAAACAATTTTTGTGTTTTGAAAAATGTGCAACAGTGAGTTATAGAGACTCTTGTAGTAAGTTTGGAGTACTGTCTGCACTCATTATTGTACTCTACCTATTTTACTTTGTTGCTATTAAAAAATGTGCTTACTACATATGTACATCTTTGTTGGAAAGTAACTTTTTGAAAATATTGGCTTATCTAGGCATTTCTGTAAATTTTTGCCATGGCAACGACTCTACTCTCCATTTGAGAGTTATGTTGAAAGTGTTGTTACAATACCTGCTCTTGCAAGACAATTTTATAAAACAACCTATACGCCCATTGTACTCCATTTGAGGGATTGCAGAGTTAATAGGCTTTTGAGTGACATTAGGGATATTATCCCTGTTGGAGTACATGTGGGGCTACCGTGTGGAGACACATGGTTTCGTTTTTCTAGTTGCAATGGGGAAGCAGATCATATACACTGTAGCATTAACCGTCACGGCTGCTAACGCTCTGGCCTTTCTAGCCCGGTATGATAGGGTGTTATGGTTCAAGCTGGGCCCACTCCTAGATTTCTTACCGGATGACAAGAAGACACTCTCACCCTTTTTCAGGAAGGGGAGGTTGCTTCCGAACACGCCATCACAATAGCCATGGATGTCGCAGACTCAGGTTTTCACCAAATGGGTAATGGTGTGGCACTCTGGCATCAAGGCTGGCTGAAGGACACCAACTTTAGACCTGACGTCTAGGCTAAGGTGATTGATATGACCTTTGATGGGATAACCTCTTCAGAAAGTTAGTGGATGATACGCTGCAGGCGATAGACAGACACAGAGACAGCAAGATTCCTAGGGATCCTGCAACCACGGTGATCCTCTTCCTTTTGTTCGTCACAGGGAGAGTTCAACAGATCTTCCAGAGGATCCCCCTCTTCCTTGTACCATTAGCCCTCCCGCTCCATGGCACAGGTAGCGTACAGAGGCCGGTCGCAAGCCTTCGGAGGAGGGTCGCAGCATCGCCGACACCCACAAGGCAAGACGCAAACAAGCAAGCCTGACTCGGCCCCAGGTCGGTACCCTCACTTTTGCACCCTGGTGGGGGGGGTCATCTATCATATTTTGGCAATGCGTGGAAGCACATCACCACTGACAAATGGGTGCTGGACATAATTTATCAGGGACACACCCTGGAGTTAGAACACAGGAGCCCTTGTATTCCCCCTGTTGCGAGGAAGGAGCTACACACGTCCCAACTGCTCCAGGAAGTGCAAGACATGCTGGCAAAAAGGGCAATAGAACCCGTCACTCTGCGCCTCCTGGGCTCCAGAGTGTACTCCAGATACTTTCTGGTCTGAAAGAAATCAGGAGGGTGGCTCCCAATTCTGGATTTGCGACACCTATCTAAAGTTCCAAAAGTTCAGGATGGTCGCGTTGCACCAAGTGCTCGGCCAACTGTAGGAAGCTGATTACATAATGACGCTGGAGGATGCCTGCTTTCATGTCCCCATACACCTGAAGCATCGGAAGTTCCTGCCCTTTGTAGTTCTGGAACGTCACTACCAGTTCATAGTTCTGCCCATCGGTCACAAAATGCTTGGCCCCACTGGCAGCTCATCTACGCCTCAAAGGCATACACGTATACCCTTATCTGGACGACTGGCTCATCCTGTCATGTTCTCAAGACCTGGCGATAGAGCACACGGGAATGCCATGCTGACAGAAATCAGATTCTCCATCAATTATCCAAAATCCTGCATAGTGCCATCGCAGGTCGTTGCGTTTCTAGGTTCTCGCCTCAACACAGTGGCATCCCTGGCGTACCCCTCGGAGGAGATTATGGTGGCCATCCTGGGGAAGGTACATCATCTGTCCACGATGCAATCCGCGACCACCTTGGCAATCGAGTCTCTACTAGGCTTGATGTCCTCATGCATCCACCTGCTACCGTTTTGCAGGCTGCTGATGAGATAGTTTCAAGAGTTTCTAGACGCCAGGTGGGGCCAAGTCACAGGGGGATGGACAGACAAGATTACCCTCACGCTCAGTGCACACAATGGAGGGGAGTGTACTCGCACCTCACTGAGGGTTCCCTGTTTCAGGTCCCACCTTTCCAAGCTATGGTCACCACAGATGCCTCCCTGGACGGATGGGGGGCTCACACCGTGCAGTCCCACGCCACGGTCTCTGGCTGCCGGAAGAGAAGAATCTGCACATCAATGTGTTGGAATTACGAGCTGTATTCTGGGCTCTCAAGTCATTCCTGCCTCTTCTGAGGGGGCAAGGGATAAGGATCTTCAGACAACACCACCACGATGTTCTACATCAGGAAACGGGGACCAGATCCCTTGCTCTTTCACTAGAGGCTCAAGCCCTGTGGCACTGACCGATTCTTCAAGGCATGTTCCTCGCCCCGATTCACCTGGCAGGCATCAAGAACACCGTAGTCTATGCCCTCAGCAGGGAGCTGCAGTCCTGCCACGAATGGGAGATTCAATAGAAGTAGGTGTCTTTACTCTTCAGAATATGCGGCCGTTCCCAGATCCACTTCTTTGCTGCAGCAGCAAATTCCAAATGCACAGAGTTTGCCAGCAGGTTTCCCCAGCCGGGGAGCCTAATGTTAGAACCCAAAGGGTGTCTCACTAGGTAGTCCTCTGGGACTTGTCACTCAAGTGGCCAGGGCATGGCCATTGCATTTGGGATGGGCTAGTGCAGGAGGATCACCTCAGTGAGGGATCCTCCGAGAGTGGGGTGGGGACACCCAGTGGTGAGATGCGGTGTCCTCCTGCCCCCTCCCCCTTGCCAACACTTCTGTCCCATCCTATTTTGGAATTTTGGAAGATATGATGACATACCAGCACCCTGCCCCCCCTCTTTCTACACAAACACTGAGACAAGGAAGGGAGGGACTGAGAGGATGAAGAGTACTCACACAAGACACACTAAGGCACAGAAGACAGACTCTTCCATCTGAACAACGGGCTGTCCTGTTAATGAGGACAGGCAAGGTCAGGCAGGCCCAACCCTAACCACACACCTGCAACACATTAACCTTTCACAGGTGTTTAAAATGAACCTGTCAGGGAAGAGAAGTCAATTTCTTTTGGGAATACAGGACAGAGGCTGCAAGGCTGAGTCCGGCAGAGGATCCCTACCAAAACTCCCAGGCACTCGGGCAGCAGGACGGGGCACAAGAGAGGACAGCTCTTCCTGGGCTGAAGCAAACCACGCTGAGGAAATCAAGTGGGCAAGTAACTGAGCAAAAGTTGAAGAGTGCCAGAGAGAGCCAAGTGAGAGCATTATATTTCCAAGAGGCCACAAGGTTTTCAGGAGGCGAGACGCAGAGAGTGGAGGAGGTCCTTCCTTGGAAATGCCACACAGATGCCTGCTTTTCCCGCCCGGGAGGACGAACAACCAAAGATCAATACAGCCGGTGAGTTGCTCAGAATCCAGCTGATATCGAGAAAGTGAAACAAAGTGTTAAATGAATGAGGCTTGTGCCTGAGAGGGAAACCTATGCAAGTTGTTGAAAAGGACTCAAAGTACCAGAAAGCATCTGGGTAAGAGTGAAGTTGATGCATATAGCGGATGGGCGCGGATGAAAGCAAACTAAGTGACCTGTGAAATGAAGATGCAATATAGCAGAGTGGTCCGGCACCGCGAGTGTGCTTAATCAAAGGTCTCTGATGTATCCAGCGAGGAAGTTTAACTCCTAGAGAAGGGGAAAGTGAAAATTGAACTATTAGCAAAGTTAAGTGAATCGAAGTGGTCCTGCGAAGGTCTAAGAAAAATCCAACGCACAATCGACAGTCTTTGATGTACTTAAAGTTAAGAGAATGTGTTTTGAAGGGACCAAACCCGACCGAGGGAGACCTGTTGAGAAATTGTGTGAGAAAGGTTTGAGCCCGACCGAAGGAGGCTGTTGTGATGTAGTGTGGTTTGTGTCAGGGTATGAAAGGGAGATGTTGTAATGTAGTCTTGTCATGTGGTGTCACTGGCCTAGAGTGCTTGCTGTCAGAATGTTGATGCATGAATGCAGCTCAGGAGAATGTTGAGTGGATCTGTAGGTTAATGTTCTGAGAGTGTCAGTTGGGGGCCTGAGCTGGGATAGTAGGATGGCTGGTGGGTTTTAACTCCTATGTATGTAAGTCCAATACCCCTCCTTGTCCCTGTCCTGTACTTCACGTCATGTATATAGCACAAGAGTAACTGGATGGTGTATATATGTACAATCTGTACAATAAAGCTTCCTGGAACAACTTATGACTCCACAGCAGGTCTGTGTGTGAGTGTCAGCATGAATGACCACCTCCGGACTTTATAACAGAGGCCTATCATGAATTTGCATGTGATAAGGGGTCCGAGCCCGACTGAGGAAGGCCCAACATTAACTGTGAGCGGAGCTTTGAGCTGAGGTTTGAGCAGTCTGCGGCAGTCTTTCTACCATCTCGTTTGTGGGAGGACCCACTTATACTCAGCAGACACCGCGGAGCGGTGAGCGGAGCTTTGAGCTGAGGTTTGAGCAGTCTGCGGCAGTCCGCGGCTGCTCCCGGATTAAGCCCGCCATCGGAGCCTCGATTGGGGTGCCTACCCTTTCCCAAACACCGTCGGAATCACCATTACCATCGGAATCGCTGTCACCGTCGGAATCAGCCTTGGAAGTGCGAAGGCTTAGAAGTAACTACAAGGCTCCAGAAGTTCATCTACAGAAGCCTCCAACCAAAAAAGTAAAGGAGACAGACTAGTGTAATCACACCCTTTACCGCAACCAATTCTGCAAGCAAATCGTCAAAAACGTGGTTTGATTTTGAAAACCCGTTTGACATCTCTCGGCGCTCACCTTTTCTGTCCCCGACAAATCTACATGCGGAGCATGCGGAGACTAGGATCTCCTCAAACCACTTTAATTTCCAAGCTACCAACAAATCTGCATTCACACCGCCATAGCTAACCAAGGACCGGACTATGCCTCCCAACTTGCCCGTCTCACCTGTGCCTGTGCCGCGGATCGATGAGCTGGAGGAATGCCTCTCCCCCACGGGTGCTTCTACGTCTCGTTCGCCGGGACGGCATACTGGGTTGGCGATCCTCTCCTCCTCCCCCTGCTCTGCGATTTCCATACAGCCTCACCGCACCCCTGGGTCGGCGAGAGGAGCAGCGGCCGTGACTGTCGGAGGACGGCCGGCCCCTGCCCCTGTGCTGTCCGAGCCAGCTGAGGCCCCAGCTGAGGCCCGAGGAGACACTCCTTTGGCAGGTGGACTCTCGCAGGTTGGAGGACTGGTTGCGACCCATGAACTAGCTGAGGGGTGTGGTAGGTGGGTTTCGCAGGGGAAGGAGGATCTCCACCCCCCCCCCCCCTGACGGGACCGAACCCAACCCCTCACACCAGCTACAAGCAGCAGAGGACAAGAAAGCAAGCTCTCCGGATCACCGCAAAAAGGCGAGTCTGCCGTGAATGCAACAAACGTGACCCCAGCGATCACGTTGGTACTGGCACAAATCCACGCAGCAATGAGCCCTACCACGGACTCACCACAACAGATCGACGGTCGGCAGACCGTAAACGAAATAACGCACTCCAACCTACCAATAGGGAAGTCTCAAATCTTTGAGCTAGACCGCCCAGGAAACACTGAAACAAACCTTCCAAGTCTGCAATCCCCCATAGATCATTCCTCTGTTACCACAAACAACCCTTTTGCACCCTCTTCTAAACAACAATATGCGGGAAAAGACCTATTTGACTCTACAGTATCAGAGCTCTCTATATTACAGAATACCCAAACACAGAAAAACCAAAAGTAAAAAAAAACGACTCCTCTTGATAAAGCCCTTAAACCTTTGTGCCAAAAATCATTGAAGGTATCTAGGTCTTGCTTACAAAACTCTCAAACGTTAAAATGCCAAAAAAAAGGTGCAACAAAAAAACTCCTCCCGCATCTGCTTCTATCAGTCGCTCTTAAAGACTTTTTCAAAAAACAATGTAAAAGAAAGTTGGACCAGGACCAAGAACTATCGGACGCGGAAATTCTGGAGGCTATCCAAGACCTACCCCCAGTGCCCAAAGTAAGGAAAGTGACTGAAAACGCAAAAAAGACCCCCCCGGCTACCAACTTATGGCAAATCTACACCGGAAAGAAGCGCTAACCCCAATAGCGTCTCACCCCCTACGGATGACCAAAATCCACCCACGGCAAACCCGCCTGGTGAGACTATGGAAAATCAGTCCCCAGTTAAAATCACTGCACCAGGGCTGTCTAAAACAAACTCAAAACAAACAAACGCAAATACAAGCTGAGATCATCAATAAACCCATTTCACCCACAGAACAAGAAATAAACGGCCGCGCACAACCACAAGCCACTGAGAGCACACCAAAAGAAAACTCACCTACCAAAACAAAGTCGGCATGCCATCACTCTCTAGACAGTATAGCGTTCCTGGCCACCCATCGAAGAGTCAACTGGAATCTGCCCAACCTTCACCCAACCAAAAAACTTGAACAGATCGATCCAGACAGACGAAAGCTCTGTATTTACATCACCACCCTCGCCATGTACAATAAGAGATCGATCACCACCTAAAAATAGGAGGTTAAGTGAAATATCTACACCAAGCGCCAAGGAATCACTTTCAAAAAAACCCGACCTAACAACTATTGTCGGCTATAACAATAGCATTAGCACCCTTTGGGAAGCTCTATGAGAACATCAGTGACTCCTTAAAAGATCACATCACAATTACAGCAATGATGCATACCAAGCTGATCTTCGTTGAAGGCTTCATTACAGCCCTGGAACAAAGGAACAAGACAGACAGACCCTTGGGACCAGAAACTTGCTTCACTCGACGAACAACTAAACTCCTTAAAATCTATTACTCTAGCCAAACCAACTATGGCTGACAAAGAAACCCAGTCAACGCCACCATCTCCACCTATAGAATTGGCTCCGGTGTTCTTAAAAACAACTGACAAACATTCTCGCCCGCCGACTAAAACACCTAAACCTATGCCACCAAGTGACATTTCTCCAAAATCGGTGGCCGCCACGAGAAACCATCCTGTGCTGAAACTCGCTATAGGCGCCCAAGAAGTTTCTTCCAACTCGGAAACAGTGTCAGCGCTTGATCTAGTGCTGGCTTCAAGAAAAACTACTAAAAAAAGAAAACAACAAAAAACGACGGATGAAAACCAAGATTTTAGATACCAGAGCGAAAATAACGACAACGCAGAGCCACACGATACCCCCTCTCCCAGGACCACGGAGGACTTCCTGATTCGAAGCTCCATGATTGACCTAACACAGCACTGGGACACAATCGAAAGCTCAGAACCACAAGTTGAAAATGCTACCAATTTCAAAATTGAAGCACCAAAGGTCCCTCCCAGTTCTAAGAACGTTAAAACCAAGGAAATATCCTTAAATCATAAAACTGAGAATAAGGATAGAACGACGACATCGCAGCTCTCGGGAACTATTCAACCACATCTGAAAGAGATACCAGGTCGCCTGGCAACTTCTCCCGAGCACATCGACTCTAGGCAACGATAATCGTCGCCAGCAAACCAGAAAGACTCTCTTAAGACCAAAAGTTACTACAACAAGAGCTACCCGCCTATTCAAAATAGAACAAAAAATCACGGAGGAATACTACATGATTCTAAATAGAAGAACAGTGCTTAAGATTTTAAAACAAGTACCCACGCTACAGGCCTTAAATTCAAATGACTTCACCTTAATCGAGCGGTACCACAGGTCCAAGCAAGCAAAAGCGTATCTTTCTATCAGGAGCTCGGCTCTTCGTGAAATTCCTCAGGGCGTCTACAAAGAGTTAGAACAGTTGGGCTTTATACTCAACGAGATCCCGATTCAGAACACAACTAGCAACCACGAAGAAAACTGTAAGACCTCAGACATCAAAAAATATAGATTCAAATCATGAACGGAGGACTTGTATGGATCTTCGAGAAGGAGGAAAACTTCATCTCAGTCGAGAGAAACCATCCAAAACTACACCAGATCAGCCTGGGAAAGAACAAACGCACCCGATAAATCGAAATATGGTCCTTCCAGAAATGGGAGACCCCCAACAAGAGAGCATAGAAACCACAACGACAAAGGGAAACACCAAACTCCCCGACACCCTTCGAGAGTTCGATATCAAGATCATCGATCCTCCCTGGAATACGATGTTGAAAACAGAAAAAAAACATTAGACCTGCCCACCACTACCTCAGACGTCGTGCCAAAAAAGGGCAGCTGGTCATGGATACGGGATGCCCTAACACCGGGTATCAAAAGATAGCAGCAAACAGGGGGTGCCAGTCCACCGACCCCCCACTCCCCCCGTCGCGTCCAAAACGAGAAGCACAGGAAAAATCGCTTCTCTCCATCGCCTCATGGAACACCAGAGGCCATATGCACCTAACTGAACTTGACAGCTACAACCTGGGAGTATACGACATCCTCTGCCTCCAGGAAACCTGGCTGTTGGACAAACCGGCACTGGATGGTTACAGCATAGAGATCTCTCCGGCCTACAAAGGCCCACTGGGTCGCCCGTCATCTGGCCTATTAACAGCTACCCGCATAGGCTCAGGCATACATATCATCAAGAAAATAGAAGCAACCTATGGATTCTTGGCTGTCCTTGCCACATGGACGGACGAAAACGCAGTGGAAAGAAAACCTTCTCGAGAGCCCCTCGCTATCATCAATGCCTATTGGAACCCTCAAAAAACACCAGAAAATGTCTGCGATGAAGCCGCCAATATCATTGACGAAATCAGAATTAAACATCAAACCCCAAACATTTTTATATGTGGGGACCTAAATGCAAACTGTGTAGCTCAAGCCGCGCCAAAGACAAAAGCTTCTCCCTACACTCTGGCGGAGTGAAGGGGAAAACTATGGCTAGCATTAATGTCCTCCAGGAACCTCCACAACGCAGCCAACGTTATGAGCGACCAAATGCTGATACCTACGTGGGAACGTGATAGCTCATCAGCCACCCTCGATTACATTTTTGTCTCTGAAAAGGTCTACCAGCGCATAACCTCCTTCGAAATAATTAGAACAAAGGCTAGCGACCACAACTTACTGAACCTTAAATGTAACACCAGTGTGCGCGACCATCTATTTTACAAACCATCGATCAGGACAAATTCCCAGGCTACCCGTTTGTGTATGTCCTCCAAAGACATCAAAACTCTGACTGATAACTACAAAAGCTTAACTTCTCATATTGAAGTGAAAGACACATTCTTCAGAGACAGCTACATTCCTCTGCTCCTTCCTTTTAAAAAACCACGGAAGCTCACCAATGATCTAAGGTCTAACCATAACCATGTGTATAATGCTACCCTGGTAACCAAACGCAGATCCTTAAGGAAACTAAAGAAAGAAGCAGCTGCGTCGAACACAGAAACCTTGTGGCAATCTTACCATACTGAGAGGAGAAAATACCAACAGTGGCTGAGAAAGGTAAGATGTGACCTCTATCAATCAGATGCAGAGAGTATGCTCAAGGCTTTAGCCACCAAAAAATCTCGGGACTTCTGGTCTATGGTCAACCAAACAAACTGTCATCCCAAAACCCAAATGATTAACTCTGTCACCGAAGAAAACTGGGTCAAACACTTCTCAGAACTCTTTGACTCACCTCTAACGTCTATCGACCCTCCAACGAGACCGCTAGAGGGAAAATGGGTGGACCTCTCAGACGAAGACGAGATAAAAAAGTCATCAAAAGGCTGAAACTATCAAGAGCCCCTGGACCGGACGGGTTAGCAAACTCTGATCTAAAAGAATACCCCGACGACTGGTCAGCGGTATTGAGTCTGATCTTAAAAGACTGCAAAAACTGAAGGACACTACCTGACTCCGGGACTCAGGCAGTTATCGTCCCCATTTTCAAGAAGGACGTCAGAGAGGACCCCTCCAACTATCGACCTATAGCCCTGCTGGATGTCATAGGTAAGGTCTTCGCCACAATCCTCCTGAGCTACTTTCAGAAATGGGCACGGCTTTCTCCCTCTACTGACCCACTACAAACTGGATTCCAGAAAAACGCTAGTACTGCAGCCAATATAATGATCCTGAGTATCATTAAAGACAAAGTCTTGTCGGGCGCACCAAGAGTTTTCCTCGCATTCGTCGACCTATCTCAGGCGTTCGACAGAGTTGATAGGCCTAAACTATGGAATAAACTAAAGACATGGAACTGCCCCGATGAAATCCTGGCTCCCATAATCGCCCTCCACTCGAACACCAGCGTGTCTGTCCGTCTGAACAACCAAGGTCTACTATCTGATCATATACCTTCCCATCGTGGAGTGAAACAGGGCTGCCCGCTGGCGCCCGCTCTTTTCATATCGTTCCTAGGTGACTTTAAAGATTCTCAAGATACGATCAGGTCATTTCCTCCCAAAGTCGGCAACGTAAGGGTCAATCGACTTCTATATGCCGACAACCTGCTAATCCTCGACCACACACAGGTCGGACTCCAGCGCCAACTGGACAACCTCGCACAGTACACCAAGGACAACAATTTGGAGATAAACGAATCAAAAACTAAAATCTTGATCATGCAGAAAAAGAGAAATAGGAAGAAAGAAAGCCTGCAGTGGTTCCTCTTCAAGTCAAAAATTGAAGTCATCTTGGCGTTTAAATATCTTGGTCGAAATTGACAGCTCTAAGAACGCATCTAGTATGCAACAATCTTTATGGACCAAGACTAAACACCTAACAGCCCAACTTCCGAGCAGTTGATAGGAAATATGGCAAATTTAGCCTGTTACCTGTAATCCAGTTCTACAAGGCAAAAGTAATTCCGTCCCTGGTATACGGCATGGATGCAACACCTTCAATCCCGTCCACTCTCTGGCCTAAATTGGAAGGCTTTATCTGGCGAACAGTACTTGGTCTTCCAAAATCCACATCGTCTGCTGCAATAGGGCGAGAACTTGGCCTGCTCTCCTTGACTGCAATAGTGGCCCAAAGCACAATGCAACTATTTAGAAAGATTCGACACCCGGAGAGCCTCCAAATATACCACATGATTGACGAAGAAATTACGAAAGGAAACAACCAGATGCTAAAACACTGGGTTGAAATTCAACAACAAACATTGCAGGAGATCGCGTGTTCAGAAGAAGATCTACTCCAAAATCCTTTAAGAATCAAATCGAAAATGGAATGGCTAGATTGGATAAACACAAACGAAAAAGCAGTATCAAACAAACTGCTAAGCCATCTGCCACCTGCTCCTAACAAGCTTAGAGAACCTATGGAGTACTGCACAAAGTATCCTAGTAAATTGTTAATGAAAACTCTACTAAAAGCTCGTCTCAACCTACTACCCACCCAGGAAATTTTAGCTATCAGAGCAGCATCTAAGGACAAAACTTGTCGACTCTGCAAAAATTCAGAAACAATAGAAACTACAAGACATCTACTGATGGCCTGCCTGGCGATTGCACAAGAAAGGGACCCCTTCTTTGGCCCTCTGCGCATAAACTCTTTCGTAGACGATGAAGATACGTGGTGGAACCGTCTAATCAAAGGAGCTCGTACTAGATGGTTAATTCCGACGGCTAAACTTCTAATCATCGCCATGGAAAAGACCAACCCTCATTGATGCCAACGCGAATTTGTATCCATTAGCTAGAAGGCGTCCCAGATCTCTCTGCATAGTCTAGTCCATCTACTTCGTAATGACGAAAAAAAACGCTTTGTAAAAATCTAAAAAGATTCTACACAAATAAAAAAAAAAAAAAAAAAAAAAAAAAAAAATTCAAGAAACAAACAAACTTTTTGTATGCATTCCCCAGGCTCCTACGACCGACATTCTTTATTGTTGCAAGCGACTTTGTCGTGTAAAGCCCTGGGCTGGGTCCTAAGCTGCACCCTCGTGTGGAAGAAGCCAGACTGTGATCTGCTGCCCGAGTGTGCCACCTTGTCCCGTGCTGAAAACGTGGGGAAGGGAGCTTCAGTACTCAGTCTTTCTGACATATTATTAAATGAACACTATTTCTTTTGCATGAACTATTTTCTCACACCCATTTGTTAGTGAGGTTTGGCAATAGGTTTTTGTAGTATAGGGTTTTTTATTTTGACAGACTCAACTAGGACTGCGTTATTACTATTTGATGGTCGTAGCTTGCTCCCATCCTTAGATTTAGGGTTAGTTAGGCGTTCAACCACCCAACTGAAGTTCAATAAACACCCTTGAACTGTGATCACTTGTGTCTGTCTTCATTGTTCGATACCATGCCTTCCAATCACTAGGGGATGCCTTCTCGCTGAGATGGGAAGGACGGTTTCTGTATGCCCCCCCAATTCTGCTTCTACTGCGTGTCATCAACACACTCAAACTCAGTGACTGCAAGATTATACTCATCGCCCCGCCATATATGGTACCCGGACCTGCTCCGCTTGTCCGTGGCTCCAGCCATCTGTCTGCCTCGTCTTCCCAATCTACTCTCCAAAGAAAGGGGGACCATTCTGCATCATGACCCGGCATCATTGAACCTCACGGCTTGGCACCTGCAGCCCTAGAGTTTGGCCACTTTAATCTTCCTATGGAATGTAAAGCGGTTCTTGCCTAGGCCTGGGTGTCATATACGCTATGGTGTTACGGGCACAAGTGGAAGTACTTCACGGTGTGGTGCAGGTCCCAGAAGTTCACTTTGAATGGATTGTGTCCTCCCACATATTCCTCATCTTTGATCTAGGTTTCGCCAGCTTTGCTGCTTCGGAATTCTTTTCTTGGCAGATGGTGCTGTGCACGGTGTTGTCGTCTATGTCCCTCGAGTGCCACCGTAGCGTGCCGACGTCACCAGTAGTATAAGTAGCTCATGCCGCGACCGTTGGCTTCTGTTCCATTTTTCCAATAGCTTTGCTTCAAGATAACGGCACGCTTCATTTTTTCTTATGAAAAAATGTCTTCTTCTTGCATCAGGCCCCCCTGAAGTTTCTTTATTGGAAGACTGCATTCCTGTTGTCTATCACTTTGGCCAGGCGGGTCAGGGAAATGCAAGCTCTCTCCTGCAAACGCACATACCTTTCGTTTCATGCTGCAAGGGTGGTGCTTCGGACCCACCCTTCCTTTAAGCCTAAGATTCCATCTACATTCCACCTTAATGAACCTTTGGTGCTTTCAGTCCTGTTCCCGAATCCTGCTTCAGCCGCTGAACGGTCAATGTATACGCTAGACGTTGCTTGGGCCTTGAAGTTGTATGTGACTCACACAAAGGATTTTCAGAAGACTTCTCAACTTTTTGTGAAATTTTGGTCCTGTGAAACAGGGAAATATCCTGTCAAAGGCTTCCATATCCAGGTGGCTCTCCGGCTGCATCATGCACTGTCCTAATCTGGCCAACGGATCACTCCTGGGCCGTCCTAGAGCTCATTCCACCAGAGCCATCGCTACAACTATGGCGTTTCTCTCTCTTGGGTTCCCCTGCTGAGCATTTGCATGGCTGCTACGTGGAGGTCTACGCACACCTTCACCAGGTTCTACTGTGTCTACCGGGATTCCAGGGAGGAGTCTAGAGTCGGCCAAGTGGTGCTGCGCAACCTATTTGCTTGAGCTGAGCCGGTTCCAGGGGTAAGTGTTTGTACTTCAGTTGAACTTTGCCACTTTCTGTGGTTGTGTATGTGCATTGCTGTATAATCGTATTCATGAGCATGTGAATCCATGCTAGACCCCATGCTGGAGAAGGAACACGTTACTTAACTGTAAATGTTCTCCAGCATGGGTCTGGCATGGATTCACATGCGAACCCTCCCTCCCCGTGGTGCTCTTCTGCGTTCATGCTGGCACCTCACATGCTTTGAATCTGAAGATGGCCTCTGAATCTGAAGATGGCTGGGACTCAGGAAGACGGTCGCCATTGGGTGGGTGCAGTATGACCCAGTCTCCAGTGATTGGATGATGATAGAAAGTCAGTTTTCAAGCTTTTAAAGCAAGACTGCTTTCTTTTTCTTACCGAGGATTCCTGGCCTGACGGCAGGGAATATTCATGAGCATGTGAATCCATGTCAGATGCATACTGGAGAACAACAGTTCCAGGTAAGTAACTTATTCCATATCACTTAAAGATATTTCGAGGGGATTGGGTCCTCCGACGTATTCCATATCTATGACATGTAATCACCACAGCTGTGCTGCTTCGGAAACTTTTTTCGGCGTCTGCGTCCTGCGTCGATGACGTCGATGCGCCGTCGTCGAGGGCCTCCTCCGACGTCCGACGTCATCCGATGTGATAAGTAGGACGCACGACGCCCGTAGCCTCAGTTCCGTTTTTTCCGCGAACGTGTTGCTTCATGATTCTCGGTTCACGCCTCGACTCTTTGGAGTTCTGTTCTTCTCGGTTCTTCGAACCTGTTCGTTTTGTGCAAATCCTTTGTGTGAGGATGTCTTCTACTTCGTCTTCGACCCCGCGTCCGGGTTTCAAAAAGTGCGGGGAGTGTGGGTCCAAGATGTCGGTGACGGACTCGCACGACGCCTGCCTCTGGTGCCTCGGGGAGGCCCATGACACGGATGACTGTATCGACTGCCAGTCGCTCACGTCCAAAGCCTTACGCAAACGTAAGAAGAAGTTATCGGTAGGTCGGGTGTCCAAGCCCAGGAAGTCGAAGTCTGCGGGGCTTTCGACGGATGATTCGAGGGGTGACTCTCCGCGTCATCGTCGGAAGTCTCGTGGGTCTCCTTCTAGTAGTCGGTCTCGCCACTCCTCAGCCTCTTCGAGGCGTTCTCGGAAGCGCCGACACCGGTCGTCTTCCAGGTCCTCCTCGGAGGACTCTGCCCGGCACGTCGCTTACCCCACCAGCCGTGCGACGCCGGAGGAATGGGCTTCCTTCGGCAAGAAAATGCTGGCGATTCTTGAGTCGCAGGGTACTAAGCCGTCCGCGCCCCCGAGTGGGGTCGGTCGTGTGAGGTCGAGAGACACCGCTCGCATGAGTGGTCGGCACGAGTCACGGGAGAGGTCCCGTTCGGACAAGGAGACTCATTCTCGCCGTACCCGTTCCAGGTCCCGGTCCTCGACGCGTTCGAGACCGTGTGCACCTGTGAAGTCTTCGAGGAAGACATCGACGTCTGAGGCGTCGAGGGCGTCGACAGGCTTTCTCGAGGCTCCGGCTTCGAGGAAGTCGTCGAGGCCGTCGACGCTCGGGTCGTCGAGGGACACGCTCAGGGCTCCGGCCTCGAGGGCTGTGTCGACGCCGCCGATGCTGGAGGCGCTGCATCTGACGTCGACGCCGATTTCCTCGGCGCCGATCCTCTCGGCGCCGATGCCGGTTCTCTCGACGCCGGCGCCGATTCGCTCGACGCCTTTCGTGTCGGAGGTACCCCGTGGCACGGGAGAACCCCCTAGGAAGGCTCTGGTTAAGAGCAAGCACTCTCGGGTGCCTTCTTTTCGCCACCTGGACTATATTTCAGAGGCGGATGAGGATTCTGATGGCCTGGTTCCTAGTCAGGTTCCAGATGAAATTGTCTCGGGCCATAGTCAGTTTGACGATTTGAGACAGTCACTGCATGATGCCAGTGGACTGGACACCTCTCCGGAGGTGGAGTTTTGTAGGCCTGAGCCTGGCTCTCATGCCGATTCCTCGTACCGGCGCCTTATGGCTAGGGTTTCTGAGTACTTGGGATGGTCTGCTCCCCCAGGGGAGTTTGTGCAGGATGATCTGACGGACATCCTTGATGTTGGTCCCCCAACTGACCCGGTACTGCCGTTCCATATGGCTTTACAGAGAAGGGTGGCGGCGGCTTGGACTGCTCCAGAGAGTCTCCCGGCGGTGGGCAGATCCTTGTCCCGAAAATACCGTCCAGCCAGTAGCGACCCCTGCTACTTGACCAGGCACCCCACTCCGGAGAGTTTGGTGGTGCAGGCGGCCACGGCCCCGGCAAAGCAGGCGTCGTACCCTACCGTCCCTCCTGATAGGGATGACAAACGTTTTGATGGCTGGGCGAAGAAAGTGTTTTCTTCTGGTGGTATGGCGCTTCAGGCGGCCAACTCCATTTGTGCCTTGTCTCGTTTCACACACACTCTGTGGAACTGTGTTGCGTTGGCGGCTGAACATATTCCCGAAGGGGACGAACGGGATGGTTTCCTTGCTATGGTCCAGGATGGTAAGGATGCCATGTGTGAGTCCGTTCAGTCGGGTTTGGATTTAGCTGAATGCGTCAGTAGGTCCATGGCGGCGAGCACCGTGATACGCAGGTTTGCGTGGTTGCGGAAGTCGGGGTTTGCTCCTGATGTGCAGTCCCGGCTCCTCAACATGCCCTTTGACGGTGAACACCTTTTTGGCAGCAAGGCTGACGAGAGCCTTGAGAGGTTGCAGACCTCAAAAGCTGCAGCGAAGTCGTTGGGCGCTGCAGTTCGCCAACCTCCGCCTTTTGGTCCTAGGGGACAGCAGTGGAGGGGTGGTTCCTTTCGCTATTACTCATCCTTCAGTAAAGCGAGAGGAGCTGGCATTTAAAGAGGCCAACGCAGGGGTACCAGAGGTGGACGACAGGGTACCCGTGGTGCCAAGGCCGCTCGGGCAGTTGCCTCTTTGCCCTCAGGTAACGCCGCAGCCGCTACCACTCAGTCGTGAGGCCATGTCCCATGGTTCGCCGGTTGGGGGAAGGCTGGCGCAGCATCTTGTAGAGTGGCAAGCCATTACTTCAGATGTGTGGGTTCTGGAGATCATAACCCACGGCTACTGTCTTCCCTTTCGGCACAGGCCTCGCGACAATCCACCGGGGAACCTCTCTTTGCAGAGTCCGGATCCGCTCCTTGCGCAGGAAATTCAAGCCCTGCTGGAGAAAGGCGCCATAGAACTGGTGCCTGTAGCGGAGAGGAACAAGGGATGGTATTCCCCTTATTTTTTGATTTCGAAGAAAGACGGGGGATTGAGACCCATCATGGACTTGCGCGGTTTGAACAAACTCCTCAGGAAGGACAAGTTCAAGATGGTTACTCTCTCTCAAGTCCTCCAGGCCCTTCAGCTTCAGGACTGGTTGGTGTCACTGGACCTCAAGGATGCTTACTTCCGTGTGCCGATCCATCCCAAGCACGAGAAGTACCTGAGGTTCGCGGTTGGCGACTCGCACTTTCAGTTTCGGGTCCTGCCGTTCGGATTGACCTCCGCCCCGAGGGTTTTCACCAAGCTCATGGTGGTGGTGGCAGCGCATCTCAGGCAAGGGGGGATTCACGTCTACCCCTACCTGGACGATTGGTTGATCAGGGGGAGCTCTCCCGAGCAAGTCCTGGATCATCTGTCCGTCACCTGCCGCTCCATTTAATGAAGTCCCATTTGACGCCAACACAGCGGCTCCAGTACATCGGAGCGGTGCTCGACACTTCCCTGGGGCAGTGTTTTCCTCCCCAGGTGAGGGCTCTTCACATTCAGCAGATGGTGCACAAGTTTCAGAATGCCCAGACGCTCCCTGCGTTCGAGTTCTTGAGGTTGCTCGGCCTCATGGCATCCTGCATTCTTCTGGTGCCAGAGGCTCGCCTGCGGATGAGATCTTTGCAGTGGGCACTCAAGACGCAATGGTCGCAGTCCTCCGGCAGGATGTCGGACCCGGTTCAGGTGCCGCCCTCGGTCGCCCGGGATCTTCTGTGGTGGGCCGTCGAAGGCAACTTGATGAAGGGGGCTCCATTTTGGCTTCCCTGGCCGGAGGTGACGATCGTGACGGATGCATCCCTCACGGGATGGGGAGCTCATGCCAACGGGCTGACAGTCAGCGGTCGTTGGTCTCCGTCGGAGTCCAGACTCCATATCAATCTTTTGGAGCTGAGGGCCGGCCATCAGGCTAGCCCTGAAGGCTTTTCTGCCGACTGTGCGAGGAAAGTGTCCTGATCCTGACGGACAATACAGTGGCCATGCACTACCCCAACACAAAGGGGGGTGCAGGGTCACTTCCTTTGTGCAGGGAGGCGATGCAGCTCGAGTTCTGGGCCATCCAGCAGGAAGTTTCGATCTCGGCAGTTCATCTGGCCGGAGACGAGAACGTGACGGCGGACGCTCTGAGCAGGCAGAGCGCAATCTCTCACGAGTGGGAGGTGGCTCAGGAGATTCTCCTGGAGGTCTTCGCCCTTTGGGGGACCCCTCAAGTGGATCTCTTCGCCTCCAGTGTCAACCGGAAGTGCGAAAGGTTTTGCTCGAGGGAATTTCCTCCAAAAGGAGCCTTAGGAGACGCGTTCGTGGTGGAGTGGTCATTCCCGCTGCTGTACGCGTTTCCTCCAGTCCCCGTCATCCCGCAAGTGCTGCGGAGGTTACGGAAGTTCGGTTCCCGGATGATCCTCATTGCCCCGGCGTGGGCTCGGAGGACGTGGTACCCGGACCTTCTCGACTTATCCATCTGCCCTCCACGTCGTCTTCCCTACCGAGACGATCTGCTCTCACGGGAGGGGGGTCAGGTTCTCCATCCAGAGGTCAGATCCCTCCACCTTCACGCTTGACTTCTGAAAGGTTGAGGTATAAGGATTGGGACCTCCCTGAGGACGTGATGGAGGTGTTGCTTTCGACCCGAAGGCCAGCAACAAAGTCTCTGTGCCGTTGGCGTAAGTTCTGCGACTGGTGCAGAGTTCAGAATGTGGATCCTTTTGCATGTGACATCCCCATGGTTCTGTCCTTTTTACTTTCTTTGGCCCACAGGGGCTTGCAAGTGGGTACCGTTAAAGGTTACCTGGCGGCGCTGTCCATCTTTAAGCGCTCGTCTGAAGAGTGTTCTTACTTTAAAATCCCTTTGATTTCACAGTTTCTGAAAGGGCTCACTAATGTGTTCCCTCCGTCACCTTTCCTGGTGCCCGGTTGGGATTTAAACCTTGTTCTTAAGTTTCTTATGGGTGCTCCGTTTGAGCCTTTACATTCTTGCCCTTTGAGGCTGTTAACTCTGAAAACTGTGTTTTTAGTTGCGGTTACTTCCGCTCGCAGAGTGAGTGAGTTACAGGCACTTTCAGTTAAGCCTCCCTTCACTGTATTTCACAAGGACAGGGTTGTCCTTAGAGTTCGTCCTTCTTTTCTTCCGAAGGTAATGACGGAATTTCATTTGGCCCAGAAGGTTGTTCTTCCGGCATTCTATCCTCCTCCACATCCTGGTAAGGAAGAGGAGAGGCTCCATAGGCTTGATCCTAGGAGAGCTTTAAGCTTTTATGTTTCACGCATGTCCCGGGTCAGAGTGGACGATCAACTCTTTATTGGTTACGCTGGAAAGCGTTTGGGGCAAGCTGTGACGAAACAGACTTTGTCTCGCTGGATTATTTTGGCCATCTCGGAGTGCTACCGCTTGGCGGGTAAGGACCCACCGGCTGGCTTGCGGGCCCATTCTACCAGGGGTATGGCTGCGTCTACTGCCCTGCAGAGGGGTGTTCCTATTCGCAACATCTGTGATGCAGCCACCTGGGCTTCAGTACATACATTTGTACGTCACTATTCCCTCGATTCCATCCGAGCACAGGATCTGGCCTTTGGCAAGGCGGTCCTTTGCTCTGCTATTTGATTGGCTATTCTAAATCTTGATTCTAAATTCTTTCCCTCCTCCTTGCTCTGGTACTGCTTTGGGAGTCTGTCATAGATATGGAATACGTCGGAGGACCCAATCCCCTCGAAGAACAAGTTACTTTCTTACCTGGTAACGTTCTTTCGATGGGATGGTCCGACGACGTATTCCATATCGCGCCCGCCCTGTCTTCCCCGCTGCAGAATTTCTTTTGCAATTGCAGTTTACGTTCCGCAAGGCTTTGTGTCTGACTGGCAGTTGACTAGTGTCACACGTTCTGGGGGAAAAAACTACAACTGAGGCTACGGGCGTCGTGCGTCCTACTTATCACATCGGATGAAGTCGGACGTCGGAGGAGGCCCTCGACGACGGCGCATCGACGCAGGACGCAGACGCCGAAAAAAGTTTCCGAAGCAGCACAGCTGTGGTGATTACATGTCATAGATATGGAATACGTCGTCGGACCATCCCATCGAAAGAACGTTACCAGGTAAGAAAGTAACTTGTTCATTTCACAGTTCTTTCTTTGGACCTCTGATATCTTGTTACAGAAGAAAGGGTTATGGCTCTTCCCTTATGATTCACAAAAAAACAAGATGGGGAGATCTCTTCCCCAGTTCTTTCAGCTTTCCACAATATAAACAAAAGGAGGGGTTCCCTGCCTTGGTTCTCCCGTTCTTGGTTTACTCTCCTGTCAGGGCTTTTTGCTGCTTGACTTTGGTGCAAGTCCCAGACTCGCTGAGTGCCTGGTTTACACTCCTGCCAGGGATTTTTCAATCTGTTTAATATTTGCATGCAAATGCCAGGCGTTCTCCCTCTACTTGCATTTGCTCTTTCTTGTAGCGAAGTAATTTTACTTTTTATACTTTAGGTCACCGACCCTTCTGCAGTTAAGCTTAATGTCCCAAATCCCCTTCTGTTCACTGCTAAAGGTACGCAGCATTCAGCTGAAGCCCCCCCAGTAACCCATTCTCCTCCTCTGGGTTTACCGGTTATCTTTGGCAACTTTGGCATCCCTTGCGTCTCTCCGGTTCCTTTTGCAGTCTTTCTACTGACTGGGAGCGTGTATCGTTGGCCTCTCTGTGTTTGCCTAGACTTCTCCTTTGCTCAACAGTTCCTTCTGTTCCTCCTGGCAACGCAGTGAACACTTCTCGGCCCGGCTTCCTTTGTCGCCCATTTCCTTGCTTCAGACTGCCTCACCTCCTCCTCCTGTATCCCAACCAGCATTGGGAGGCTTCGATCTCTCTTGCTTCTTAGGTGTTCTGCTTTTGAATGTCCCTGCACCTGTTAGTTGCTTCCAACGACTAGAGCGCAGCGTTGATTTGCCGCTCCTGGTGATCTTCATTAATCCACTCCTCTTTCTCGTCTCAGTGTTGGGAAAGGGGGAGCATCCAAAAGTCTCAGTACTGATTGTGTCAGCGTTGTCTAAGTGAGAAGAACCGATATAAGATTGGTGGTCAACAATTAATGGGCCATATTAGAATGGGGAGAATGTAAATTGGTGCTACCTAGAAATATTGGTAGACTTGTTTTGATCCCGTGGTCTCACTTCGCCTCCCCAAGGGTTGTCTTCCCCCATGTGATCATCCCACAAATAGCCACCCCCAGGGTCAGAGTCCGGTAGCTACTGCCTTTTCCTGGCCACAGGAGGGTGGATTTCCCTTAGAGAACCAGTGAAGTGTTCAGTAAATTAGTCAGTGGGTAGTCTTTCTCCTTCTGGAGTGTAGCTAATACTGCATCTGTTTTGCCGAGGCACACTCAGAAAACCCCCATCAGGGGTTCCAAACATGGTGCACCTCAATTTGCATAACACATCTTTCTAAGAAGTTCACTGGAGAAGTTGTCTCAACCGAAACTCTTGTTGATCAGTAATCTGCCCCACAGTAAGTGGTTCCGATGCTAGATGGGTTACTGGGGTATTGGGTATACCCATCAGGCTGACTTTCTCGGTAGTGACGGGAATGTCAGTAAAAGTGTCAATTTTTAGTGTAGATCTATTTATCGCAGTGTCCACCAAGCAAGCTGCAGCTCTCCCTTCGTTTTGGCATTGCATGAATGGACCTTGCTGATCTACTGTGATTAGGGGGACTTCCAGGGTATCTACCTCCTTTTGATTGTCTGAATGGATCCTGGCTCGTTGGTAATGTCTGAGATTCTCCAGTGATAAACTGAGTCACATTCAGATTCGGAAACAGTGGTGTGGCCCCCTGTTGAGCTTCATGGATCTGGGGCGCTTCCCCTAGTTTGTGAAACCTGCTAATTTCTTTATCTTGCGTCTCCCTAGTGTTTGAGGTCTGTAGGAGCACTCATTCTTCCAATGTCGTTCCTGCCTGCAATAATTGCTAGTCGGGGGCTGTGGCATCCAAACCCTTGCACCCTGCTGGTTCAGCCGCCTCTGCTGCATTTGTATATCAACTGAACCCCAGGCTCTAATCTGATCTCCTGGACCTCAGAACTGTTACTGGAGCTGTTGACGCGCATACCCATTAACTGGTTCCACTTGTAGCCCCGATTGCATTAGAGGCCTCCCCTTTCTCTAGATCGCCGCTCCCCCCCTTGTTGGTTCGGCTGTATATTCTGCATCTGTCCCTGTAAGCTTTGCATTTGTAATGTCATCAGTTTGTTCTCTTATGTCTCCTTATGTTCCTGATGCATCACGCAGTGATTCGCAAAGGTCTCTAGCTTCACTAAAGATTTAGTTGGCAATCCAGTACATGCAATGTTTAATTGTGCATATACTTTTCGTAGAAAGCCGGCAACAAAAGAGTTGGCCATCACCTCCTGAGCGGTCTCATCTGGCTTAGTTATGCCAAAGCACTGCCTTCGATCTGTCTAAATAATCTGTGGGCGATTCGCTTTTATTTTGCTTACAGTCGGATAGATTAGCACAGTCAGTCTTTTACTGGCATATCTTTGGGATAGTGGTCGCTATTTGTTCCCTAGCCTCTTTCAGCATGTCCTCTACCCCTGGATCCGGAGGCGGCCACATAGCTTTCTGTCAGTCGCTGTTGCACCTCTGGGGGCATTATTCTCATTAATTGGTTCATATCTTCCCAGGAGGGGTTATAGCACACCATTGTGGCTCCTCCCTAATATTTGGAAAGTCTTTTGCTAAAGCTTTCAAGTCCCTAGGTGTTCATGTTACATGCACGACTAACCAGTTCTGTTGTTCCTATTCCTCCTCATCATGATCGGACAGTACTTGCCTTAAAAAAGCGCCTGTAGTATTTGTAAATCCCGCCCATATTCTGTGCCTCTCCTCGTCAGACAGGGTATATGAGGGAGGTGCTTCAATCCATCCATTAGCATCTGCCCTCTCCTGGGCCTTTTGAACACTTGGTCCCGGAGCATCGGGAGGCTTTGAGTACAGCCGGTATCATCTTGGGGAGGCTGCCATTGCCCCTCCCAAAGGGCTGTTAGCATACTAGTAAAGAATTCCAGGATATCCTCCGCTGAGTCACTATCTTGTTCCTCCTCCCCTTTACCTTTTCCTTTCCCGGTTTCCCCTTCCTGAAATATCTGTGGGCATAAGTGCACATTCTTGTCCCCCGCTCTTCTTGACCAACTGTTTTATCTACCCTCTTAACTGGTCGTTAATTTCTCTAAGCCCTGGCACCTTACTGTCGTTTTTCTGGGCGGTCGCCTCCTACAGAGCAGGTCGAGAACACCCCCACTGTTTTGCCATTATATTCTCCTTCTTTTTCTCCCAAAGCCCACCTAAGGGCCCGCAATTTATCCAAATTAAAAGTCCTCTTGATTGGGAATTGGGTATATTTGTTATGATGCATCCGAATGGGGTTAGAGAAACCCATAGCCCACACAGGGCTGGAAGACCAAATACCCCATGTGGGGGGTGCCAGAATTGACAAGAAAACAGGGCTGTGCAGGCCTGTAGCCCATGCCGGGCTGATAATCTGAAGACCCCAAGAGGGGGTGAGAGAAACCACAGCCAAAGCAGGGCTGAGCAGGCCCATAGCCTACACTGGGTTGATAATCCAAAAGTTGAAGAGGAGTGGGAGCCCCTTTATTGAGAACAAATGCAGCCAAATTACCTGTTCTATGGGTGGGTGCCCACTCAGGAGGGTTTGCAATCACGGTTATGCTCACTGTACCTTTCACAGAAGAGAGATCAATTTGCAGATCAGTCTGGTCCCAGCCACCTGGGCAGTCCAGAACCAGTGAGGCGAAGCTGTGCCTCTCTAAGCACAGTGAGCAAGGGCTCCCACATCCTTATTCATTTGTAAATCTTGGGGTTTCACCCTAAGTAACCCAGGGTAATCCACACGTGGACCTCTTGCTCACTGTGCCTTAGAGAGGCTCAGCTTCACCTCACTGAAACACTTGTCTGGGGTTGCTGATGGTACTCTTGTTCAGAGGATAATTGCCTAGCGTTTTGGTGCTGAACTGCCAGCTTTGTCGGTGGGACCAGCCTGATATGCAAAAGGATAATTCTCCTCTGTGAAGGTTGCAGTGAGCTAAAACGTGGTTTTACACCCTCGTGAGTGGAAGAAATTAGAACTGGGTATTGGACCCATGCTCGTTCTCAGTAAAGGGGCTCACACATCCTTGCTTAATTTGAATCTGAAGACCCCAGGAGGGGGACAGAGAAGCAACAACCAAAGTTGGGCTAAGCATGCCCATAGCCTACATTAGGCTGCAAGTAGAGTTATCCAACCAGGGAAAAAGAGAAAGTTGTGCTCCTGTGAATATTGTCCTATACAGATTAAAGGAACTCGTTATGTTTAATCTCTGAAGAGGTGATAAGCCAGTAGCTGTTCGGACTGACTGAAAAACCGTTGTTTTTGCCAAAAGAACACTGAGAGACTATGTTTATTTGTTGGAACTACCAGACCAAGAGCTGGAAAAGACTTTGATAACTCTTTGGTCAGAAAATCAGCCACCACTGGTTTACCCAAGGGGGAAGAGTAACCTTCCTCTAAGCTGAAGCTTAAATTGTCTTTCTTGCTTTTAGAAACAAGAAATTGACATATAGTGAAATCTCTGCATGTAATTGCCCGCACAGATAGTGACCACCGCCAGCTCTTTTTAGAATTAAACAATGCAATAGAACTGAGGAGAAAGAACATAAGAGGTAATAAAACAAGCATTGCCATTAAAGGGATTGCTAGGGAAACATTAAAATTGGTTGACATGGGGGGCATCAATATCATTCCTGCAATTTACTCTAAAATACTGTCACACCTACGGAAAGTCTTAAGTCCCAATAGTATGAAAAGCACAAATGGTTTCAATATATGAAGACATCATAAATATGATCAACCCAATAGTTCTAAAAACCAAGAATCGGGTAAAAGTATTAACTACCAGACAATCAAATTGGTATGAAAATAATAATAATAATAATTTAGCATTTATATAGCGCTGCGAACCCTCAGGTATCTGAGTGCTGATTATTATTACCTACGGTGCGTGGTGCTCATTTATCGACCTCGGAAGGATGAAAGGCTGAGTTTGGCCCTGCTGGGATTCGAACATGCGTCAGCAGACTCTGCACAGATGTCAAAGCGAGCGCTCTACTCGGTGTGCTATCTGCAATGCCAAAACTGCATTATTGAATGGGATAAAGAATATAGAAATATTTGGCCAAGATTTTATTAGGCATTTAAGACCATCTTAAAGTTTGCTGGCCGAAAAAAAGGAGGCGTACACCAAAAGTAAATGACAAAAGCTCACTGAATCAGTGGCAAATCCGCTGCATGATTTTGGAAAAAGGTATCTTCTTGAAATGCCAGTAACACCAGTATAATGCATGGGAAAATTGCCATAGTGGTGTGGTTGAATCATTTTAAAAGTTTATATACCAAAGCAGGTAGCCTAGGTTTTTCCATGCTTCCCAGAGATACATCCGGATTATCAATTGATCCTTAAATTCACTTTGATTGTGGTGAGCAATGCCATAGCACACCAGAAATGGCGAATGCCCCTCATCCAGATAAAATACTGATATGTCTTTAAAACAGAAATTGATATCTGGGCCCCAGTGTTCCTTTGCATCTTTAATGCAGTATCTGAAATGGGCGTTGTTCCATTATCACAGACAACAGCAGAATAATTCCCTTGTACAACAAGGGAGGCCTCAAAGACCTAACTAATGCCCATTTCACTTCTCGATGCTGTCAGCAAGGTATGCAAGGGCCATGCTGATACACCTGCTTGATTTGGTGAGTGAAAACCGTGTAATTAGCTATTGCAGGAAGGCTTTCAGCCCGGTCTAAACACAACAGACCAATCATTTAGACTCTTTTTACTGATACAAAAGTATGTAAAATTAAGGAAAATGAATTTATGTATAGTTTTCATCGACCTAAGACACCATTTGACGGCGTACCTAGATTTAAGCTCTGGGGTGCATTTGTTGAAGTAGAAATTCCCATCCACCTGTTAAATGCTATTGAGTCTCTATAATAACACTGCAACTGTGAGATGGATTCTCACCGGGCAGGCGACCCCACCCTTTCATATTCAATGACAGGGTTGTGTCCTGGCCCATATGTTATTTTGTATTCTCATCAATAGGCTAATTGACATGCTCACTGCCCAGCAGACTGGCACCTGCACTGCGACTGGACAACATATCACTTCTGCTATTTGCAGAGGATGCTGCTGTCCCCATTTCACTCATACCAACAGGATTAAAAAAAACATAACATTTCACGAGGGCTGCAAAAACAGATGTTTTACAATTTTTGGGGGTGAAACAAAATCACTGATCTTTCATCCTTCATACAAGTAGCCACCTAGACTAGAGGGACACAACATTGAACAGGTCAGTAGTTCTGATTATCTGGGTACTGTGATGAATCTGGCAATATCATCACTGCTTCCGTGGGGAGATCCTTCCCTCGTGTGGCCAGTGTGAGGCAGACACTTTCTGATCCTAACCCTTGGGGGTGGCTTTTTGAGGGAGGATCATAGAGAGGAAGGCGTCCCTCATGGAAATGAGGGTGACTTGCCAGATGAGACATAGTATCCCCCTTTCCCTTTTAGGGATATCCCTTCCATTCCACATGCTTTTATGGCATATTGTAGTTCCTCTCAGCAACCCACAAAGCATCTTGACAATATACTTCAATATTTGGAAACCAACCTACTGACGAACACTGGCATGAGAAAGGGGGCAACCAGAATGAAGATTGCTCAACTGAAGCAAAAACAAGCAGTCTAGTAGTTGGAGAAATCTGAGCATCTCCCTTTCTCAGCACAGGAGTTCAAAGATGGAACAGCTGAGTAACACAGAGATCTGACCGGCTAGATTATGCCCGGTAAAGAACTAAAGAAAACCACCTACCGTTTCTGGATGCCCTCGACCCGGACATCTCAATCAGCCTTGACACAAACAATCTTGTAGCCCTATACACTAAAACACTAGCCAATGCTATCGAAACAATTGCCCCATTAGCGCCAGAAAAGCCAAACCACTAGCGCACTCGAATTCCTGGTTTACCCAGGACCTCTCAGAGCAAAAAAGAGACAATCCGAAATCTCCTGTAGAAACCTGCCCTCCGACACACTCAAACAAGAATTCATAAACCTATCCAAACAATACAAAAACACAATCATCCAAGCCAAAGCCAATACGTTCAACTCCAGAATCGCCAATGCAACCTCTAATACCAGAGAATTATTCTCCATCCTTAGAAGCCCTGGTCACCCCTCCATCCCTGCTCTCCAAAAGACTGTGCCTGGTGTGACAGCATTCAGAGCGCCATGCTGAACAAAATCAGCTTACTCCCCAAAAAATCATGGGCAAACACAACTTGAACCACACCAAACAAACCACCTTGACCAATACGTCACCGAGAACCTCCACTTTGCCCCGCTCAACACCCCACCATTATGCAGATTCAACACAATCTCCATCCAAGAAACCATGCACATGCTGAAATGCCTTAAGCCCTCAAAATGCAAAGGAGACATATGCCCAGCCCCCCTGATGAAAGACTGCAGAAACTTTAGCCCCGTTTATCACGGCAGATATGAACTCCTCCTTCACCACAAGCGTGGTACCTGCAAGCCTCAAAGAGGCATGGGTCTTACTGCTCCTAAAAAACCCAACACTTGACCCAACATCTAACAACTATGGTTCCATCACGACCGTCCCCTTCCTGCTAAAAATACTCGACAGAGCAGCCTATGTCCAGTTACAGCAACACCTAGCAGCAAACCAGATACTCTAAATCCGCCAACCTGGATTCTAGCCCAGGGCATGGAACCGAATCTGCCCTCCTTGACTTAAAAAATCTGATGGGTGACGGATAAGGGTACACTTGCCCTCCTGTTGCTGCTGGATCTGTCAGCAACGTTCGGCTGAGTTGACCACAGCATACTCTGCCGACACCTTACCCAGGCAGCATCCTTCTCACCAGAAGCAACATCATGGATTGCCTCCTTTCTAGAAGGTGGAAGAATTAAAGTATTCTCAGAGTATGCTAGCGCAACACCCTCACCAATCCACTGCAGAGTCTCCTGTGTCTCCTCCACCCTCTATTACATCTTCACGACCTCCTAGACTCCCTTGATATTGCATACACAAATTACACAGATGACACTCGACTGCTCCTCCCTCTCATTGTCACATACTCCGAAGAAGCTGACACGTTAAATTCAACCTTTGCCATTATTCAAGCATGGATTGCCTCTGCTTGAATAATGACAAAACAGAACTGCTTATCATAGGACACTAGGCAGCACTAAATAAACAAAATAAACTGAACCCCGAAATCTCAAACTTCGTCACCAACAGTATCCCAGTCCCAGTCTCACCTTCGGTCAGGACCCTGGGAGTCAATGTAGATACCTCACTAACACTAACCAGACAAGTCAACGCCATTGCCTCCTCAGCTGCATACACCACCAAACTCCTTAATGCTTCAAGACCATTCTTATCGCCAGACAGCTCCCTCACGATCGCTCACGCCGTGTTAGGCACAAGATTAGACTACTGCAATGCTCTATTTGCTGGCCCTTCCGCCCACAACCTAAAAAAATTGCAAATCATCCAGAATAATGCGCTAATAGCTACCCTCAACCTCCCCAAAACTAAACATATATCGGATGCCCGCAGGAAGGTATACTAGCTCCCCATCTGAGAAAGAATACTTTTCAAGAACCTAACCATCACCCAAAAGATGCATCACCAAGTCAGCACAGCCCTACCTGTCCCAAAGATTCTCCAAATCGCACTCAACCAGGCCTGTTAAAACACCTTCCACAGACAGACTAGTTCAACAGACATTCAAACATGTCAAAGCAGGTGGCTGACGCTTCCCAGTCATTGCAGCGAAGCAATGGAACTCCCTCCCTTTCAATCTCAGATCAGAAGGTTCCTACTGGGCTTTCCCCAAAGCCCTTAAAACCTGGCTCTTCAATAAACCCTCCAGATGAATGCTTCCAAACGCTTCTGGACCTCTGTAGCCTCATTTTATTTTTAAATGTTTTTATTGGCATTTATGTATATATGTGCATTAAACCATCATGAACATGGTGAGGGATGAGTCACCTAGTATATAACATATATGCAATTTAAAGCATTGGTAAGATTAAACAACTGACAAACAACAATAGTAACACTAACTGTCCGTATGTCCTCTGGGTTGTTGGGCTCCTCGCTTCCTATTCGAACCCTCGTCTCGGGTCTGATGGGGTCTGGCTGATCTTGGTGGGGCGTAATGTGGGGGGGGAGTGTGAGTTTGATATTGCAGTTTCTCGGTCGAACTTACATAGAGATTCAGAGGGGTAGATTCAAGGGGGTTTGTGGCTCGTTGAAAAAATCAGGTCTCTCAGAAGGGTCTTCCAGGCCTCCAGTGCGGTGCTCGAGTCTTCTCCGCCTCGGCTATTCCCTTCCTCCCACGCTCTGGTTTCGGCTGCCGTCCATCTTAACATCTCCTTAATCCAGGGTTCATACCTGGGGCCAGTCGGGGATTTCCAGGCCATGGCAATTGTTCTCTTCGTGAGCACACATGCAATGTCCATAAACTTCACCGAGTGTTTGATTTTACTCAGCCTCGGATGGGTGCCCAGGAGGCATTCCTTAGGTGTCCATTCGTATAGCTCCAGCCCGGCCCTCCTGCAGGTCTGTTCAGCGGCAGACCAGAGTTTCTGTGCTTTAGGACAGGTCCAGAACATGTGGATCATGTCGGCATGATCGGAAGTGCACCATGGGCAGGTCGGGGCAACCTTGTGGGAGAATGTGGCTCTGGACTCATGTATGCTCTCTTTGAATGTATGCAACACTGTAAATGTGATTACCACTATTGTGCCGAAGGGCCTCTTGTAACCAGTTCTCCCAAGTGCCCTGATGCCTGAGGGCTTGTGTGCTCTATGCAAAGAAATAAATAAATAAACCAAGCTGTTCGGAGGACAGACAAGGCCGGAAGCACACGAGAATCTTGGAGTAAAAGGAGGAAGCGAGCGAAGCTGAAGAGCAAATCAGAGAGCGGGTAAGGCACCGTCTGTGTTGTCGGCGCACTCCCACAGGCACTGAGACGCTGACGAGAGACGCAAAGCAGAGAGGTAGCTTCTTGCCGGCAAGGGAAGCCAGGGCGACATGCTGAACGCCATCTGTGGCAGAGCTGAGCCGTCCGAAGAGAGAGATCAGACGAGAAGCAGGACTCGAACGGGGGTCGGAGAAGCTACGGAAGCCGTTCAAGCACCAGTGAGCCCATAGTTAAAGGCTGGGGCACCGGTTGGGAGTGGGCAAAGGCACCCCTAAGCGCAAGTAGGAGGCAAATACCTATGGCTTGCTACATGGCTAATCTTCATAGTCCCAGTATTTGCCGGGGGAGGTGTGGGGGGGCAGCTGGGGTGGAGAGAATGCAAGTACCGCAATTGAAAAGGGGCACTTGCGGAAACTAAATACTTCCTTGGTCCCAACGATATTGAGTGTTGTGTTGAAAGTCCTTACAACATAGTATACCAGACGAGCTAGAGAAAGAAGCAAAACAGAAAGGACGATCAATGCTGCTCCTTGAAAAGAACTGCACAATAGACCTGGCAGGGCAGTATACCAGTTCTTATGTGAGCCTGGAACCTGCACCCAAGTTGTGGCATTCTAAAGAGGGAATCCAAAGGAAGATTTATTCCCTTAGGATTTTGAACAGCATTGCATGAGGAGAAAACCTGGGAAGGGAGTCATTTCTCTGGGAGTGAATTACAACACCAAGAGAAGGGAGTTATCCTCTTGGGCTACAATACTTGGTTATTCTTTTTCAACTTTTTACTTTGGTGAAGAGAAACCTGTGGAAGGGATCCATCCCCTGGAACTGTGAACGCTAGCCTTTGGAGATTTCTGTTTTCATCTTTTGTTGAACTTGAACATGTGTGCACTCTTTCAAGCCAAAGACATTATTTTAGCATCTTATATTTATTTTTCGTGTGAGCGGGCGAGGATAGGATTTCAGACACAATTAATTTCTGCTTTGGGCATCTTGACAACCGACAGACCCCTTTCATTTTTGGTTGAGGTAGGGAAATACCTCCTAGATTAGGGACAGTGAGGCCTTTCCCAAACACCATTATTATTTCAATAAGTTGTAGCCACAAACATGAGTCCCCTGTGTCTGCTTCTCTTTCCTGGCTCCTCACATATGGTGTCAGATGTGGGATTGGGCCCAATTGACACACACTGGGGATCCCACAAGAAGAATAAATTAAATAATGTGATTTCTAGCTCCAGGATTTCTATTTCTGGCAAGGGGTGGACAGACATCTTTTCCACCAGTGAGTCATGCACTCAAGACCGAGCAACCAAACTTCATTGGGTCAGAATCGGTCAAGAAACCCTGAACCCCTCATTCAAGCCCTACAATGAGGGTTACCTTTCTTCCGTTAACCAGTCGGGCCTTTCCTCCAAGGAGGCAAACAGTGGAAGGGAATACCCATCATCTTTTTTGTACCCGAGATTATCTGGTGCAGGGGAGAGACAAGGCAATACTCTCTTTAGAAATGCAGATAAGCGTTCCCACTAGCTTTGCTTTCTTTGTTACCCTGCAGAGAAAGAAAGTTAAAGACACTTCCCTTGCTTTTCTGTGGAGACAAATTGCCCGAATACTGTGCACAAGAAATGAGCACCACACCAATGTGCTGTGCCATTGCAAGGCGCACATCCAGCGATTCACACCCAGCCAGCCCCCTTGCATGCATCATAATCCCTAGTGTCTAGTGCGCCCCGCAATCCCCCAAATCACCAACAGAAACAATTTTCTTCTTTTTGTTTGTGTCATGATCTCTGCTTCCAAAAGGTCAGGGTTTTCCCAACTCCCTTGGAAGCAGATCCATAACCCAGGTTCCGAGTGCCAACCAGTCCCAATTGGGACCTTTTGGACCCAGTCCTGGCGCCAGTGGCACCAGGCTCATAAATATGCCCAGTCCCAGCGCTGGAAGCGCCGGGCTCATAATGCTTGGGTGGACTTACCTGCAGCAGACCATGCTGTTTACTTGCCTGCCAGTTGAGCCTCTGATCCTCTTCTGTTTGGAACTACTTTTCCTGTTGGGTGGGGCAGGAGCCACTCCCTAGATTCAGAACACTGGAACTCTTCTGGAAAGCAGGAACTCTTTTCTTACCTAGGCGTGGCTGTGGAAGGAGACACCTAAGCACTACAGGAGGCTATTTAAACCACACCCGATGGATGATTCTTGCTTTGCGTTATTCTGCATCCTCTGCAGCAGAACGCTCATCGTGTCTTCTGCATCTGATCCTGGGCCTAAGGAAAAAGGCTTACCATCCTGAATCCAGTCTTCAGCAACACCTATAAAGACAAGCAAGAACAGGTTAGCATTACGGTCTTCAGTGACAGCTCTTCACTTACCTGGTCCATCGGCTGTCACCAACGCCTCGCGCTGCATCCCGCATCTGAAAGACAAAACAAGGTGCGTTTAAAGACATTGGGGAACTTTAATACTCACGTGCCATTACTCCTTTCCACATCTAACCCAGTGGGTATTCCGGCACCCTGCAGCCGCTCCGAACTTGTACCTGCAAAATAAAAAGACAGTTAGAGCGCATCGTGAAGCAGGCAACAAGCGCTTACTTACGTGCTTCCAGGCGCTTCTATTCATCACACGGGCTCCATCTTCAACTCACTTCAGCCCGGCATCCGCCATCGCCGGAACTCTGCAAAACAAGAAACATCATTACTAAAGACTTTAAAGACATTAGAATTACTCGAAAACTGACCGTTCGTGCAGTAAACGACGGACAACAGTCCTCTGAAGTCAAGAGGCCTGCTCCCCTTATCCAGTGAAGAAACTGGTTACAGCACCCTGCCCCGAGGCAGATGGAGAGCACGGCGTTCACTTACCTAAGGTGAGAGCGTTAACCTTTGGGGTTCTACAGGAGAAGAGAAAGGGAAGAAGAGAGAGACATTCAATAACCCAGTTCCTTAATCCCATATTTTCTATCTGCAGACATCTTACCCTTCAAGTCAGACATACAGTGCACAGAGGTCCAGCCCAAAGAGCCAGCCGTGTGTTACACATCACCTTTGCAGATACGGTATACGCCCAGTCAAGACCGGCGCCTCTACGGGAATCAGGTGAGCGTTACAGTTTGTGCCTTAGCCATTGGGATGCCCCCCTCCATTTGTGGGGGGTTTGGGGGGTGAGGCCCGCCACAAAACGTGGGACAGGCCCCCCAATGGATGCGGTGGTAGGTTTTGGGCACCCTGGGGGCAGATGGGCACTCTATTGTGCCCATTTGCCCCAAGGGAACTTGGGTAAACAAAAAGAAAATTTGAAAATGGTAGGCTGCATTTTAGGGGGGCTGAGGGGCACCCTAAACCACCAGGGAATTATGTAATGTAAAGGGGGGTGGCCCCCCCACCCCAAATGGAGGGGGGCATCTCATGCAGCCCTCCCTTGGGTCAGATGCCCCTTCCTAGGAGCAGATATCTGCCCCCAGGGAGGGCTGCATGAGATGGCCCCCAATCCATTTTGAGTGGGTGGGGGGGAGGGCCACCCCCCTTTCCATTACAACATTCCCTGGTGGTTTAGGGTGCCCCTCAGCCCCCCTAAAATGCAGCCTACCATTTTCCATTTTTGTTTTGTTAGCCCAACTTCCCTTGGCGCAGATGGACACATTAGTGTGGCAATCTGCCCAAAACCTACTGCCCCATCCATTGGGGGGCCTGCCCCACGTTTTGTGGTGGCCCTCTCCCCCACCCCAAATGGAGGGGGGGCATCTCATGGAGCCCTCCCTGGGGTCAGATGCCCCTTCCTAGGAGCAGATATCTGCCCCCAGGGAAGGCTGCATGAGATGGCCCCCGCTCCATTTTGGGTGCAGGGGAGAGGGCCACCCCCTTTGTTTCCCAAAATTACCTGGTGGTCCAGTGGACCTCCGCCCCCCATTTCATCTTATTTTTATTTTATTTTAGGGTTTGGGCCCTTTCCTTGGGGTAGGGACGCCCAAACCTACGGCCCCATCCTTGGGGGCCCTCCACACACATGTCTGGTGCCCCCCCCACCTCAATGGATAGGGGGGAATCTCATGTAGTACTCCCTGGGGGCAGATGCCCTTTCCTAGAGGCAGAAATCTCCCCCCAGCAAGTGGTACATTATGTGCCATTCACTTAGGGTGGGGGGAAGAGGGTCACCCCCCTTTCTTTTACCGAAATTGCCTGGTGGCCCAGTGGACCCCTCCCCGCAATTGTTTCATACTTTTTTTTTCTTTATGGGGTTTGTGCCCTTCCCTAGGGGGCAGACGGTACCCATCTTCCCCCCAGGGGGGCCCAAACCTACAGCCCCATGCTTTGGGGAAGGGAGGGGCTGCTTACCCAGTAAGCAGCCCCCCGCCACACATCAGAAACAGATCCTGGTGGTCTAGTGGCATTGCTGGCCGCGGATCGAGCCATCTGCGCCCGATCCACGACCAGCAATACTTTCAATAAAGCCAGAGATAGAGGGAAAGAGAGAAGGGCTTTACCTTTTCTCTTCACTGCGGCAGCCGAAAATGGCTGCTTCAGTTAATTTACTTTCAGTTTCATGTCGGCGTGCATTACGCACGCCGACGTGAAACTGAAGATAATCCAATCCCTGGGCTGTGAAGAGGGACCTCCCCCTCACATAGCCCGGGGGTTGGATTACAGTTTTGTGCGATCCCTGCTTTGCAGAGATAGCTCGTCCTTGGCACTTGTGGTTAACAATATCTGTCTTTCAGTGGTGAGATGTTTCTTGCAGAAATGCTATATCCACTTTCCTTCTCACGAGATACGTAAATACTCTATTCCTTTTTGCATAAGTATTCAGACCTCTTACATTCCAAGTAAGTACATTCAACGTTCCTGCCATCTGCTTCTATTTGACCTCCCCACAAAATGCTATGCTGCTCTTCCATTTCGCTCTACATGCAGGCTACCCGTTCACCCCTTAACTTCCCCAAAATCCCTAACCAAAAACAACTGCCCAGCTTTGTTTCCCTTGCTCAGGCTTATCTGCTTCTCGCATCCCCCCCAAGCTGTCCGGCCCGGGGCTGGTGCACAACGGATGGGCACAAAAACAAGTGCCCTTAAAAATAAAAACTTGAATGGTGTGGCGAGCCCAGCCATTGATACTGGCTCCTCATCAATCTTGTATAACTTGCTCACTACTCAATCCCGCCCTATGCAAAAAACATTTACAAGCGTTTAGGACCCCTACCCTGATTACACATTCCTTAGTAAGAGCACTCCGTGCTAGGATGGCTGTCTTTATACCGTTTCGCTTGCGCCCACCAGAATGCAACTTATATAGTCCAAGGTACCTTAGTCCCCTTTCGCCTCAGGGTGAGTGGTGCTCTTTGCGTCTTCCTCTGTCGCCTTCTCCATCCTCTCCGCCAGGCCCTCTTCAATTCGTCCCCCTGTCTGGAGTAAGCCAATATTGTTTCCCTGTCCTTATAATTCAGGACCATGGCAATAATCGGCCTTGGGGGCACTCCCAGGGGGGGGGCCTAGTCAGTGCTCTATGCGCCCTCTCGATCGTGAAACCCTGTGTGAGGTTCCCGGGCCCAATCTCCTGAAGCAGCATATTTTCTACATACGTTGTCAAGTCTGCACCTTCCTCTCCTTCAGGCAGGCCTACTATTCGCTATTTTGCTGCAGAACATGGACATCTGTGTGTGTGTCTCGGAGCCCACTTATGTTCTTTCACGTGTGGTGCGCTCTGCCAGTTTCCGCACATCTTGGCGCAACAGGCTAATGTCCAATTGCACTGCAGCAATCTGCGTTCCCAATGTAGCTTTCAAGTCTGCCATCGTCAACCTCACTTGGTTGTGCAACTCCTTGGGCCCCCTTCCTTCTCCTGCACAGAGTCCATCTTCCCTGCTGAGTCTTGCTGTTTGGGCTTTGTGAAACTGTCCAATGTTTGCTGGTTTGTCTTGGATTTAGTTGATTTGGGAAGCGTTAATCTTGCTTCTCCTTCGCCAATCACCCACAGTTACTTTCTGCTAGAGTGGCTGTTCATCAGGGGCTTTTGGGTGTAGACCATGTGGGGCACTGCTGCCCAACGGTATCACTACATTTTATCCCCACCAAAAATATCGCCGTATATATGGTCGTCTGGAACGGCCATAGGCAATATTTTTGGGGGGGGGATAATTTTAGGGATTTTTGGGAGTGGGTGTCCCCTGCTCCTTTAAAAATAATGCGGGGTGTCCCCCACAGGTTCCATGCCTTAATATTGGTGCAAAATATGGTGATATTTTTGTATGGTAATATTTTTGCGGGGATATTGACACATATAACCTGCCCAGCTTCCCGTACCTTATTGTCAGGAGCCTTGGCACCACTGGTCCCTCAGGCGGAGACCCACCTGAAAAGAAAAAAGGAGGAGTGATCACTCTGGTCTTCTGATTCGTATGCCTCTCAATGCTTCCCCGATGATGGGAGCGTGAGGCTTCTTCGAATTCCTGATACCTCCTGCCTCCCACTGCCTGTGTGACCCTCTTCAGTCACTCACTGCCAGGCAGTCTGCAATTTACTGCCTCATTCCCAGTAAGCCCAATACAGTTGGGGCTACTTTTCGATCTTCACCTTCTGGCCCAGGCTTTGGACATGTTCCCTTTAGTGATCGATATGCCTTCTGTCCCAGCACTTGCCCTCTTGACCACTGCCGACAGTATGTAGCAGGGATCATACCTGCTGTTTCACCGCATGGCGTGTGGTACTGTATATAATTGCCCCCAACAGTGCATGTTTTGGGTGCTTTCTACACCCTGTCCTTTAATCATTAGCCCCACTGTACAGAGGCAGCTTCCTTCGGCTCACAGCGCCGACCTGTGTTCTCTCTTGTCCCAACAGACTTCTCTTACATTGCTTGAGTCCACAGCCTTCAATATCAAGTGATGACATTCTTTGGTCCTTCCCCGCGCACCAACAGACTGGCAGGCTGCCTCCCTGTGTCCTCACCGTCCCGCCCAGATGGGCGGGCGCACTTCTGGTCGTAGGTCCGTTGGCCCGCCGGGGATCCGACTCTGCAGAAAGGTCTTGCGCAGCCTTCTCTCTCCTGGCTGCTTACTTGCGTGTCTCCGTCCGTCCTTCTCATCCCTCACTAAGCCGCGTTCTCCGCCGGATGCCACCTGCTCCACACAGAGCTGCTCCTCTTCTCACATCCCTGGAACAGCTACCGGTGGCTCTGTCTCTCCTCCATTCATGCTGGTCTTACTTCGGATCAGCTGGGCACATTGCGTCTCAGTCAGCTCCTCTCTCCAGCTATCCCTTTTGTTGTCCCTGCAGATCTTGGATCCTGGTGCCATCGGAGGGTCTGCTGCTTCGGATCAAATTTTTCGCTCCTTCACAAAGCTCGCTCGTCCCGCTGGGCACTTGCAAGAGGTTCACACACGTTCTCTATTGCTTGTTCGGCCAATATGCCTTTCTCAGCTTGTTTTCTCTCCGGATCTCGTATGATCAGGCAGGAGCAGCACTGGAAGCCATGCAACTCCATTAGCTGCTAGCCATGCCCCCTGAATGGGATAGATCTCCTCACCATAGCATCATTAAAAAAACCCAGCCAGGATGGGTAAAGAAAGGAAGCGAGGGCTGAACAATCATATACTAGTATCCTCTGCACCCAACCTAGTGAGGTACTGGCAAACTGGGAAGAGAACCCAGAGGACACCTGAGGATGGGAGTCATTTCTCCGGGAATTAATTACACCACCAAGAGGAGGGCGTATTCTCTTGGGCTACTGACTTGGTTATTCTTTTTGAAATGTTTACTTTGGTGAAGAGAAACCTGTGGATGGGAACCATCCCCTGGAACTGTGAATGCTGTCCATTGGAGATTTCTGTTGAATGTTTCTTTTGTTGATCTTTTACATTTGTGCACTCTTACAAGCCAAAGACATACTCCTTAGCACCTTAGTTATTTTTAGTGTGAGAGGGCGAGGATAGGATTTCGGACACAGGACATTTTTGCTTTGGACATCTTGACAACGGACAGACGCCTTTAGTTTTTGGTTGAGGTAGGAAAATACCTTCTAGATTGGGGACAATGAGGCATTTCCCATACTCCATTATTATTTCAATAAAGCTTTGTAGCCACAAACGGGAGTCCCCTCTGTCTGTGTCTCATTTCCTGGCTCCTCACAGTACCAGAGTTGTGGGTACATGGGAGCTGGGCAGAACAGGTTGAAAAATCAACTCATACTGGAAAGTTAGCAATGTTGTTAGAAAATGTTCCTACGTACATGGAAATGGTGCACTTTCACCAGCCTTCATATTTATAACGTGCAAGCGAAAGCTGCTGCAACATATGGCGCAAAAATGTGGGGCTATTTAAACACAACTAGATTAGCCATTGTGGAAAACAAATTCCTTTTTTAAAAATGTTTTATTTATTTTTCCGTCAAGTATTTTGAATATATGGTCGGCTTATTACAGCCATTATCTAAACAATACACTTCCAATTTTTGCGAGATGGCCATGCTTATTTCTAATCATATCATCTTTCATCTTGTTAACAATGGATTTTGTTGGGTTTTAATATCGCCCCTTCCGAGCCCTCCCCCAACTTAAACAGCAAACAATAAACGGGTATGGCGCATAGTCGTGTTTGGTATGATCTCTTTGGGCTAACAATTGTTCTTGGTGTAAGTTCAACTCAGGATTATTATAGTACAGAGAGGTTCCTGAGTAGTATTAGTTTGTGGTAATGGAAAACTAATTCCTAAAGAAAATATTGAACCTACCCCAAAGTACCTCAAACAACATGTTACATATTGAAGTCAATCTCGAATACAAGTCAGATCTTATTGCTCTCACACCGATATTATACTCTGCATGCCTGTGGTCCATTTCCGCATATAGGGAAATCTAGAGCAGCAATGCTCAACCTGCTAGCCCACAAGGAAGGGCAGGCTTTGCCATGCTGTAAGCACACCGGGGCAAAGGTAACCGCCCTAGGGATGGAAGAGGTATGGTTTAACACATTGAGCATCAGCGGTATTATAAAACTGGAGATTAAAAAAGCACAGGCTACATACTTGGGGAATCAAGTGCTGACGGTTTGCGCTCATTCGTGGAATCTTGCAACATACTGGGCCAGTAAAAGAGAATTTGGCCACGAGAGATATTAAGACTGGTTAAGCCCCCATTACGCACACTCCTTTTATAAGATTTCAACTGGGCACTTTGCTGTTAGCGCATCAGCAGGGCAAATGGAGAATAAGTGAGTCAGTAATTTTTCCGGAATGCAGGAAATCTCAGGCGTGCATTGTGCACTTCCGATTTCTCTCTTATAGATATAAACACCTACGAGAAATCTATTTAAATCCGTTCTTGAAAAAACATGGCATACATAACTTGTCGGATGCAATACTTGTCAAAATGGGTTTGTAATGTATGCAGTGTCAAAATTCATATTTAGCGCATGGATGATCAGTAAGAAAATTAAGCAGGACGTAAAAATGCTATACACTAGGGCTTATTTAGTTGAATATGTACTTGTAATCTACAGACTATCCTCGCCCCATCAGAGTTTGATGTGAGTTCTGACGATACTGTCCCTCAATAAGAATGCATTGATCACTTTGCAAATATTAGAGCAGATGAACTCGTTAAAGGAAAAAACTATGATTTTACGATGATACGTGAATTTGTCCATGATGCATTAATATATTGTGTTTATACTTTTAAAAAAACCTTCTGCCTGTTTGTTTGGTCACTGGTCTATGGAATGTGTTTTTGAATATAATGTTTGTGTAATCCCCAGATGACCTTCTTCCTAATATCATTAGTTGTGTTCTCTGACATATATTGCTTTTAACAAAAAATGCACAGGTCACTTTGCAGACATTGACACAGTTATTAGATTAAAAAATAAATATCACTTCAATGACAGTTAAGGGATGCTTAAACTTGTATCTAGAGCATTGCTTGTTGTGAGAAAAACAAACCCTGATTTTATTTCAATCTACGGATTTCCTGATGAAAAATGTTTATCAAACAGTTTTTGTTTGCCTGTTCATGTTTTTATATAACATGCTTTAGCTTCTCTGTAATTGTTGAAACTACTTAATTTTAACCAAAGTACTCTTTTCTTTTTTATTGGTCTACTCAGCGACTCCTCTACTGATCTCTTTTACCGTTTAGTTTGTTAGTCCTATTTTTGTCACAAGGTGGAGCCGACGCGGATGATCAATGATGTGGAGATACTGGGATTTGACCCATTAAAATATGAAAAAATTAGAGACCGTAGAAGACAAATGATACACCCATTTGTAGTTTGAATAGATAAACAAGGAAATATGCCCAGATTTCAAAAAGGCAGATTGCCGAAACACGTGTCACCCAAAGGGCACACACTATTAGATTAATAAACTGTGGTTATGGTGACAAATCTTGGCGCATGGTCTTATTGAGTATTAGTAGACTACTTAATTTTAACATATGTAATGAATGAACTTTGTAATGTTTTCGCTATATGACATATTGTCGACTAAAGCAAGTTGAAAGTGAAAAAAGTTCCCAAGGAGAGAGTAACCCTATTGTTAGCTGAAGTTTAAATTGTCTTTCTTTCTTTTCATAGTGCTAGGGCAGAAGTTTGGATAGTGTAGGTTTTGACAGAGAACAGGGTTTATTTGTATGACATCCCAACAAGCACCAATTTGTTTTGCATTGTAGGGCACCAATAGTAGAGATGGGGTCAAGAGGAGGTTATCTTAATTTTCTAAACACCTTATTTCAACATGTCTACTTGTCCGTCTCCTATGTCTGACTTACAGCACGTGGCAGTTGGAATGTGTGGTGTTTTCCATGAAGATACTACCCCAATTTTGCCTACCAACATAATTTGCAAAATTATTTGTTTTTTTGCAATATTTTCTAATAGATATGTTCTCATCAATTAGGCCCTAAAGATACGTCTCTATTGTGTATAGTAGTCTGCAATTTCTTATAGCCTCTATTAGCCGTAAAAGATTTTCCCAATATGATTTGAGCTTGGGGCAGTGACTCCAGCCATGCAAGTATGTGCCTGCCCCTCCATCTCCCCACCAGCTAAGCCTCGATTGCCCCTTCCTTATATGTTGTGTTCGGGTCGACATACATTTGTAAGGTGATTGCCCATATTTCACACTAGGTGAAGTCTTCTGTATATTGCGTCATATCTTTCCCCATATTTTTTCTGGAAGGAAGTATGTTAGCTCTTTGTGCCAGAGTGCTACATAAGAGGAGAGGGTATTCATACATTTTGGATATAAGCCTTCTTGTATTGCAGCAATCAAGAATAATTTTTTCAAAGATTGTGAGGGGCTTTGCTGTTGCTTAATTGTTGCTCCCTAATGATGCCCAATGTCTTAGTTTTCCAATAGCTACAACAATCTTTCTCCTGTACCCCAAAGACATTCTCACACTCCTCAAAGGATCTAATTCCTTGTTGAGAAACATGTGTGAGAAAAATCTCACATTCCTTATTTCCATGGCTCGAATGCCTGCCCCTTATATGCTGGTGAGAATTCTGGATTGTGGTGAATAGGTGTCACGGAACCTGAGAAAGATGTGAGCCGCTGCTTTGCTGCTATCCCATTCTGCATGTAGGATTTTACGTGTTGGGAGTTTGATTATTGCTCTGTCTATCCTTTCTTGAAATCCAGACCATATACTGCAAGGGTCTCCCTACAATGTCCTCTTCCAAAAGCTCCCACGTTTTCCTCGAGGTGGCGTCAATCCATTTCCTAAAGATTCTGAATTGAACCACTTGCTAGTACCTCAGCAGATTAGGAAGTAATAATAATTTGTTTAATAATAAAAAAAAGTATATAGCGCTTAACTCTAGTGCGCTTTACATAGGACATTATTACATACATTACTTTTATTACCCAATAGAAATTGCTACTCATTTATCGACCTCGGAAGGATGAAAGGCTGAGTTGGCCTTGCTGGGATTTGAACATGCGGCCTACAGATCACAAAAACGAGCGTTTGACCTGCTGAGCCATTTTACCGACTTAGAAGTCTCAAACCCCTTGATTTTTGGGTTACACATTGTTGTTAATGGGATCTTGTGCAACAACTTGCCAAATGAATGCCATTATGTCCCGGTGAATTTTCTTAAGAGTCCATCTAGGTATGGGAACCAGGAGTGCCTGGAACAGGTTAGTTTGCTTGGCAAGATGTTCCATTTTGACCAATGCAGTCTTGCAGAACCACGATATTGCATGGTTCTTCCAGTCTCTCCTCTCAAATCGACCTTTATCTCCCACCACAGTTTCAGGTCGTTGGCCTGATAAAGGGAGGAATTTAAATGGGCTGTTCCTAATCCCAGGCATTTAATACGGACTCCCACCCACCTGAAAGGGGTTCTTGCCGCGGTTCCATGTTATTTCATCGCCTGCTTTTACATCGCCAGAGGTACGCCCTGAATGGGCCCTAGATGTCTTTTGGTCTGCTCATGCTCGGTTGGGTCAGTACATATTGCTCCTCGCATTCATTTATGTAAGTTAACTCCCGTAGGAAGGCGTCCATTGTGGGGGCAGCCGGGCTCTTCCATGCCTTCAATATGCATCGTTTAGCTATGACACATTAAATAGCCTTCTGAGTTTTTCGGAACATTTACCAATATCAACGAACAAGTATTTTTGTGGGGTCAAGTGCGGGGGGGGGATCTGTATGATTTCATTTAGCATATTCGCAACCCCTTCCCAAAACCGCGCCACGGCTGGACACTCCCAGTACATATGGTAGGATCCTGCTGCCAGGGACCCACACTTGGGACACTTGCCTGGGTCATCAGGCGTGAATTTTGCTATCCTAGCAGGGGTATAGTGCAGCCTGTTTAGAATTTTAAACTGTATTTGCCGAAGCCCAGCATTAAGGGAGACTATATTCGTGAGCACACAGTATCTTACCCACTTTTCTTCTGGTATTGGCATTTTCATGTCAGCTTCCCATTTCTCCCTCAACTGGTTTACCACAACGGAGTGAGTCTGTATTGCCTTATAAAGTTTGGAAATTCCCAACCCGCCCTGTGTAGTGGCCAGCCGCAAGCACGGGTGAGCAGGGGGTTCGTCTGGGAATGACGGCCAAAGCCTTTGATATGCAGATCTTATACGGTAATACTGCAATGTCTTGAGCTGCCCACCTCCCACGCCTCTAGTGAACTCCGCAAGGGTCACAAACTTCCCCTCTATGTACATGTCACCTATTTTCATCTCCATGCCCGGGTCCCAAGTTTCCTGTATGTCGGTATCAAATGTGGGGGGGAGGCCAGGGTATTTCCACAGGGGTGCATCGGGGTTATACGGGGTCTCTATTTTCAGTCTTTTGTGTATTGCTCCCCAGGCTTTCACCATACAACTCACAGGGTCGAATTCGCAAGAGTCTTTGTGCCCCGTGTTAAAAATCACTGACCTAATGTTCGTGGGCCCGGTGGTGCATTCTTCTATTTGCGTATGAGGGGAGTTGTCACATTCATCGTACCAATACTTTGCAAATTGTGCTTGTGACACAGTGTAATAGAGCTCAAAGTCTGGTGCAGCTATTCCCCCCCCTCATATACGGCTCTGTCCTCTTCTCCCAGCTGATTCTGGCCGTCTTCCCGTTCCACAGCAAGGACACCGCCATAGAGCGAAGTCTAGAGAAGAACTCTCTCCCCGGCCATATAGGGATATTTACAAATAGGTATAATAGTTTCGGAAGTACAATCATTTTAAGAATGGCAATTCTACCGTGTAGTGAAAGTGGGAGACGCCTCCAGACCTGCAATTTGATAAGTGTATGCAGCGCCTGGTCATAGTTATCAATATATAATGTTTGTTTATTACAAGAGACCAGCACCCCAAGGTACCTGATGTGTTGTTCAGCCCATTTAAGGCCACACATGTGAGCTGGGCATTTTGTGGAGGGGGTGAGCGGGAACACTTCTGATTTGGAGCTGTTGACCGTGTATCCCGAGTATTCTGCAAACTCGTTGATGTCTGTCATGATGGGGACAATGTTTTTTTCGGGTTCTCGAACATAGAGTAGCGTATCATCCGCATATAGTGATATTATTTGGGTGGCTCCCTTCAGTGATATGCCCCTGTTGCCATGTCTCGACCGTATCGCAGCTGCCATGGGTTCAATCGTCAAAGCAAAAAGGATAGGGGAGAAGGGGCACCCCTGCCTGGTACCTCTGCCCAGTTCAAACCTTTGAGACATAGTTCTATTCGTGTATACTTTCGCACACGGAGCAGTGTAAAGCAATTTGACGTATTGAATGAAATATGGGCCAACCCCAAATGCCTCCAATACCAAGAACAAATACTCCCAGGAAACCGAATCAAACGCTTTCTCGGCGTCGAGGGAGATTGCCACTGCTTGTTTGTTCGGATTGATCTGTGACATTATGCTGAATAGTCTATGCAAATTTAGGGCGGTGGACCTTTGGGGAATGAATCCGCTTTGATCTGTGTGTACTAGCAATGGCGTGATGGGTAGCATACGGTTTGCCAGCACTTTCGCAAAGATTTTTGCATCCACATTTATCAGGGATAGGGGTCTATAGGATGACATATCTTGCGGCGGACGCCGAGGTTTGGGCAACACCGTGATTATGGCCTCGCGCATTGTTTGTGGCAGCGTTCGTTTACCCAGGGCCTCCCCCCACACCTCCAGCAAAACGGGGATCAGTTATTCCCGGAATTCCTTGTAGAATTCCACTCCCAGGCCGTCCGAGCCCTGCGCCTTACCAGACGCGAGCCCTTTGATCGCCTCAGTGAGCTCCTCTGCTGTGACAGGTTGCTCCAATATTAGCCTATTTTCTTCCGTGAGTTTGGGGAGCTCCAAGGTGGCCAAATAAGCTGTGATCTCGTCAGAGGATTTCCTATCTTTATTCGCATATAATGTTTTGTAAAACTCTACAAATTCATCATTTATTCCCTGTTCGCTTGTTACCATCACATTTGCCGCTGTGTGTATCGATGCAATCGGGGCCACATGATGTTCCTGCTTAACCAGGTTGGCCAGCATTTTCCCTGTCTTATTCCCCTCCCGTACCTCCGAGCTCTTGAGGGGGCTGCTATATAATGTACTTCCCTTACCGCCAGTTTGTCAAATTCCTTGAGAGATTTGTGTATTTCAGCAAGGGTGTCTCCTCCATGTGTCCGACCATATGTCTCCTCCAGTAAGTTCAGATCCCTCTCCACCCTCTCCATGTCTCGGCGTACCTCCCTCAGAAGGCCCGTTGTTTTAGACATTAGGACCCCTCTTACCCACACCTTAAAAGTTTCCCAGACTGTCGAAACATGGTCAACAGACCCTATGTTGTCTGCAAAGAAATTGACGATGTCTGTGTGCAGGCCTTCCGCCACGTTTGGGTCCTTTAATATACCAATAGGCATTCTCCACCTTCTAGCCTGCTTGGGGACGTGCCCGGGGGTAATTTCCATGGTCACGGGAGAGTGATCAGATAATGTACGAGGAAGGATTTTGCAACTCTGTAGGGCATGTGTCGTGTTTGAGGGGACAAACCAATAGTCTATGCATGACTCACTGTCATGTACGGAGGAATAGAACGTGTAGCGCTTGCTTGTTGGGTGGAGCACTCTCCAAGCATCTAGCAGGAACAGCTGCTGTATTATCTGTTTCAAAGCAAGTGCCGTCCTAGACGGCGGCCTAGGCGTCTTGGCGGACCTGTCCAAGGTCTGGTCCAGTACAACATTAAAGTCCCCCCCCCCCCATAGTATGGTTGTCGCTTCATGTTTAACAAGGATTTCAAATAAGTGTAAGTAAAAGTCTGGATCTTCAAGATTGGGACCATAGGTATTTACCAGGGTTGTCTGTTCTCCAGCAATTTCCCCCCAAACAATCACATATCTGCCCGTCGAGTCCACCAGGTGGCCTTTCTCGATGAACCCTAACGATTTGTGAATCAAAATGCTTACCCCCCTGGATTGTGAAGAGTAATTTGTGTAATAGCGCTGCTTGCCCCATTTTACCAGCATTTGATCATTAATGGAGCCCTGCGCATGTGTTTCCTGTAGCATTAAGATTTGGGGCCGGTGCCTGCTAACATAATTGTCCACCTTTCTGGCTTTCATTGGATTGTTTAGGCCTCGGACATTCCATGTCCTCAGTTTAACCTTTAACCCTTCACCCATTTCCTACGTGTACGCATTGTATTGTATTATGACAACCATAGATGTATGTGCAATCAGGGCTGAAATGGTGGCTGCATCTGTGAGACCTTTTTTCAACAAACCTGCAATCTTCAACTGCGCAAACATTCCTCCCAGCCTCAAACTCGACTGGGCGGTAATCGCAACAAGAAAACTTCCCCTTTTGCCCTTTCCCGCCCTCCACCCACATCATCTGCCCCAACTTGACGATGAACCCAAGTAACTGATTGGAACTTTCCTGAGGGAGCTTCGTCGCAGAGCAATGCCTAGCCGTCTGGCCGCCCACGCGGGAGACTCTACGGCTCGGTTATATCGGGTTTTGGTCCAGTCTGGCTGTGTCGATTGTACAGCAAAGACGGCATGTTTTCAGTTAGCAGGGGGGGTGCATCATCCATCCGCCGGATCTCCTCTGCCTTCACCTGGGCAGGGTCTCGCATTTGGGTCTCTTGCACGATCTCTAGGGGGCCGCGGAATAGAGGCCTCAATATATGCTATCGCCTCCGCAGGGTTTTCAAAAAAGTGGGCTCTGTCCCCATGCTGTATTCTCATTTTTCGCAGGGAAAATCAAGGCATAGGGAGTATTGCGGAGCCGTAGCTGTTTTTTGACCATCTCGTAGGATCTGCGCTGTGCTTGTATATTTGCAGAAAAGTCTGGGTAAATGTGTATCCTGTTGTCTTCATGATGTAGCGTCCCTTTTTCTCTTGCTAGTCGAAGGATCGTGTCTCTGTCCCTATAATTCAGGAGACGTGCAATGATGGTTCGAGGTCCAATACGGATTTCAATAATTCTTCCACACTCCTTTCCATGCAGCCCTTGCCAAATGACTCCGCCATTCCAACAATCTGGATGTTATTCCTGCGGGACCTGGATTCAAGTTCCTCGCATTTATTTTGCGTCTTACGGAGCTCCGTCTGGAGTAGGGCTATATCACGACCGTGTTGTGTAAGCACGTCCTCGTTCACACCTATCCTGTTCTCTGCCTCCGAGATGCGTGCACTTTCCTTTTCCACTCGCGCTTTCAAGGAACCAATCGTCGCCACTATGTCATCTAGTTTCACGTTGACGGCCAGGAACCCATTTTGCACCATTGTTGTCAAGCGGTCCAAGGGGTCTATGTTTGAGCCTTCGGAAGTTTGTGTTGCACCCCCTGGTGTCTCCTGTTGTTGGGAGCTTGTGTAGGAATCCATTGGGCCGGTCTTTCTTACCCCTGCAGCTTTCCTCTCAGTGCGGCCCATTAGGCGACGCCGCGAATTCCAGGATGGACTGTGCTTTGACACGTGTGTGTGTTGCTGGCTGTCGACGACTGCCCGCAGCGGTTTTGCTGTACGTTGTTAGCACATTACAGTGACAGACAGTGTTTGTTCCCGGGAGGTCCTAAGAGTAGGATTTTCACTTCGGAAGTGCTTCTATAGTAGGGCCTCACCCCCAAATCTGCACCGCTCGCCCCCACTTACGTAGCAGTGTACAGTGTTGACCCTCGGTGTCTCCGCCACCCCGGTCGGCCCACTTACTTCATCATCTCAGTCCTAGCTGGGCTTAGCCGCGGGGGGACCCAAGATCCAAGGGGGCAAGCGTTGTCGTCTCGACGTGGCTCCGTCGGGCTTCTCCTGCCGCCCGAGGTCCGGTGTGGGGAGGTCTGCGCTCCTTCTTCCACGCAGGCTGAAGGAGAGGAAGCGGAATGTCGCCGCCCACAGGCAGCACTTGTGTTTCGGCGGGCTGCCCCTCCCCCACCAGGCCGATCTGCCGTTACGAGCCTCGGGCTTGAGTGAGAATCGCCTGGAGCCCGCAGGCGGCCGCGCCACGGCTCCCCAGGCGCTGCAGATGTAGGCAATAATATCTCCGCCGTCCCGGGGTCTTCGCGCACTGCCTTCGCAGGGTGTCTACCGAGGACTTTCCCCCGCACTATTCTGTAGCAGCACGACGGCCAGCGCAAGCCTGGAAGGATTTAGAAGTTAAAGGATTTCGATCGAGCCGGAGCTCTTCACCTAGGCGGCCATCTTAGCTGTGCGCAACAGCGACCCCCCCTACATCGCCAGGCTTTTAAACATGCACATTCCATTGAATGTGCTCATTGTTGTTTTTTTTCTTTTTTTGGGGGGGGGAGCCCCCCAAATACCCCCACCCACACTTATTTTCTACTATTGCCCACCCACCCAAACCCTTATTTGCCCTTTCCCATCCCATTCTAAAAAAATAGATGAGCACATTCGATGTAATGTGCACGTTTAAAAGCTTGGGGATGTAAAAGCAGGCGATGAAAGTACGTCGTACCCTTGCCACTTAGACCTGTACTTGATCATAATTAAGAGTTAAGTAGCACGGAGAAAGAATATCCTCTGCGAATAACATTATTTTATGTGAGGTACCCGCATAGGTGATCCTCTCAATCTCTGGCGCTACTCTAACTCTAGTAGCCAGGGGCTCCACCGCTTGGGTGAATAATAGAGGGGGCAGAGGACCCCTTTGCCTTGTCCCTCCTAAAAAAAGATTGAAGAAAGAGACCCATGGATTAAAACTCTCCCTGAGGGGGCTGAATATAGGCTGAACGCCGCCTAATAAAGCCCTCTCCCAGGTCGAATCTATTCACGGCCCTAAGAAAAAGCCAGTTAACCTGGTTGAACGCCTTTTCTGCATCAAGGGTTAAAAAAAACTGCATTTTCTTTCTGTGGAGAAGATCTATCAAGTTGAAAGCTCTCCAAATGTTATCTGCAGTTTGTATATTCGCTATGAATCCTGATTGTTCAGTTCCTATTATGCTGGGAAAAACCTTCTCTAACCTCTTGGCAAGAACCTTAGCATAGATCTTTAGATCCATATTTAGCAATGCTTTAGGGTCAGCATGAGGCATAATTCTTAGGGTTATGGCCTTCCCTGGGAAGAACTCTAGTAACTCTTGTTCTCCAGCATGGGGTCTGGCATGGATTCACATGCTCATGAATGTTCTCCGTCGTCAGGCTGGGAATCCTCTGTAAAAAAGAAACAGTTTCGCTTTCACTTTCAAACTGTATTTCTCTTCTGATCCAATCACTGTGTCATACTGCACCCATCCAATGACGGTCCTCTTGCTAAGCACCTCCTGTGGCAGCCATCTTCAGATTTGTATTGCATGCTTCAGTGTTGGGAGTCCTCGAGTTTGCTCTGCGAGGTACTTCTATGTTTTTTCATGTTTTTCACAGAAAAGGTTCTATTTTTGTTTTCCGTAAGAGCCTATGTGCTCTACTCTCGATCTGCCGACAGTGGGGACCCGGTTGTCAGTGAAGTTCAGCGCCCCTCAAGGGTGAAGATCATTGAAGTTTGCAGAAGGCCATCAGGCCTACTTCGCGCCCTCCGACCATGACGAAGGAGAAGGAAGGAAGGTCCCTCTTCAAGTCATGCACCAAGTGCAGCCTTGGAATGTGTTTGCGGATGACAAACACCTGCAATGTCTCTACTGCCTGCATCCAGACTTCAAGGAAGGAGATTGCGATATATGCCGCGACTTCTCCAAAAAGACAAAGGACAGGCACAGTAGACTGGCGGCGTGGCTGAATGCCAAGTCCTCTACCCCGTGCACCAATCAGGGGCATGCCTCACCCAAGGCCGGTCGGTCCGAGGAGCGGTCTTCTAAGTCCTGTGAGGGCGCCTCAGCTGTGGGGGCCCAAGAAAAGGCCAGCAGACGGCGTGCGATCGACATCACTTTCTGCCTCCATTGCCAGCCGGCAATCGAGCTCCTCCTTGAAGAGAAAATAGTCTAACCCAGCTAAACTGCGGGAGAAGCCTGAGAAGCTGCGGACGGAGGAGAAGGCCGAGCTGCCCAAGAAGGTCCAAGCAGCACAGGATAAGTCTTCGTTGACGATAGTGCTAGTCGTAGCTGCTCTCTTGAAAGCTATGGGGACTGACCCTGAGAAGGTAGCCCCCACAGCACTGAAGGTATCCCTCTCTCCGAGGCAGGAGGCCACCGTAGTGACTTTGACCAGGTCTGGCGGAGAAGGGGACACAGTCTCGGAACCTGGTTCCAGCCCCTCAGGGTGGAAAGGGGGGGGCAAGGAGCTCCCGGATTAGTCCCAGGCCATGGCCCAAGGACCTGGAGTCCCTACACCTGGTCCGTGCAAGAGGAGGACGACAACAGTAGTGTGGGCCTAGTGTTTTCCGATCAAGCCAGTTCCGCCGAAGGCTGTCTCTCTGGACATCCTATCAACCCTCCACACCTTGGTGTCAGAGATCCAGAAGAGGATGCCACAAGGGCCGGTTCCAGTGGTACCCCATGCCCTGACCAACCACCATCGAAGAGGAAAGCACCATTGGACACCTCCATTTCAGCCTCCACATCCGCAACGGGCCCCCTGTCCCCCAGCGGACCCAGACATGGTACGGGATGGATACGGGCATGACGATATCGTTGGAGCGGGCAGCGGGTCCCGCAGCCTAGAGCGTCCCCACCGGATGAGGTGGGGTTGTTTCATTCCATGATCGCCAGAGCCTCCAAGCTGTTCCAGCTTCTGCCCGAAGAAACCAGGAAGGAGGGTTTCCTGCACCGGAGGCTGGAGACCAAGAGGAAGACAATCATGGCAGTGCTCCTCCTGGACAATGTGTGGGAGGGGGGCCTGGCCCTCTTAAAGAACCGTTGCACAGCGGGATAGGCTGGAGAAGTACCGGGTACCGGAATCCGCACCCAAGTGCCTGAGGTTGCAACCATCGCTGAATTCGGTGGTCTCGGCGGCCGCGAGGAAATGGTCATCCAACCTGTCCTCGTCGCCTTCAGTCCTTCTGGACAGTGAGGGTAAGAAGATGGGCACTATGGGGCGCAAGTGATTTACACTGCAGCATCCACCATCAAGGCGGCCAACACACTGGCGATCCTAGCCAGGTACGACCGGGAGCTGCGGTACAGGCTGTCTGATTTTGGAATTCCTCCCGGACGACAAGAGGATGGAGGCCATAGCCCTCTTCCAGGAGGCAGAGGTAGCAATGGATCACGCCATCACAGTGATGCTGGACGTTGCAGACACATGGTTCCGGCAGATGGGGCACAGTGTCTGCCTTCATCGCTAAGGCTAGATGAAGGCCACGAATTTCCACCGTGAAGTCCAAACGAAGATACTGGACATGCCTTTCGACAGAGATGACCTTTTCGGGACGGTCATCGACGAGTCCCTATAGGCCATCAAGGCGCAGACGGCACATTCCCTGGGCACCCTCCAGCAGCACCGCTACTCTTCTTTTTGCTCCTCCAGAGGAAAGTCGGGCAGGTCTTCGAAAGGTTTCTCCTCCTCGTACCGTCAGCCTTCCAGATCCATGACCCAGGAAGCTCACACAGGCCATTCCCAGGCCTACGGTGGAGGGAGGACTGCGTCGCCAGAAGGGCTAGGCACCAGCGCCGAAGCAAGCCTGAACTGGCCAAGACTTCGAGCCCCCCCCCACCCGCGCACCCCGGTGGGAGGCCAGCTGACGAGGTTCATCAGCGAGTTGGAAAAGATCACCACCGACAGATGTATGCTGGACGCTCTCGCCCAAGGACATACCCTGGAGTTTCCGCACAGGTGCTTGCGGATTCCTCTGGTGGCCTGTGAGAAGCAACACTCCTTGGCTCTTAGAGGAGGCACGGGCCATGCTACGAAAAGGGGCGATAGAGATGGTTCCCCAGTGACTCTGGGGTCTATTCCAGATACTTCTTGGTAAGCAAGAAGAAGGGGGGGCTGGAGGCCCATTCTAGACCTTCGACGTCTGAACAAGTACCTTTTAAGTCTCAGAAATTCAGGATGGTCACATTGAAGCACATGCTCGGCCAACTGGAAAGAGGGGATTTCTTCATAGTGCAGAGACAGTAGTACCAGTTCAAGGCTCTACCCTTCGGCTTGAAGTCGGCCCCCAGAGTGTTTACGAAGTGCCTGGTGCCGGTGGCAGCCCATCTGCATCTACGGGGGATTCACGTATACCCGTACCTCGACGACTGGCTCATCCAGACCCGCTCGCGAGAGTTGGCCATCGGGCACACAGAGACGGCCGGCAAGCTGCTGACGGATCTAGGATTCTCCATCAATCATCCAAAGTCCTGCTTGACACCATCTCAGAATGTTCTGTTCCTGGGGGCCAGACTCAATACCGTATCCTGCCTAGCATCGCCCTCGGAAGAGAGGGTAGCCGCCATTCAGGGGAAGGTACAGCAGCTGTTGCCAATGAAGACGGCCACGGTGCAGACCATCAAGTCGTTGCTCGGCATGATGTCCTGCATCTACCTCATCCGGCTCTGCAGGTTACAGATGCAACCTCTTCAGGAGTTCATGGACGCTCCCTGGGTACAAGTGTTTGTGAACTTTGCGGACTAGATCACTCTGGACGACAAGTTCCGTCAGGCAATAAGGTGGTCGGACGACCGCTCCAACATCACCTGTGACACAGGGTTTCAGAACCCTCCATAGGATTCTCCATGAATTATCCAAAGTCCTGCTGTAATGCTTACCTGGTCTCTGCGGAGGCATTGGGGCATGGTTGCAGCCCTCCCTGGGGTGAGGTCGCTCAGGTCTGACTTCGCCCTCTGCGCTTATGTGGTGACTGGTGGTAATAGGTGATGCTGCTCGGGACTGCTCCTGCATGGAAAATAGGGGGCGTGAGTATGCCAGCTTTTGCGCCTGATCCCCTTCCAGACCCCTCCTCCCAAACCGTGGTACCTGTGGGATGTGCTCTCCCTGGAAAGCTCACCTGTTGATTAGTTTTGGGGAGCACTCCGTCCTGCTGCTTCTGGCAGGGGCGCTTGTATGATCTGGACAGAGTTCCTTCACTGGTCCCTTGCACGTGGTAGTCCAGTCCTACTGCGACTAAGCCACTATACTTCAGGTAAGTGTTCCTGTTTTCCTTTGTCTTTCCTCGTCTGTTTTTGTTGTATTGTAAAGTTTGTTGTCTTGTATTGCTGTCCGTTCCACTTTTGATGTTTGCTCTTTGGCTTTCTTTCCTTGCAGGTGATGTTGCCGGCCCCGTAGAAGCTGCAGAGCTCGAGGCGGCAGCCGGAGGGAATGGGGAACAAAGCTGCAGCGGTACAGTAGCTGGTAAGTTGTTAACTAGGGGGCGCAAGGGGTTCAAATGCGGCACGGCCCTAGGGCGGATGTTCTAACCTTGTCTTTCTTCTTCACAGGGTCCGAGTTCGTGGATGCGGAGTGCGGTGCTGCGGCATCTGGATCAAGATTACTGGATGTCATGAGATGAGTCTGCAGATGAAGCGATGAAGCACTGGTTTCCTGAAATGTGAGTATGCAGGAGAACGCCTGGTTTCAAAGGTAAGTAAACTGGTCCAAGTGGCGGTGAGCGTTGCACGCGAGTGCACAGTAACGCGGAGCACCGGCCTTAAGGATGTAGCAGCTTATAAAGCTGAGCTTCTGAAGCCACGCCCACCAGGTTCAGCCTGCCTGCCACACTCGATGAGTCAGCACATGAGGATGTTCTCTGGAATAAAGGCTTTCAGCTCCTGGAAAGTTCTTGTAATATAAAAGCACTCCAGCACTGAAATAAAGTGTTCCTGCTTGCATCTCTATATGAGCCTGGCGCCAAAGGCGCCAAGACTGAGTCAGGCCAGTGCCCCTGTGTTTATGGGTCCCAAAGGGACTTAAGTGAGTCAAGTGACCCATTGCCCCCATCACTAGATGGTGTGGTTTTTGTGTTCTGGTGCCTGTGGCCATGACACCTGCTTGACACCATCGCAGAACGCGCTGTTCCTGGGGGCCAGACTCAATACTGTATCCTGCCTAGCAAAGCCCTCTGAGGAGAGGGTTGCAGCCATTCAGGGGAAGGTGCAGCCGCTGTTGTTGATGAAGATGGCCACGGTTCGGACCATCAAGTCGTTGCTCGGCATGATGTCCTTCATCTACCTTATCCAGCTCTGCCGGTTACAGGAGTTCCTGGACGCTCGTTGGGTACAAGTGTCTGGAAATATCACGGACAAGATCACTCTGGACGACGATTTCCATCGGACGATAACTTGGTGGGTCATCCTCTCCAACATCACCTGGGGCTCGGAGTTTCATAACCCTCCATTCCAGGAGACGGTCACAACAGACGCTTCCCTGGAAGTCTGGGGAGCCCACACTGCACGTCTACACGCCAGAAACCTGTGGCTGCCGAAGGAGAAGGATCCCCATATCAACATCCTGGAGCCTACGGGTAGTGTTCTGGGACCTCAAGTATTTCCTTCCGTCTCTGATGGGCAAGGTAGTGAGGATCTTCACGGATAACACCACCACAATGTTCTACATCAGCAAACAAGGGGGCACTCAATCCCCAGCGCTCTCCAGGGAAGCACATGATTTATGCAGCTGAAACGTCGGACAAGAAATGTTCCTTGTCCCTCTTAACCTAGCGGGTGTCAAGAACACCATTGCAGATTCCCTCAACAGGGAATTGTGCTCTTGCCACAAGTGGGAACTTCGGCAGGACCAGGTGGATGACATCTTCGCCAAGTGGGGCAGGCCCCAGATCAATCCTTTTGCGACAGCAGCAAACTCCAAATACCAGAAGTTTGCCAGCAGATTCCACCAACCGAGGAGCCTGGGGGACACGTTCTCCTTCCAGTGGGAAGGGATGTTTCTGTACGCGTTTCCTCCACTTCCTCTCCTGCTACGGGTCATCAATACACTCAGAGTCAGTTCAGGATGATACTCATCACCCGGGAGTGGCCGAGTCAGATTTGGTATCCATGCCTTCTTAGCCTGTCAGTGTTCACTCCTATCAAGTTGCCAGTGGTCCCGGATCTTCTCGCCAGAGAAGAAGGCACAATCCTGCATCATGACCCAGGATCGCTCAACCTGAGGGCTTGGCTCCTGCAGCCCAGAGTTTGGAGGATATGAGTTGCCTGTGGACTGCAGGGAGGTCCACGCCAAGGCCAGGGCGTTGTCGACTTTGAAGTGCTACGGTCACAAGTGGAAGCGTTTCGCTACGTGGTGTGGTCGCAGAAAACTACCACTCTGAGGGTCATGGCCCAGCAGATTCTTCCATATTTGCAATCCTAGGCCAAGGCAGGACTGGCACACGCCTCTATCAAGGTAAATCTGGCGGCCATCTCCCGCTACACCAGGTCGCGAGGAAGGTCTTCACTTTGGTCTCATCGACTCGTCAAAGAATTCCTCAAAGGACTTTTCCAATATTTCCCGCTGGTGAAGGCTTTCGCCCCGGCGTGGCAACTCCACATGGTTCTGACGAGGCCCATGGGGGCCCCCTTCGAGCCTATGCATCAGGCCACTCTCATGTTCCTCTCCGGAAAACGGCTTTCCTTGTGGCCATCACCTCCGTCAGGAGGGTGGATGAGATACAAGCCCTGTCCTGCAAACAGCCATATCTGACTTTCCACGAATCGAGGGTGCTGCTGCGTACACACCCCTCTTTCATGTCGAAGTTTCCGCAGAATTCCACCTCAACGAACCTTTGATGTTACCTGTTTTTTCCCCAAAACTTTCATCTCCTGGACGTTGCTTGTGCCCTGAAGTTATGTCCCGACCTAGTTGACAATGCAATCCTAGGTCAGCACCTATCTACTTCTGCCAATTTCCCTCCAGAAGCCTCAGCTTGGATATCCTCCTTCTTAGGGAACAGATCCATGAAAGTATTTGCAGAGAATTCCAGCGCACCACCAGCTCCCATCTCCTGCGGGGTCCTACAAGGAGCTTGTGTGTCACCCTCCTTATATAACATATTCACAAAACTACTATTCACTCTCCTTGACGCCATTGCCATATCCTATACAAATTATGCTGATGACATGCAGATATTACTCCCCTCCTCTGGAAAGTACCAAGAAGATTCTGCCTCTTTAACTCTGTATGGTAAAAAGACTGAGTTTCTCATAGTAGGCCCCCCCGTCCGTAATAAAAAAACAAAGCCCCCAATACCCATCATTCATCGTCAACAAAGTAACAATCCCGGTCTCCCCAGAAGTGAAAACTCTTGGGGTGTATCTGGATGTGTCACTTTCGCTAACAAGACAAGTGAGTGCCATCGCCTCCAGCACCGCCTACACGACCAAACTAATCAATGCGGCCAGACCTTTCCTCTCCACAGACAGCTGCATGACTTTATCTTGCACCACCATAGGATCTAGACTTGACTACTGCAATGGTCTTTTTGCAAGGACCACAGACGCCAATATTCATAAAATGCACGTCATTCAAAATAAAGCTTAGAGCTGGGCTCAACCTCCCCAAAGCTGACCACATCACTGCAGCAAGAAAACGTGCCCACGGGATCCCGATTAGTGAACGGATTATCTTCAAAACCCTCTCTATCATGCACAGATGCCTCTCCAAAGTTGCCCCCTTACCTATCCCAAAAATCACCAAAGCAACCTCTGCCAGACCAACTAGAGCATTCTGCACCCACTGCATCACCCAACCTAAATTCAAGCGGGAAAAAGCTGGGGGATCTAGCTTCCTAATATTTGCTGCCAAGCAATGTAACCTACTCCCACGCACCCTCCGGGCTGAACAGTCCTACTGGACCTTCAGGAAAGCACTAAAAACTATGCTGTTCACCTAACTCTATCTCCCACTGCTCTCCCTGCACCCCCCTTAGGCTAGGAAACAAACAATGTATGTCAATCAAGTACTACTACCATGCTCCTGTATTTATTACCGAGGCAACTTGCTTGATGTATCTTTGAATTTATTTGCTCTGGTTCTTTTATGTGTACTGGTTTTATCTAACAGCGCCTTGATGCCCAAGGGCTTAGCGCTATACAAATAGAAAATTAAATAAGTGCAAGCCATGCAGGCAAAAGGGGCAATAGAGCCCGTCCCTCTGCGCCTCCGGGGCTCGACTGTACTACAGATGCTTTCGAGTCCAAAAGAAATCGGGAGGGTGTCTCCTGATCCTGGATTTGCGACACCTCAACAAATACCTAAAATCCCAAAAGTTCAGGATGGTCACATAGCGGCAAGTGCTCGGCCAACTGGAGAAAGGGGATTACATAACGACGCTGGACCTAGTGGATACCAACTTCCACGTCCCCATACACCCGAAGCATCGAAAGTTCCTGCGCTTTGTAGTTCTGGGATGTCACTACCCGTTCAGAGCTCTGCCCTTCGGTCTAATGTTGATGCCAAGGGTTTTCACAAAATGCTTGGCCTCAGTGGCAGCTCATCTACACCTCAAAGGCATATATACCCTTACCTGGACGACTGGCTCATCCGGTCATGTTCTCATGACCTGACGATACAGCACACAGAGGAGACTGTTCTGCTGACAGAACTCGGATTCTCCATCAATTATCTGAAATCCTGCATAGTGCCATCGCAGGTCACTTCGTTTGTAGGTGCCCTCCTCAACACAGTGGCATCCTTGGCGTACACCTCAGAGGAGAGGGTGGTGGCCATCGTGGGAAAGGTACATCGGCTGTCCATGATGCGTCCATCCTGGCAATCAAATCACTACTAGGCATGATGCCCACGTGCATCCACCTGTTTCCGTTCTGCAGTCTGCAGATGAGGCCTCTTTAAGAGTTCCTGGACGCCAGGTGGTGGCAAGTCACAGGGGGAAGGTTACTCTCAACCTGAAATTCAGACAGTCCATACAATGGTGGGGAGTGCGCTCACACCTTACTCAGGGTTCCTGGTTTCAAGTCCTGCCTTTCCAGGCTACGGTTACCACAGACGCCTCCCTGGGTGGATGGTGTCGCTCACACAGAGCAGTCCCAAGCCAAGAGAAGACTCTGCACATCAGTGTGCTGGAATTAATAGCTGTATTCTGGGCTCTCAAGTTATTCCTGCCTCGTCTGTGGGGGCAGGTAGTAAGATTCTTCAGACAACATCACCACGATGTTCTACATCAGGAAACGGGGCGGGACCTGATCCCCTGCTCTTTCACTAGAGGCTCAAGCCCTGTGGCACTGGGCGATTCTTAAAGGCATTTTCCTCGTCCCGTTTCATCTGCCAGGCATCAAGAACACTATAGCGGATGCCCACAGCAAGGAGCTGCGATCCTGCCACGAATGGGAGATTTAACAGAAGTAGGTGTCTTTCCTCTTCAGCAAATGGGGCCATCCCCAGATCGACGTCTTCGCCATGGCAGCAAACTTCAAATGCACAGATTTCACCAGCAGTTTTCCCCAGCTGGTGAGCATAGGGGACGTCTTCTCGCTCAGATGCGAAGGGCGATTTCTGTATGCGCCCCCCCAATTCTGCTTCTGCTGTGTGTCATCAACACACTCAAACTCTGTCACTGCAAGATGATCCTCATCGCCCCAGCGTGGCCCCGCCAGATCTGTTACCTGGACCTGCTCCGCCTGTCGGTTGGTCCAGACATCCGGCTGCCTCCTCTTCCCGATCTACTCTCCAGAGAAAGGGGGACCATTCAGCATCACGACCCAGCATCTTTGAACCTCATGGCTTGGCTCCTGCAGCCCTAGAGTTTGACCATTTTAATCTTCCTATGGAATGTAAAGCGGTTCTTGCCAAGGCCAAGGCGTCATCTATGCTATAGTGTTACAGGCACAAATGAAAGCACTTCACGTTGTGTTGCAATTCCCAGAAGATCACACCTCTGCGCCTCACGGCCCCTCAGCTCCTGCCGTACCTACTGTCACTAGCCAAGGCTGCATTGGCCCAAACGTCCATCAGGGTGCATCTGGCAGCTATATCACGATACACCTGCTCGCCGGGGATAACAGCCTTGTGGTCCCACAGGCTCGTCAAAGAATTAATGAAGGGCCTCTTCAGATCCTTCCCTCCAGTGAAGGCCCCTGCCCCAGCGTGGGAGCTCAATGTCGTCCTCAGAAGTCTCATGGGCCACCATTTGAACCATTGCATCAGGCCCCCTGAAGTTTCTTTCTTGGAAGACTGCATTCCTGGTGGCTATCACCGTGGCCACGCGGGTCGGGTAATTGCAAGCTCTCTCCTGCAAATGCATGCCTGTTGTTTCATGCTGCAAGGGTCGTGCTTTGGACCCACCCTTCCTTTATGCCCAAGGTTCCATCTACATTCCACCTTAACAAACCCTTGGTGCTTCCAGTCTTCTTCCCGAATCCTGCTGCAGCTTCAGAACGGTAACTGCATACGCTGGACCTTGCTCAGGCCTTGAAATTCTATGTGGCTCGCACAAAAGATTTTCAGAAAACTTCACAACTTTTTGTGAACTTTGGTCCTGTGAATCAGGGCAATGCCCTGTCAAAGGCTTCCATATTCAGGTGGCTCTCCGGCTGTATCATGCACCGTCATCGTCTGGCCAACACACCACTCCCAGGCTGGCCGAGATCCCATTCCACCAAAGGCATTGCTGCTACTACAGCGTTTTTCTCTGGGGTTCCACTGCTGGATATTTGCATGGCTGCTATGTGGAGGGCTACGCACACCTTCACCAAGTTCTACTGTGTTGACTGGGATTCCAGGGAGGATTCCAGAGTCGGCCAAGTGGTGCTGCACAACCTATTTGATTGAGTTGAGTCGGTTCCAGGGGTAAGTGTTTGTACTTCTGTTAAGCTTTGTCACCTTCCGTGGTTGTGTATGTGTACTACTGTATAATCCTATTCATGGGCATGTGAATCCATGCCGGACCCCATGCTGGAGAAGGAACTAGTTACTTACCTGCAACTGTTGTTCTCCAGCATGGGGCTGGCATGGATTCACATGCAAACCCTCACGCCTTCCCTGCGGTGCTCTGGCACCTCCCGTGCTTTGAATCTGAAGATGGCCGCCTCGGGTGGGGCTCAGGGAGACAGTTGCTGTTGGATGCGTGCAGTATGAGTCAGTCTCCAGAGATTGGATAATGAGAGAGAGAGGCAGTTTTTAAGCTTTTGATGCAAGACTGTTTTCTTTTTCTTACAGAGGATTCCTGGTCTGACAGGGAATATTCATGAGCATGTGAATCCATGGGAGACCCATGCTGCCGAACAACAGTTACAGGTAAGTAACTTGTTCCACACTTAACATTTCAAAGAGCAAACAGGTGTGTTTTAGTTCCGCTCTTTTAGGTTCGCTCCTGGGTCAGCTGATAAGGTGAAATAAATATATTCTTGCTTTTATTGTGCATACAGCTTAAAATCAATTAAAACTTTACACAAAATCATTTAATACACAGTAAAAAGGAAAATGACAATACAGACTAATCATTTACATTTAAAATGACCTTGGTTAAAACCATAAACGACATTGTTCCATTTCATTATGTTCTTTTAAAACCACATAATGTATTCATATTAACATGCAATTAAATCAGTTTATCAGAGATTGTTAATTTTCCCTTACTAAGCTAAACCCACAGCTCCTTCTCTTCCGTCAGCCCAATTAACCTTAAAATTGATACAAGCATGTGCTTAGGCGGTAAGGGATCCTAGACCAATACATATTTTAGACCATCTGACCAGTATTACTGTCTGTATATTTCTTAAAGCACTTTGAGCGTTGTGCTTTAAGAGCTTCACATTGCAGAAGTAAGTGTTGTAACGGTTCATTTGGAGCAGAACAAAATGTACAACAGTACTGAGTCTCATCTATTTTTTTCCATTTCTCCCAATTTATCCTGGTAGGCAGGATATAAAATCTGAATCTCCGCGTGTAGCCCACCTTCCAGGATGGGTATGTGCATAGATATTGAGCGCTTATGGATTAGGGTGTTGTTCTGATATCTCTTATATTTCCCCAGTGAGTCACAAATTCTTCACCAATCCGCCCTCCACAGCCTATGCTTATATATATCAGGAGGCTGTTTTTTTAATTATCCCTCCAACCCCCACTCCTCCAATGTTTGCTCTGTCCAATCTGAGACTATTTCTTAATACCCGCCCCCTTTAAATTCTGCATCTAATGTTTTTGCTGGAGCAGTGATACATTTGTAACAAAGCAACATTCTCTTCTGTGTACTTCTAGGGATAGTAGACCCAGTTCATGTCTAATTCGACTGATAGCAATAGACTGGGGTAAGGTTAAAACTTTCTTCCAAATTAGACCTTCAAGATGGCAAAGATCTTCCTTCAATAGACTATGATGACTTTCTGCTCCATAAATCAACATGGGTAAAATTTTTGATTTGTAAAATTTCAAGAGGGGGATTATGGAGAACTTGTCGTATTGATAGTTAAAATTCCTCATCTCTGCCACTGCTTTGGATGCCTTTAAATAAAAACCTTGCATAATTGCTTTCTTGCCGGAGTGCTATATATGTCAAAACCCAAGTATTTCATGTTATCAACTTCAACAATTCGTTGCCCTCCTAACCACATTGATTTCTTCTTTCTACGTTTTCCTGCTGTCAAGGTCATTAATTGTGTTTTTTCTGTTTTCATAATCAATTCATTTTCTCCACAATAAGAATAAAGTGCATTCAGCAATCTTTGAATACCCACCCACGTGCAAACCTTCAGAATAATATCTGCGTACATGATCCAATAGATATTTTTACCCACTACTTTAGGAGCGATAAAGGACGCTTTTTCCAGGCGTTCTCCCAGATCTGCCATGTATGCATTAAATAAAAATGGTGCAAGGATGCAACCTTGACATAGGACAATGTTGGTACTTATCCTATCTAAGAGAAGGCCTTCCTGATTTTATCTGGTCCTAGTAAACAAGTGATCATGCAAGTGGATCAAAGGAGCCAGCAATCCCTTCGACAGTCCTCAGTCCAAGTTTTTTCCATAGAATGTCCCTATTTACGCGGTCAAACGCTAGGGATAGGTCAACTGATACAGTATAGACCTCTTTGTATATTCCTTCCCATACTAGGCGTTGAACGTGGTTTATCACCCATCCCGCCAAGGTAGTACCTACATCATGCCGGAATCCCAGTTGGTTAGGTTTCAGGATATCATTTAGTTTGACCCTTTTTTCTAAAGAGGAAAGTTATACTGCTCTGAATCTGAATCCAGCAGAGCAAATGGTCTATAATTTTCAGGAGCCTCCCTGTCTCCTTTCTTAAAATTGGGGGCAATCTGTGCTTCCTTCCAGGATTCAGGCATGCATTTTATTTGTAGAATTGACTGGAAGTGGCTATATAGAATATTTGCCCAGAGTTCGGGGGCCGCCTTCATCACTTTGCTAAGCCCATTGGGTCCTGGGACCCTGGGATTGCTTCTACTATGAATTATTGACTCAGTACCTTCTATGGACAATACCAGGGACCAGTCTTCTGAATGTAAGCTGTCCCACTTCCTCAAGGCCTCCAACGGACGATTATACAAAAGTGCGAGGCCCCTGCCTGCTCGGTTATAGGGTTAGCTTGTACTTTATTCTGGATGTTTCTTTCTGGAAATATTTTTTAATTCCAGGATTGCAGCGCTTCTGTACCTTATCCTCCTGTATTACGGTCCCAGGCGCTCCTGGTCTCGCTTTAGTCCCTCACGGATACTGCATCTTCTCTCTTCGTGCACCAGGCTGTGCGAAGACCTGTACAGGTCCCTCAACATTTCACTTGCCGGTGCTCCTGCCAACCTTGCATTCATGCTGCCATTACTAAGATCCACAATATGTATGGCAGCCAGGTGAAATCAATTGGCAGAACAGTACTTCTGAAACAATGTGCTAGCTGCCTCTACCCGCACTTTAGGACTTGTTTTTAGGTGTGTGCTTCAAAAGGCCAACAGCCAAGGATAGGATCGAAAGTATATCAGGAGTGACGGAACACAGACAGGAGCTCAATGGGCAGCAAGGGCAGTGCTGCGACCTATGCCCTGCTGGCGCTGATCTCCCACGAAGAAGGAAAGGCAACACAAACGGCTAGAGTTGCCATGGTTTTTCTTCAGTGTTATAAATTAGGGCACACGACCCCACAGAGCTGGTGATAGCAGTGCCTTCTTAAAATTTGTAATTGTTTATTTGTAAAGCGCTTATACCCAAGTGAAGTGCTTCAAAGCGCTTCAAGGCGGGAAGGAAACAAGGGGTTATCGTTGTCATTCTTGGGCCTTGAAGATTCCGAATTATCTAACAGCAATAACTAGCATACTAGGCCATAGGCATTTCTACTAGTAAAGAGTGTGCTAAAGAGTGGGGGGGAGAAGGTGGGGAGAGGGAGAAGGAACATACAAAGACAAAGGTTGGTCATCAGTGCGCCTATGCATGCAGGCACAAGCAAGCTAGGGCGGGGAGATGGAGGAGGACAGGACAGACAAACATGCTGAGCCTAGTACACTCAAGGTCATGCAAGTGCGCAGACAGAAGTGCGGGGGAGGGGGACAAGTGCACCCAGTCCAGCATGGACCAGGGTTAAGTGCAGAGTGGTTGCCACTCTCATGGAATGTATTCGGAGTGCAGCTGTGCAAGGCAAAGCGCTGAGGCCCGGAGTCAAGTGCAGGACTGGCGGGGAAGCCTGGTATCTGTGAGGCTCTAGAGGTGCACCAGGCAACCAGTCAGCGGACTGAGTAGGTTGGAAAAGAGAATGAAGGAGGGAAACAGGAGAGAAGAGAAAGGAGGTTAGCGTGGGAGAGAGAGAGAGAGAGAGAGAGAGAGAGAGAGAGAGGAAGAGGAAAGGAATGTCTTGAGGAGTTTCCAGAACTTAAGGTGTTCTGGCTCAAGACGTAGAGAGGCAGGTAGGCTGTTCCAGAGGGAGGCACATGCAGAGGATAACAACCTACCCCCAAATCTCTGTTTGGAAAAACAGCTCACCCACAGAGAGTTGGAGGAGGCCGATCGGAGGGCTCTGGAAGGAGAGTATTTAGGAAGAGAGCCTTGTAGATAGTAATTGCCCCGGCCCCAGAAAGCCTTGTGGATTATGCAGAGGGACTTGAACTTGATCCTTGCAGTCACGGGGAGCCAGTGGAGGGATTTCAGCACCAAAGAGATGGGGTCCCTGGGCTTGAGGCCAAGGACAAGTCTCACAGTTCTGTTCTAGATAAGTTGAAGAGGTTGGAAAATTGAGAAAGAGACTGTTGCAGTAGTCCAGTCTGGAGAGAACCAGGGCTCTGGAGACAGTGAGGCTCTGGGGGAAGGTGAGAAAAGGTAGAATACCTCTGCGGAGGTGCTGCTGGTAGTGGGACTTTTTGGACGTGTCCGAGATGTGAGAAGAGGAGGGAGTAGAGTCGAAGATGACCCCAAGATGCTTTGCCTCACTAGTGGGTGAGGGCGCAAGACCAAGGGTGGTCGGCTTTGTGGACTTCACCCGGAAGTCAACAAACACCAGGAGTGATGATGCAACGTGACATCACAAGTGCACAAAGACACTGCCCCATGTTCTCTCATCACTCCAGTAAAAGTCACAGGTGGAAGTGCTGTTAAATTTAGACATACCCAAATATTGGAATGCATTTCGCAAACACAATACCAGGACAAGATTGTTAAAGGTAGTGCAGCAGATGTGATACAGAGACCCCTCGCAGGGCTGGTGGGCAGGGAAGCGCCGTTCCCAAACACTGGGGAACAGGGTGGATGGAGAGCCATGGGGGTAAGACTGAACTCCTAGTTCCCTCCCAGTTTACACAGCGCAGGCGCTTCCGGCTGATGCTCTGCTCGGCTCATACTGCTGCTGCCAAATAAGGCCTTAGCGCACTTACAAAATGGTGTCCATTAGTAATGCTGTGACCTGCCATAAAACAGGGCTTCAGAAAGATTATTACCTTTGGTGCACAGAATCTTATGACAAGGTAAATACATCAAGCACATGTAAGCTAATACAATGTTCTACTGCTGTTGGGACACATTTTTTTACACAGCAGAATTCTTCTTTTGTGAGATAATCTTCATTATATACAATACTGTAAATAAATAACTATGTAACCGGCTGTAGGTAGTTACCATGCATTGTGCATGTATAAACGTTATCCAATATGGCTGCCACCATGCAAGATCTCAGAGCTCAGAGTTCTGAGATGGTCCGGAATGGGTGGACTAGCATGGGTAGGGGCAGGGAATGGGAGGGATCAATTACCACAAAATACCCAATACAATGTGTGCCCCTCCTCAAATGTCATTCTCATGTACCCCTTGTCAGAAGCCCTTTTCCCTATGTACACATGCTTCTGTATTTGAATGCAATAGTATGGGCTATTAAAGGTGTTGCACGCAACACCTAATAGCCTGAACTAATAAGTGGATGTTCAGTTGTGATGTCGGAGCCCAATTGAGGATGTTCAGCAGGAGATATCTTATTTGAAAAAGTACCATCAACGGGATGGTCTTGACAGACATTCAGGAAGGGCCTGAGATGATGGCACTTTTAGGAAGAAGCATGAAAAGGTTAGCGGAGAGGGCTGGGCTCTCACCTAACCCAAAACACTCTCCTGAGCAATCCCGTAATCGCTGCCTCCCATTAAGGGATTTCTCTGGATTAAGAAATTAAATGAGTGTCGAGGTTGATTGTCAAGTGCCTGAATAAGGAAATGCAGTCAGTTAGGAGATAACTAGAGGAATTAAAAGAATCTAAAATGTGTCCGGTCATTTAGCAGTCATCACCGGTGCATTAAGGAAAATACAGTGATCTCTGTTCAGCCCAAAAGGAAGGACGATCTGCATAATGCACCAGTCACTAAAGTAATTAACATGCATACAGCTAGGAACCCACCCCCTCCCAAGAAAACTGGCTTTGTCAACAAAAATACTCAAGGCTGTATTGGACTGCTTGGCCATCCTGAGCAGTAGTATGTGCCTACGCTTTCATCAAATATAGATCACAGAATTGTCATACCAGCAAAACTATCATTGTCGTACCCTACACAGACCAATGGCCACCAGGGCAGTCCACTCTCTTCCTCTCGGAATGTGCTGACCTGGCCTCCTCTCTACTTTCCTTCTCCTCCCAACTCCTCCTGCTGGGTGATCTTAACATCCATCTGGACTCTTCTGACTCCTCAGGACCTTTTCGCAACCTATGTGATTCTCTCTCCCTCTCCATTTTACCCTCTGGCTCCACACACACTACCGACATCCCTCTCTCTATCCCTCTCACTACCTCTCTCTCTTGGATGGACCACTCTATTCTCTCTTCACACTTGAAGCTCCCCGCTCCTCTTGCATTGGCACACCCAGTGCTGCCACTCAGTTTCAAAGTCACCAGACCCATGAAAAGAGTGACAGCGGCTGCCTTTGCCTTCACCTTCTCTCCGCCTCCTGCGGCTGACTCTCACCCTGACAGAGCCCTTACTAACCTCAATCTCTCGGTCTACAACACTCGTGATACTCTTGCCCCTGCCATGAGTGTCGACTGAAGCCTTCCAAAAAGTGCAACTCTTGGTACGACTCCGATCTGGCTGCCCTTAAACATAGGTTTGCGGCAGCTGAGCGGAAATGGAATTCGTCGGGTGGACCCTCTGACAAACTGGCCGACGCCTCCTTCAAAGGCAATATCGACTCTGCATCCACTCCAAGAAAAGAGTCTTTATTCAAGCCTGCATCTCCACGGCATCAAACAACACGGCCAAACTTTTCAAAGTCTGTAAAGAACTGGACAATCCTGCAGCAGCCTCATCTTCTATCACACCCACCCAGGACCTTTGCTCAGCCCTGGCTGCACACTTCACCGCAAAAACCCAAGACATCCTTTCCTCCCTCTCTTCCACACCACATCATGCACCAACACCTTAGAGCTTCCCCTTGCCCCTCCACCACTTCTCTCAATCCTGTTACACCTGATGAGGTTGCCAGACATGTCCGGTCTATGAAGGCTTCATCCAAACAGGTGGACCTCTGCCCCTCCAAAACCATTAAGTACAACATAGACTCTCGCTCCAGCCTTGGCTGACCTCTGCAATCTCACTTTTGCCACTCGAGTTTCCCAACTTATCTTAAGCACTCGCTTGTGCACCCCCTACTTAAGAAACCCTCTGTCGGCCCCTCCATTCTGGCAAACTACTGCCCTATCTCTATCACTCCTTTCCTGGGCAAACTCCTGGAGAAGTTGGCCATCTCTGTGTCAAGCTTACCTGAGTCTCTGCAGGAGCAATAGAGTTCTCCGGTTCCTTCTCTGGCTCTACACCACCGCTCTGTTTGTGGGAAGTCTGGCCTGCCAAAAGAGTGAATGGTTAGGATTGAATTAAAGGGATAGCCTACCCTCCTTTTCCTCCAACCCACTTAGATACCTAATTCTCTACAGTGCGTGTCTCACCTGTGTTTAGTTTGGTGCGCACTCCATCCTGCTCATGCAGGGGCGCTATTTTCTGGGTGATGCTTCGGATGTTGCTGTTCTTGAGAACTGCCTCCAGCAGTTCGCTGCTTTAGTTCCACAAGTTCGTGTTACCCAGTTGCTGCACTGGGATTTTCAGTTCAGGTAAGTTTTCAGGTAAGTTCAGATAAGTGCTAGGTTTGTAGAGTCACCAAGTCCGTGACTGCCCAGTTACCTCACTGGTGTTATTCAAATATAGTGTTTCTGATCTGCCGTAGCGCTTGCTGATTTACGTGCCAGTTTACAGCACTGGACTGCAGCAATAGTGGTGAGTGGAGATGATGAAGAGTTCTAATTGCTTTTCTCTTTCCTTGCAGGATACCCGAGTCGGATAAATGGTGAGCGAGAAATGATGGGAAAGCCGATTCCTGCTCCAAGCGGTGCGCAAGGTAAGTTGTACAGTTCTGCCTTTAGCGCACTGCGCAGAGATTTGCATGCGCGTGAAACTCACTGTCAACTAACTGCTTTCTCTCTTCTTTTCGTTTCAGGATCCGATGATGCGAGCGCTGACTCCGGCCGCGGGGAAGAAGCCGGATCGGGAAACTGAATGCTGAAGACCAAGCAGCGGTAAGCGTTTGCTCTTAAGCTTACAGGAAGTACACGAAGCACGGGCTGAAATCCGGGCATGGCTTTTAAAGGCAGCCACGCCCAAACACTAGACTGCACTCTAGTTTCCAGGATGCCAGGATGTTCCACAATGTCCATATTGGAGTGGCAGGAAGTTATGTAAAACCAGGAACAAGTGTGCAACTTCCTATGTGATGGGAGTGTTCATTCTGAGTAACTGATGTGAGTGTTTTGAATGCCAGGCCTTTACCCACTTGACCCCTACATGGGTTCCCCACCTGCCTCCATTTGCCAGAGCTAAAGGGGGAAAGGGTTTTTATGGGAGCCCGAGATTAGTAATCATGACACTCAGCTTACCCTCCACACTGAATCTGCTGGTTGCTTCCACGACCATCAGTGTGGCTTTAGAGTATCCAGAGTCACAAACTGCTCTTCTGAACACCCGTGAAGCACTGCTCTCAAATCTTGACACTAACTCTCCCTCTGTCCTCATTCTTCTTGACCTCTCATCTGCCTTTGACACAGTAAACCACAACATCCTGATCGCACGTCTCTGGGACACCCTGAGAAGCACAGGTCCGGCTCTGGCCTGGTTAACCTCCTTCCTTTCTGACCACCCATCCTAGATGGAACTTGGGTCCTTTCTCTCTACTATCACTCTTTCAACCTGTGGTGTACCACAGGGTTCTAACCTATCCCCATGGTTCTTCAATGTCTGCATGGCTGCCCTGGCATGTGTGATTGCCACTTTCATCTCTAACTTCCAGTATTATGCAGATGACGCACAATTCTCTTTCAGGCTACCCTTAGCCACCTCCTCTACCTCACTCATATCTGACTGACTGTCTGCAATTCAGTCATGGTGTGCTGCAAACAACCTCTGCCGCAACGCCAGTAAGACTGAGATTGTTCGCATTGGGACTCCTGCTCCTGCTTTGCCACTCACTCTGGCCGGCCTCCCTGTGCCCTGCATCTGCACCCACCTGCGTGGCAAAACACCTTGTGGTAATCTTCGACTCCACTCCTTCTCTACTCACATCTCGGACATCTCTAAAAAGTCCAACTACCAGCTGCACCTCCTCAGAGGTACTGTTCCTTTTCTCACCTTCCCCCAACGGCTCACTGTCTCCAGAGTACTGGTACTCTCAAGGCTGGACTACTGCAACAGCCTCTTTCTCAACATCCCTTCCTCTGCTCTGCACCCTCTGCAACTCATCCAGAAGAATGCATCTTTGGCCACAAGCCCAGGGACCACATCTCCCTGGCGCAAAATCCCTCCACTGGCTCCCCGTGACTGCAAGGATCAAGTTCAAGAGCCTCTGCATTGTCCACAAGGCTTTCTGGAGCCTGGGACCTACCGATCTGCAACAATGCCTACATAAATACTGTCCTTTCCGAGCCTTCCGCTCATCTACCTCCAACCTTCTGCGAGTGAGCCGGTACTCCAAGCAGAGATTTGGAGGCAGATCTTTATCCTCTGCAGGAGCCTCCCTCTGGAATATCCTCCCTGCCGCCCTCCGTCTTGAGCCGGTTCTCCTTAAGTGCCGGAAGCTACTTAAGACATTCCTCTTCTCTTCTTCCTTCTCTCTCCCTCTACCCTGCTAACCTCTCTCTCCGTTCTATCCCTCTCTCCCTCCTTTTCCGCACAGCCCGCTGACTGGCCGCCTGGTGTTCCTCAGTCTCACAGGTCGCTGGCACCCTCGCCAGTCTTCTCACATTTGCCTCCGGGCCTTGCACTTGCCTCATTGTTACTACAGTTGGTCAATTGACCCATGAGAGTGGCATCTCTCAGCACTTACCCCAGCTCTGATTGACTGGGCTCACTTGGTCGCCCCCCAGTCCCAACTGCTCTTGTCCCGCATCCCCTCTCCTGCACCTGTCTGCGCACTTGCACGATCTGAATGTACCATGTCTTGAAGATCGTCGATCTGTTTTTCCCTTGTCCCCCCCTCCTTGCATGGTCGCGCCTCAGTGCACTTGGAAAAACTGCATAATAGTTGTCAGACCTGTTTGCTGTTATCTACACTGTTAATTGTACCTATGCACTCGTGCCATGCATGTACTATGCCTAGTGTAGACTTGTATCATTTGGAAATTCAAGGGCTCTGAATGACTGTTGTTTTTTCCCCTTGTTCCCTTTCTCCTTGGGCGCTTTTAAACACTTGCTTTGTGTATAGGCGCTTTTCAAATTAACAATACCAATGTCCTATAATAAAACCACCATGGAGAAGGAAGGTAATTTACTTGACTAACATCCCCAGATTTGCGGCTAGATCAAATTTAAAGTGAATACTCCTTAGCAAACCAAGTTATTAATTGGATACTTTATACTCGGAATGTTGGTCAGCAATTGGGGTTGACTTAATCAGAACTACAAGACACAACACCCTAGGTTTAATGAAGCATAACTATATTGAGTTGACATTGATAAATGAAACTTTGGTTATAAAGGGCTGATCTCAGTTGACTTCCATAGATGACTTCCTGTAGATTTACAGATCGTTGCATGAGGAGCCCCACAGTGGCCTGCTGCAGATTAAGCACAAATTTGACAATCTTATTCAGACTGCTACATCATGGCCTCTATTGCAATGGTCCGATCCTGTTACACCACATTCCAAAACTCTTCTATTGATGGATCACTTCAATATGCAATTGGAACCACTCCGAGAAGGATGAGATATTGGAAGATTTGATATGGGATATACCTCTCACGCTTCTACCCCACCCCTCTATTTGCCCATTGTGATCTAAACACCAGTATAAAAATATGCTTTACAAACAGCTCAGATGCTATTTAAAGTAGTAGTAAAGTAGTAGTTCGGACTCGTAGCAGCAGAATTAGGGGAGACGCCTCTTCTTTGCGAATCTGTGATCACGGCACTGCCCGTAATTCCGCGGCCGTAAATGTACGTCCCGGTGCAGGGATCGGATAGTTCACTGTGGCCCGCATCCCCCACCCCGCCCCCCCTCCCCCCGGCCACTTACCTTAAGTGCGTGACACACAACGAAGTGTGCCGCCGACTTCCTTCGATCGCTGCGGCGTCAGTTCCCACCCATGTACGTGGGTCAGGGGTGGCGATGCAGAGTCCCTTCTTTTTTTTTTTTTCCTTTAAACTTTCTTGTTCCCCACTCTCCATTTAACCGAAGCGGGGGACACCCCCGACCTCCATTACCACGACTAAGAGGAGCGGGGGACACCCCTGCAACCCCTGCTTCCCTTAGTCGCAGTAATGAGGGGGGCTCAGCATTTTTTTTCTTCCTTTTCTTACGCGCAAAGGCGCAGGAATCGTACCAGGCCACATAGTGTAGTCGCAGTAATGGTACGATTCCATCTTTGCCAACCTTTTCTGTTTACAAATGAGAAGGTAGAGGTAGCCTTAACCAGACAACCTTCAGGAAAAGCTCCTGCGCCTGGGCTATGTAAGATCCCTGCAGACTTTTTTAAACCAGAAATGATCATCTGGGCACCATATATGCTCTGTCTCTTTAATGCAGTTAATACTGTGGGTAAAGCACCAGAGTCATGGCAGAAGGCCAAAATAATAATATATAACCAGCATAATCAAAACCATCAGTTTTGGCTTTTGTGTAGTCATAGGGTAGACATTTGCTGAGCATAATGGTACCACCTGGCCATAAGATGGTAACAGCTGGAAGAATAGATTGCAGGATGATGTGTTTTGCGCACGGAGGGGCCGGTAGAGGGTAGGAATGGCCATAGGGATTAGCATGGCCATGGGTAGTCAATGGGTGGGTAAATAACCATACAGCCAACCGTCTCATGGCAATCTTTCCTCAGATCCCATTTCCCTCCCAGCTCTATTCCAATTCATTAGTTTTGGCTTATAGGTGATGCTTTAGCACCACCTAATAGCCAAAAGTAAAAAGCGTGGAAGGGAACCATCACCCAATTTCACTTTTAGATAACCTGGGAAAATCTGTGGTAAAACCTTACTGGTGGGGCTAGAGGACAGGGTAGAACAAACGTGCTGTACTTGCCAATACAAGCAGGCTTCTGTGGGTGAGTCAACACAATAGATCAGGCCTTTAGAATTGCGCTTTTGATTAACAAATGTTAAGCTGAGAAAGTCACCTGTGGATCTGTTTAAGAACTTTGGACAACCCTGATTAAAAATTCACATATTTAGCCCCATACCCATGTCCATAATTGGCTTATACTCCAACAACACTGTAACAATGAGGTGGGATCTAGGAAGTAAAAATACAACTTTGTGCCCAGTTGAGAAATGTGTTCATCTGGACTGTATCCATAAATGTGATTGCTGAAAAAATAATATCCCTACAAGCAGATGCCTCCACCCTAGCTGAAGGAAAAAAAATAGGCATTCATCTGTTTGCAGATGAGGTTTTAAACTCTCTCACTTCAAATGGTTTAAGGCAAACTCTAGGAACTTTCAGTAACTTTTGTCGCCAGATAGAGCTGGAGATAAGTGTTACAAAACTAAATATATGCCGTGTGGATATGGGTTTATAAAACGCATACATTTTAACTTGCAGCTAAATTGTTCCATTATCGAGGAAGTCACATTTTTGGTTTTGCGTTTTTGGTGGCATAAGCCACCAAATATCGCTAACACAATTGCTACTATACGAAAGGGGTTCCAAGAAGCAGTCTTCGTGGTTGGCATGACAACTGGAAATGCACCCATACAATCGCCAATGCACTAAGTGTTAATTCCTGTTGTAATACGTGGATGTAACCCAATAGTGACTTGTTTAATGTATTTTCTCCCAATCAGGAGTACTGTCACATAACACATGCCTGTATAACTTTCAACACAGATATGTTTTCGAGAGGGAGACAGAGGCAGCCATGTGCCGGGTCGCTATTAGTGTGGGGCTCGGCTGCCGGCAAAAAGACTCATCTTGTTTTTTACACCACTGTCGTATGGATCACATTAGGTCGATGGTGTTGAATGTTACTAGTTGGCGTTGAAGGTATCTGGTCATAAATTATCTGTCACCGTAGGAAGTTTATGCTCACCTAACGGGATTCTTGAAACCGCGCTCACTCCCTGGCTTTGAGAATGAAACCCTTTTATCACACCAACCCGTGACAGGTTATCGATTCACGAAGACGGACTTAGGAAGTTGAGGTCTGCGACCTGGCATGCTGAGGAAGTGTCTCGTTTGGTTGCATTCTTTATTATCTTTACTCCCACATCCCGTACCCTTTCCTCCATACTTATGGGACATTCCGTCCTGCGGGACGGGACCGGAGCACTTTTGAAGCATAACAAAACATTTTTGTCCTTTTATTTTTACGTGGGTCCACCACGCCTGGCTGTAGCCCCGCCTTCCTGAGCCCTCCAAGTGTATCGCCCTTCAGTCCTTTTCTCTGCGCGGTTGGGGTTGGGTGCACTTGAATTGTGGGGATTTTGTTTTTTCCCCTCTTGTCCTTCATCTCTTCCTGCTCCGGTCACGCAGTCCTCTTCTTCTTGGTCTATGCTGGAGCATCAGGGTTTTGTGTCCTGTTCTTCTTGCAAACGTTGCTTCACCAGCACGGATCCTCAATCCCTTTGTCTGGAGTGCTTAGGCCCGGTACATTGGTGGGATTCCTGTCTTTACTGCGACTCGCTATCTGTTCGGGCACTTCAGCATAGGCTCATCAGGTGAGAAGACTTGTTCCAGCGGCTACATCCCGCTCACCTTCAACAGTTCGGCAAGAAGAGAATCGTCCGGTAAGTAATTTACTTTTTAGGGCACCGAGGCCCAGTGATTCATTCCCGGGTCATCCAGTGCTGGGAGGAGCCTTAACGGCTCTAATCTTACCAGGGGTCACCCTGAAATATCCCAAAAGGGATCTAACCTGGATAACGGAGTAGTCTGAGGTTCCCTGTCAAGGGGCTAAGGGTACCGGAGTTCCCCCTTCCACGGCTAGTGCTACCGGGGTAACTCTTGAGGATCCCCAGTTAGGGGCTAAATGTACTGAGATTTTTCTCGAGGTTCCCCGCAGAGGGACTAAAGGTACCGGGGCCACTACTGAGGATCCCCAAATTGGGACTAAAAAGAGAACCAGTGGAACTGAGGGTCCTCGTTTGGGGGATCTTCACACAAGGCTTCAGCCTGAGGGTCGCCTAAAGGGGGCTAAACACCATACCAGTTCTGCTGAGGGGGCAAAAAAGATGGGCGAAAGCCCACAATCTTCCAGGTCTGGCCCTGCCAAGGTTCCCTCACAGAGGGCTAAAATTGGCTCAAGAGCGCTAACAAATGATGTGTAACAATGGCTTCACATAAGCCTGTGACACAGATCTCCTCTGAGAGTGATAAAATGGCGACCCAACCTACGCGGTCAGTGCCCTCCAAATTGACAACAGTGTCAGGGGGACCTGGTATGGGGGCTAAGCCGCCTTTTTCATTGCCTAGCCTGATGGCAGACATTCTTTTCGGCCTGCAGTTGACTGGCGTTCGAGATTGCCTCTTCCGCACACAGTTGTGCTTCTGCCAACGTCCGCCCCTTTTACATTGTCGATCCAGCCAGGGGCGAACCAGCGTGGCAGCCTGTTTCAATGGAGTCGTGGGGATACAGTCCTTTAGGTCAGCCTTTACCCACTCCGTTTAGTCCATCCCCGGAGGGCACCTTCTTTGGAAAATTCCAGGCCTTCATGCACTCATGCCCGATGAAGGCGTATTTTAGGGACCTCTTAAGAGATATGTACCCAAAGCCTCCAAAACCTCAGCCCACTCCTCCACTGCCTCAGCAGGCTCCAGAACTACCTCCTCTGCTGCCAGCAGGGCGTCCTCTGCCAGTGCCTCCCTACCTCCATTGCTTCCACTTTCTCTGGTGCACCCAACTCCTGTTGTGCAGCCACCTGAGCAAAAAGTGCCTGTAACACCACATCTTGCGGAACAACCTACAGTTCCCGCCAAAAAAGACGAGGAGCAGTTGGACAAAAATAATGATGACCCACCCCATTCTATCAGAGAGTTAGGGTGCTGGATTTAATGGTGTTTCTGGAAATGCCAACCCAAGATCCCCAAGCCTTGCAGGAGGGAGCTCTCGCGGGGGCCCTGACCTTAAAGTCACAAGAGCGCTCAGGTCTATTTTTGCAAAAAGACGTGCTCGCAGAAGCCGGCAGAATTTGGGATGAACCCCATACAGGGCTCACACTAGCAAGAAAATTGGCGCTCGCTGTAAACTCCAGTCATCAGAGGAAATATCTTAGCTTCCTGTTCACTTACTTCCTCTACGGTAGTGGTGGCGGCTACTCTGCAATCAAAGCTGCCTTCCTCTTCCTCCACCACCGGTTCACAGGCGCTGTCTAAAGAAGAAAAAGTCCTCGACTTTATCGGAAAAAGGGTTTTTGCCATAGCGGGGGCTTGAGCTACGCCAGGCTAACCCAGAGATCGTACTTGCGACAGCCAACCTCAAGTTATGGAAGGAATTGTCAGAATTCCAAGACTGTATCCCTCAGGATAGGCTGGAGGATTTCAAGGAAGGCCTGTCTGATGCCAGGGTGTTGGTTTAAGATCTGCTCGAGGCCATAGCCCATCACATGGACACTTCAGCCCGGGGCCTTATGATCAGGGTTGATTGTATACCGACATGCGTGGCTCTACGCCACAAAGTTTGCAAGGGCGGTCCAAGAAAAGCTACTCGATCTTCCCTTTGAGGGTAAAGATCTTTTCCACTCCTTCAGTGCTGAGGAACTTAAGAAAACAAAGGGGAGTACACTTGCGACCAAAGCTTTGTCTGTTTTTAGCAAAACCTGCCCTCAAGATTCTCTCGGGTTTCAGAGAGCGTGCCGCTCCGCCAGTGGGCCTCTGCGCAAACAGACAAGACTGACGATTTCTTTCCAGATCCTGATCCTCCTCTTCAACTGCAGGTGCCCCAGCTTCTGACAAATCAACAAAATTAAGTTTCACCGGTCCCACTCGGGGTCTCCTTCTCTCAATTCTGACGTGCAAAAGCTCCTAGACCTGAGGGCAGTAGAGCATGTCCCTGCTTCAGAACAAGGGGAGGGTTGCCCAAACCAACCAGGCTGGCCTGTGGATACGATCCTAGACCTGTCCAACGTCAACCTTTCCCTTCCCCAAGAAGGATTCATGATGATCACGCCCAACCAGATCAGATGGTCTCTACGGAGGGGCGATTGGCTCAGCGTGGTAGATCTCCAGGACTATTGCATACATATCCGGGTATGGCCTCAACACTGCAAATTCCGCTATTTCTCAGTAGGAATGGATCATTTCCAATATTGAGTCGTCCCCTTTGGTCTCAGTTCAGCACCACAGGTCTTTGCGAAAATGATGGTGGTCATTGCGGCGTTCCTCAGGCTCCAACTATTCCACATCTATCCATATGTGGACAATTGGCTCCTGCGGAGTCACTGTCCACACATTGCAGCACACAACCTCCAGACCCTTCTCCAGCTGTTCCGCCTTGGGCTGTCAGTAAACTGGCAGAAATCATCCATGACGGTTTCTCAGGACCTGATCTTCTTAGGTTTTCACTGGGATACCATTAAAGCCAATATCTTTCTAACAAAGTACAGGATTACGGACTTGTCAGTGACTTGCCGTCTGTTTCTCAACTCGTTCCACAGGTCAGCCTGGTGGTTCCATAGTCTTCTGGGCCTCATGGCCTTATGTGTTCTGGCTCTTCCTCTGGCGAGGCTAAAGATGAGGCACACACAACTAACCCAACAGAGCAATTCGTCTCAAGCTTCAGACCTGGACTCCCAATTGATCGCAATTATGTCATCCATGCTGGCGGACCTCCAACGGTGGTCAACTCACGCCAAGCTCTCAGCGGGAGCCTCATTTAGAGACCCTTTGCCACAAGTTACAATAACAACCGACTCCTCCTTTCTGGGATGGAGGACCACGTTGGATCATTTGGAGGTTTTTTGACTTATGGACACCTCAGTGCAGGAAGTCTCATATCAATTACCTCCAACTCCTGGCATGTTCCTGGCGTTGAAAGCTTTTCGGGCTTCCATTCTCGGCAAGATAGTGAAAATACGCACTGACAATTCAGTAGCTTTGTTGTTCTATGTCAACAAACGGGGAGGCACCAGGGCTCCCCACTTGTCAATCTGGCCATTCACATTTGGGAATGGGCAGTGCCGAACAGAATCTGGCTACAGGCAGCGCACATTCCGGGACAAAACAATATTTCGGTGGATTCCCTCACCCGTCAGCCAGTGGCGAACCACGAGTGGAAGATCAATGAGAATGTTCTTTTGCACCTTTTCACGGAGTGGGGAACTCCGATAGTGGACCTGTTTGCGACGTCGGCCAACAAGAAGCTTCCGTGCTATGCCTCCAGGCGCGGACTCTATGCATCTTCCTTGGGGGATGCGCTTGAGATTCCATGGGACAACATGGTAGTGTATACCTTCCCTCCGCTGCCATTGATTCATCGATCGCTCTGGAAACTTAGGAGTGCCAACAATTGCACTCTGCTGCTTATAGCACCTTGGTGGCCAGCCAGGTTCTGATTCTCGGAACTTCAGCACCTGTCGATGCCCAGCCCGATCAGGTTGCCCCAGATCCCCAATCTTCTGCACCAGAACCATCAATGGGTGTGGCATCCCTCCCCACAATCCTTCAGCTTGGCTGCATGGTGTCTGAGTTCAGATCACTAGCACAGTTCAGTCTCTCAGAAGATAATATGCGTATAATTCAGGCGGTGCACAAACCTTCAACAAGAGAGCAGTACAAAAGCAAGTTGCTTCGATTCTGTCACTGGTGCCTTGCCAAGCAGCTTGACCCTCGCCTAGCTTCTATTGACTGTGTCCTGTCGTTCATATCGCATGTAGCGACCACAGGCATCCACAATCTGTCATGCAGAACCTATTTGTCTGCCATAGGGGGCTTATCTTAGCATAGATAATTGCTCTTTCACTCTGACCAACCCGGTCATAAAGCAACATTTCGCTGGGCTTCATCTTTTTCCTCCGGTCAAGCTACCTCATCCTAAATTCGATCTCAATGTGGTCCCCTCTGCTCTGTCATAAACCTTTAGAGCCACTGTAGCACTCAAGGTCCTCACCTGGAAAGTTGCCTTCTAGATAGCCGTGACATTGGCCAGAAGAATAAGTGAGCTCCAAGCCCTCTCTAACCAATCCTTCCTTCGATTCCTTCCTTCCTTCAATTCCTTCCTTCCTTCGATTCCTTCCTTCGATTCCTTCCTTCCTTCGATTCCTTCCTTCCTTCGATTCCTTCCTTCCTTAGATTCCTTCCTTCCTTCGTTCCTTCCTTGGATTCCTTCCTTCCTTCCTTCCTTCCTTCCTTCCTTCCTTCCTTCCTTCCTTCCTTCCTTCCTTCCTTCCTTGGATTCCTTCCTTCCTTCCTTGGATTCCTTCCTTCCTTCCTTGGATTCCTTCCTTCCTTCCTTCCTTGGATTCCTTCCTGTATCTCAGAAGCTTATACTGTACAAGGGCATCCACACACATCTAGTTCGAGGGAAAGCAGTGGCTGTCACTTTTCAGAAGTATGTGCCATCGGAGACCGTTGCCAAAGCAGCTACATGGTCCTCACCTTCGGCTTTCTGTAAGCACTATTGCCTGGATCTCATTTCCCAGGCTGATGCCCAGTTTGGCCAGGCTGTGCTCAAAACCCATTTTCTGTAAACAAATTTCCATCCACCCTCTTCATAGGTCAATGCTTGGGAATCTCCCAAAAGTATGGAGGGAAGGGGGCGCGACGTAGGAGTATAACAGTTACTCACCGTAGTGACTACCTTACTCCTAGTCCATAGTCCCCTTTCCTCCGTACGTACGCCCGCCTGCCTTCCCCTCTAAAAAGTTTCCTCTATTTGACTCTGGCGATAGAAAAGGAGTAAAGGACGATGCGCTGGGTGGGTCTCAGGAAGGCAGGGATACAGTCACGCACGTGGCCCCGCATAAAAACAAAAGGACACAAATATTTTTGGATGCTTCAAAAGTGCTCCGGTCCCGTCCCACAGGACGGAGTGTCCCAAATGTATGGAGGAAAGGGGACTATGGACTAGGAGTAAGTAGTCCCTACGGTGAGAAACTTTGTTATTCTAATACATTGATGAAATGCTAAGTGAACGGAGAGTCCTGCTGTGCCGTGTTTTAACTTTACAGCATGCAACACTCATCTTTCTGGCTTAAAACTCATAATTAGGTCGTACAGCATTGAGCACATGTGCATTGCAGGGACAGAGGCGAGTAGAGTCTGGTTTGGCGGGACCCCTGAAATACTAATGAAGGGAATAATAACGGAGAACAAGGACGCTTAGCATGTGCTGTGGGGTTGTAATGGCAATGCAAACCGGAACAAAGTAAATGTCCAATTTTTATTCCACCCCTCGAGCCCCTTCATCTACCTATTTTCAGAGGTCGAAGTGGGCGGGAGCGTGCTCCTATACCTTTTTTTAGGGAGCGTGCTCCTATACCTTTTTTTATTTTTAAGATTACTGTTCCTATACTTTTATTTTAAAAAGAAACCGTTCATGAATGGTTTGGTTTTAAAATGAAAGTTTAGGAAGAAGTTGAAGCTTGCACTTCAGTGCACTGCACTGAACATTCCCATAAATAGCAGATGTGTTTGTTTAGGGGTTTGGATTGTGTGTGGGAGGGGGCACAGCGATGCGGTTTGTAGGGAGTGGGGGCAGACCAGCAGGGAACATAGTTCCACTATTTCTTTTCGTACGCTTCGATCACTGCCTATTTATAGGATAATGGGCATTGGATAAGTATCTCCAATTGCCGCTTGGCCAGTGTTTTTGTTTTGCAATTTGCATCCTGAACTTCGACGCAATGGATTTGCCACAGCATGTTTCTAAGCTAAGATGCCTTTTAGCGTGTGCATGTGTTTGTGAGCACAGAGTTGCAACATTCAAACTGGTTAGTGGATGCTTATGAAAACGAGAAGAACCGGATGCTCATCTCTACAAACCACTGGTTTAGGTAAGGCAGATGGACGTATCGGTCTGGCCGCCCTCTGCTGGCTGTCACTATCCCACCGATCATCTACGTACGAATAGGCTTCGTTTTACAAAGTATTTCCTCAGAAGTAACCCTCCTCTCTTCGCCCTCCCACAGCTTCTGACCATCCCCAGACTCCCATTATGTTACCTTATTAAGCTGTGTGTTGATTGGGTAGTCCCTCCTGCAGCCTCCATAGTGTTCTGGCACATCTCCCTATGCCTTCCCCTTGTTCCTCCCCCTCCTCCCCAGTGGTGTTTTACCATCAGGGTCATCGCCCTGCCTCCAACCATTCCCTGATTACCTCACTGCCACGTTTCACCCTCACACATCCCATTCCGATATGCATTGCTCCCTCTAAACCCACTCCGGGTGCCTTACTCAATTCTATTTTACTAACAAGTGAGCGCTAAATCGGTTGTGCATTGGTGTGCATCTCCTGGACTTGCTTGCACGTTATGTTAGCCTATAGCACCCCCCTGCCATTTACTAAGCCGCCGAAGTGTTGTAGGTAAAATGGCCCTTCACCACTCCGTAGTCTGAAAAGACGAGCGAAAAGAAGCATCGCATTGATTGAATCAGTGGTTGTAGTCTGAGGAACTGTTGGTGATAGAATAGATGACTATTGTAGTCTAAAAAGTGCAGCTGTCGCTATGCTCTGAAAAAATGTCAGTTTTGGGTAACGCAGCAGGCACCAGGCGAGGCCTGGTAACCTGTGCCCCATGGCAGCCAGGCAGGGGAGAGGGGGAGCAGCAGCCCAACAAATGGGCCAGTGGCCCCCCTCTTCCCCACCAAAATACAAACGCGACGTGCAGTCGCCGAACCGGGAAACAGAGGGAAGGGCAAGGTGTTAACATCTTGCCTTCTTCCCACAGAAATGCCAAGCACCAAGGCCCATGAAAACAGGAAGTAGGCGGGGGAGCAGTTCTTAGGCACCATAAGGTGCAATTTGTTGTCGGCATCAGCTGGCCAGGGGGCTGGCACCACAGCTCTCTCTACACACACACGCACGCACGCACGCACGCGCGCAACACACACGCACGCGCACGCACGCGCACGCGCACGCACGCACACACACACACTCTTTACCTACCTTGTGGGGACTATGTGTGGATACCTACCTTGTGGGGACTAAACCTTCCCAAAGTTCTAGAAATGGGCTAATAGCAGAACTATGTTCAGAAAAAATTCATAATACAGGATCCAACTTCATATTTGCAAAAATGCTTATTTTTTTACTCGCGTGTGCGGTACCATCTTTGTGGGGACTTGAACGCGTGTTACCATCCTTGTGGGGACTTACTTTATTATTCTTATTTGGGATGGATTGCACCATAGGCAAATGGACAAATGCTTACTTTATAGTACTCAATATACATTATACAATTGTATTTCTACATGTGAGCATTATAGCTATGACAACATATGGATTTTGATGGTTTGGCATTTCCCATAAAATGTTTAATGTGAAACTTAAAAAGGCACTTAGTTTCTGCCATTAAACACTATAATAAACACTCAAAAGGTTTCCGAAAAGAAAACTGCAACAGAGGAGATGACTTGATTGACCCAGGCTGACACACTGTGGCCAACAAGGAATAAAGAATTCAAATTTAGATTTAATTCTTTCACAGACATCATCTTCCCTGCTAACTCATATCTGCTCTTTAGAAATGGTGGAATGGAAATGGTGTTGCTTTCTTCTTTTGGAATGTGTATAATAATAGTGGAGTTAACTTTCCTATAGGGGTCATGTTTGATTATGGAAAAGTTACATTTTCCACAGAGATCGGGTGCGATAATCATGATAATGTCCCCACAGAGAGAGTGTGTACTTGCAATCATGTTGAGGTCCCCACAGAGATTGTGTGTGATTACAATAATGATAAGGTCCCCATAGAGATGGTGTGTGATTAGGACTATACTCAAGTCCCCACAGAGACAGTGTGTAATTATGATGATGTTAAGCACTTGGGCATTAGCCCTCTATAAATCTAAATATAATACAAGAAATACAAATACAAAATATGGTCCCCACAGATATGGTAAGTGATTATGATAACCCTAAAGTCCCCACAGAGATGGTGTGTGATTACAATGATGATAAGGTCCCCATAGAGATGGTGTGTGATTAGGACTATACTCACGTCCCCACAGAGACAGTTAGTAATTATGATGATGTTAAGTGCTTGGGCATTAGCTGCTACACACACACATTTTACCTACCTTGTGAGGACTATGTGCGGAAACCTACCTTGTGGGAACTAACCCTTCCCAATGTTATAAAAATGGGCTAATAGCAGAATTATGTTCAGAAAAAATTCATAACACAGGAAATTCATATTTGCAAAAATGCTTATTTTTTCTCACGTTTATGCACCATCTTTGCAGGGGGCTTACTTCATTATTCTCATTTGGGATGGAGGGCATCATAAGCAAATGTAAACATGCTTACTTTATAGTACTTAGTATACATTATACCATTTTATATCTACATGTGAGTATCTGCCTGCATTATGGGTATCACAACAGATGAATTCAGTTGGTTTTGCATTTCCCATAAAATGTTTAATTTGCACTTGAAACTTAAAAAAGCACTTGGTCTCTGGCATTAAAGACTATTATAAACGTTAAAAATGTTCCAGAAAAAGAGAACTGTGACACAAGAGATGACTTGATTGACCCAGGCTCACACACTCTGGCAAAAAAGGAATCATGAATTTAGATTCAGATTTCGTTCTTTCACAGACATCATCTTCCCTGCTCACTCATATATCCTCTTTAGAAATGGTGGAATGGAAATGGTGGTGCTTTCTTCTTTTGGAATGTGTATAATAATAGTGGAGTTAACTTTCGCATAGGGGTCATGTATGATTATGGAAAAGTTACATTCTCCACAGAGATCGGGTACGATAATCATGATAAAGTCCCCACAGAGATGGTGTGTGCTTGTAATCAAGTTAAGGTCCCAACGGAGATGGTGTGTGATTACAATGATGTTAAGTTCCCCACAGAGATGGTGTGTGATTATGACTACACTCCAGTCCCCACAGAGACAGTGGGCCTCATTACACGGATGGCGGTAGGGATTTACCGGTACCGGTAAAATACTGGTACCGGTAAATCCTTACCGCCTTACCACATGGTCCCTTTGCGGGTTGGGGGATTTAACGCCTGCTTTTTGCAGGCGTTAAAATCCAACCCGCTAAGGGACCTCGGAGCTAATTACGGCACCGCAAAATTGCGGTGTCGTAATTAGCGCCTTCCCCATTCCCATAGAGCCCTATAGGGCAGAAATGGGAATGGGGAAGGGCAATGGTGGAAGGGGGATTTACCGCCCCTCCAACCTTGGAATGGGGCGGTAAATCCCCTTTCCGCCAAGGCGGTGCCGGTATTTTACCGGCATGAGCCATGGCGCTAATAGCGCCATGGCTCACCGCCTACCGTGTAATGAGACCCAGTGTGTAATAAGCGCTTTGCCATTAGCAGCTATATAAATCTAGATAAAATACAAAATACAATTACAAAATAACATCCACACAGAAATGGTATGTGATTATGATAACGCTAAAATCCCCACAGAGATGTTGTGTAATTTCAATGATCTTTAGGTCCCACAGAGATGGTATGTGATTATGTTAGTGTGTAATTATGATGATGTTAAACACGTAGGCTTAGCCGCGGTAACCAGTCATTTTACCGTAGAAAATGTCAAAGTGGTACATTTAATTGCGACCAAAATACAGAAAAATGCAAAAAATATGAAACACATATGTATACGGTAGAGAAAATAAGGTTACCACAGATATGGTACGTGATTATGATAACGATAAAGTTCCCATAGAGATGGTGTGTAATTTTAATGATGTTTAGGTTCCCACAGAGATGGTATGTGATTATGTTAACCCTAAAGTCCCCACAGAGATGGTGTGTAATTTCAGTGATGTTTAGGTTCCCACAGAGATGGTATGTGATTATGTTAACCCTAAAGTCCCCACAGAGATGGTGTGTAATTTCAATGATGTTTAGGTCCCCACAGAGATTGTATGTGATTATGTTAACCCTAATGTCCCCACAGAGATGGTGTGTAATTTCAATGATGTTTAGGTCCCCACAGAGATGGTATGTGATTATGATAACACTAAAGTCCCCGCAGAGATGGTGTGTAATTTCAATGATGTTTAGTTCCCCACAGAGATGGTGTGAATAAGAATATTTTTAAAGTCCACCCAGAGGTCACCAGAGGTCAACAAAAACTTGAACTGAACATTTGAGTCTAGTATTGAACTCCTCAATGGTTGTCCTCATTAATCATCTCCCCTTCCCCATCAAAAATGACTTACCGCTCCTTCTCCTACTACCGTACACTACACACACGTATTCCTCTACACACATGGCAGCCTTATGCCTATTAATACCAAATTAACCTGAGGGAGCCTTACCAAAGCTCTCATCTCTATTGATTTCAATCACCCCCAAAGCAGTGGCTAATCAGGTATCACAGAGCTGTCATTTTATAGATTTTGGGCTCTCCCCTTTTAAAAGAGAGAAATCGAAGTGCCACTGTCACAAACCACACAGAACCATACTGGCATTGAGGAGTCGGGTTTTGCATATGATTCCCCCACTAACCTAGTAAAGTCTCATGCAATAAAACCACCAAAATGCCAAAGGTTCACTATAGAAGACCACCTTTCAGTTAATGTATTGAGTCTGATAATGATGCTGAAGTCCCTGAGGAGATGATATGCGATTATTATGATGTCCAAAAGTCCACAGAGATGCTGTGTAATTATCATGACTTTAAGGTCCTCACAGAGATTGCGTGTGATAATGTTGACAATGAAGTCCCCATATAGATAGTGTGTGATCATAATGCAGTTAAACTTCCCTTAGACATGGTGTGCGATAAAAATGGTGTCGGAACGCCAAAGAGATTGTGTTTGAATATAGTTATGTTAAAGTTCCCACAGCAATGGTGTGTTTATAATGGTATTAAAGTCCATACAGAGATGGTGTGTGATAAAAATGAGATTGAAGACCCCACAGAGATGGCATTTGATTATATTGATGCTTAAGTTCTCACAGAGATGATGTTTGATAAGGGTACTATTAAAGTTTTCATAGGTGAAGTGGGATAATAATGATGTTACCGTCCACACAGAGATGATGTGTATCAATGTTTGATAAATGGATCTTGTATGATATGACTTCTACAATTTTGGTGGCTTTTTGGCAATATGCTCTGCAATAGAGGGAAGGTAGGGATTGGTGGTAGCAGATCAAATGTGAGCTGCAAATCCTGAAGTGTTGAATAGTACAGATGTAGATGTACGTGCTTGGCTTTCTGTGAGCTGGTGAGATACCGAGTGAATTGAACATGTAGATTTTGTGTTGATACATGGGCCCCAGGTGTGGTGTTCCATGAAATACAAACAGGATTCATCTTACGAACATGGGTAGGTGTGGCAATGCAACATGGGAGATCACAGAACAGATTAGGGTGTTTTCCCTTATGGGTGTGTGAGTGGCCATGCCACTGTGAGGGGAGTTTTAGTTGGTTGATATAGAGAGGTTAAGATGAATAAGGGAGCATGAAGGTAAATAACATCACAATAAAGATTTTAAAGGCCCCACAGAGATGTTGTGTGATGTTGAGGTTAAAACCCCTGCAGAGACAGTAGTTGATGATGTGAACATTTTTTTCTAAGATGGAAATGTTTAATGCTATATGTTGCCCTCATTGTTAGTGTGTGATGATGGTTATGTTACACATCACATAGACCAATTGTGACATAATGGTGATTTAATTGCTCCCAGCAAGGTGTTGTGTGATGACAGGAAACCGAGGAAGCTAAATTAGAAGTGAGGTGTCAGTGATCAATAGTCACCAAATGAGCATGTAGACCACATCTCCTCAAGCCAATAGATGGCTTCTCCACAGCAATTGTTTGATTGTGGTGCTTTCATCTACATTGCATTGTGAATGTTGAGCCCTAGTTTAATGTCTCCAAAGATAAAAGGCTTGATTATGAGTTGAATGGAATTCTCTTTGATAATTCTGTCCAATTACTGTATTGTTATTTTGTTGTAATAGCACTACCACATCAGACCTGGAGATACATCTTACAGATTCTGAGGTGGTGCAAATCCCCATTATTCTGTCCTATTAAACTAAAATGGGGTATGGAGGATTAACAAAGGACCGTCATTTTTCAGGTGCTAACTTCTCCATTTTGTGGACGAAAAACCGCCAGTCAAATGCTGGAGTTTTTTTCCTCCAACTAAACTCCAACATCGATAAATGGCTGTGTGTTAAAATTGGTAGTAGATCTGTTACACACATTGGGCCTCATCACGAGTTGGGCGGTAATGCTGGCGGTATTACCGCTGGTGCTAATAGCCCTACTGCCAAACCCCCAGGCGCTATTAGCGCCGGATCACGGGTTTGGCGGAAGCGTTATTGCCCATTCCCCATTGGGCCCATTCAGGAATTCCTCATTCCCCATTGGGCACAATGGGGAACATTTGCGCTATTACCGCCGGCGGATTTTTCGCGCCGAAAATCGGCAATTTTGCCACAGATTTCCCCCCAGCTCAAAGCTGGGGGGAAATCCACCAAAGCCATGATCTGGCGGACCCTTAAATGCGGCAGTAATAGCGCTACCGCTGCATTTAAGGGTTACCGCCAGACTCGTGCTGAGGCCCATTGTATTTTACTGCACTGCCATACTTGTAAAGAGGCACAGTGTCTAGTGTTGTGGTGATTTTAAAGCACCCACAAGGATGGTCTGTGAGGACTATGCCTCTACCCATGTGGGAAACTGTACTTTTAGTTACGCTCCTGAAAAGGTTTGTGACTATTGTGATGCCAAAGTTTCCATTAGTATAAACTGTAAATGATGGTAAAGAAGCAACAAACATGGTAGATGGCCTCTCCTCTTCACCCTCTATACCTTTGTATAAGGAAAACATATTTCATCCTTTGTCTTTCACCATCACTTTTTTACTGCTGATGACACTCAAAACATGTATCTACTTCACCCCAGCCATCTTGGAATGGATTACCAACTGTCTCCCTGTAATTCATTACTAGATCACGCCTCATGCTGAACTCCACAAAAATGGAAATCCTCTTTCGAAGGGATTGGTTCCTCCGACGTATTCCACATCTATGACAGGTAATCACCACAGCTGTGCTGCTTTGGAAAATCTTCGGCGTCTGCGTCCTGCGTGGATGACGTCGATACGCTGTCCTCGAGGGCCTCCATCGAGCCGACGTCACCGGATGTTATGAGTAGGACGCACGACCCCCGTAGCCTCAGTTCTGTTTTTTCCGCGAACGTGTTCGCTTCGGAGATCTTGGTGCGCCTCGGTTCTTCTGAGTACTTCTTTCGGTTCTTTGAACCTGTTTGTTTGTGAGGATATCATGTCTTCGTCTTCTTCTGTCCCGCGGTCGGGTTTCAAGAAGTGTCGGGACTGCGGTTCCAAGATGTCGCTGACAGACCCGCACAACGTCTGCCTCTGGTGCCTCGGTGAGGACCACGCTACGGATGATTGTGACGATTGCCAGTCGTTAACATCGGAGGCCTTGCGGGAGCGGAAGAAGAAGCTTTGTCGGTAGGGTGTCCAAGCCCTGAAAGTCGAAATCCGCTGGGCTTTCGACCGATGATTCGAGGGGCGACTCTCCGCATCGTCAGTGTACCTCCAGGGGGTATGGGTATCGGAGTGGGTCTTGCCATTCCTCTGCCTCTTCCAGGCACTCGCAGAAGCACTGTCACCGGTCGCCTTCCCCGTCCTCGTTCGAGAACTCCGCCCGTCGGCAGGTTACTTGTCCCAACAAGCATTCTTCTCCTGCGGAATGGGAGGCATTTCGTACGGAGATGATGGTGATTTTCCAGTCGCAGGGCTCCGTTCCATCCGCGCCTTCCAAAGAAGCCGGCAGGGAACGTGCTAGGGCCACCGCTCACACGCCTTCGGGCTCGGGCGGTCGGTGCAATCATTGGGAGCCTTCGAGGACCCGATCGGACAAAGTAGATTGCTCTAGCCATGCCCGCTCCAGGTCCCGGTCCTCGACGCCCTCGAGACCGGTTGAGCGTATGAGGTCTTCTAAGAAGACGTCGACGCCATCGGCGCCATGTCCGTCGAGGGACTCTCTCGAGACTCTGCCTCCGAAGAAGTCATCGACGCCATCGGTGTCGGGGTCGTCGAAGGACACACTCGGGGCTCCATCCTCGAGGCCTGTGTCGAAGCCATCGGCACCTCGCTTGACATCGACGCCGAATCCGTCGACGGCCTCCACGCCTTTTGTGGAGGCTTTACCGAAGGTACCCCGTGCATCGGTGGAAACTCTGAGGAAGGCTCTGAAGAAGTCGGTAAGGCCTGTACTTGAGCCTTTTTTTGTGCCCTCTTCCAGGGATTTGTTCCAGCCTCTGGATTATATTTCTGAGGTGGAGGAAGGGTCTGGGGAAGGTTTGGTTCCTGAGGAGGTTCCTGATGACCTGTTATCTGGTCATAGCCAGTTGGAAGGCCTGCGTCAGTCTTTGCACGATGCCAGTGGTCTTGACACCTCCCCAGAGGTTGAATTTGGCAGGCCTGAGCCTGAAGTCCCACTTGACACCTACCCAGTGGCTCCAGTACATCAGAGCAGTGCTCGACACATCCCTGGGGCAGTGTTTCCCTCCCCAGGTGAGGGCTCATCACATTCTGCAGATGGTGCATAAGTTTAACTTGCCCAGAGTCTCCCGGCGTTCGAGTTCTTGAGGTTGCTCGGCCTCATGGCATCCTGCATTCTTCCGGTGCCAGAGGCCAGGTTGCGGATGAGATCTCTGCAATGGGCTCTCAAGCTCCAGTGGTCGCAGTCCTCCGACAGGATGTCGGATCCCTTTCAGGTGCCGCCCTCGGTCGCCCAGGATCTACTGTGGTGGGCCGTCAAAGGCAATCTGATGAAGTGGGCTCCATTTTGGCTACCCTGGCTGGAGGTAACGATCGTGACAGATGCGTCCCTCACGGGGTCCAGACTCCATATCAATCTGTTGGAGCTGAGGGCCATCAGGCTAGCCCTGAAGGCTTTTCTGCCTTCTGTACGGGGGAAGACTGCCCTGATTCTGACAGACAACACAGTGGCCATGCACTACCTCAACAAAAAGGGGGACGCAGGGTCTCTACCTCTGTGCAGAGAGGCGATGCAGCTCTGGTTCTGGGCCATCCAGCAGGAAATGTCGATCTCGGCAGTTCATCTGGCCGGAGACGAAAACGTGGTGGTGGACACTCTGAGCAGGCAGAGCACGGTCTCTCACGAGTGGGAACTGGCTCAGGAGATTCTCCTGGAGATCTCTGCCCTTTGGGGGACCCCACAAGTGGATTTCTTCGCCACCAGTACCAACCAGAAGTGCGAAAGATTCTGCTCGAGGGAATTTTCTCCAAGAGGAGCCTTAGGGGACGCGTTTGTAGTGGAGTGGTCCTTCCCACAGCTGTACGGGTTTCCTCCAGTCCTTGCATTCCGCAAGTGATGCAGAGGTTACGGAGGTTCGGTTCCCGGATGATCCTCATTGCTCCGGCATGGGAACATTGTACCCGGAACTTCTCGACATGTCCATCTGCCCTCCACGCCGTCTTCCCTACCGAGACGATCTGCTCTCATGGGAGGTTCTCCATCCAGAGGTCAAGTCCCTCAACCTTCATGCTTGGCTTCTGAAAGGTTGAGGTATAAGGATTGGGACCTTCCTGAAGATGTGATGGAGGTGTTGCTTTCGGCAAGAACGCCAGCAACAAAGTCCCTGTACTGTTGCCATTGGAGAAAGTTCTGTGACTGGTGCAGGGTTCAGAATGTGGATCCTTTTTCATGTGCCATTCCTGTGGTTCTGTCTTTTTTGCTTTCTTTAGCCCACAAGGGCCTGCAAGTGGGTACCATTAAGGGTTACCTGGCGGCGCTGTCCATATTTAAGCGCTCGTCTGAGGAGTGTTCTTATTTTAAGATTCCTTTGATTTCCCAGTTTCTCATGGGAGCTCCGTTTGAGCCTTTACATTCTTGCCCTTTGAGACTGTTGACCTTGAAAACCGTATTTTTAGTTGCGGTCACTTTCGCTCACAGAGTGAGTGAGTTGCAGGCACTTTCCGTTAAGCCACCCTTCATGGTGTTCCATAAGGACAGGGTTGTCCTTAGGGTTCATCCTTCTTTTCTTCCGAAGGTTGTGTCAGAATTTAATTTAAGCCAGAAGGTTGTTCTTCTGGCGTTCTATCCTCCTCCGCATCCTGGTAAGGAAGAGGGGAGGCTCCATAGGTTGGATCCTAGGAGAGCTTTATGTTTCTACATCTCACGCATGTCCCGGGTCAGAGCGGATGATCAGCTCTTTGTAATATATGCTGGAAGGCGTTTGGGACAAGCTGTTACTAAACAGACTTTGTCTAGATGGATTATCTTGACAATTTCTGAATGTTACTGCTTGGCGGGTAAGGACCCTCCGGTAGGCTTGCTGGTCCATTCTACTAGGGGTGTGGCTGCCTCTACTGCCCTGCAAAGGGGTGTTCCCATTCATAACATTTGTGAAGCAGCCACATGGGCCTCTGTCCATACTTTTGTAAAACACTACTCCCTGGATTATATCCATGGGCAAGATTTGGCCTTTGGCAAGGCAGTCCTCTATTCTGCAATTTAATTGGGCATTCTAAATTCAAAATTCTTTTCCCACCTCCTTACGTTGGTACTGCTTTGGGAGTCTGTCATAGATGTGGAATACGTCAGAGGAACCAATCCCTTCGAAGAACAAGTTACTTTTTTACCTGGTAATGTTCTTTCGGTGGGATTTTCCGACGACGTATTCCACATCGTTCCCTCCCAGCCTGCCCCTCTACAGAATTTCTTATGCGATTGCAGCTTCTGTTTCCGCAAGGCTTTCTGTAGTCATACTGGCAGAAGATTGGTGCCACACGTTCTGGGAAAAAACTACAACTGAGGCTGCGTGCGTCGTGCGTCCTACTTATAACATCCGTTGACGTCGGCTCGACAGAGGCCCTCGAGGACAGCGCATCGACGTCATCGACGCAGGAGCCGAAAATGTTCCGAAGCAGCACAGCTGTGGTGATTACCTGTCAGGTGTGGAATACGTCTTCGGAACATCCCATCGAAAGAACGTTACCAGGTAAGAAAGTAACTTGTTCATTCATGGCTTCATTTGCTAACCCTACCTTCCCCTTTCAGCATCTCCTTCTTTCTCTCTTGAACGAGGCTTGCAACCTTGGGGGGTCCTCTTTGTTAGCGACCTCCAAATGCAATAATTCATCACCACCACTACCTCTGCTGCTCATATTAACCTCCTCAACATTTGTAAAATTCCTCCTTTTATTACTAACTTGACTACTGGTCAAGCCTACTCCTAAGCCTTCCGTACTATTCCTTCGACCCTCCAGACAAAGTCCTCAACTTTTCTACCCACATATAATAAATCCTACCGATATCCTCACCCACTTCTACCTACAGACAATATGCTGCTGGCTCTCCATGCACAACCACTCCCTATTCAAGTTCATTCTCCTTGTCTTCAATGCTATCAATGGTAGTCCTCCTCAGTATCTGTCTAATTGTATATCTGCTACTCACAAACTTGTTCCCTCTGGTCCTCCTCTGTACTCAAACTGTCCCATGCAACACCTTTCCTCCTCTCTCTTCCACTCTTTCTCCCTACTTGCTCCACTGGAAGCTGCTGCCCATAACAATGAAAGACAGCCCAACTGTGGATTTCTTCAAAGCTTGGCATAAATTGAACTTACTGGCTAATGAGAAAGCCCTCCTGCCCTGCCCCTCATTATCCCTACGTGGCCCCACCACTCCCTCCAGCGACACGTAATAATGTAATATTGAAGAGTTATATAGTACTCTTTAGTTTGAAGAGCTTTCCCCCTTAGGTTAATGCTACCCTTGTAAGTGTTCTCTGATATATATTTGTTTCTGTTTGTTTTGTTTTGTCACTGGTATATGTTCCACTTTTGTACACCTTCATAAACTGGCACACCTATTGTCCATATCTTTGTGCTACTGTGCAGGGTAAGGTACTCGTGGTGGCAACAGTAAAGACAGACACACGTAATCACAGTTCAGGGGTGTTTATTAAACTGTATAGGGAGGTTGGAAAAACGCCTAATCTAAACCTAAATCTAAGATGGGAGCAAGCTACGACCATGAAATAATAATAAGGCAGTCCTAGTGGCGACTCTTAACTCAAACTAGATAACAACAACTCAATTACCTTAGCCATAAACCGCTATATCATAAATAACAATCCAGCATCATGATCCGAGTGAGAAATCGAAAACTAATAAGCGCTAATATAAATTTAAACAGATAAACTGAATAGAACGAATGAAGTGGATGAAAGTAGTGAAGTGGATGATATGAATAATTTGGATGAAAGCAGTGAAGTGGTTGCAATTAAGGAAATGGATGAAATGGATGAGAGGAACGAAGTGGACGAGAGGAATAAAAAGTGGACGAGAGGATGGAAATGATGAGTACATGATACGGACGGAGTGCACGGAATAGATAGAGTGCATGGAACGGATTGATGGCATGGAAAGACAGAATGAATGGAATGAACGGAATGTATGGAATAGATGAACCAAGTGCATGAGATGGATGTAGTGCATGGGACGTAGGTAGAACGGATAAAGTGGGTTGAACGGATGAAGAGTGTAGAATGGAGGATAAGTATAGAGCGGATGAAGAGTGTGGAGCGGATGAAGAGTGTGGAGCGGATGAAGAGTGTGGAGCGGATGAAGAGTGTGGAGCGGATGAAGAGTGTGGAGCGGATGAAGAGTGTGGGGCGGATGAAGAGTGTGGGGCGGATGAAGAGTGTGGGGCGGATGAAGAGTGTGGGGCGGATGAAGAGTGTGGGGCGGATGAAGAGTGTGGGGCGGATGAAGAGTGTGGGGCGGATGAAGAGTGTGGGGCGGATGACGTGCGTGGGGCGCATGACGTGCGTGGAGCGCATGACGTGCGTGGAGCGCATGACGTGCGTGGAGCGCATGACGTGCGTGGAGCGCATGACGTGCGTGGAGCGCATGACGTGCGTGGAGCGCATGACGTGCGCGGAAAGGATGACGTGCGCGGAAAGGACGAAGAGCGTGCGGAGTGAGTGGAGCGTGTGGAGCGGATGGAGCATGTGGAGTGGATGAAGCGCGTGGAGCGGAGGACTTGTGAGGAAAGGACGAAGCGTGTGGAAGGGATGAAGTGTGTGAACGGATGACGCCAATAGAACAGTTGAAATGGGTGGAACGGATCTAGTGGGTGGAACGGATCTAGTGGGTGGAACGGATCTAGTGGGTGGAACGGATGTAGTGGGTGGAACGGATGAGGTGGATGGAACGGATGTAGTGGGTGGAATGGATGAGGTGGATGGAACTGATGAAGTGGATGGAACGGATGAAGCAGGTGGAACGGATGATGTGGGTGGAACGGATGATGTTGATAGAACGGATGAAGTGGGTGGAATGGACGAAGCGGGTGGAACGGATGAAGCGGGTGGAATGGATGAGGTGGATGGAACTGATGAAGTGGATGGAACGGATGAAGCAGGTGGAAAGGATGATGTGGGTGGAACGGGTGATGTTGATAGAATGGATGATGTTGATAGAATGGATGATGTGGGTGGAACGGACGAAGCAGGTGGAACAGACAAAGCGGGTGGAACGGATGAAGTGGGTGGAACAGAAGAAATGGGTGAAACAGATGAAGTGGATGGGATGGGTGAAGCAGGTGGAACGGATGATGTGGGTGGTTGGGATGATGTTGATAGAATGGATGATGTTGATAGAATGGATGATGTTGATAGAATGGATGATGTGGGTGGAACGGACGAAGCGGGTGGAACGGACGAAGCGGGTGGAACGGATGAAGCGGGTGGAACGGATGAAGCGGGTGGAACGGATGAAGCGGGTGGAACGGATGAAGCGGGTGGAACGGATGAAGCGGGTGGAACGGATGAAGTGGGTGGAACAGATGAAATGGGTGAAACAGATGAAGTGGATGGAACGGGTGGACGGATCATATGGAGTGCATGGAACAGATGGAGTATAAGGAACAGACGGAGTACATGAATCAGACCGAGTACATGAAACAGATGGAGATCATGGAAGAGATGACTGCATTCGATAAAGTACATGGAAGAAATGAGTCCATGGAACGGATGGAGTCCATGGAACTGATCGAATGCATGGAGCAGATGGAGCGCATGGAACAAATGGAGTGGATAGAACGGATGGAGCGGATAGAACAGATGGAGTAGATGTTACGGATAGAACTGCTGGAGTGCATACAACGGAGGGAGATCATGGAACAGATGGAATGCATGAAGTGCGTCGAGCGGATGAAGTGTGCCCAATAGCGTCACTGTGTTAAAGTTGAATTCCGAAGTATGCACTAATAGTGTCACTGTAGTAGAAATGAATTTATTAGGTATTCCCAACTTTCACTGAGTGTACCTGGTCGCATACACTTTACTGATTACCACAATATCCCAGTACTATGCTTACTCTCTCCTATACACCAGCATTCAATTAGAACACAGCAGTACTATGACACATTCGGTAAAGCTGTTCTCATACTAACATTACCCATCAAACTACCCATCATCCTTATAAAACAGATAGCTAGCACCCACCGGCTAGCTTAGGCGTCTCCTCAGGCCTAACGCAGCCAGAACTCAGTCTGAATGTCCACCCTCCAGACTGAACACATTCAATTGATCTCCTCTGCTCCACACCTACCGTTAAGAAGCAGCTATCATGCAACAACCACACCAGCTGCACACATACCTGGTGCGCCCATGCACTTTACGACTCTATCTCAACTGACTCGAACTGCGGTTCCCGAGGGCGTTCAACCTACCAGCGCCTTGAGATCATAACAATGGTACATAAGGCACTATACAAATGCAAAATAACATAACATAACAATGTAGTCCAATGCACTCTATGATTGGGTCTAAATCTGCCAAACCACCACTCATACTTCGCAAATGTACCTCCATGGTAAGAATATCTGAGTAATAGGCATATAATCCACATTTAGTTTCCGCCCCTCTATTTTTGCGCAAATGAATAAGTAAGGCCAGATAAACAAATGACCACATGATCTTAGTCACTCTTCAAACTATTTGACTTTACGGTAACCATGTGAAGGTAAGTCCTTGACCGCTCACACCAGAGAGAATACTAAGGAAGGAAGGCCCAAATAGATTTTGTAAGGATAACAAGTTTTAATCTCACACCCAGATCCGAGCAACACATAGAACTCTGCTGCTAAGAACGTTCTGCCAAGAGAGGGTACAAGCAGAGTCTTAAGAAGAGACACATTGTCATAGTGATGAAATACATACAGTAAAAACCTGCGCGGCTGGTTGGTGTGCATCTATACAAGATCCGCCTGCCCCATAAGGGATGCCAGGTCATTGGTTTCAGCCCAGTCCATCCGTCTTCCATCACGTGGCTGCCGTGGAGATCATGTTCTTCTCACTGATGAAGGTCAAAGAATGAATTAACTATGCTCCTAACACAATGCTACTTTATCATTGTACTGTGCACCTGGCAGGCCTTAAGACTGGCAGACAGGAGGTTCTGGGGCACTCTAACCTTCACACACACATTTCCCTCACTCCCTTCTGTGCCATCCGGCTCCAAGGTCTCCACCCTCGTTTCGAACTGTAAAGTATACCTCCCAGCACCTTGCGATACAAATCATATGATTATAGCTCAAAGACATGCAATATCTGTCCTCTTTGAACATTTCAGGACTTGTTACTTTGGGGTTGGTGGTGAAAGGGCACCTGGTGCTGTGGAATGGAATCTTGGGGGTTAGTTAGTTATATGGGCTATAACTTCAGTTGTAGGGCTTTGGTTTCTTTTAGGGCTGCAAAGTTTTCAATCACTTTAAGGCAGATCTGATTCGAGCTGGGCAATGCTTATCTCATTCTGGTCCACCCGCTCTACTAGACTATCTAGGTCTCTCTTATGCTCTCCGATGGATTCCAGCATGTCTTTCCGTAGAACCACCATTTCGGGTTGAAATGTCTCTCTAATGTCCTGTTTCAAGGATTCTAAGGACAGCAGCAGAAAGTCAGAGGTAAGTGGGGTTCCAGCGTATGAGGTTTCCTCTATAGCGTCTTCATCCCCAGTGTGTGTCTTGGATTTGCATTTGTTTTGAGGCAATCATAAAGGCATGTATATAAAGGCCTGTATGTTTGGTGTCTTTTGTTTTGCGAGCTGGCTTGGACATTGTTGTAGCTTCTTTGTTTTCCAGTCTCCAATGGTGATGCAGCAACTCTGGGTGCAGCAGGTTAGAGTCATAAATCAGTGCAGAGTTGTTAAGCCCAGGTTCATGGGCAGTTGGGTAGAACACTGTTCGTATTTAGGCACTCATTATCCCCAGGGGTTCCTCAAACCCTGCGGGGCATTGCATACTTGCCGTGAATGTAGGCCTGCTGTGCCATGCATGCTATGTGTGCCACCTCAATCAGTGGCGTAACACAAAATGTGGGGGCCCAACTTCGAGCCATGCTGAGGGCCCACTCCCCCAACTCAGCAACAAATCACGGGTCTTGTCACACTCTGGGTTGCCTAGATTATCACGCTTGCGCAATACGCACAAATCTGCTGTTGAAGGGGTATGCCACATACTACACTAGGAGAAAGATAAAAATATGTGTTTTAATGCAATATACAGCACACTTTCTGAGAATAACTGTCTAAAAAGCCAGAGTGTTTGCAATGGTTTTGTAGGGTAACACCAATCCAATACATGCAACTCACCAACAGTGCACAGGAACATTAATGCTTTGCTATTAAGAATGCCAAACCACAATGAAACCATGTCCAACTGGCTGCACAATGTAGACTAGTGTAATAACATTATAGTAAAGCATGCCAGGCCACATTTAGACATGCCTAGACTGGTTGCACCAAAAGGCCAGTTGAAGCAATCACACTCATCAAGAAGAGAAAACACATTCAAGCCTGCGTCTCTGTGGCCTCTAACAACACGGCCAAACTCTTTAAAATCTGTAAGTAACTGGTCAATCTTGTTGCGGTCTTTACCGCTCCTGTTCCCTCCTAGGCCCTCTGTATGGCTCTGTTCTCTCACCGCTCTGCTAAAACTCAGGGCATCCAGGGTTACACACTTCCTGAGGCAGAGAGTGGGTGGGGGTAGATCTCTCTCCAATGCAGGTGCTTCCTCTGGAAAAGCCTCCCTGCCCCAATCAAACTTGAGCCGAACCACGTGAAGATCCGGAAGCAGCTCAAAACGTTCATCTTCTCCTCTGCTTTCTCTCTCTCTCTCCCCTCCTGGCCTACCTGACCTACCTGTCTGCTGTACCGACTTGTTGCTGGGCTACCGTCAGGGTCTCACTATGTCCAGACTGTTTCTTGATCAGTCACCCCTGCACTGCCTCTGGGCCTAACTCGCACGCAGGAGCTGTAACTGTAACCCTACATTCCCTTGTTCTCCTTGCACTACCCAGAGCTGCACTGCCCTGTTTTTCCCTCCACTCTCCCTTGCACTTCCCCCCTCCCTTTCCCCTTTCACTTCTCGTTCTCACACCTGCTCAATCTGAATGACACAAGGCCGAGTAAGATAGTTTGTCTTGTCCTCCCTCTATCTTCCCTCCCGTGTCTTGTTGCGCCTAGAAACACTTGTGTACAGTCGCGTTATTAATGCCTTGTATCTTATCATTTTATCACAGGTGCCCAGACAAATATACAATGCCTGAGTGAGAAACGACTTATCTGGCAGCACCCAAATGCCAGTCTAGCCAGGTAATTACACCTAGCAGGACTGCTTTATCAGAAATGCCCAGTTACAAAAAAAGTCATGCCAAACTGAGGAATTACGACACTGGCAGAACCAAAATGCCTCTCTAGCCACTAATACCACATATCATGCCTGCTTAGACTGGACATGGACAACCATTATGATTTGTCACACTATCCCGCCCCGCCCACAAACATTCCCTCTCCCTCCCACCCCTTCCCCAACCTCCAAAATCAGATGCTTGGCCCAGAATTACCTCCACGTCCCTCTTCCTTGTCCCAGGGCATACATAGGAGGCTCCTTCACTCATTGGTAAGTACTGGGATGAGGAAGAGTCGGACTAGGAGTAATGAAGATTACAGGTAGCTAAGTGAGGCATTATTTCCATGTACCTCTACCACATCCCAGCACTTGTGTATGAGGCACACTGCCTCATACACAAATAGTGGGACGAGGAAGAATAGGGCTAGGAGTAACGAATATTACTAATACATAATCAAGACATTAAACACAAGTAGTGGTGCAACACCATTGAGTTGACTGGGATTCAGCACTCCTCCCCCCCGAAATGTTGGGCTATGTTGACTCGACCTGGCTGACCTTCAGAGCAGTTGCCGGACAGAATAGGACAAAGATGTTAAACGGCACCTGGGTTTTGCTGTCAACAAGAGCCTAGGAATTAATAACATCAATCATTTCACTGTTAGTACCTGCATTCAAATGCCAAATTATTTAGCCAATGGAAATCGTGATGTGGGTTTAGTACTTTTATGCCAGGGGAGTGATTGGAAGGGTAGAGAGGGAACATTTGAGCACTCAATTCTCGCAGCAGTCCATAAGTGGGAACTTTAAACCTTAAAGGAGAGAGTTAACTGCTTGTAACATTGAAGCTGCACTAGAATAGTCCCATTAAAATGCGTAAAGAAATTGGATTCCCCCACACAAATAAATACGGCCCTCCCCCACCGCCCGTGAACTTAGCGCCTCTCCCAACATTTGAAGGGTTAGCCCCGCCGAAATGTAGGTTTTGTTGTACCCCAGAACACAAGCACACACACCATTCGCCATATACACACATGCACACCCAGCCATCTATACATTTAAGTGTGCACCCTTTCACCATCCACTCACACAGGCAGCCACCTAAACATTTAAGTGTGCACGCTTTCACCATACACTCACACACACACCCGTCATGGGGTTCAGGGGAGCCCTATTACTTCAAATAGAAATTGTTTCTTTTTGAAGTCCCATTGACTTCAGAAAGAAATTATTTCCATTAAGGACTGAACCATAACGGAAATTATTTCTTTATGAATGCAGAGTGACTTCAAAAAGATACTGGGGGTCATTATGACCCTGGCGGTAGCCGTGCCGGTAAATACCGCCACGGGAGTCAGGAATTTTCCGGTGCTCGGGAATGGGCAATTACCAGTGCATTACAGCCCCGGCGAACCCAGTAATTGCCCATTCCTAGGTGCAGGAAAATATTACTCCCCATTCCCATTTGAGTCTCATTGGACTCAATTGAATGGGGAGGCCGGATGCACCGGCACAATTCATGAATGGTGCCGGTGCATCCGTCGAGTTGTGCGCGCCGGTGCGTTCTGACCGCTAGGTCAGACCTGGTGGGCTGAAAGGCACTCGCTTGCAGAACTCTTAGTTTGCCGGTCCAGAAACAACGGAACCGGCAAGCTTACCGGTTCCATTGTTTACAGACCGGCAAACTCATAATGAGGCCCACTGTTTCTTTTTGAAGTCATAGGGCTTCCCCAACCCATGACATGGAGGCCTCCAGCCTCGGGTCTTCCATTGCATGGGGTGGAGGGATCCCTCGGACTTCAAAAAGAAAGTTTCTTTTTGTAGTCACTCTGCCTTCATAAAGACATTTCTGTTACAAAAATAATTTTTTTATGAATGCAAAGTGAAATCAAAAAGAAAAATACATTTTTCTCCAAATGGGGCTACCTCACAGGCCAGTGACCTCAATATCGTGTGTGCAACGGATCTGCTGATGGAGTGGGGCATTCAGCACTCGGGAGTCTGCATGCATCTGTGCTACCACCGTCCCAGCGGTTCGCTCATGGGATGCCTATCGCTCAACTGGCACCCCCCAGCCTCAACCAAAGCAGTGGAGGAAGGGAGTTTTAATCTGCGTTGTAGGAGTCCATAGGACTCCAAGGGGATTTATCATGGGCCCGCTGCATATGTTTTGCTTTTTGGAGGTAAAGTTACAACGTCCCATAATATGCAGCTGAGCCCGACGATGAATTTGGTCCAACTGTACACATCACGTAACCCTTAAATGTGGTAGTAACGCTATTACAGTCACATTTAAGGGTCTGGCAAATCACACGTTTGCCTGCATCTGGGGGTAAATGCGCCGTAAATGTGCTTATTTTCAACGCAATTACAGTGTGGTAATACCGCCGACGGTAGTTGCGCTCAAATTTACCGAATAGGCACAATGGGGAATTACTGTTCTGCCAAACCTATGATCCAGTGCCGCTAATAACACCGGGGTGGGGGTTGCGATAACACTATTAGCCCCAACGGTATCCCGGCGGTAATACCACCGGGATACCACCCAACTCGCAATGAGGCCCAGTGTGTCCTACTTGATCAGTAGTGGTTTACCTCTGTAGCAAACGCACAGTTTATAGTTCCGCTGTGTCTCTTAATTCCCTTGTATTATCTAGAGTTGCTTGAAATCAAGGGGCTTGCCATATTCAGCTGCAAGGACATTACTCCTTCATCCACATAATAGGCCTGCAAAGCTGAAAATAAACAGCACTAACCCGTTTTAACAAATTAGATTTCCTTTTTTGTGAAGGTGCTAGCACTTTGTGAAATGTATATTTTAATTTGCCATGCCTGCACTTATGGGGCAGCAGTAGCATTTGTCAGGAAGCAAATACTTAATAATTGTAACGACTTTTGAAGACTCTAAAAAATAAAATGCAAATGTTTAAAAGTTTGCTTGTATAAGAAAATACACACACATATTGTTCGTTTTTAATTGTATGTGTAAGAGAGGAGAGTATAACATATGGCGGGCATTCACTTTTTAAAATTAAACTGCTTTTTTTCACTCAAACTGAAATGAAGAGCCAGGAATCTTCCTGCAAAGCAGCCCCCTCCCCCAGTCCTCTGTTGGTGTGCTGGGCAGCCTCTTCCACATTGCTGTGGAACGCGCATTGTAATGCATCTGGAAAGAGGGCGAGGTGTCAATGCAGCCAATTAGTGATTCTCAATGACAAAGGCCCTGCCTGAATGACTCAGCCTTGCACTTTACAAGGCTACAGGATTCACCTATTGTAACCCCAAAACCACTCAAATCACAGGGAGCTTGACATTTAAACTTTCCCTCTAGTTCTCACAAATGAAAACGTAACTTGGATCTGGTTTTATTATATGTGTACTTGTTTTGTAGGAGTATTGCCGATTATTGGCTCTGTTTGCAGGCAGAAAAAAGTGAATTCAAAGACAGTTTTTTTTTTTTTTTTTTACTGTCAATGGGCAAGTTCTGTGTTGTGCTCTTGAATTGCACATGTGGGACTGAGCTGCAGGACAGATACTCTCTGTGATGAGGGCCTGCAAGTAGTCAATAGGGCTACAATACTCAAATGAGCATAAGAAACCTTTTTTTTATTTACTTGTTCATTATTTAAAGGTTTTACTTAAAATAATATTCCTGATCAGCACGCGCTGAGTGTAAGTTACACTGCCTGTGAAACAGAAAGCTAAAATGCTGGAGCAGTTACACTTGAAAACATGTCTTACAATTGTGTTCTGTGTGTACATAACAGCAGTTTGTAAATTGCTGCATTCTGGTCAGGTGGTGTTATTAGCATTAGTGCATCTGTCAGACACAGAAGGTCTCAAGCAGGTTGTTTTCTTAACTTTATGCGGCAGTGGCAACAAGAGTAGAAAGAAGAGCAAGGCACGAACAAATCAAACTAAAAACAAGCATTGGCAAAGCCAACTGCTTTGGCTTTAATATATGCTTTGAACATTGGATCTGCGTGGAATGACTGAAAGAGGGGTGATGAGGGGCAAGGAAAGGAGATGTGGCGAGGGAGAAAGGGTAATGTGGAGTGACTAAAAGGGGCGGTGTGTAGCCAGGAAAAGAGGTTTGAGGATGGAAGGAAATCTGCGTAATTACCACCATGATCTTTTTACCGTTACTGTTACTGCCACTTGGTCCCCTGTGTTTCCCATGGGATTACATGTGGTGGTAGGGTAGTGTAATTCCCCAGTTATGGAGCCCATAGTACCCCAGTGGGATTTTTGGCAGATTTAAAATGAATGTAGCTTCTAAAATATCCTCCCGGTGACATTCATAGCAGCAATTTGAAAGCTGTAGAAACAACCATTTGTGAGTGACTGGAACCAGTTCAAAACATCTTCATTTAACTGGACTTTATATTAGTGCAAGGGGGCTAACTTGGGTGTCCCCACGTAAGGGTGTATTAAATACAGTTGTGGCATTAGGCTTTTGAGGCTATTGTATTGTATGTATGAAAATGCATTTCTGCGGATACAACATTTCTTCTACCTGCTTTTTATTCAACATATGCAACAAAACAAAGCTAAATGACTTTTATAAAACAAAACCTGTAATGAAACGTCATTCCACATATTCTAGGTAATGTTGCCTAATAAACCCAGAAGAACAGCTTACATTCTATCTCCATATGCATGCTTTGTTTTCAATGAAGACTCCTGTAGCCCACTGGTGATAGACACAATCAGAAGTGGCAATACATTAAAGATCTATGCTGTTAGATGCATTATTTCTCAAAGTTGTTATTGACCGAGCAAAGTGAACTTGTACTACTTATGCATCTTATTAATTTGTCACAACACACTTTATTCTGCACTGAAATTCAGATAAGAAACCATAAGCCAATAAGATGCATTTGAATGACATCAAAAGTTAAATGTTGCATGCTGATCATGTCTTGTTGTGATGAGGGCCATGAATGTGTGAACAGCTTGTGTGTGGAGAGGGTGAGGGCAGGGTGAAACCAATGTCATTTATTTTGCCACCCGTGAACAGCATCCTCCCCTATTCACACTCAAAGTATTTGTTGTTTGCTATAGTAGGTATGGCTGATGAGCCAACACCTAAAACATGAGAATTGGGAAAACATTCTGTAAAGTAGAGCAAAGAAAGGAACACATTCATATTGTTCCAATGGCACAGTCACCGGAATGCAGTGCAATTCTAATGGGTAATATGTTTAATATATTCAGATCAGTTCTGTCTGATCCTGAAAGGTAATTTTTCACTGTTTAGTGCATGACTCTGTTCTCTTCCACCTTTAGCACGCTGCCTATTTTGTTTTCTGTAAAATAATTAGCTATGCACATGTTTCAATGGACCTGTCCCCTGACCTTGTGAAAAAGAGATATCGTTCAAATTGTGTTAGCAAATATAACAGAAGTATACCTAAATGTGTCTCTGGTTATTCTTACAGATACAGTAGAACATAGCAGAACATCTGGCTTTCCCCTAGATATGTATTACATTGATTTATTTATATGGTTAAATCTTTCATTACTTCATCCCTCTTGCCCCCTCCTTCTTTGCAAATATATCATTGCATATGCTGCCACAAAAGCAAACTGTAAATGCATGGAATGCTGCCATTCTTGCATTGATAAAAAAAAGTATTAACATTTTTACTTTTAATCCATAAACAAGAGAGGAGCCCTTAACATGCCAGGCCACTTTTCAATGTGAATGCATAACAAAGCAACAACACTGTGAAGATAAATGGAGGGGTCTCACTGGAAGTCCCCTTAAACCTGAAAGGGGTGAACACAACACTGTACACATGGAGTACAGGCTGTATCAGAATTAAAAGAAATATATTTGGTCTCATTTACTGAGAAACATCCAGTACCATTTCCATAGCACAACTCACTAGCCAGACAAGAAGCAACCTAACCCACTCCTGAGTCGTCGGTCATCCTCAGTGGGCAATCCCTCATCTACTCCCACACCAAAGGCCCTATAAATATCTTAAAACAGATGCACAAAATACTCTGTGCCATGAATTTATATTGATATCAGCAGCAGAACACCATTACAGTAGGCCGCCAACCTCTCCCATCTTGTTCTATCAAGTAAGATGGACAATAAGGAACCAAAATAAGTATCAGGCCTGGTTACAACTCCCACATAGCTTAGCTTCACATCCTGTCAATAGCATATATTCTAGATGTAGAATTTGACATAATCAGGAGATTACTACATGGCATGGGAGCCCAAGTATCAGAGAGGTCATGAACTCTCTCAAGGTAGTCACAAGGTCAACCTTCACCCTCAGGTACTCCATGGACTATCAACCCTTTTTCGCCTGAGTAGCAATCTTTACAGGGATAGACTTTAGTAGGTCCTCAGCCTTCTCGGCATTCCAGAAGATGTATTCCTTTTCCTTCCACTTAACTTGGAGTTTTGCCGGATTGAGCAATCCTGCCTTGAATCCTTGTGCTAGGAAAGCTTTCTTTATAGAGTTCAGTATCCTTTTTTCTGTCATTGGTGGCAAGTCCGGGAAGAACAGGATTCTATGTTGATGGTATGCCAAGGTTCTCTTTTCCCTTGCAGCCTTTAAACTTATCTCTGTCATTTGCATCCAAAACCATTCTAGTACTGGGACGAGGAAGAGGGGACTAAGAGTAAACACTAACAGGTCATTTCACCACTCTGGTACTGAGACGAGGAGGAGGCCAGATGACTGCTGTGAGGGTCAGGCATGGCCCAATAACTATGGCCAGGCAAGTGAAACTAAGTGTTCACACATGCAACCTGTTAAATGGTTGCAGTTGTATAAGAACAGTGAGAACCAGCAGAGAAGAGAACCATTTGGGCCGGAGAGCACAGACATCCGAGGTTGAGCGGGCCGAATATGGGCCGATGAAAAGGACGCAGACAACCATGAAGCTAGGAAGACGCTGAGGCCATTGCGGGCTGCAAGAGGGTCTGGAGCAGCACAAAGCCTGTTTCCTTGTGTTCCCCGTTGGGAGTGGGGAACATGAAGACACCGTCAACTGCTGCAGGAAGAGCTGGAGAGGGTGAGCGCTGCGCGCCGGAGCTCCTGGGGAACGAGAGCGGAGCGAGTAAGAACCCAAGAGCGAAACCAGTGCACACAGAGGAGCGGCCACACACCAGTGAGTGACTGGGAAGGTTCACTCAGGCCGGGGTGCTCCAGGGGCATGGTGTGGGTTGCATCGAATGTTGAACAAGCAAGAACATATGGAAAAGGGGTCTGGAGACCAAAAAGTTGATTATTGAATACTTAGCGAATTGCCAAACAAGTAATATGTTTTGAATACTGCTAAATGGGTTGAATGACCAAATATGAACTATTGAATAACGAGCAAGTTGAAAAGCTCTGAATAAGTTTTGATTGCTGAACTAAGGAGAAGGATATGAGAATATTGAAAGTATGAAACTGAAATTAAAGTAAATTTGCAAACGAGCAAAATTGAAAGAAAAAGAAATTGCAAGCAAAGTGAAAAGAGTGAAAAGATAAAACTATTGGATGGTGTGAAAGCAAGGTGGTAACCAGAAGAGATATCATGAAGGACAGTGTATGATAGTCACATGTTGAGAGAGGTAAGAAGCCAGTAAAGTGAACCAGAAATATAAGTGGATTTATAGCACAGATGCAGAGAGGAAACCTGTGTTGTCAAGGGAGTCCTATCAGGAAGAATGAACTGTTCTAAAGTGCCAACGGTTATCATTTGCATGACCTATGATGGGTGGACCGCATGGTCCAACAACTGCGCCTAGACCAAGGAACCCTTCCTTGGAGTAAACCAATGTGGCAGTGTAGAGCGGGAGTAAATTATATATAATGATAGTGTTCAGACATTGGCAGATCATATTTAGTTTTCAACTCCAGAAAGATGAGAACGCTCCCCCTTCCACAATATCCCCTAAAATAAGGATATTTTTATGAATAAACAATAAGAGGGTACTCATCTTTATAATCTCTGAATTCTGCCATAATGGTTGAGAAAGCGTGATTTTTCTTGCCCAGCCCATACATCTCATGACCATTCTCCTAGTCTTAATGACCTCTTACGTGGCTGTAGGACTTGTGTACAACCCCTTTCTCCCATTTAGGAATTACAATGGCGTGAGATTGCTAATCCCTGCACATTCCATCAGTTTATGGGGTGATTGGGGGTCTCCATGTCACCCCATATACCATCTCACTCATTGGACATCGCTAGTTGTGCTAATATTGGGTAATCCAATTCCCCTTTCCGAGAGAGAGCTTTGTAAAGTGAGTAGGGCAATTCGAGGTTAGGAACCTTGTAAGAGCAAGTCTCTCAGGATAGCGTCATCTATATCAAATTCAATTTTAGGGCTAGCGATGAGGGTATTTTGCAGGATATACACACATCTAGGTATCATCAGCATCTTATAAAGAGTAGCTCTCCCTAACAGTGATATCGATAACAATTTCCAGTGTTTAGCATCCCAAGAAAAGCAGGAGGTTACTAGTTCTGCTGGTCTCTGCATACATGGATGGCCAGGTATTTAAATGTATCTCGAGCTCTTTGGTAGTTTACATCTTGGTGGGATCACTAGATCGTCTCCTTGTACAGGAAATGGAGATGACTTATGCACCAACATACCATCTTTCCTACCAGAGAATTTCGCAATCCTTTGAGCCCAATGTAACCCCAGGAGTCAAGACAACAACGTATACACTTAAAACATCAACATACTCATTCTATACACCCACATTCTATAACAACAAACTGAAATACTTTACGCAGGCTCCCCACCTTCCTATACTTCAGAAACAAATACATGAAAGACCCTGTTCTTCCAAGACTGCCCAGTGACAACAGGTTACTGATGATGACCATGACACCCTGCTCCATAGCACAACCATCTTCCTCTAAGCTATGTGCCCCATTCTCTCATTGCACAGTACTCTTGGACTTTATATAGCTAGGTATACGCTATGCCCTGTGTGGTTCACAAACTCATTGGCTGCTGTTAGGACTCTTAATATTTATTTTTTAAACGGCCAAAGTGAGATCTTCAGACAGGACAACAAGGATGGACTGCAAACAAAATGTGGCCCAGGAGATGTTTTTTAAAGTGGCACCAGATTACACTGTGCAAGAAAGCCAAACCCCACTAAGCATAGCTGGATGGTACTCTGTCCAAGAAAGTATTCAAAAATGCGTCCAAATGATGCATTTTAAAGTACATGCGTCTCTATATAAGGTAAAACATTTTTGTTAAGATTCAGGAAAAACAAACTGGAAGATTTATAACAAATTCTTTGCTTACAAGGTATGTGGGGAATGATGAGAGATGGAAAGAAAGGGGTTTGTGACGAGCGAGAAAAGGTAAGATATGATATGATAGGTTATATATAATGCGCTAAATACCCAGAGGTTTCTAAGCGCGGACCCGGGAATCGAACCTGTGTTGCACTGTGTTGTCTTGCTGCCAAGGCGAGCATTTTGCCTCTGAGCTATCCGAGGAGCGCATAACTAGGATACCCACACAAAAGATGCCCCTGGGGTTCAGACCCACTGGGAAATCTTCAGAGTTCTCTGTTGGCCACTCCACGAGTGCTGGACAATAACATTGCCTTGCATCAATCATTGAGCGTGACTCGTGGCCTGAAGGGGAACCTTTACTTGTGGGTCAGACCGACACATGCCAAGCTAGCTTGCACCTATGAACTTGGTAAAGATAAGGCCACATTTTTCACCAAAAGAAAGCAAAATGAAAGTGGGGATACAGACCCAAAGCTGATACTGGCAAAACATCAAGTTTAAGATTTAAGCTAAGGATTTCTGGTTAACCAGTCTGCAATTGTTTAGACTTTAGAATACACAGGTTTCTTTCATATCTGAGTTCAATACCAACCATCAAAATTTTCAAACTCTTGGGGTGTCCGGGATTGGCATACAATTATTTCCTGCAACTTTCCAATGGAAGTAAACATTGGAGGGTTTTTCATGGGATCTTTGACCTTCAAAGAAGACAGTATTTACTGCATGCTGTATTCATAAGATTATTGCATGCTGTAAAGACCACTGACTTCATAATTAGGGGCAGTAAAAACAGGCAATTACCTTTTGTTTTTTCCATTGCTTCCAACCTTATACAGAAGGCATAAGTATGCCCTTCATATGCAACAAAGGTGCAGAATGAGAGGCTTAGTGTTCAATGTTGGTAAGTAATTTGCCAACCTATAGAAATCCTTAGAGACATGCTGCTCATAAAGTAATATGCCAACCAACCCCTTGCCATGAAGATGATGTAGTTTAACCTTTATCGATATAGGGATGGTTCCAGGTGGAGCCATCAGATATGTGTAACCCAATTAACTGTTTAACTTGTATGGAATCTATATGTAGTCAAAGCCCCTAACCTATCCCCTTTCCCTGTAGGTTTTGTAAACTGATATTATGTTATGACATCTTTGATGACACATTTGTAGTATTAAAGCTACTGTCTTTTATAAGTATGTCTATAGTGACAAGATTTGAATGCTTATGCTGTCGCAGCTTTTTTTTTCGATATGAATAAAGTTCGGTTTTGCCATGCACCTTGTCTACTCTGTCATTGAGTCTGGTTTGGATTGACTCTGTTTCCTCTGGGTTTACCTGGGACTTTTGGGCCACCTTAACACTGACCTATGTAGATTCCTGTCTGGGATTGTGTGGCTTTACCCCTTTGGGTGTCTGACCCTTCCAAATGCATGTGTGTGCTTGGAGGAATGGTTGGCAATTGGCTTACCACCACTCTCTTTAAGTGATGCTTGGTGTGTGATTGGAAATGTGTTAACTCTGCCTCCTGAGGGGGATTAAATCAGATCCTCTTGCCCACTCACCTTGTCAACATCTGGATCTATGAACTTGCAATCTGAAAGTCCTACTGCTCGAGGAAGGGCAGAAACTATGTACCAGCATCCTTTGATGCTCAAAGAATCCAACAGGGAAGCTGTACTGCTCCAGAACAACCAGAACACCCAACGGGACTCCTTTCCCCTCAAACGTTGGGGACAGCTGAATCTCAGCCCTGTTAAAAGGCCTTGTCTCTCTGAAGTTCCTGACAATGCCTGCAACGCTGGACTCACGTGCCTCTTTGCTGCCATGACCCTGAAGACTCCATGTCAAACCGATCAGAGAATCTTCAACCCAGGACATTAACTAGCATAGGACTCTGCACATCGGTATCCTGCCAAAACATCCGATCCCATTACTGCGACCCACATAACACCTTTTTTTGAGTGAATTCTAACACATTTCATCGAAAATATAGATGGGGGTTCGGTTGGGGTATTAATTAAGGTGGGAGGGATGTAGGCGGGCTGTGGGGGTCGGGAGGGTCTCCCCCTGCATTTATTTTCAATAAAATGTGGTAGGATTCGCAAAAGAAATTCGATGTTATGATTCCCACTTATACACCCTGTTGAACCCCTGCCAGGAGATTCGCAGGCACACAGGCCGCAAGGCCACTGATACGTGGGAGCCACTGCTGGTGGGGGACCGTGTCTCCATGTATCTTACGAAACGCCTTCTGTGTGAGCGTCTCATGTCTTCGGAAGAGCGTCTGTCTTCCCGAGTGTAGCGGTTTTTTCGATCGCCGTCTTCTCTCCTCATGGGTTTTTGGTCGCTTTCCCCTCTGGACCTGGGTGAATTCTGGCAGATGTATCTGCGCCTATCTTGAGTACGCGGTTTTCCTGGCGTGTGTAACGGTGCGTTCTTGCACATGGCCCTGTAATGATCCATGCCCCCACATGCAGCGCATTGCTGTCCTATGGCCGGGCATTCCCCGGCATGGCGGTATTCGTACCCGCATTTGTAGCATGTGGCCTCGAGGCATTTACCTCCTTGAGTGGGGTTCGAGTAGAGTTTGTTGACTGTTTTGGAGTTTTCGCCGTGTTGTTGTAGGGACACTTTTCCTAGATTGTCTAGTTGTGAGTCAACTGCAGCTTCCATGCGGGCCAGTGCTAGGATTTCCTCCAGGGATCTCTGTTTTTGTAGAAGTTGTTTGCGAAATGGTTGTGAGAGGCATCCTGCAATCACTTGCGATCTGAGCACTTCTTCATTGGAGTATTTGTGGAATTCACAGTGTTTCAATTTAATACGAAGGCGCATTACAAAATTGTCTATGGACTCTCCCATTTCTTGTCTGATCGTATGAAAAATGTGGCGTTCATAGTCGACGTTCGTGTGATGTTGCAGCCTCGCAGGCACAAGTCATTCCACCTCTTCCTGCAGTCCTTAGTTGTGCGGGGGGTGTTGCCAACCGCGCTGACATTTTCTGCGACTAGTGCCCAGATCTGCTTCTTTCTGATGACAGCCTCCCTCTTGAGGCTCTGGGCAAACACATCGGCATTCTCTGCCAGGATCTCCGCAAGCATGGTTAGCTCATCTTCATTAAAGTGCTCCTTGCGCTGGCGGGAGACGCCCTTTTTCACAGCTTTGGGTATAGTGTTGTTATGGATTGATTTTGCCACACAGCAGTATACTACAGGTCCTGGCTGCTGAGGATGGCAATGGATTGGGTTTTTAAAAATGGCCGCCGTGCTCTTTCCTGTTCCTGTGCAATGACGCTACTTCCGGTTCCGCTTCAACGCTGATAGTGAGCACCGCTATTAGTGGTGACCGCTAATGCCGTCTTGCTTCATGCCGGTAGTGAAATCTGCACTATACATGATGCTGCTAAGGTCCATTTTCGGGACTTTAGCGGCATGCTCGTGCCTGCAAAGTCGTAATAGCCCTCTATTAGTGGCTCTTACCTACATGGACACAATATTTGCTCCATGCCGGTAAAGACAGTTACTTACCTCCAACCTCGTAATGACACCCTTGGTCTTTACATCATCCACTGTCATAACCTGCACAGACCCTATCTCACTGATCTGACAATGCTGACATCCCATAATCGATCACTCATTCGACTATGACCCACAAAGTTCAGGCTAAATGCTCACTCACCTAGCACCACCCATTCTAAAACCTTCCCGGTAAAATAAGCTAGAAGGAAACTGCAGACTTCCCCACCACAGGGAATACCTCAGCCATCCTAGAATTATTCAACAATTCTGCTATGAAGCTGTTGGACACTCATGCCCCCTTAAAAATCAACCACGCTAAGACCAAACCATCTGTCCCTTGTTACACCCCTGAGCTCACCTCCAACAAATTCCCAATCAGATCCCTAGAGCAACGGTGTCACAAAAACCCTTAACCTGGAGATCTCACCAACATCAAATCTCTCCATGCCAGAGATTAAATTACCGGGTCAAAGCTGTTTACTATCGTGGCAGCCTCTAACAGGAGCAAAGACCTCTTTCACCTCAAAGATCTCGCGCTCATGTTGTTCCGCATGGAGCGTGAATCACTCACTGCTGTCACTGGGGAAACAGACAACTGCTTCAATTGCTGTGTCACAACCAGGGCCTTATTGGAAGGTAGAATCCTCTCACGAGTAGAATCCTCTCACGGGGGCTCAAACGTGACCGCAGATCATAAATGTTCATATCCAAAGGATGAAACCAAGGAGATCAAAGAAAGCAGCAGGCGACTTATGGCGCATAACATTAGCAACTTCCAGTACAACAAGGCTGCTCCCCCTAACTCACAGTTACTTGACCCAGTGTTGAGCCACTAAGCCACAAACTGCAGCTTACTCCGCTGGCTACGCGCTAGGGGTTAGTATTTGTAAAAAAAAAAAAACCCTCTTCCAACGAACACAGAAGGGAGACTGCTCCAGTGGGCACACCATCACAGAATGCAACGCCAAGAACTGAAGCTTACACTGCAGCTTACTCCCAAAACATTAATTTTAGAAAAGTGAATCTGTTATCTGTTTCTTAATTCATGATGCCTTCACATAACACAGAACTACTTTGCCCCCTAACATGTAATCCTATTAACCTGTGGTGTCATTGCCATAGTGGGGGACCCGGCAGTTCCCATGTTGTGGGGGAGGGACCTTGCCACACCATGTTCTGGGGGGGAGAGCAGGACTTCAGAAAGAAATCCCTTCTTTCTGATGTTCAAGTGCATGCATCTAGGACTTCAGAAAGAAACTATTTATTTTGTGGTGCGAGATGGAGGCACCCTCGCTCCTCCAGCTCGCACTGCAAAGGAAATACATAACTATTTGTTTTGCAGCAGGAGATGAAGGCCCCATGGATGTGGTGACAGTAAAAGCATCACTGGTTTCCATTTGCCTGGCCCCAGAGCTCCTCTGCCCCGAGCCACAAAGGAAATCATTATTTCTTTTGCAGCAGAGATGGAGGCGCCTTTGAGCACATCTCCACTGTGCATGCCAGGAACTAGAAAGCTCTCCCTGCTGGGCAGGAGACCCTCGTGGCCAGGTGACTGGAAACCACTAATGCTTTTACTATCACCAAGCAACATCCCTTTTGAGATATTGTTCGTTTGGGAACTTCAATATAATGAAATACTACCTCTGTTGGGGATCCAAACATCATAACAAAATATCCATTTGGTATGGTTAACACAAAAGAACATCAATCTTGTGCCAACTTTAATATTATTTTAGACCCTGTAAGGATTGCAGTATAATAATGAAGGGCCCGATTCATGGAATATTTGCCTGGTTCAAAGTGAATGTGCACTTCTGAAATGTGACTTTGCACTGCCGACACAAACCCTGATTCATGCAACTGTGCAAAGTGTATTTTTGCTGGGCAAAGTCAGCCCTTAGTCATTTTTGCACAGTTCCATGAATCAGGGGTTGTGTTGGAAGTGCAAAGTCACTTTTCCCCAGTGCAAATTCACTTTGAGCTGGACAAATATTCATGAATCGGGCCCATTGCATTCTTTAGGTCAATCTGTATCATCACACTATGGATGGTGTGTGTTCACAAATATTCCAAGTCCTCATAGAGATGGTGTGTGATAATGGTGATGTAAATGTCTCTCACAGGGATAGTTTGCATTAATAATGATGGACATGGTGTGGTATGAAGATGATGATAAATAATTATGTTGTATGGAAATACCAATGTTGACATCTCCACAGCGATGGCGTGTGATTATCAGGTTATTAAAACCCTCACACAGATTAGATGTATAGTGTTTAAGCCCCAAATGAGATTGTGCGCCATGATGTGGATGTTCAGGTTCTCACAGATGGTGTGTGATAATTAAGTTAAAGTCCCCATAGAGATGGTGTGTGATAATAATTAGGTCTTCATAGAGGTGGTGTGTGTGATTTTAATGATGTTAAAGTTCTCGCACACTGCTGTGTGACAATGGTGATGTATAATAATGTAGAATGTAAAGGTACACGTGCCTTTTACATTCTTGAGTTAGAAAAATATCTATATATAAAGTGGGTAGTAAAGACATTTTGTTAAGTGGTAATGGACTGTCTAATTTTCAATCAATGGCCCTCATTACAACACTGGCGCTAAACCATGGCGCTATTAGCGGGTCCGCCATGGTTCAATGGGGAATTACCACCCCATTCCAAGGTTGGCGGGGCGGTAATTCCCCATTGAACCATGGCCCTTCCCCATACCCATTTTTGCCCCATAGGGCTCTATGGGAATGGGGAAGGCGCTAAGTACGGTACCGCAAATTGCTTAGCACCAAGGTCCCTTTGCGGGTCCCAACTTTAACAGCTGGTGTAGGTCAGCCGTTAAGGGCGTGTCCCGCAAAGGGACCTCGTAGTAAGGCGCTAAGTGTTTAACGGCGCCGCAGCTTTTTACGGCGCCGTTAAACACTTAGCGCCAGGAATGTCTTTTAGTTAAAAAATAAATAAGATCGCTCATAATGCTGACATTTGTTAATAATCTAATGTAAACTCAGTCAGTTAATAGTGATGCCTTAACTGTGTTCGTTTTCCCCTTTGGTCTGTATAATTATGTAATATGTGCGTTTTTGAAGCTTTGAAAACATGCTCAGTAGTACAAAATATCTGGTGTGCTGGACAATCAAGATTTGTTAGGATGGTATCCGAGTGCAAAACATTTGGACCTTAATGTTGTTGTCATTTGGAAATATTGGTTTAATTGATCAGTATTAAAGCAGAAACTAGGCAAATAAAAAGGTTTGTGTGTTATGCATTAAGGTGTTTAAATCATCATTATTATTGCTCAAATAAAAGTTAAGAAGGAAAGTAATAGCAAAGGTGTTACAGGAGTTCATTTTTAACCCTAGTTCATTGGCCTATGAATTCTGATCGTCAAGTATCCAAGGGTAACAGAGACAGTATGCAGAACATCTGTGGAACCAAGTATAACTACACAACTTAAAGATGACTGAAAGAACATTATGACAAATCAAATTCTCTTTATTCACAGTCTTGGGCAAAAGTGATCCCCACACTCGTCTTCACCCACCCTGTTTACCCTAGAGAAAAAAAACATTGTGTCCATATAGGAAAACATTTCCAACTTGGCAATTGCCGTTTTTCATGGTTTATAAAATGTTCCTAGTGCAAAAATCATGCACTTTCAAACATTTTGCAACAGGGCTATGGGCAATGGGCTCTCCCCCTTCTCCCTCATCTGAAGCCAGAAACCTTGGAGACATCTATGACTTCTCCCTCGCATTCCTCCCTCATATCCTGGACCTTGCAAAGAAGGCCCACTTTCAACTCCACCTCCTTAGAGGTATCCTTCCGTTCCTCACTTTTCCCCAGAGGTTCATTGTCACTAGAGCTTTGGTACTCTCAAGGTTGGACTACTGCAAAAGCCTCTTCCTTAATCTTCCCTCTTCCTCTCTCCGCCCACTCCAGCTTATCCAGAATAGGGATGTGAAACTTATCCTTGGCCTCAAGCCAAAGGATCGTATTTCTCCAGCCCTAACATCTCTTCACTGGCTCCTGGTTGCTGCAGGGATTAAATTCAGATCCCTCTGTATCATCCATAAGGCTGTCCGGGGCCAGGGACCATGCTATCTACAACTTAATCTCACTAAATACTCTCCCTCCAGATCTCTACACTCTTCCGACTCCAACTCTTTGTGTGTAAAGCATTTATCCAAGCAGCGAGCTGGAGACCGTTCTCTTTCTTCTACTGGTTCCCTTCTCTGGAACAGCCTCCACCTGCCTCCCCATCTTGAGCCAGATCTCCTCAAATTTCGGAAGCTCCTTAAGACTTTCCTCTTCACCTCCGCCTTTCCTCTCTTCCTCCCATGCTAAACCCCACTGTTGTGGAGATTGGTGGCCAGGACCTTTGTGTCCCTCCGGGTTCTGGCATCCCTCCCAATCACCTTCAGCCCACTCCCAGCACTTGCCCTTGGGCACCCATTGGCCTGTGCTGACACACAGGCCTGCACTTACTTTAAGCAACTGATCACTAATTACCAAGTGATCTCGGCCATGTACCTACCTGTTGCCTGCAACTGTCTTACTCTGTGGATTATCCTAACACTTACCCCTTCCCTTCTCCCTCTCTCTCTCTCTCTCTCTCTGCACTTCGATGTTCTGAATTCTCACAAGGCCTGGTAGGACCGCATCTTTCCTGTCCATCAGTTTTATTTCTACCTGCCTGTTGTTTCCATGTTCCCTCCCCCTTGCCCTGTGAGCACTTAGAAACACAATTTCTTGTTGTATAAGCGCTTTATAAATTATGCAATAAATAAATAAATACATTCAAATGTACAGATCTGTATGTCGTGTGTTTTTCAGTTTGGAAAGGGCTCTGCAGTCGGGGTTTACGGGGTGAACTCTGTGTGACTCGGAAACAGTTTTTGCAGGGTTAGAGGCCGAGGGAAGGCAATGAGTAGCTGCAACATTATCAGATGTATTGCAGATAAGAGATGAAATATTTTGAAGTACATGAGAGCCTGTTATTCATTGTCCATATAGGTCCAGCCATCTTTCTGTGGTTGAGTAATAAAGCTGGGATAAAGAGGTACATAAGGTCATTATTGACCAACACTTTATGGGGTTTGATTATTTTCTCAGGTTGTGTCCTGAGGTCATGCGCGTTGAATAAGTAGTCATTTAGATTATAGTGAAACAATATGCCAGTAACTCTGGTCAGGTTAGATAGTTATCACCATTTCAAAGGAAGCCTGTTTATTCTCCCGTTCCCCAAATTGTTTGAGCTTTTCTTGTAAACCATCTGCAATCACGACTGGGGTTAGAAGGTGCCAGGCCAGCTGAAACATGTAATGATTTATGTTTGTGTTTAAATGTGTAACTATGTGTTGATGCCAAGACCTACCACAGTGGACTCCGGAAAAAGGGTGTGCTATGAATAGAAACTGCTAATGGTAGTTACATAAATGTGACCAATGAGAACGTGGGAATTAGAGAAGATTGGATTTCTTTTGTATAGGTTTGACCAATTATGTGTGGGGGATGATTTGCAATAGAATTTGTTGGAGTGTTTTAACTATGACAAAATGCATTTAATATGAAGTGTTTGTGTGGTTCAGAGACACTCTGGTGAGATTTACTCTATAGCATCATATATCTCCTCTCTGTTGGGGTTTTCAAATGAAAAACTCTCAGATCAGGGGACATAGTGCTTAACTTTGGGACAGTCCCAGCAAAACCGGGATGCCTGCTCACCCTACAGACATATGACTGATAAATGAAGGGTTCCCCTGAATGCTTTTATTGTTGGGCTTTGCAGGAACTCAGAAAAAGTAATATAAGATTTCATTTTTATATACTGTTTAAAGGCTGTCTCAATAATGGTACTTTAGCTAGTACTGTATTGATTAAGGCAAACACATTATTCAGAATATTCTCCAATCCATTACCCTTTTATTTGGAAATTCAAATTTCTAACATACAACCTCTCCAAAATGTTGTTGGGGACGTAAGGAAGTAAGCATATTGGCTTTGCCATCTGTGTTTTCATGAGCATGGCGTCAACATGAAAGTCTTTTCCGACTCAGCATGTGCCACCCCCAGCCACATCAAATGTGGAGTTCAACAGGGCTCTTGTATCGCACCCACGCTTTACAACCTCTTCAGAAGATCTTTGTTCAGCATCCTCGACTCCCTGGGCGTATCGTATACTAATTATACGGATGACACACAGGTGCTTCGCCCACTCTCTGGTGACTATGAAGCAGACACGAACACCCTCACCACCATCTACTCCACCATCCAATCTTGGATGGCAGACAACTGGCTATGCCTTAACAGTGAAAAAACTGAACTGCTGATCATAGGGTCACCCACCACCTTGGGCAACCTCGATCAGCAGTACACTTCCTTCACCATTGACAATATTCCCATTAAGGTCTCCAACAACGTTAAGACACTGGGAGTCTACCTAGGCTCGGATCTGACCATGGATAGACAGGTTAAGGCCATCGCCTCCTCGTTAGCCTATTATTCCAAAGTCCTTAATGCAGCCAGACCCTTCTTATCACGCCAGAACTGCCTCACCATTGCTATGGCAATAATTGGATCTAGGCTTAATTATTGTAACGCCGACATCGTGCAAAAATCTGGCCAAACTCCAACTGGTTCAAAACAACGCCCTCAGGGTGGCCACAGGAACCTCAAGAAAAGACCACATTTCTGAAGTGAGAAGGCAGGCTCACTGGCTCCCTGTCAAAGAGAGAATTGTCTTCAAAACCTTGTCCCTCACACACTTGCACCCCCTGAACCTGGCTCAAAGAATCACCAAGCACACCGCTATAAGATCTCTGAGGAAGGGATACTACAACATGATTCTCATTCCCAAGACGCGAAAAGTCCGCGCTGGGGGCTCCAGTTTTCCTACCTTGGCAGCCACCCGAGTCGAGTCCCACCAAGCATTCCGCAAAGCAATCAATGACCCCACTGTATTAATTATCTGTGTGTAACTCTGATCACCTTGTGTAACTCCAATCACACCTGTTTGCCGTGTAGTTTATACCTGTAACTAAGAGACCTTTGGGTCACAATTTAACCTATGAATCAAAATGTCTTAAAAAATGCCTGTAACAGCGCCTCGATGCCTCCGGGCTGCAAGTGCACTATACAAATTAAAACAAATAAATAAATAATAACATGCCCATGCTCCCACGTTCAGGGAGTACATTCCAGACATACCCCCCCCCCCCCCTTGCGCATTGGACACCTCCTCTCTAGCCATCTCTCCTCTTGGTGCTGCGCCCCATAGAATACAGTTGAGTCCCACATTAATTTGGTCCAATTGTACACATAGCTCCTCTACCTTTTCCTTTGCATGCCTTCCTGGACATCTTATCTATCCCTCACCTTCATCCAACTATCGTGAGACAGGCATGGTATCAGGAGAGACACATACTCTCAAAAATAACAGTTTGAAAACCTTTATTGTGCAACTTTGTTGGGTTGGTGTAATGCCTAACTGGCTCTAACTCTAAGGGAGTTGTTCCCTCAAATGATGCTTCTAAGGGCTGTCGATGTCCGAAAGTCCAAAACCAAAGTTCTGCCTGTGTCAAAACCTATGCTTGCCCTCACTCTTAGACAAAAGATGATATGGGGTCTTCTTAAGGTAAAATGGTGGCTCAAAAAGAAATGTAAACCACAGCTGGTTTCAGGTAGTCTTAGACATAGATGTTGTTCTGCGCCAGTTTCAAAAATAGTTAAACTGAAAAAAGGTTGACCTCGGAACCTTCCACGTAGTGCTCTTGCAGCAAGTCAATAAAGTTCACAATATCTCTGGGACTCTTGGGGCTCCCCCAAGCTTCAATCCTTCCAGTTCCAAAAAAAGGCTGTTAGGGAGAATTATCTGTTTAGGCTGAATTTCCTAACCTAGTGAGTCCCCCAGCAGCTTTGCTGGATTTTTGGGGTTTATTTTTTTCTCCTGCCAAGAGTGAGACTCTTTTACCCTCACTCTTGGACATGATTTGAGTGTGTTTCTTTGGATCTAAATGTGTTTAATGGGCTATGGGGTCTTTTACCCCATAGGGCTTCATGTGTTTTTGTGATGTGTGTTACACAGCACCCTCCGTGCAGTGACACAGGGGTGTCATAGTGACCCCCCAGTATAGACTCCATACCCTGGGACTGACTACTGTCTCCCAGGGCATGTAAAGTCACCATTGACTTTACTAGTCTTAAATTCTGAACAGAACCAGTACAAACCATCATATTGTGGACGTACTAGCTGGGGCAATTCGATTGCCCCAGGATCTGTTAGTCGAGGGGGCACGTCTCCGTCCCCCTTGATCGAGTTTTGGCTGGTGGCAGTGGATTCTACTTTTTATATTCAACTGCGAATATTTTCCTATGGGATTTCCCATTGTTTTAGGCTACTATCTTTAATTATTTACGGTAGCCTCGAACATACCGCCGGTTTATTTAATTAATATTAATTCTCCGGTTGGTATTTTTTACCAAAACTTGATTCTAAAATGGCGTTTGTGTTCTCTTCTGTGACTCCAACCCAAGTTGAGCCCTTTGTTCCACTTTTTGGCGGGCTTCTCCACAGAAGCCCTCCAAAGTGGTGCCACTCTGTCTGGGGTACTTAGGAGGGGTGGAGGGGAATTTAGGCACCCTGGACTGAGTTGCCTAGGCAACTCAAGTCGCACTCCATCCTGATTGGCCCAAGTGGTGAGCCGGCCGGGTCACCACTTAGCATGTTTGAGTGACAGCTAGGCTGAGTGAATGGGGGTTTGCTGCATAAAAGCAGGGCTTTGGGGACTGGAACTTCAGAAGTCGCCACAGGATCTAAGAATCCGACGAGGGAGAAGCTGAGCCGACCTGCCACGACACCACCACCGGTGGAGCCCTGCTGGACTGCCTCACCACTTTTCCCAACGACAGAGAAGATCTCCCGGCCGGAGAGTCTTCTTCCTTTGACTGGTGGGGATAACCAGTTTCACTGTCTTTTCGCCTTCCCGACGTACCTCGTGGCCGCCTTGCCCGTGCCAAGCACCCCAGCAACCGGGATACCACATTTTACCACGACAGCGAAACAAAGGTACCACCTTTAACTGGAAAACTCAACGGCTGGTTTCTTCCCTGGTAGTGCAACGACCTTCATCTTTCCTCCAAGTCGAGATCTTCTCTTCCCCTGGACGACGACGCAACTTGCACCCACTACCAGGAACAACTGCCACCGCTGGAGGATCCTTCCCACTTAAGGTACCGTGTCCCGCCTGGCTTCCCTTGCTACCGACTGTACGGGGTAGATTTAGCCCCCGGCTTTCGAACCTGGGTTAGCCTGGGACACCCTGGCTAAACTTTCCTAAGCCTCTCTAAACTCTTTTTGAACCCTCTGCAAGACTTTCTAAGCCTAGTGTAACTGTGTGATCTTGGGCGCATTTGTGCTCTGCTCTCTCTAAGAGGGGGCCCAGCCTTTGGACTTTGGCTCACCAGTGACTTTTTGCTCTTCTGCCTTGCTAATAGTGTTCCTGAATCTTAGAGTGGTATACCTTTCCATATTCTGTCTTTTTCCCTCCCTTTTTCACAAACTTATTGGAGTGCAATCTAGTTAAGCGCTCACCTCTGTATGAAAATGTGTTTTACTGTGACTTATCCGATAAGGGAAAAGGGGTGTATATATTACAATAGTAACTGTGTTTAGAATATTTTACAATAAGAGTGCTGGAGTGTTTCAAACTGTGTGTTTTTAAATAAATAATTATATACTTTGATACCAAAGCTCTGGTCAGTGTTTGCTTGTATTATTGTATCTGAGTGCCTATTGTGTATACTTTGCATACTGCCTAACTCTTCTTGAGGGAAGTCTGACCGCTCAGCCACAGCTACCAGGTAAATCTGGGTGGTACAGACTGCTACCAAGTGGGTTTACTGCCAACACCTGTAGTCTTAAATCTTTTGCAGTGGTCCCTAAGGGAACTGCACAGGTTTCTGCCTAACAAAGGCAGTTCCTGTTAGGCCTCTCAATGGGAGCACTGCCTAGCAGACACCCAATACTTATTATCTGTGCACTAGTCCAGCAATGGATTCACCAACAACTTGCCTCACAGTTAAACTCTGCAGTCATACTTGAGATACCACAGCGGCTGAACTCAATTCAGATGGTGACCATTACCGCACCTACCAAATGCACAGGCTTGGCAGCATACAATAGCCTCCAAACATAAGTACCTTGATCCACGATTGAGACCAGATGATCAATTGAGCACGTTGGGGCTCTGCATTGTGTCAGTGGGGAACAGCAGGAGCAGTCCACTTCACGCTGCTGAAGGGACTAGTTAAGTGTTGATGCCGTGCAGGACAGTTGCGGCTTCCCTCGTGGTTCCTCAAGGTACACTGTGTTAAGCTGCAGCGCTTTCATCTCCGGCTGTTTCAAGCAGCACCTTGAGCCCTGGAAATGGCGAGTAACACTACCATTTTGCCACTAGTAATCTGGCAGATTCAGAACAGTTAAAAGAGGTGGTAATTGCAACTAATTTTGAAAATAATTGAAATACTACTGCCAAACACAATTACCACTGAACACGTAATGAGGCACAATATTTTTACCTTGGATACATTTGCATTGGATCAAACTGAATTGTAAAACATTTGAATTTTCTATCTCCTGTTATTCAACAAAACACTCGTCCACTCTGGTTACATCATAGTAGAGCCATTTGATAACCGTGTTAGTAAGATGCACAACTGCAAAAGAAAATCAACAAGTCATCCCTTTTTTGAAGCAGTGCTTCGTTACCAGTATGTTACCAACTAAAAGTATACAGTACGGTTAAAATCAGCCCAAACATAGACAATTGGAGTCATAAATGAATTTCAATAAAACATACATGTTTTATAAAATGCACTGTTCTCTCTGCAGTACTACTGCTTGCAGTGTCTTTTGCAATTGAATACTCATCTTCAGCATTCTTTGCTGTGTGACAAGCTATAGCAACCTAGACAATGGGGCTGTTTATAATAGAAGAAACAAACAGCAGATAGAGATGATGAAAGAATTTAAAAAAAGAAAACCGTAGCCACAGAAACAGTCCCATAATTCATGATGACAGCATCATCTCCTGTCTGGCCCATGCTGCCTGTGATAATCGAGGAGCAGCAGTGCCATGCTACCACCTTCATTGACGCACCTGTGGTTACATCGAAGGTAAGCCTTGCTGGGCTTGATTCAAGTTCACCTGAATTCCTAACCTTGTGCTCGGATGACCAAAACCCTTCTAAAATGTCTAACACCATTGCAAGTGTTCTGCCCTGCAGGCCGTGTCTCCCACGAGCCCACCTTGCTTCCGTCGTATTGGTTGCCTGATGCCGTTTCTTCTGGTGCCCATGGGAGCCAGCAGGCAAAGCCGGCCCCACTATAAGGCCAGTATCATAATCTCCTGTCTGGCCAATCAGCTGTACCTGCCTTGCTGCCCCGCCTGAGCCCTCCCCCTCTCCTCTAGACCTACTCACACGTTGCGATTTCGCCTCTCATGGAGCCTGGCTAGTTAACACACACCACTTCAGGTAAGAGCTGCTCTTATATTACTTTATGCATACCGTCTGCCTTATGCCGGAATGCTGCTCACCTTATCACCCCTGATGACAGTTTAGCTGCCCTGCTACACGCTTCAACCCCTGCTGCAGTGCTTTCAGCACAGCCACTGTTGCAGCTACATGCCAATCTACTCCCCATAAGTGGTGTTGTCTTTACCTGACATCCACTAGCATTATCCACCTTCCTCCCCATCTTGTTTCCTACCCCCTGCCTGCTGTACGCACCTTCCCATCTCCCCTCATCTCCCTCTTGTCTGCAAACTTAGGGCCTCCACGCAAAATCTCCCTAGTCAAGTCTGCTCTTCGAGACACAATCCGGGCCTTGCCTCCTATTCACTGCCTTGCTTGCCCCTCCTCCCACTCCCTCCCTCCCTCCTGCCCTCCCAATTCAGGCCAGAACCACTCTCAGGGTGTCCGCAATACCTAATTCCCCCATGCTCACTTCTGACGGAGAGTTCACCCTAGTTACACTGCCGAACCCAAGCAGTGACAAAACCAGCCCAGTTTTTCCCTTGCCAGTTAGACTCAGACCAGCCTCCACCCACCAGCCTCTCCCTGACAACAGCTCCAGAACCAGGCACGCCAAAGCCTACTATCTCCAGACCACTCGGCAACATATAAAAAGCCCAGCCATTGACTTCTAACCATTTATGGGCACAGACCGCCTCCATGAGCTATGCGCCAGAATCCTACTATCTCCTACGACCTCGCCTGGACCCACATATCCATTGGGATCAGCCAGAAACTCTAGGCTCCCCTTCTGCACGAAGCCCCTCCTGTTCCCTCCCTGCCCCCTGTCGCTCCACCACTGGCTCACTCTGCCTTTGAATTGGTTGATCACCATACGCTCTGCTGACACCTCAGCTCTTACTTCCTCTTCTCTTCAGATGCAATTGCCTAGGTTAAATCCTTTCTGGGATATCGCACGTCTAGAATATGATTTGGAATTTTGCTGGTGACTCCATTCCAGATCCTCTGGACGTTCCTCATGGTCTTGCCTGGCCCCACCCACTACAACACCTACACAAAGTCTCTGTTCTACATCATTGACCCTCTTGATATCAAATACACCAATTTTGCTGAGGATATGTAAATCCTCATCACGATCAGGGGCAACCACTCTGAGGACTGTTTGAGCATGAACAAGATCTACGCCACCACCCAAAACTGGATGGGGCCACTTACACAACGATAAAATCAAACTACTAATTGTGGTTTTCCCTTGTCGTCTCAGCAAGCTTGCCTCCACCTTCTCCTCTTTCTCCATTGATGGCACCTCCATCCCTGTCCTCAGACAATTCAAAATGCTGGGAGTTTATTTGGACGCTGAACTAAACACATTAACACCCTTGCATCCTCTACAGCCTACAATGCAAAATTAATTTCCATAACTAGGTAATTCCTGTTGCCAACCAACTGCCTCGCGCTTGCCAGTGCAATTGTCAGCAAGCTTGACCATTGAAATGTTCTCATAGGCACTTGGATGGCCAACCTAGCCAAGCTGTAACTTCCAGAACATAGCTCTTCAGGCTGCCCTGGGATTGTGCCAATCCAACCACATCTCTGCCTCTAGGCGCGAAGCCCACTGGCTACCCATAATAGCATGTATAGAGTTCAAAACTCTACCACTGACACATCGCTGCATTTACAATCTTGCCGCTAAGTACCTAAACAAGAGCATCTCTCAGAAACACCTCCTTCATGCTCTTCGCTCAGTCAATAACACCACTACTGCCATTCCACGATTCAAAAAGGCTAGGTCTGGAGGAGTTAGCACTGCCCCCTCAATCAGTAACTCTCCTCCCTCAAACATCAGAGATGAAACTTCCAACACTACCTTCAAGGAACCTTTGAAAACCTAGTTCTTCAATAAATACGATTACTGACACTCTGCTTCTGTACAAACAATCACAGCACGTAACATACCTTTCGTTGTGCAACAATCTTGCTTATTCTGTACAAACGCAGTGATCCCCTTCGGTTTGGATGTTACAAAAATGTTATAAATAAATGTTAAAAAATACCAAGAACTCTATACATGAAAAATATTAAACATTTTAGTAACCCATCAAAAACAATGCATTTGCTAGTTTAAGTTAAGCACTTACAGCATTTCATCAAACTTTAACCTATGCTATTGAATTGTTTTATTCCAATTAAGGTTGTTTTCATTAATATAGCATTTGGCAGGCTCTGTCACTGAGAAAGTTTGTGATGTGCTTTAGTTGGTGAATTCAGGTTGACCAATAACCAAGGGAAATAGGCATTTACATTATTTTTGTAAAGCAATCAGAGTTATCTAAGGATTGATATATTCCAAGTTCAGCTGCACGGCCATTGCTTAAAACAAAATCAACCAGAAAGAAACCATTGCTCGTTTTTTTGGTGACCTGCTCTAATTTTTAAAGTGAATACTAGCACTTCTTAGCAGCAGGTCTCAGATGTTTTGTGCTACTGTATTGCATGCCTGCACTTATGGGGAAGAACCACCATCTGTCAAGAAGCTAATACTGTGCTTATAATAGTACACACTTTTGAAAACTTAAAAAAAAAAAAAGATGTTTAAACCGTATGGGTGAACAATAAAAAATGCAAATGTTACAACCATTTAATCATGTACCACAAGTCAATATGGGCTTATCAACATTTTCAATGAAACTGTTTTTACTCAAGCCAAGTGCTGACACACATTCTATAAAGCAGCCCCCACCCCCAGCTGTCTGTTAGTGTGCTGGGTAACCTCTTTTCCATGGCAGAGAAACGCCCTTTGTAATGCGTCTGGGAAGCTGGGCAAGGTGCGAATAGCAGCCCGCCTGATTCTGCATGACAAAAGGCTCTGCCTTGCAGTTTACTCTGCTTCCAAGGTAACATCCTCTGCCCTGCCCCCACCTCCTCATGATTGTTGACCTCCAACTTCTGAATAGGAGCTTGGTAGCTGACGGTTTGGATGGAATTTGCTATTTTTATTTTGGCTATTTGTCCCGTGAGTGCATTCAAAACATGAAACGCATGTGCGTTATTTTGTATCAAGCCTGCAATCTGTGCTGTGAACTCCATCAGCACATGTGCGAGTGCTTATAGTGCGCACACACACATACTTGGCCTGCTATGCTATGCCAAAACCATAGACCTAGGCATAATAGTTAATGAATGTATTGTTTAATTTTTACATGTGCATTTTCTACTCTCCAGTATGCTAACTGAAGACGAAAGCAAACACACTAGAAGGAAAATTAAAGCTTTTCTTTACTGGGTGTTTTTACCTTTGCTCTGTTAGGGAATCAGTTTGTATATTGCTGCACTGGGATAGGTGGCATTACTTGACCTCGCAAAAGGCTTGTCTTGCACACATGTTCACGTGAAACGCTACAGCAGATCAAGCGCATTAACTCCGATTGCTCCTTAAGTTGATCTGAATGCAGGAGTAGGGAACCCAGAGTGTCCATATGAAACAAAGAAAACATTGGCAAAGCCAATAGTTCTGGTTTTGGAATAGGCATTAATGGGATGGTCTGTAAAAGTGATTGAAAGAGGGCTATAGAGGGAAAAAGGAGTAGTGAAAAGCAAGCAAAAGATTGTCAGTGAGGGAAAACGGGCAATGAGGGGCAACTAAAAGAGGAAAAATGAGCAGCAAGAAAAAGGGTCGAGGAGGAAGTGAAAAAGTGGAGCTCACAGGATTCGGTCTGCAGATATACAAATATAGAGTGGGAAGGTGCCAATGAACTGACAGAAATACATTTTAAAACTTAACACACAGCATTTCAGGAGATAGCCTAAGAATCATATCTACATAAATGTATGTAGATATGTAAGGCGCTTTGGATAAAAGTACTATATAAATATCAAATTATCATTATTATATCTCAATAGCTGGATCCAGTAGGAAACATTTGGAAAAGTAAAGTAGAATTTCCACCAATTCACCCAGTATTCAATTTAAAAAATGAGACAGCAGAGTCTAGTTAGGGGAGGGCTAGGATAACCTATGTGCTATTATTTCAACTCTGAATAACTCACTCTATTCCATGTGATATCTAAGAGGTGTTTTTCTACTGGATCCAGTTGTAGCAGAAGCCGCAATGTAAATTCAACTAATAAAATAAACTGACACCTGGAGCTTTTCTGATAGCTGTTCAGAAGTTATAAAAAATAATGTGAGCATCTAGCTCCAGTATACTATTAGAAAACATCTCAAATCATATTTCCACCAGCTGAAAAACATTGGGCATTGAGAGTTGGATAGGATATCTCAGGCTGCACGTCGGCTCCTAGTATGAACAGATGTTGCGTTTTGATTTTGAGAAATTAGGCTTTGAGTCAGATTAGACAAAAACAGGCATCTAAAAACATCAGAGTAAGTGCCAACCTGTGTGGTGTGTTTGCTACTGCAAAGCCAAGAATGATTCTCATGGGCTCGCTGCAAAGTACCTGGCTCCATGCCCATAACGACCAATATGAAGTGGTTCATAGAGGTAGTTGGCAGATCAAAGGATCACTGATGTTAATCCATACACTCTCAAAGGGCTCTCATAGTACTGGCAGTGCCACCTGCACTTGCCATATAACTAAACAATCTGAGAAGTCTTGCTGTGAATCTCTACCTGGATACTATCAGAAAATAAAAGTGAAGAGCAAATTTATCCAATATTTTCCTCACTCTGAAGTGTGCGGACAAGGGCAGCTAGAGAGGAAGCACCAACAGTAAGTTCAGGAGAGTCACCTGCCTCCAGTGTGCAACTTCTGTGGTTTGCTGTTCATTGGGAGAAGGAACTATTTGTGATTATTCAGAGCCTTCCTAAACTTTTACAAAAGTGCCTTTCTCATACATCTCTGCTTCTTTGCTTCTCCCCGTAACGTCCCCAAAGTCTGAGTATGCAGGCACATGTATCCTGCTCTCACTCTGAGCATGGTGCGCACCAAATCTTATCACACTAATCACACTAACCAGAAAACAATGTCAGACAAACATATTTAAGACTCCATTACCTTAACTTGTAATGAAGCTCCTGTTCACCTTGTCAGCCTTGAGTCACTAGAGCATCCAAAGGAAGCAAACCATCTTCCTCTTCATTAGCAACCTATGCAGCTATCCTTGGTTCCTCTAAAGACAGAAGGCCACTGACTAGGTCACAGACGACTTTGTGCTTTGCCAAGCAGGGTACATATGATTTTCAAGGTCCAATCCTTTGGAGCAGATATCCTTTGTGTCATTATTTAAATTATGTTAATGGTTGGCAAGATTTGCACTTTGACAAGGAAGCAAACAGGACATTAAGGCAATCCCATGTAAGGGTGTCTTCACCTAGCTCAATGACTATGTGGATAATGGTGAGTCAGAGTATGGGGTAAATATATGAAAATGATATTCATAACAGATTTACATTAATAAATATAATGCACATTTAGGCATTGCATCATTGGTTACATAACTCCATACCTACAGTTGTTTAACTTATTTTCTGCGTGGGCAGAGAGGTCTGACAAGGCTTAGAGGTGGTTAGGGATTTCCCTTTACTGGCGAGCAGATGACTCGAGATTTCCATCTTAAATACTTACACAGACTTAACAGCTTAGATGTCGATGGGGGGAGTGCATGCTATTAAGGGGCCACTACAGGAAATGAGCAGTCGTGGGAGATAGCACAGATGGAGGGGAATGTGACTAGAATGCTTGTATAGGGTTAGAGCATAGAACATTTGAGCACAAAAGAAATGGGATTGGGATTCAATCAGGCAATGGGGAGGGAGCAGGTTGGCCATTGATGGATTTAAAGACAAGAATCTCATTACAAGTATGGCGGTGCAGCAAAAAAGTGGTGGTAACGGAATTACTGCCTCTTTTCCGATTCCGCCATACTACGAGTTTGACCCTGCATTGGAGGATTTACCTCCAGCATCGTGCTGGAAGTAAATCCTCCCACTTTCCACCACAAAACAGCAAACTCAGCAGACTTACCATGGCAGTAATTCTGCCAGCAGTAATTTCGCCAAGATCCATGGGGATTAACACTGCTACCATTCCTTGTAATCCGGTAGTAAATCCACCAGACCAAGTGGTGTTAACAATAATTCCATTGGGTGGTATTACAGCAGATTTACCACCAGAATACCGCCCAACTCGTAATGAGGACCAAGGAGTGGTAGAGCTAATAAGTGCAAAGCCGAACAGAAGAAAGATCAGTCTGGCTGCTAACTCTCAGGGTCCCAGACCCTCTTTAACTTTCATATGGGTGTGGGTCCCAGACTCACAATGTTCTCTTGAAATTACTTGGTTTACTATCCTGCCAAACTTGTGCTCCTTTCCTTAGTGTGTCTGTGTTATTCAGGGACCCAGACCCTCTTTCGCTCTTATTCTTATGTGGCTGTGAGTCCCAGACTCACTAAGTGCAGTTGTAACTGCTTGGGTTACTATCATGCCAAGTTTACGCTCCCTTCTGCACTTTCCCATTTTCTCTCAGGGTTCCAGACTCTGTCTTCCTATGGGTGCATGTCCCAGACTCCTATAGTTGCAATAGCTTGGTTCACTCTCCTGCCAAGTAATTGCTCCCTTCTGTGCTTTCTCTGCTTCTTTCAGGGTCCCAGACCCTCTCACACTCTTGTTCCTGTTGCTCTCCGACACCTGTTTCTCTGGTGTGTGTCTTCCAGGCAGTGGCGTTTCTGTTTGGGGCTCTGGTAGAATTTGGTCACTTGCCTCGGTCAGCAGCATGTCTGCAGGTCAGTTTCTTTTTGGTTTCTTGATGGTGGCCACTCTGCCAGTCCCTTCCATCTGCGTGGGACAGGGCTTCACTTCCAGACAGCTTCTGAAGCTTCGGGACACCCAGAGGTTTGTTTGGGTAGCGCACAAAGGAGCTTCTTCTTCTCTGCCTGTTTTCTCGCTCCCACTCAACTCTGTGCACTGGGTCTCTTACTTCAGATCCAGGTACGCTGGGTCAGCGTCTGCCCAGCTTACTTGCTCAACGACTGCTCTCGATTCCTCCCTCTCTCTGGGTGGTGCAGTGGTCCACAGCCACTTCGGCTACTGCACAGGACTCCTACAGGGAGGGCTGAAAGACTGCTTCCTGATTCTTTCATCCTTTTCTACTCTGTTTGAACCAATAAGTAGCCGGCAACCACTAGACCACTCATTATGGCCCTTAAGAGTAATCTTCATGGTTTTGTTATTCCGCCTCATCTCATTATCTATCTTTGAACTCTCCATAGGGTAGAATAGGATCTTCTTCATCTCAGTACTTGGTAATGAGGCTCTATCAAGGTAGTTGCTGTTCTTCCTCATCCCAGTACTTTTGAAGGGGACTTAGTTCTCAATCCTTCCGACAAACGAGGGAAGATTGGTACAGAAGTGAAGTGACCAGGGGAGGAGTGTGTGTGGGATGGTGATGTATTATCAGAGGCCTTATTTGGGTCTGACCTACTAGGTTGTTTGACTTCACAATAGAAAATATTGGCATGTACTACGAACAGGGAAGGAGAGTTTGGATTGGGGAAGGAGGGAAAGTCTAATGCAGCAGAGGAATACCACATTCGCTGGGAATGGTCGTCCCTAATCCCATAAGGGGTTTCCCCTCCCATCTGCTCCTCCCCCGGTACTCCACCCTCAGGGGGACTATTGTATTGTGGATGTGCCACCCTTACCCTGTGGGAAAGGTCCCCATCTAGGGGCATAGGGACGACATCCATAGGTTCGTCACAGTCTTCATCTCTAGTACAAGACAGAACCTAGATAGCAAGTGCCAATAATCCATATCTACTAAACTGGGGTTAGGTATGCCCTCGTTACGGAGGAGGTGCTTTTCTACATGAGAGAGAGGGACAGCCTCAGGGCCACAAGAAACCTTTAAAAAAACTTGACACATCAGAGAGACACTGAGTCTTTCTTATCGATCTGTGACAAATTGAAAACCATCCTAGAGGATCTTAGCGTTCACCATCCTTTATCAGTATCATCACAAACAATTCCTTTGGGACTTCATTATTAGCACAGATGTTCCCTGCGAGGACTTTATCATCATCACAACATTAAAACCAATATCATGATTTACAACTCTATCAGGACTTCAGAGTCATCACACACCATCTCTGTGAGCACTACACAATGATCATACAGCATCTGCTGTTGGGGTTTCAACATCATCCCTCTCTTCATTATTATCACACAACGTTCCTGTACAAACTTCAATATCATCACAGATAGTCAGCAGACACCATATTTTCGCAGACTTTAGCATTACCCTTTTAGGGCTTCATTTTCATCTAATGACTAATACCATCCTTGTGGTGATTTGGAATAGCCCAATTTGACCGAAAGAAATTACTGTATGGCCTAGTTGACCAAATTTAGGCTGTACGAAATGATCGTACAATCAGAAATTCGGTCAACTAGGCCATACGGTTCCATTATAGCAAACAAGGAGAATGGGGGTTGCAGGGGCATCCCCCGCTCTCCTTGCTAACTATAATGGGAACGGGGTTGCGGGGGTGTCCCCCTCTTCTTGGACATTGTAAGGGACCATGCAGCATCAGTTCCGACCCGCGTTGCAGAGACAGAACTGACGTTGCAGGGGAGTAAGAGGAGCTCTGGCAGATGGCACTAAGGTAAGTAGGGAAGGGGGGGTGGATAAAGGGCTGCTGGCAGGCCAGGGATTGGCTTGTTTGGCCAAAGGTCAAATAGATTTGCAGCAAAATCGACTATGGTCAATTCCACCGTGAATATATTGATCTCGGTCAAACAACCCATATCTGGTGACTTCAATATCATTACACTTCTCATGGGAATTTCATTATTACATAACTCCATTCCATCAAGTCTTCAATGTCATCATAAAGCATACTTGTGAAGATTTAAATGTTCCACACACCATCTTGGACAACGTATCTCACGCCATCCCTTTACAGACTTTGAAATCATCAAAGATCATCCTGTAGGGGCTTCATTATTGTCTTATCATCATAAACCATACTTTCTCGGCCATCACATAATCTCTTTATATAATCCCAGAATCCATGTGGAAGGTTCTAATTCAAATCACACCTTCAGCCCTTGGTGAACCTAAATATCATACCACAGAAGCCACATGAAAATGACTGTAACATTGCCAACCCTCTCACACAGAGTTTAAATAAAAGCACCAATATTCAAGGAATTCCGTATCATTCAAACAACCCCTGTGTGGACTTCAAAATCATCAGACCTTGACATCATCAGTCATTAGTGTTTTGAAGACACCAATATCATCACCGCTCCCCAGCACCTAGGTGACTTTGATATCTTCAAACCTCATCCTTATTTTAATAAATTATTTTTATTTACCTACATGCTGTGTTGGTTACAAAAGGAAATTTAGCAACATAGAGAAATTATAAAATGTTCAGTAAATTCTGCAGCTCATGATATCATTAAAAATGTCTTAAACTAGTGTGCCTTCATAATCAATATGTGTTTACTTGCATCTGTTCCTTACACTGAAGTCCTGTTGATGGCCAGCATTGGTGAAGCAAAACGTTTTGGCTCTTGTATGGGCATTAAATAGACATTGACCAGGCACTGTCATAATATGTTAAAGGATATTTATACCGCGCACTATCACCACCGGAATGGTCCTCTGGCACTCTGGAGGATCTAAAAGATAAAAGGGGGTCAGTTGGGGTACGTTAGTAGGACAAAGTTAGGAGAAAGAGCAGGGAGCTTTGATGTGCTGTTGGCAGGTTCAGTTCGGTTAACACTGTTCGCTGAGCTTTTTGGTGTGGTATCCCGTCGGTATCCGTTGTGTGCTGTTGTGTAGCTATGTGTGGTTTGTTTGTTGTTGTAGTGAAGTGCGTGTGGGATGCTGTTGTTTAAGAGGTATGGTTGTGTGTAGTTAGAGTTTGAGATGTGTATGCAGAGGGGTGAGGTTTTAGTAGGGTTGGTTATTAGCATTGTTGTCTGAAAAGAGGCACACTCGTTTTGTGTGTCTTCCAAGGTTTAGATAAATGTCTTCCTTACAGTGATCTTGTTTTCGGGATGACACAAAGCTGTCCCAAGCCTCTCTGTCCATATTTCATGCTAGTCTGTCTCTACAATTCTATCGCCGTTGTTACTCAGGCCAGCCCTCCCATACCAAATTGCCAACACCATTTGCCATCTGTTGTCATTCTATGGCCCAATAGCACCATTATGGCAGGGTCTGCAAAATGCCTTTCCCATGCCAACATTAATGTCAACACTGTTGGCTTTGCCAGTGCTTGTTTGTGAATGTTGTGCTGCTGCTATAGCCAACACTTAACCTGCATGCTATTCTGTATCACCCCACCTAGCAGTTGCTACATGCTGAAGCTTAAAAGATGAAATAACTACTAGCCCTCACGGAGAAGGACAGGTTTCAGTATGAGCAAATTCATCACTGGCTCACATCCCCCAGAATTATGAAGGCGCTGACAAGGGACCTAACCCCCTTTGAGACCTATATACTAACCCAAACGGGAGAAAAGAAATTCGTCTCATCTCTTTACAAATTCATCAATGTCCAAGAAGAAAACATCACATGGTACTACATGAAAAAATGGGAAATCACGTTAGGGAAACATATCCCGAGCACGCAATGGACGTACCTGTGGCACATCATTCCCAAGTGGACGCGAGCAATTCAAACAAAGGAAGCATGGATCAAGGTGATGATCCAATGGCATCACACTCCGGAAAGGCTACACAAAATGTTCCCGACAACCCAAGATAGCTGCTGGAGGGGATGTGACACAGTGGGCACCTGGAGGCATATCTGGTGGGACTGTCGGGAACTACAACAATTCTGGACGGAAGTGAAAGACAAGATGCAGGAAATGTTCATGGGAACGGACAACCTAGAAGAAGAAGTTTGGATGTGCGGAATGTGGGATCCCAAAGATAGAACTCTAAACAAGACACAAAAACGAAACTTTATGGGGTTCCTCATAGCGGCCTGGTTGGCAATAGCACAAAAATGGAAACAAAAGACCCCCCCAACGACGCAAGAATGGCTCCACAGGATATGGACATATGTAACGATGGAAAGAATAACGTATAACCTACAACGGAACAGACAGCGATTCGCTACAGACTGGGGACACACCATAGAATACCTGCAAAGTGATTACATGCTCCAATGGTGCCCACATAACATTCGTATCTTAGATATGTTCACAAGCTAAGCCCGAAGCAAACATGGGACAGTAGGAACTGCAGAGAAACCAATACCGGTGGGGAGGGAGGGGGGCGGGAAGGGGAAGTTGGGGACAATGTTGTGTCCCGATGTTAATGCCTAAGAAATGTCAATAAAAAATCCATTATAAAAAAAAAGATGAAATAACATTTTCCTGCAGTGCGCCTCTGACCTACCATTGTAAATCAGAATGCTTGATACAGTAATTCAGCTGTGTGTACATCAGCGTGTACAATTCTCTAGGCCTTCAGCATGTGAAATTTCAAGTAAGTAAAGTAAATTCTATTTTGTATTTACACAATTTAAAAAAGATCAATGAAGGTGAAATATGCTGGTGGGTCCTTGATGCAGATGTCTTGATTTGGTGCCAGGCATCACGATCGCTCCCTGAACGGTGTCTCGTCGCTCACGCTCATCCGGTGTTCCACTGTTTGGACCTTGTCGATGTCCCTTGGTGGAGAAAGCCTTGAAGCTCATGGCAAGCTGTTCTCTCAGGTGATCCTGGTCCTTTTCTGAGATCAGGGAGTATCTAAAGTCCAAGGTATTCAAATCCAGTACCGTGTCAGATGGGCTGGTAGCAACACCTGCTGGGGCTACGGAAGGGGTCAGGTGTAACTGTATGATGATGGTGCACCCTGGTAATCAAATGGTCCTATTGGCCACATTAATGACCAATACCTTGATGGTCTACAGGTCCATGCTACCCATTGTCACCAGGGTCTCCTGTACTAGTAAACCCACTGGGATCTCCCCACATTCCAGTGCCTCCATCAGCCGACATCTTGGGCGTTTCTTCCCGCTGAGTCACACTCTGGCAGGAACCCCACACTGTGATGTGTGCCAGGATTGTGATCTACCCGAACCAGTTGTTGCCAACATCTCCAACGGGTCCATCAGGTAGAGTTCTAGACTGAATATCTATCTGCAAGCATGCCTACTGGCACATAGGGTGCATGGACAATGTGCTGACATGTCGTGGTTCAGCCATCTTCCGGCATAGTGCAGCCAATGCATTGAACATCGAGGAATTGGTTCTAATCAGCACCAGTGAGTGGGTTCCTCACTCTGGTTGCTGTACAACAAAACCATGGAGACGATGGAGGTGCTGACTCCAGCTACATTGCATGGACATTGCAGCCTGCATCAGAGGTTCGCCAGATATTTGCAGGAGTGGTCTCTCTTGCAGAGGAGGATCAGTCCAGTCAAGGGATCCAATGGGATATCAGTTAGGGGTTTTCTATAGAACCATGCATACACAATGGTCATATGTGAGCCACTTTGCAGTAGCGTTTGTGCCTGCTGGTAACTGTCACAGTGGCTGGTGGTCATGTGAGCCCTTTAAGTACTCCCCAAAGTGTTCCAGTGCTGCTTTTGATGGTAGTTAGATTACAGGTGATCTACCTCTCAGGTGGGCTAGCCAGTCTGGGTGGATGCTGGTTCTCAGATGGCCTGCCCACCAGTGGTGCCACTGCAGCTTTGGACCTGTCTGGTGGCACAGACTTGCAGTTATCTGTCTTTACACTGTCAGTGCATAATAATTGTGAGGATTCAGTTGCTCCCCCTTCTGGTCTTCACTGGCGTTTCCCACCATTGCACATGTTGGAATGTTCAAGGCCTGGAACTTCTCTGCAACTCAGATGTGATCTGGTGGGTTTGTGCACATACAGAAAGTGCTGCTCTGCTGTCCGCACCTTTGGCAGAACTGCCCGGACTGCAGCGGTGCTGTTCACTGTTGGTACTTTTGGGGCAGCCGTGGCTTGAAGAGCTGGCATTTCCTCTCCTGGGAGGATAGTGTAGAGTCTCTTCCAAGCTCTGGTAGCATGGGTGACCCTAAAGGCAGTATCCTGGCTGGTGCCCTCTGCAGCTGCATCACCAAGAGGATCTGATGCAATTTCACCACTTGATGTCTCTGGTCATATCCTGGGGCTGTGTAAGGAGACACTAGTTGACTATACACTGTGCCTTTCATCTCTCCTTCCGGGCCAGTTCATCAAAGAAAGGTGGTTTCGGGATCCGTTCTCAGAGTCGTAGCTGCAGAAGCAGCAGCAGCACTGATCTTGCTACACACATTACGTGTTGCTGCCTGACCAGTTTCAGGTTGTTTGGCTCAACCTCCTTCTGCTTGAAAGCCAGCCGCAGAATCGGTTCAGTTCTGGCCAGATATTCTGAAAGACTCTCACTGTGTTGGAGGTGGTTGGTATAATACTTAAATGTCAGCTCTGCATCGGACTCAGTGGCTCCAAAGACTCCATCCAGCATGTAAAATGTCCTTTGATGTGGGGTTTGGGTGTGTGGCAAGACATCAGAGACTCTCAAGAGCGCAATGCCTTGTCTCCCTGTCAGGAGCTCACCAGTCATGGATTATCTGGTTGGTCTGGTTCACCCTTAACCGATATTCCTCTTCACATCTCTGGGTCAGTTTCTCACCTGAGAAGGGTCTCAGACAGATATAGTGTCCATGTTCTGCTGGTATCATGATAACCTCATTCAACATATGCTTGAAAACATTCGCCATGGAGGAAGCGTTCAGTATAGTGCCTCTATCCTCTGGTGTAGAACTGGTGCATGCTACACCCAGGTGTTCTAGGGTTGCTTGTGGGTGCAGCTATGATGGCACCTACAGTGGTCACTGCAGGGTGAATGCATGCAGTGTTGGTCAAGGCAGGGCAAGGCTTGAGCTAGGCATAGCTGGTGTGGATGATAGGCTAGCCTTTAACACTGGCCAGATGTTTAATGCCCAAAGAGGATAGGACACTATTGAGTCACACCTGTGGAAGGTAAGGGGCAATGTCTCAGGGTCAAATTTCTTAGGGCCATGGCAGACCAGGATGCTGGTCCCTGCTAGGCCAAGGTCTTTACCCAGGCACTTGACCTAGCCTGTGAGGGACTCAAGGGACTCTAGGGACTCTAGGGACACCGTAATTTTGAGCACCTGTTGTAGGGGTGTGCTGCATGCGACATCACCTATAATGAATTAATGGTCAGTCTTAAACCCCTCACGCTCAGCCCAGCTGGCTAGTGGAACCTGATTTCTGAAGATAGTGCCTGTCTACCTGCTGTGGTGGTGAATCACAATTATTACAACAATATAAACAAACCCCTATCCACAAATGTGCACAAAAAAACTATATGCACGAAAGAAAAATGGAAACGTACACTAGAAATATGTACACTAACCCCGAGAAGAGAAAGGGTAGGTATGCCTACGTCAGTAAGTAGGGTAGGATAGGTATAGGCACACCAGAGGTGACCTCAGCAGTGCCTCCAAGAAATGTAAGGGGGGTGATCTTGCCGCGCTCCACCCATGTATCCCCATAAGGTTTGGTGGTGAAGGTCATAATGGCTAGCTTCCAAACCAAATTTTCCCCCTTTTGTCTCCTGATAGGGGGAGCAAGGGACTGGATGCTTAGGGGCACAAGATATTAACTACGGGCATCCTTGCCCTGAAAGCACTAAATACATCCTGCACCTTGGCCAAGTTATATTTTGAATTTTAGGCTGTGGTCTCTGAAGCAACAACAAATCTCCTAAATGGAGAGGTAAGGGACAGCTTCAACATGCCGGTAAAGGACAGTCGTGAATTTCATGCTAAATATATGGGCACAAGAAGTAGGTGAAATGTGGCAGAAGTTTGGCATAAATGTAAAGGATTCACCTCTAGCTAACAACTGGAGGTAAATCTGCTGACTTTCTACCCATTTTCAGTGAAATTACTGCGGCGGAATTACTGATGCAGTAATTCTGCCAAAAATGCCCCATAGAGTCCAATGGACTCTGAAAAAATGGGAACATACTCCGCCACCACCACTTGTAATCCAGTGGTAAATCTGCCAGACCAAGTGGCAGTAACGGTAAGTCCAGTGGATTTACAGACAGAATACCGCCCAACTCGTAATGACCCCCATTGTCAGGTGAGATTTCGTTTGATTTCTGATTTGGTCATGTACTAAGCAGAGCTTGATATGATATATTTTATTTGTATCGCGCTCTTACACGGGTGTTTCAGAGCGCGACTAGGCAAGGGACGGGAAACAAGGGAGAACACAAAAACAACAACGATCTTACGAGGCCCAGTGACATTGAGAACGCGCAAGTGCATGGGATGGGGAAAAGGGAGAAAGTGCATGGAAGGGGGGGAGTGGAAAGTGCACAGCAGAGGAGAGTAGATAAATAAATAATTAATTTTAAAAAAAATAGAAAGGAGGCAATAAACAGTGAGCCGGCAAGTGCTGTGTTTATGGCGAAAGACTGGGTAAGTCTGATAAGTGCAGAAAAGAAGAAAATGGGGTGGGGGGGCTGTATGGGTACAGATACAGTCCATCCAGTGCAAGGGGTGGCCGGGAGGCAGTGCAGGAGGGCGGCAGGGTGAGCAGGTACCTGGACCCAGAGGAAAGAGGATGGCCAGGTGCACAGTGCCAAGAGAGAGCGGGTCAGCAGGGGAGAGGGGGAGAGAAGGCAGAAACAAAGAGGTAGGTCTTTAGGTGCTTCCGGAACCGGAGATGGTTCTCCTCAAGTTTTAGAGTGGCAGGGAGGCTGTTCCAGAGGGAGGCCTCAGCCGAAGATAGAGATCTACCCCCAGCTTGTTTCTGTGAAAAACGATTAACCCGGAGGGAGTTAGAGGTAGAGGAGCAAAGAGCTTGAGAGGAGAGGTATTTGCGGAGGGATAGCTGAAGATATTTTGGACCCAGGCCCCAGAAAGCATTGTGGACAATGCAGAGGGTTTTGAATTTAATCCTTGCATCCACCGGGAGCCAATGGAGAGATTTCAGAGCTGGAGAGATACGATCCCAGGGCTTGAGGCCAAGGACAAGTCTCGCAGTCCTGTTCTGGATAAATTGCAGAGGGCGGAGAGTAGAGGCAGGTAGATTTAGAAAGAGGCTGTTACAAAAGTCCAACTAAGAGAGACCCAGAGCTTGAGAGACAGTGAGCTTCTGAGGGAAGGAGAGGAAAGGCAAAGTACCTCTGAGGAGGTGCAGTAGGAAGTTTGACTTTTTTTTGATGTAACGTTACCGTTACATGAGTTCAAGTTAACATAAAACACACTCGGGCATATAAATATTTTTTAAAATTATTTCAACAACTTCACAAAACCTCTCTTTTACTTCCTTGAAGCATTATATATCTGTAAGGCATGTAATGTCAAAGAGTCCACATATGAAAACTTTAATATAATTATACATCTTCATTAAGGAGACTTCAACATCATCACACACTATCCATGTGAGGAATTCAATATCATCACATATCATCCCTGTGGGGACCTCACCATCAGCACACACCATCCATGTGAGGACTTACACTAGAAATATGTACACTAACCCCGAGAAGAGAAAGGGTATGCATGGCTAGGTCAGTAGGTAGGGTAGGATAGGTATAGGCACACCAGAGGTGAGCTCAGCAGTGCCTCCAAGAAATGTAAGGGGGTTGGTCTTGCCGCGCTCCACCCATGCATCCCCATAATGTTTGGTGGTGATGGTCATGATGGCTAGCTTCCAAACCAAATTTTCCCCCTTTTGTCTCCTGACAGGGGGAGCAAGGGACTGGATGCTTACGGGAACAAGATATTAACTACGGGCATCCTTGCTCTGAAAGCACTAAATACATCCTGCACCTTGGCCAAGTTATCTTTTGAATTTTGGGATGTGGTCTCTGAAGCAACAACAAATCTCCTAAATGGAGAGGTAAGGGACAGCTTCAACATGCCGGTAAAGAAGGACAGTTGTTAATTTCATGCTAAATAAATGGGCACGGTGAAGTAGGTGAAATGTGACAGACGTTGGGCAGAAATGTAAAGGATTCACCTCCAGCTATGAACTGGAGGTAAATCTGCTGACTTTCTACCCATTTTCCACAAAACTACTGCAGCAGAGTTACTGTTGCAGTAATTCTGCCAAAAATGCCCCATAGATTCCAATGAACTCTGAAAAAATGGGAACATACTCTGCCACCACCACGTGTAATCCAGCGGTAAATCTGTCAGACCAAGTGGCAGTAATGGTAAGTCCAATGGATTTACAGACAGAATACCACCCAACTCGTAATGACCCCCATTGTCAGGTGGGATTTCGTTCGATTTCTGATTTGGTCATGTACTAAGCAGAGCTTGATGTAACATTACCATTACATAATGCCTCCTGGGTAGCTACCCCAGGCTAGCCAAACTTAAACATGCTGTGAAATTGATGGACCTGTTGTGTATAACAGCCAAGAGGACTATCGCCATGGCGTGGAAAAAACCTGCGGGTCCGAGCTGTAAAGCCTGGCGCATCGAACTGGAAAGGTGGGCAAATGCTGAAACCAAAGCCTGGGAAGACAGCATAGCCAGATCCACCGAAGAATCAAGCACGGCACTGGAGGCATGGAAAGACACTATGGCTAAAATATTTCGATCCTCTGATGATAAACCCCCTTGAATAATGAACTCGAACACCCTACCGACCCACTGAAACGAATAAACATTGGAATACGGCCCCCCGTCAACCAGGCCATCCCAGAAGGATTCCCGATGGCCCCCCAAAGCCGTGCCAACTGCCCACCCCCCCCTCCGAAGACGGACTAACCTCCAGCTAACCCCCATAAGGAGACAGTTAATGTTTTTATGTTGTATTAATGTTGTTAACCTTTGTGAATGTAATGGCATGTTACCTGCAAGTAAGTCAGTCAGCCTGAGCTAAAGACCTGACCAATGAAAATGTGTAATGCATATAACCACAATTGCCAATAAACAAATTTTAAAATAATAACATTACCATTACATGAGTTCAAGTTAACATAAAACACACTCGGGCCTATAAATACTGTCTTAAATTATTTCAACATCTTCACAAAAATTCTCTTTTACTTCCTTGAAGCATTATATATCTGTAAGACATGTAATGTCAAAGAGCCCACATATGAACATGTTAATATCATTATACATCTTCATTAAGGAGACTTCAACATCAATACACACTATCCATGTGAGGACTTCAATATCATCACATATCATCCCTGTGGGGACCTCACCATCAGCACACACTATCCATGTGAGGACTTCAATATCATCACATATCATCCCTGTGGGGACCTCAACATCAGCACACACCATCCATGTGAGGACTTCAATATCATCACATATCCCTGTGGGGACCTCACCATCAGCACACACTATCCATGTGAGGACTTCAATATCATCACATATCATCCCTGTGGGGACCTCAACATCAGCACACACCATCCATGTGAGGACTTCAATATCATCACATATCATCCCTGTGGGGACCTCACCATCAGCACACACTATCCATGTGAGGACTTCAATATCATCACATATCAACCCTGTGGAGACCTCAACATCAGCACACGCCATCCAGTTGGAGGATTCAATATCATTGCATTCCTTCTCTATGGGACCTTGAGCATAATTACATACTATTGATATAATATGATATGGCATTTATAACGCGCCTATACACAAGTGTTTCAAGGCGCGACGAGGCAAGGGGGGGAACAAAGGGAGGACAGACAACGATCCTACTAGGCCAGGTGTCATTCAGATCGCGCAAGTGCATGGGAAGGGGGGAAAGGAAAAGTGCGAGGGAGGAAGGGAGAGGGGAAAGTGCAGTAAATGGGAAGTGGAATAAATAAGATAAATAAATAAAACACATAAAACAGGCAAGTGCAAGGAAGTGCAGACAAAGTGCTGGAAAGGGGACTGAAGGGATACAGAAAACGGTCCCCACGTGCAGAGGTTGCCAGGGAGGCAGTTCAGGTGGGCAGTTGACAGGGCCTGGGCCAGAGATCAGAAAGGGTGGCCAGGTAACCAGTGCAATTTCAGTCAGGAATTCAGCAAGGGAGGGGAGGAGAGAAAGCAGAAGCAAAGAGGAAGGTTTTGAGGTGTTTCCGGAACCGGAGGTGGTTCTCCTCGAGTTTCAGGGAGGCACGAAGGCTGTTCCAGAGAGGCCCCTGCCGAAGAGAGTGATCTGCCACCAACTCGTTGCTTGGAGAAGCGACTGACCCTGAAGGAGTTGGAGGCAGATGAGCGAAGAGCTCGAGAAGGAAGATATTTAGGAAGAGAGAGTTGAAGGTATTGCGGCCCCAGACCCCAGAAGGCCTTGTGTACAATGCAGAGGGTTTTGAATTTAATCCTCGCAGCCACTGGGAGCCAGTGCAGAGATTTCAGTCCTGGAGAGATACGATCCCTGGGCTTGAGGCCAAGGACAAGTCTCGCAGTCCTGTTCTGGATAAGTTGCAGAGGGCGGAGAGTGGAGGCAGGAAGATTTAGATAGAGGCTTTTACAGTAGTCCAGCTTGGAGAGGACCAGGGCTTTGGAGACAGTGAGCTTCTGGGAGCAGGATAGCAAAGGAAGAATACCTCCAAGGAGGTGCAGCTGGTAGTGTGACCTCTTAGAGACGTCAGAGATGTGAGGGGAGAAGGAGAGTGCAGAGTCGAAGATGACCCCAAGGTTTTTTGCCTTGCAGGTGGGAGAGGGAGGAGGGCCAAGAGAGGCCGGCCAGAGAGCTGCAGGGAAGGAGGGAGTGGGTGTGCCGATGAGTAGAATCTCAGTCTTACTGGCATTAAGGCAGAGGTCGTTGGCGGCACACCAATCCTGGATGGCAGACAGACAATCGGAGATGAGGGAAGGAGAGGAGGAGGCCGAGGGTAGCCTGAAAATGAGCTGGGTATCATCCGCATAGCACTGAAAGTTGGGACAGAGAGCGGTGATGCGGTGTGCAAGGAGTGCCAGGTATTGGTTGAACAGCCAGGGAGAGAGGTTAGATCCCTGGGGGACACCACAGGTAGAGAAAAAGATGTCAGAGAGGAAGGACCCAAGTTTGACCGGGCAGGGTCGGTCGCAGAGGAAAGAAGTCAGCCATGCCAGAGCCTGACCAGTGATACCCAGGTTGTCACGGAGACGGTTGAGCAGGATGGCATGGTTGACAGTGTCAAAGGCAGAAGAGAGATCAAGCAGGATAAGAACGCAAGGGGTGTTAGAGTCGAGGTTGGAGAGCAGGTCTTCACGGATGTTCAGGAGAGCAGTTTCCGTACTTCTGGCAGCTCTGAGGCCAGACTGATTGTCATGAAGACAACCAACAGATTCAGTGTGGAGATTCAGTTGGGAGATGGCCAGTTTCTCCAGGAGCTTGCCCAGGAAGGGAGTTATGGAGATTGGGCGATAGTTAGCCGGGCAGGAGGGGTCGGCAGAGGGTTTCTTAAGAAGAGGGTGCACAAGGGAGTGCTTCAGGGGGGAAGGGAAGACTCCAGTGGCGGAGGAGTGATTGCAGAAATCCGCCAGGGCAGGAGCCAGGGAGTCAATGTGATCCTTGATAGTTTTGGAGGAACAGGGGTGAACCTGTTTCGACGAGACTTTCATAGATCGGACTTGTCTAGAAACCTTGTCTGGAGAGAAAAGGGGAAAGGTAGGGAAGGAGGGAAAAGGGGTGGCAGCAGAAGGGCCAGAGGAAGAGCAGGGAATAGCGGGAGGGGGATGAGAGGAGGAGAGTGAGGACAGGATGTCCTGAGTTTTAGAAATGAAGTGAGAGGCCAATGCCATGCAGAGGGCTTGGGAAGGGACAGGAGAGGTAGAGACTGCGGCAGGATTGGCCAGTTCCTTGGAGATTTTAAAGAGTTCAGCCGAGTTGTTAGATGCCGCAGAGACCAGGCTTGGATATGAGCTCTCTTCTTGGTGAGGACGGAGAGCCGGTATTGCCTTTGCAGCAGGCGGCAGGCCAGTTTGTCAGAGGATGAACTTGAAGCACAGCATTTCCTCTCGGCAACCCTGCACTTGCGTTTTAGGCTGACGAGGTCTGAGTCATACCAGGAGTTGCACTTGGCTTTGGGCTTCAGGCGGATTCTCATGACAGGGGCAAGGATGTCAAGAGTATCAGATATAGCAGAGTGGAGAGGGCTGTGTCAGGGTGAGAGTCAGCCAGGGGGGGAGGAGGAGGTGAGAAGGTGGCAGCGAAAGCCTCAACTGACACGCGCTTCATGGGTCGGGTGACCGAGAAGGTGGGTGGCAGTGACGGAGGTGGCTTGGCCTGCGGGTTAGGGAGGGTGAGGTGGGAGGATAGGAGAAAGTGGTCACTCCAGGAGAGAGGAGTGGAGAGAGGGATGGAGAGGGGAAGGTCTGAAAAGATCAGAACATCGAGAGTGTGCCCTGCAGAGTGAGTCAGGCCAGAGGGGAGAATAGTGAGTGAGAGAGAGTCGCAGAGGTCACGAAAGAGTTCAGAAGGGGAACAGGAGGCATCCAGGTGGATGTTGAATTCTCCGAGAAGGAGGAGTTGAGTGGTTGAGGCCAGGAGTGAGGAGGAGAGGTCTGCCCACTCAGAGAGGAAGGAAGAAACCTGACCAGGTGGCCGATAGATAGTAGTCACAGTAAGGGAATGGCTAGGCGAGAGAGGGAGCCTACAGACGAGGCATTCAAAAGAGGAATGATAGAGGCAGGAATCCACTCAGGGAAGATAAGGGCTACGCCCCCACCAGATCGGTTGGGCCTGGGCACGGAGAGGATCTTGTAGCCATCAGGTAGGAGCGTGTCAAAGCTGGTGACAGAGCTGGCCGTAAACCATGTCTCAGTGAGACCGAGGACATCGAGGTCAAGTTCTTCAAGAAGGCGGCAGATATCAGAGGAGTGTTTGACAGCGGAGCAGGAGTTAAGAGTGGCAATGTGGAGAAGGTTGCCCTCCTTGAAGGATTTCCGGGGAGGGGTACAGATCAGAGGTACACCCTGCGGAGGTGTAGAAAGCTCCCGAGAGGGGGCATTGAGAGAGTGGGGAAGGCAAGGTAGCCAAGGAAAGGGGGGAGGGGACAGCAGGAGAAGAAAGGAAGTTGATGAGGCGCGGAAAGCATCTATCAAAGAGATGAAGGTTGGCCTGAGGGCCTTGGACCAAGATGGTTCCATTAGAGTAGACATTAATGATGACCTTAGAGGAAAGGAAGGAGGCCAGGAGGGCATCCCAACGGGTACCACCATTAATGGGAGAAGAGGAGAAAGGCGAGAGAACAGAGACCATATGTGGGGTCCATAGATCTGGAGAAGGAACGACAAAGAGGATGTTGGTGAGAGTTTCCTTGGAGGAGGCACTGATGTAGGTGTCAGCGATAGGGAGGCCTGGGTTGGAGACCAGGATGTCCTTTTTAAACTTTTTCCTACCAGACAGAAAAGAGCAGGATAGTCAATAGTGAAACAGTTTGAAAAGATGGGGGAGACAGAGAGCACCATAGAGTAGGTGGGAGAGGAGGGGGTCCAAGGAGTAGGCAGACAAGACAGCGAGAGGCAAGTGAGCAGGAGAGTGGCACAGGACGACGGTACTTACGCGGCGAGCGCAAGAGAGGCACAGGACATTCTAAGACAGGAAAGAAGACAGACCTAAATTTGAGAATCCTAAAGAGGGAGAAAAAGGCCTAGGTTTCACAGAGCAACTTTAAATACGGTGACAGTGCATGTTATAACAGGTAGAAAATCCCACCTAAATTAGAGAATCCTAAAGAGGGCGAAAAAGGCCTAGGTTTCACAGAGCAACTTTAAATACGGTGACAGTGCATAGTTGAAACAGTGAGAGCACAGCTGACTTAGTTGGTCAAACCAGGTGGACACAGTGGACAGGGGGCACCAGACCAATGAGCAGGGTGACAACAGGCAACAGGCGTCCCCTGCGGACACCTGCAGACACCACCAGGAGCCGCCTGTCAGGGAGCCGCCCTTTGCCGAGGGGGCTGTCGGGCAGGGGGGCTGCCCAGGAGGGACAGTTTAAACCAGAGAAGCACCCAATAGGAGGGGAAGGAGGGGAGGGAGGGGAGGGGGGGCGGGCAGGTAGGCTGGAGGGAGGACCAGGAAGTGGGGGGAGGGGGGGCGGAGAGACAGCGCGCTCATAGCGCGGGCCTTGAAAAAATATATAAAAATAAATAAATAGTCAAAAAACACTCACTGGAGGCCCGGGGCCCGTGCTGGGCTGGAAACAGCAGTCTGGGCTAGCGGCGACCGCTCGCACCCGCTCAGCTCTGCAAAGATTCTTATGGGGCCTTCTTTGCCATGACAATACAAATTCTTATTCAATTCTTATGAATATGCCAATTCTTCTTTGCCATGCCATGCAAATTCTTATTCAATTCTTATGGGGCCTTCTTTGCCATGACACACCATCCCTGTGAGGACCTCTATGTCATCAAACAACATCCCAGTGGGGACCTGAACATGACCACGCACCATCCTTTTGGTGGACTCAGTACCATCATATCAACTCTATGGGGACTTCAGCATCATGCCATACTATTCGTATTCACATACCCTTGTATGGCCAATTGGGTGCATCTGTGGCTTCATTTGCATCACCTGAATGCATTTTCCTTCGCCGGTAAAGGACAGTCGTGAATTTCATGTTAAATAAATGGGCACAGTGAAGTAGGTGAAATGTGGCAGACGTTTGGCAGAAATGTAAAGGATTCACCTCCAGCTATGAACTGGAGCTAACTCTGCTGACTTTCTACCCATTTTCAGTGAAATTACTGCGGCAGAATTACTTCTGCAGTAATTCTGCCAAAAATGCCCCATATAGTCCAATGTGAAAAAATGGAAACATACTCCGCCACCACCACGTCTAATCCAGCGGTAAATCTGCCAGACCAAGTGGAAGTAACCGAAAGTCCAGTGTATTTACAGACAGAATACCGCCCAACTTGTAATGACCCCCATTGTCAGGTGAGATTTCGTTCGGATGCTGATTTGGTCATGTACTAAGCAGAGCTTGATGTAACGTTACCATTACATGAGTTCAAATTAACATAAAACACACTCGGGCCTATAAATACTTTCTTAAATTATTCAAAATCTTCACAAAACCTCTCTTTTTCTTCCTTGAAGCATAATATATCTGTAAGGCATGTAATGTCAAAGAGCCCACGTATGAAAACTTTAATATCATTATACATCTTCATTAAGGAGACTTCAACATCATCACACACTATACATGTGAGGACTTAAATATCATCACATATCAATGCTGTGGGGACCTCAACATCAGCACACACCATCCATGTGAGGACTTAAATATCATCACAGATCATCCCTGTGGGGACCTCACCATCAGCACACACCATCCATGTGAGGACTTAAATATCATCACATATCAACCCTGTGGGGACCTCACCATCAGCACACACCATCCATGTGAGGACTTAAATATCATCACACATCAACCCTGTGGGAACCTCAACATTAGCACACACCATCCATTTGAGGACTTAAATATGATCACATATCAACCCTGTGGGGACCTCAACATCAGCACACACCATCCAGTTGGAGGATTCAATATCATTGCATTCCATCTCTATGGGACCTTGAGCATAATTACAAACTATTCTTATGGGGCCTAATATGCCATGACACACCATCCCTGTGAGGACCTCTTTGTCATCAAACAACATCCCAGTGGGGACCTGAACATGACCACGCACCATCCTTTTGGTGGACTCAGTACCATCATATCAGCTCTATGGGGACTTCAGCATCATGCCATACTATTCGTATTCACATACCCTTGTATGGCCAATTGGGTGCATCTGTTGCTTCATTTGCATCACCTGAATGTATTTTCCTTCGCCTTTTGGGTATTTTTGGTTAAAATCGGCCACTATTTTTGGCTGTGTTTCGTTCAGTATTTCAACCTGAAGATAGGATAGAATTAGCATTTTTATTTCCAGCTCTAATTCCACTGGAGGATGTATCCCCGGGGGAATTATCACTGGTTTTCATTGCTTATTCCTCCAGTGCTAATTTCTTCAGGGTTAATTCCACCAGAGGAATTAGCGTCCATTTTCAATAACCCGTATATCAGCAGACTGATCAAAGTGGCGGCAATTCCACTACTGCCACTTTGACCCTTAGAGATGAACTTGTAATGAAACCAAATTAGTATCAATTAAACATTAACCCTGTGAATATGTTTGTGTAATCAGACAAAATGTGATGCCAACATTCAATTAATTCACATATTAGACTATAGACAAGATGACATCAGTGCACATAAAGTGTTGTCTTCACAGTGGGGACAAGATGACATCAGTGCACATAATGTGTTGTCTTCACAGTGTGGAATTCAATATCATCACACACCACCCCTATGGGGACTTCAACAAAACACAGAAAAATAAGGAACTAAAGTAGGTCACATTGTGATTGGTTTGTTACAAAGTAGCCAATGCTTAAAATGAATCTGGAAGTGTGTTGTGCAATGAGGGAAGACTTATGTTGCGTATCAATTATATTAATTTCTGTAAACATACAAAATACACAAAAAACAGCTTAATTTCATTCTTTTTCATTTAAACGCAGAGTTCAGGCCATTTAAAACACAATTGAATTTGTGTATAAATGGTTCCCATGAATCTGCTGTCTGCTGCCTAAGCATGTAGGGCATCTGATTTATCAAGTGTGTTTAAATTCCTGTCCGTGTGTTGATGACTGCAATACCACACCCAGCCTGCGGGGGCAGAGCTGAGTAAAAAATCAACACACCAAAATAAACACAGGTCCCCACAAAGCCATTTTTTTAAAAGTTCTAAAAATTGGCACAGATGTCTTTTAAGTTGTTTTAAGTCATTTGGAAGGCATTACCATGTGGGGACTTGGGTTTAGGTCCCCACAGTGAAATCAAGTCCCCACAGCGTGTGCATGTTTACACACCCAAGTCCCCACAAGGATAGTAACACAAACACACACACACACACACACACACACACACGTTTTACCTACCTTTGTGGGGACTAACCTTTCCCAATGTTTTAAAAATATACTAACAGCAGAAATATATTCAGAAAAAATTGATAATAGAGGATCCAGCTTCAAAAATGCTATTTTTTATAATCTATAATCGCGTGTATGGTACCATCTCTGTGGGGACCTGAACGTGTGTTGCCATCCTTGTGAGGACTTACTTCATTTTTCTTATTTGGAATTGAATGTATCCCTATGCAAATAGCTAAATGTTTATTTCATAGACATCTTTGTAAATTACACTATTCAATTTTTATATATGAGTATATGCCCGCACCGTTGGTATACACAGTAGATTGTAATGGTATTGTATTTTCTATAAGAAATTCACGTAAAATGTACTAAATCCGGCATTAGACCATTTTATAAAACACTCCAAATCTTTCAGAAAAGAACTGGGCACAGGAAGTTTAGGTGAATGGCTCAGGATCACACTCTATGGTCAAATGGAGAAGCAGAGATTTGAATACAGGTTTCATTTCTTCACAGTCACCATCTTGTCCACCGAAACACATCTCCTCTCTATGATTGGTCTGATGATGAAGATGTTACAGTCCCCATTAAAATGGAGTTGGTTGTTGGGGATGTTGAAGTCCTAATAAAGATTGTCTGTCATGATACTGATTTCAGGTCCTCACAGAGATGCTGTGTACAAATAATCATGTTGAAGCCCCCATACCTATGTTGTTTTATAATACTCATGTTAACATCCACACAGAGTTGGTGTGTGATTAACATGATGATAAAGTACCCATATACACGGGGTTTGATGCTGGTGAAGTCCCAACAGATTGTGTATGTTGTGATACTGATATCGAGGTCCTCAAAAAGATGGTGTGACATTTGTGTTATGGTCCCCACAGAGCAGGTGTGTGTTTATAATAACTTTAAAGTCCCCACCGTGATGGTATGTGATGATAATGATATTAAAGTCCCCATAGTGTTAGTGTGTGATTATCTTCATATTAAAGTCCCCACAGTGATGGTATGTGATGATAATGATATTAAAATACCCACAAAGATGGTGTGTGATTATCTTGATATTAAAGTCTCCATAGTGATGGTGCGTGATTATCATGATAAGTCCCCATAGATGTGGTGTTTTATGTTGGTGATGTTGAAGTACCAATATATATTTGTCATGATACTGATGTCCAAGCCCTCGCAGAGATGGTGTGTGATGTTTATGTTAAAGTCCCCACAAAGGTGGTATGTGATGATGTTACATTCCTCACATAGATGGTATGTTGTTTTCATTATGTTAAGGCTCCTATAGACATTGGGCCTCATTAGGAGGTAGCCATGGCGCTATTAGCGCCATGGCTACCCCCTTACCGCATTCCGGGTCCGTGTTCCCAGAATAGGGACTTACCAGGTCATTCCGACCTTGGAGGACCCGGTAAATCCCCATTCCGTGAACCATTGCCCATTCCCATTCAAGCCCCCATAGGGCTCAATGGGAATGGGGATGGAGCTAATAACGGGCCCGCTGTTAGCGGGCCCGTTATTAGCTCTGAAGTCCCTTAAAAGGTCCCTTCCATAACGCCTGGCAAAACCAGGCATTGAGGAAGGGACCCGATAAGGGACCTCGGAATAGGGTGGTAAGGGATTACCGGCAGCGGTGTCCTTACGTCCTTACCGGTGCCGGTAATCTCTTAGCGCCCTCCTCGTAATGAGGCCCTTGTGTGATGTTGGGGAGGGTAAAGTTCCAATAGAGATTGTATGTTGTGATACTGATATCCAGGTGCTCAAAAAGATTGTGTGTGATATTTGTGTTATGGTGCCCACAGAACTGGTGTGCGTTTATAATAGCTTTGAAGTTTCCACATTGATGGTATGTGATGATAATGATATTAAAGTCCTCACATAAATAGTGTGTGATTATCTTGAGAGTAAGGTCCCCACAGAGATAGTGTGTGATTATACTGATATTAAGGTCCCCACAGTGATGGTATGTGATGATAATGATATTAAAGTCCCCACAGAGATAGTGTGTGATTATCTTGAGAGTAAGGTCCCCACAGAGATAGTGTGTGATTATCTTGTTATTAAGGTCCTCACAGTGATGGTATGTGATGCTAATGATATTAAAGTCCCCACAGACATAGTGTGTGATTATCTTGATAATAAGGTCCCCACATTGAGGGTATGTGATGATAATGATATTAAAGTCCTCACATAAATAGTGTGTGATTATCTTGATATTAAAGTCCCCACAGAGATAGTGTGTGATTATCCTGATATTAAAGTCCTCACAGTGATGCTATGTGATGATTATGATATTAAAGCCTCTGGTGGTACAGGAAATGATTTACAAACCTTTACCTAAGAAGGACTATTTTAAGTCTCTGTCAGTCATATTTGAGGAGGAACCTCCCTCTGATGGCGATACACCACTTTTTGGACTACAGTCTGGCTGCCCAAGGTGCCAAAGGAACTAATATGTGATGAGTCCAGGCTAAGAGATGTATACGATAACCTTCAGTCAGCCAGTGGGTTGGATACTTCGCCAGAGTTCGAGTTGACAAACCAGACCCTACTGAGCATGCTGACTCATCATAAAGAAAACGTATGGAAAAGGTTATCGAATTCTTAAAATGGAATAGGCCCACTCCATCTTTGAGCAAGATGGCATGACAGACATCTTGGACCAGGGTCCTCAGAAAGACGCAATTTTACCCTTTCACATGGCATTACAGAAAAGGGTCTCCGCAAATTGGGAGACACCAGAAACTGCGGCTGCAGTAAATAAAAACTTTGCAAGGAAGTACAGACCATCCAGCAGTGATCCAGAGTATCTCACTAACCATCCCACACCAGAAAGCTTGGTGGTTCAGGCTGATACATCCACAAAGTAGTCAGCTTACACATCCATCCCTCCTGACAGGGATGAGAAGAGAGTGGATGCCTGGGCAAGGAAAGTGTTTTACTGCGGGTAGTATGGCATTGTAGTCGACAAATGGGACTTGCACTTTATCTAGATTTACATTTACCCTGTGGGACTATGTTGCTATGGCAGCTGACCACATCCCAGAAGGAGAGGAAAGAGACGGCTTCCTGACAATCATCAAGGATGGTAAGGAGGCAATGGGTGAATGTCTCCGATCAGGTTTGGATACTGCAGACAGCATCAGCAGATCCATTGCGGCTAGCACAGTGTTAAGCAGATTTGCATGGTTGTGGAAGTCTGGGTTTGCACCAGATGTGCAAGCTAGATTACTCAACATGCCCTTTGATGGCTTGAGGTTGTTTGGTAGCAAGGCGGATGAGAGTTTGGAAAAGCGGCAGACCACAAAGGCGGCGGCTAAATCCCTTAGTACCACCATTAGACAGCCTCAACAACCCTATTTGGGCTCATCTTCCTGGAGGGGTAAGTCCTTTCGATTCTACTCATTTGGAATAGTAAGAGGACAAGCAGGTCAAAGAGGTCAGAGAAGATTCCCTCATGGTGGATGAGGGAGAGGTGCTAAGTCAGCATAAGCAGCAGCAGCCTTACCTTCAGCCCCTGCTTCAGCAAACCTCTAAAGCACTCTGAGGCCTTGACCCACAAGACCCCGGTGGAAGGCAGACTTACTTAGCATCTGAAAGGATGGCGGGGCATTACTTGAGATGCTTGGGCACTGGAAACTGTGGCCCAAGGTTACTGCCTCTCTTTTCAAAAAAGGCCTTAGGATCATCCACTGCGGAACAACTCTGTCAAAATTCCGGATCCGCTCCTTCTCCAGGAAATATTGACCCTGCTAGAGAAAGGTGCAATAGAACATGTACCTTTAGCGGAAAGGAACAAGGGTTGGTATTCCCCATACCTTCAGATCCCCAAAAAGGACGGAGGGTTGAGACCCATCTTGGACCTAAGAAACTTGAACAAGTTCCTCAGAAAGGACAAGTTCAAGATGGTTGCCCTTTCTCAGATCCTTCAGGCTCTCTAACTCAAAGACTGGTTGGTATCATTGGACCTTCAGGATGCTTACTTTCATGTGTCAATCCATTTCAAGCACAGAAAGTACCAGAGGTTCACGGTTGATGGTTCGCATTATCAATTTCAAGTTCTGCCACTCGGGCTGACCTCCACCCCAAGAGTTTTCACCAAGTTGATAGCGGTGGTGGCAGCAAGTCTCAGGACAGGGGGGAGTCACGTCTACCCCTACCTGGACACTTGGCTGATCATGGCTCGTTCACCCGAGTAGGCCCAGAAACATCTCAGCATATCCTGCCACTCTCTTCACAAGCGGGGCTTCTCCGTCAATTGCAAGAAGTCTCACTTGATACCATCCCAAAGACTCCAGTTTATTGGAGCAGTCCTGGATACTTCCTTGGGGAAAGCCTTGCCACCCGAGGTGAGAGCTCAACACATTCTGCAGATGTTTACCAAATTACAGAGTGCCCAGCATCTCTGGCATTCGATTTTCTGAGGTTGCTCAGTCTCATAGCATCCTGCATTTTCTTGGTGCCAGAGGCTTGCCTGAAAATGAGATCCCTCCAATGGGTTCTCAGGACTCAGTGGTCCCAGTTCTCAGGCAGAATGTCAGACCACCTACAATTTCCGAACAGAGTTGTTCAGGACCTTCTGTGGTGGGCTTGCAAAGACAATATTCTCATGGGAGAATCTTTTTGGCAGCCATGGCCAGAGATAACGGTAGTGATGGACACCTCATTTAGGGGTGGGGAGCCCACCACAGCGATTGTCATTCCCCCGGTGTTTGTTTTCCTTGCATAGCCGTGGGGACAAATAAAAATGGAGACTCTTGTGGCGCTTGTTACAATGGAAAGCGCAAACGAACTACAGCATCCAGCATTCCCTACCTGTACATGGTCACGTGATACGGAAGCGCCGTACCTCCCGGCTTCCAGCCTCGAACACTACTTGTAACAGCGAGAAACGATCCTTTGGTGCTCCTTAACTGAGTTACCCTCGTCTTGTTAAGTCGCACTTACTCTTGAACTCCTGGTATTTCGATTTTTTGGAATTGCTTAAGGATTGATTTACGTCTGTTCCCTGTTTGATTTCTGACGCCTGGTTCCCCTTTCCCTCTGGCTGCCACCCCTGGTTACCGAACCTCTGGACTGCAACCCAACGCCGCTTTACTGCTTGCCCCCTCCAGGGATTTTGCTCATTGCATCAAGATACTCTAGTACCTGCTTCCTTGCTGTTTATGCTTTAACTTTGACTCACCTATTTCAACACGATTCCTACCTGAATTCCTCCCGCCTTGTGCGCGGTCCTTCCATCCTTTCCTTTCTCCCCCTTCAAGACTTGTCTACGGCACCTATTTGGGAATAACCGCTGCGTTCAGACAAAGAGTCTCTGTTCTCACTTACCTTGGTGTACTCTTCTTTCCTTCCACTGGACGAGACTGCTACCCTCAATGCCGACCGATCACTACTGTGGCATATAACATCAAAGGGTAACCTTAGGACGTTCTGCTGTACTCTCCACTGGTTACCCACCTGCTGCCACAAGGAACCAAGGTGACCCCTGGATGCTGTGCTGCTTTTTCTTCTGGGTCACTACTCGGCAGCCCATTTGGACTTCGTGGCTTCTACTTCACGTGGATTTCTATTTGGACTTCTTAGATGCGCCCTCGTGCCATTCGGATTAGGCTTTCTGGGACATATGCACTGGGAACACGCCCTCTGGGAACTTGGTTCTTCTTTACTGCAACTTCTACTCACAAGACACGTAGGTTCACCGCAATATCTTCCAACACAGCAGGTAAGAGTGGGGTCATTTGGGGGTGTTGCAGAGTGTTGGACCAGTGTATTTTGGTATTTATGCTGTGCTATTGTTTTTCTTCCCTCTAGCACTGTTGCTGCTCCTTCACTTTTCGCTCACTTTTACCCCTGGCCTGGCAGGTTCTTGTACTACCCTGCAGGCCGCGCTCTTGGGAGAAAGGTTTTTCTGTCTTCGGTCCATGGTTGTTGGCAGTTCTGAGCCGGCTCACCCTCATTGGCCATTGAGATCACGACAGATTAAGGAGCCCACTTTTGCGGCATGGAAACCGCTGCAGATCCCTTGGCTGCACTGTTGCAGGCTTTTTCTGCCCTCCGTACGGACATGGCATCCGCTCATACTACGCTACATCAGTGTATGGATGTCTTACAGAGTTTTGTACAACCTCTTCCTCCTGATGAGGAATTTGGGGATGCTGCGGCTGCCGCAGCCCCCCCCCCGGTCCAAATCACTCCGGCCACTGCTACCACTCCGTTGGTCCTTCCTGGACCATTTCCCTTGGCTCCACCGGAACGTTTTATGGGAGACCCTAGAATGTACCGGACGTTTATCAATCGGTGTCGATTACATTTCCTTTGCCGACCTTTGGTCTTAGCTGATGCAACAACCAAGGCAGCTTTTGTCTTATTGCATTTAGGCGGCACAGCTGCGGCCTGGGCAAATCCACTCCTGGAGGCTGATGACCCAGCTCTATATGACTTTGATGCCTTGTACAAGCTATGAATGCTGTCTTTGATGCCCGGTAAAAGGCTCAGGCATCCGACCTAGAGTTCCTTGCTATAACCCAAGGCAAACAGCAACTGTTACCATATCTCGCTCGCTTTAACCAACTGGCTGCAGAGACGACATGGCCAGAACAAAAGAAAGCTGCACTATTCTACAAAGGATTGTCTGAGGAATTAAAGGATGCATTAGCTGTTGTGCCATCCATTGCCTCAGGGTTTTCTGAATTTGTGGATTTGGTCCTACAGGTAGGCGCACGCCTTCGACAAAGACGGGGAGAACGCAGAGGGCCCGACTTGCGTTCCATGAAAGCATTCCCATATGCTTCCACATCAGCGGGGGATGTGGAACCCATGCAAATTGGGGCCGTTAGAGGCCCTCTAACCGCAGCCGAGCGAGAAAGACGGGTCACTAATAACGTGTGCTTCTATTGTGACCAAGCAGGTCATTGGGCCTCATTACGACCCAGGCGGTAAGTTACCGCCTGGGCCGTGACTTTACCACCATGGCGTAAACTATGTTTACGCCATGGTGGTTGGCGGATTTACCGCCCCATTCCAACCTTGGCGGGGCGGTAAATCCCCATTTTCCCATTTTCCCTTCCCCATTCCGCCCCATAGGGCATAATGGGAGTGGGGAAGGCGTTAATTACGCCACCGTAAATTACGGTGGCGTAATTAACATCAAGGTCCCTTAGCGCCATGGATTTTAACACCTGCTAAAAGCAGGTGTTAAAACCTCCATGGCGCTAAGGGACCTCGAAATCAGGCGGTAAGGGTCGGCGCTGTTTACGCCGCCGTAAAACCCTTACCGCCTGAGTCGTAATGAGGCCCATTATGTTCGTGTGTGCTCTAAACGACCAATAAAGCCAGCGGGAAACGCCAAGACTTGTCCTTGACCCGAACCGGAAGGATGAGTGCACCTACAGACGGTGCGGTTGGTTCTTCTCCGTCATCCCATATTTACTTGCTTATGTGTTTTTCTACTCTTTCGCCCAATGTTTCCTTCTCTTGTCCGGTCATGTCATTCTCAAGGTAAAGCCTTCTTTTTTACCGAAGGTAGTCTACAACTACCGTTTGTCACAAAACATTACATTACCAACTTTCTATCCACTGTCTCATCGAGGAAAGGAGGAGGAGAGGTTGCATAGACTGGACCCCAAAAGGGCTCTCAGTTTGTATATATCCAGAATGGATAAATTTCACCAGGATGACCAATTGTTCACTGGCTCTACTGGTGCCATGTTGGGTCTTGCGGTTACTAAACAAACCATATCCAGATGGATCATCCTTGCTATTGGCGAATGCTATAGGTTAGCGGGTAAGGACCCGCTGGAAGGCCTAAGGGCACATTCCACAAGGGGCATGGCAACATTTGCTGCTCTTCAAAGAGGTGTCCCAATCATTGATATTTGTTCAGCGGCCACTTGGTTGTCTATCCATACCGTCGTAAGACATTACTGCCTGGATTCATCTTCCAGTCAGGGAGGACAATTTGCAAAAGCAGTCCTTCATTCAGTCCATGATTAGATTTAAATGTAATTGGTACTCCCACCTCCAAATTATTACTGCTTTGGGAGTCTATCATAAGATGAGGAATACGTGGGGAAAAAAATAATAATTTGAAGAACATGTTTCTTACCCCCTGGTAATGTTCTTTCAATGGAATTTTCCTCCCACGCATTCCTCATCGCCCCTCTCAGCCTACCCGCTCTACAATTTACGTGTTAATACACTTTATGCTTTCTGCTGCCTATGTTCTAGGGTACGCCTAGTAATTCCTCTTCAGGAGGGGAAAACAGAACTTAAGCCAACGGGCACTGCGTGCGCTACTTATACTGATGATGACATCGAGTGGAGGCCCTTGAGTGACATCGACTCGATGACACTGCACACAGCGCCCTCTGTGGAAAAAGGTTGCTGAAGCAGCTGAAGCTGGAGAAATAATTATCATAAGATGAGGAATACGTGGGAGGAACATCCAATTGAAAGAACGTTACCAGGGGTAAGTAACTTGTTCTACTCACAAACCTGGGCTCAACATAGTTCAATCTGCTATCAGCTTCCTCTGACTCATTGGCTTGACTTGCTCCTAGAATCAAGGCTGGTACCACGGTATCCATCGTGCCTCCCCGCCTAGGTTAACAATGTAGGAAGCCCCTGTGTACCGTTGACATTTATTCCTCCACACGCCAGCTGTGACTCAGTCTTACGATTTTCCTTTTGGAGGCTTCGCAGGTCTGAGTTAAAAAGGGCAAGGGCAGTTCCCGCTTCATCATCCCTCCAGGTCTCGCCGCCTTTCTCCTCCATTTAAACTGTCGGTCCGGTATAGCCGTGACCTTGTGTGCTCAGCCTTGCTCGTAGTGCGCTTGTCTGCTCTGCCTTGTATCCCTGTCAGAAAGGTAAAGGGCAGTCAGGTGTGCGTGGGTATGGTCAATTGCCTGACTCTGCCTGACCTGTGTGTTGGGACATGTCAGGTAAATGGCTCTGGTGTTAGTCCATTGTCTGTTACGGTGTAAGAAAGTGTTTGCGACAGAAAAGGGGGGTAGAACTTCTAAAGGTCATACAGAGTAGGATGGGGAAAAGGTGTTACAAGGAAGGGGGCACCGCGTCTTGCCTGTCCGTGTCCCACTTCCACTCCCCGAAGACCCCTCATCCAGGTGATCCTCCCCTACTGGTCCACCTCAGGAACTGGATCCAATAGTGATGGCCATGTCCTGGCCACCTGGATGACAGATCTCTGGGGACTAATGGATGAGACACCTTCAGGTTTCTCACATACCCTTCCTCCATGGGATGTAGCTTCATCTGTTTCACATGGGAATCAGGACAGGTAATCTACATTTCCTTTCTGGTGTTCCACTGTGAAGCAGTAGGGCTGCAGGTCTAAAAACCATTGCATGATACGTCGGTTTGAGTCTTTGCATTGGCTAATCCAAACTAGGTACGGATGGTCAGTGACTAATGTAAACTTTCTGCCTAATAGGTAGACCTAAAATGGATAATAGCCCACCTGATGACCAGGGCCTCTAATTCCAGCACAGAGTTATATTGTTCACGTGGGAAGAGCTTGAGATGTCGCAAACTTGAGATAGAACCACTCCTAACCTGGTATGGAAGGTGTCCATCTGCAATATGAAGTCTTTGGAGAAGTCTACTACCTTCAGGATTGGGTTCTGGCACAGAGTTTGCTTTAAGGTGTTATGATATATATCATCCTCTTCAGACCAATGAAGTTTCTGGGGTCATGGGGTTTGGCATCATTTGAGCTGTTTTGTCTCAAACAATTGGGATAAACATATGATAATATCCTATTAACCCTAGAAATACTCTAAGATCCCTTTGGGTATAGGTGTATCTAGCATGACTCTCAGTTTCTCAGGTTGGGGTTGTACGTTTCCGTTCCCTACAAAAAACCTGAGATATTTTATGGCTGACTGTGCCAATCTGCATTTAGATGGATTAGCAGTTAGGCTGGCCTGTCTGAGGACTCTCAGGATAGTATTAATATGGAAAAGGTGGTCTTCCCATGTTTTAATATAAATGATGATATTATCAATATAAGCTCCACAGAAATCAGAATAGGGACGTAAGATGTTATCCATTCTGTGTTGAAAAGAAGCTGGCGTGCCGTGTAAGGCAAAAAGGAGGACTATGAATTGAAACAGTCATAAGGGTGTAGAAAACACAGTTTTTTTGTATCTGGCCCATATACTTTACCTGCCAGTACCCTTTTGTTAAGTATAGAGTGGATAGAAAGGTGGTTCTCCGAGTTTATCAATTAGGTCATCGATCCGTGGCATGGGATAGGCATTGAAGTCGGAAATCATATTAACTTGAAGGATGTCTATACAAAACCTCCATGAACTGTCAGGTTTATTAACCAATATGATAGGGGAGGACCTTGGGTTCAAAGAAGGCTTGATAATATTTGCTTGCACCATTTTGTTTACTTCTTCGATCACTATCTGTTTATGGGCCTCTGGGAGTCTATATGGTTTTAAATGTACCAATTTTCCCTTGGGTGTTCTAATATAGTGGTAAGTGCCTTTGGTTTCTTCCTGGTTTATCTGAAAATACATCAGGGAATGATGTAATTACATCTCTTAGATCTTCTTGTTACTGATGTCGATATCTTCTGGAACCAAACAAGATTGTACTTGGCATGGGTGTCTGATGTATTCTCTTTCCACTCCTTTAAGAGATTTAGATGATATAAGTGGACCTTCTGTTTTCTGTCCGGTTGGGCTACTTTATAAGTGAAGTTTCCCATTTGTTCTAATATCTCATAGGGCCCATGCCACTTAAAAACAAGCTTGTTTTCAGAGGTGGGTAATAGGACCAATACTTTTTGTCCTTTAGAAAATGATCTTAAGCTCACTTTGTAGTCGTAATTAGATTTTTGTTGGCTCTGGGCCTTTTCCATATGAGTGCTGACTAGATCTCGAACAAGTCTCATATGTTCTCGCATTCATGTAGCCGTTTGCCAGATAGGAATGGGTCCCTTTTCTCATTCATCCCAGGTTTCCCGGAGCATGCCCAGGACATCTATTGGCTCTCTGCCATGAAATCATTCAAAAGGGATAAATCCCCATAGAGGCCTGTGGGGTTTTCCTCACGGCAGATAGAGCCCACAGGTTCATTCGGTCCATGTATTTCCCGTCCTTGTCTACCAATTTTTGCAGGATTCATTTTATGGTTTTGTTGAATCTTTCTATCAAGCCATCGGTTTGGGGATGGTACGCAGAAGTTTGTACGGTGATAATATGAAGTAGCTCTTTGTCCTCTGCCATGAGCTTGCTCATAAAATTTGAAACCTGATCGATCAATATTTCCTTGGGAAAGCCAACCCTGGAAAAATATGGTAGGAAGTGTTTAAGGATTGCTGCGTGGTATTATTTTGCATTGGGAATACTTTGCGGTATCTAGTGGCATTAATCAACAATCACAAGGACGTATTTGCTGCTTAATCTGGATGTTTCTAGAGGTCCGATAATGTCCATTCCAATCCTTGAAAAAGGACTTTCTGTGATTGTTAATGGATTCAAAGGGGCAGGCAATGGGACGTGGGTGCTAGTTTTTTTTTACATATTTCACATATCTGGATAAAGGTCTTTATATCGGCATGGATACCTGCCCAGTACAACTTCCCACTGATGTGTGCTTGGGTTTTGGATTGTCCTAGGTGGCCCTTGGTAAAATGGGAATGGGCAATTTCCAGTTAAACCTTTCGCGAGTTCTGGGACTAACAACGTGCATGTATTAACCCTTCGGTCGATGTTTTCCTCCTATACAACAATCCATGCTTTAAGAAGAAAAAGGGGTTCCCTTTTCCTATACCTTCTCTTTCTGGAATAGCCTGTAGGAAGGCTTCAGCAAGAGCTGGATTGTTCAGTGGGCGAAGGCTAGATCGGATAGATTGTAGACTCCTCTCCCTTCGTTTCGTCGATGTAAGAAGGTTTATCAGCTTCCCCAAAGCCCAATGCACAGCTCTCTGTTTTGTCTGGTTTGCTTTCTTTAAACTGAGGGAACTGTGCCCTTTCTAAAATTCCTTGAGCAATTTGATCCCCACGATGTACCTCAAATGGGACATCGCCATGATTCTGTAAGAGAACCCTTACTCCCCCTCAGAAGTCGGGGTCGATGAGGCCTGCTAAAACGTCTCTACCGAATTTGCATGCTAGGCCAGATTTTGAGGCTAACCTGATGTAACAGCCTGGAGGGGGTATCGGAACCAATTCGGTAGGAATCATTCCTCTTTTCCCAGGGGAATGCCAGCTTCCCTACTGCTACAAATATTGAAGCCTATCGATTCTCTTGTGGCGACAAAAGGGTTAGAAGCTTGATTACTACATTTTTGAAAATGTAGGGTTTCCCAATTTATTTAAATTGAGTCACATCCCACTCCTGAGACCATATGTAAAGAACTCATTATGTCAACAGTAAAGACAGCCACAAGTGATCACAGTTCGAGTTCAAGGGTGTTTGTTAAACTGTATGCAGGGGTGAGAAAAATGGCTAAACTAAACCTAAAGCTAAGATGGGATCAAGCTATGACCATCAAATAATAATAAGGTAGTCCTAGTAGCGTGTTGTCAAATAAAAAGGGCCTATACTAAAAATACAAACTATTGCCAATCCTTACCACAAAGTTACAAAAGGAGTTTGGGATAATGTTCACCAGAAAAGAAAGAAGTGTTCACAAAATGATAAGTCCGAATGGTATGGCAGGGACACGGGAAAAGGCGGGACTCCTGAGCGCAGCACACTCATGGGCCTCTCCAGCACAAGGTCCACAAGTCTATTTCACGATACCAGAATCTTCAAGGGTCAAGTCTTTCCTCTAAGGCTCTTGCCTTAGAAGGCCTGCTGGGTCAAAACAACAAACAAAAGTTCCTTTGGTGGTCTCGCACCATAGGGCGATTGCTCTTCGCCTGTAGTACCTCCCTCCACCAGGCTCAGATCCTCTTAGCAAAAATGGGCCTCCCTCCGTCGGGTTCACTACCGCTTCTTTATCACAGTTCATGAATTTCTAACACAGTTCATGATTTGCTCACTTTCATCATAAAGCATGGGTTCTCTTCTATTAGCTTTCTTTTGGCATCCCTCTGCCGGGTTCACACTTGCTTTATTCCACAGTTCACAATCTTAACAGAAAGTGGGGTTCCCTTCCCCTAGTTTTCTCTTGCAATTTGTCAGAGACTTTCTATTGTACAAGGGATTTGACATGACCCTTATAGGGCCACTCTGGCATCTCACATCGCCCTCTCCTAGGGTCTTCTGGTTCTTGCAGTTTCAACACAAAACACAAGGGTCCAGTGAGAGTCCTTCGAATGAGCACTCCTGCAGCGCCTGACCACTCTGCAGCTGGCCCATGTCTGGGCTTTTCCCAAAAGTTCAAACACACAAACTTTCTTCTCGAGTTCCTTGTGTTCATAAAATGTTACTATTCGCAACCTTGGGCTCAACACAGTTTCGTTTGCAATCAGCTTCCTCTGACTCACTGGCTGTGTTGAACCCGTTGGCTTGTCTTGCTCCTGGAGTCAAGGACGGTACCACGGTAACCAGTGTGCCTCCCCGCCTATGTTATAAATGCAGGAGGCCCCCATGCACCGTTGACAGCTATTCCTCTGCATGTCTGATGTGACTCTCGCTCTTATGATTTCCCATTTGGAGGCTTTGCAGGTCTGAGTTGAAACTGTCAAGGGCAGTTCCCCATTCGTCGTCCCTCCAGGTCTTGCCGCCTTCCTCCTCCGTTTTAACTGCTGGTCCGTTATAGCTGTTTCCTTGTGCATTCGGCCTTTCTCGTAGTGTGCTCTTGTGCTCCACCTTTTATTCCTGTTGGGAAGTTAAAGGGCCGTCAGGCGTGCGTGGTTATTGTGAATTGCCTGACTCTGCCTGACCTGTGTGTGGGGACATGTCAGATAAATGGCTTTGGTGTAAGTCTGTTGTCTGTTACAGTGTAAGAAAGTGTTTGTGTTGGAAAATGGGGGGATACAGCTTCTAAATGTCCTACAGAATAGGATGGGAAAAGGTGTTACAAGGAAGGGGGTAGCGTGTCTCGCCCGTCGGTGTCCCACTTCCATTCCCAATACCCAAAGACCCAGAATCCATGTAATCTTCCCCTACTGGTCCAACCCCAGGAAGTGGATCCAATAGTGATGCCATGTCCTGGCCACGTGGGTGACAGATCTCTGGGGACTAGCGGGTGAGACACCTTCAGGTTGCGCACAGTTTTAATGTGAGTTTAAAGAATTGTAATTTAGTACAAAGTTTAATGTTGGAAGCATGAAGGGTTTGAGAAAGGGCTTCAGCAATCCTGTTGGTTTGCTGGCTTATTTTCCCGAGCAGCTCTATATGTTGTCTCTCAATTGAAACTCTAGAAGGTTAATTCTGTGACTGCCAGGCTTCAGTCAGGAGTGGGGAACTCAAGAATAGACAGCGTATAAAAAGGAATTTTCGTGGTAACAGAAGGTAAGGGAATGGATTGGTGAAACAATTATGCTAACATTTAAAGAAGACTGCTTAACACACTGAGCTATCTTAATCATCTGGAACTCAAATCTATCACTAGGCATTTCAACTTTGGTTATTGCATCTGATTAATATATTCCCCTAGGAACAGTGAATACGCTGCACGGTTTGTGCGATAGTGAAGACACAAACTGTAGGTACTACAATGCACAAAGAACGTTACACAGTATTATTTCATATGATCAGAACCTAGTGGTTGACAAAAGCTATGCAGGAGGCCCAAAGTCGCAGCACCACTCTACAATATATTATAATGTTGTATTTATGTTGTGTAAGAAAAACTGAACACATTCTTTTCATCAAGCAGAGGGAGAACGTTGTGGGGGTGCGGCTCTCTAAGGGTTGGGGCCTGGCTCCTTTTTGACCAACCTTCAAGACATCTGTCCAGACCCTGCCTGCCCACTTCCTTGCCTTTTAGTGACATAGAGACACATTATCTTATGTTATTAATAAAAAGTACAAGCATGCTACTTGTTCCATGTCCAGTCTATCCTTCTACAATTAAAAGGCACAATTTGAAAGTATACTTCCAATGAACACATTATAGTTCAAACACCTTGTTTTGTAAGTAGTACGGCACTACTTAGCACGCACTACTAATCCAGGGTATGACAAGATAGTTGCTGATACCCATTACTAGCTGCTTCCACTTCTAATCACTGCCAGCCACCACTTGCTGTTTTCCAGTAACCCTCACCCGACATGACACCTAATGCCAAAGTATAGCACGGCTGGTTTGCTGTTTCAGCAAACACTGTGGAATATTCCTTGAGCTGTAGAGCTGTCCATTACAAAGCAAAACTGTCAGGCATAATTAATAGGATAGAAACCAGCCCAACACATGCAGAACTGCTGCAGATCTGCCATTACCTGCTATGGCACATGGTAGGGCTGGCAGTACAGTATTTACACAAGTGGATATCGAGAACAGTGGTTTATTGCATTCACGTGGGGAGAATAGTCTGGATTCACTAGCCAGCGATTTCGAAACCCTAGAAGAGATCCTAGATAGGAAACTTGTTCCAATACTGGATAGTATCTCCCAGTTCAAGCACTCTCTAAATACCTCACCTTTCATTCTTGATGACCTCATAAGAGGGATTAAGAACGACATTGTGGAACTCAAGCAGGGGTCGTAGGTAATTACCAGCCATCAGGAGGGGAGTGAGCAGGGGCACGATCATCGAGGCGCAAGTTAGATCTCAGGACAGTCCTTTGCATCCAAGGAGAGCAGATCCTATGCCCAAAGCAGTACCCAGTCCTGGAAGGTCACAGAGAAAGGCGCTCAGCCCTCAAATAACCACTACTTCTAGTACACGGCACTGGCCATAGGCCAGGTTAGAATGCAGGGAGATAAGGCAACCATTGACCTCCCGCCCGAAGCAGCCTCTTTGGTGGGGGTCATCATTGGCGTTCCAGTTCTTCTAGCAGGAGGGGAGGAGTCCACTGCTTCCTTAATGAATAAAACAGCTCACTGGATTAATACCCATCTACCCAGTAGAGAAATTAACCCTTGTGATATTTTGATGGACAGAAGAGCATTCTGGGTGAGTAAAACGGCCAAAGCGGGGGAGGGAGACTGTGTTAGTGTCACAGCGGCAACACCGGCCATTTTAAATAATCAGAACCTAGTGGTTGACAAAAGCTATGCAGGAGGTCCAGAGTCGCAGCACCACTCTACAATATATTATAATGTTGTATTTATGTTGTGTAAGAAAAACTGAACACATTCTTTTCATCAAGCAGAGGGAGAACGTTGTGGGGGTGCGGCTCTCTAATGGTTGGGGCCTGGCTCCTTTTTGACCAACCTTCAAGACATCTGTCCAGAACCTGTCTGCCCACTTCCTTGCCTTTTAGTGACATAGAGACACATTATCTTATGTTATTAATAAAAAGTACAAGCATGCTACTTGTTCCATGTCCAGTCTATCCTTCTACAATTAAAAGGCAGAATTTGAAAGTATACTTCCAATGAACACATTATAGTTCAAACACCTTGTTTTGTAATTAGTACGGCACTACTTAGCACGCACTACTAATCCAGGGTATGACAAGATAGTTGCTGATGATACCCATTACTAGCTGCTTCCACTACCAAGCACTGCCAGCCACCACTTGCTGTTTTCCAGTAACCCTCACCCGACATGACACCTAATGCCAAAGTATAGCACAGGCTGGTTTGCTGCTTATAATATATCCATCCGCCCCTTCAGCACTTTGTGTCTTGAACCCTCTGAGACAATAGATTTTTCTGAATACAGGTTTGTAGATTAACTGTGTCATATTTAGTGAGAAAATAAAATGAACCAATAACAAATACATATATAAATAAGGGAGGCGAGTATTTGGCTGCTCAGTTTGTGGAAGGAAAATAATTGAACCATGGTTATACAACAGTTTTACGCATTAGACTCATTGCTATGTGTGGTTATTTCGAAAGCCCACCTACAAAATGCAAAACTGTTTAAATGACCAAAGTATAAAAAAAAAAGTAAATTGAAGATTTGAAAAAGAAGCCATGAAATCATGTAATTGATGTAAAGCCGAACAATTAACGTTGCCCTCTCTAAATGTATTGTCATCTAAAGTGAGCACAAGTTTCTTTCTTGGCATTTTCCTAACATCCTAAGTGTGCAGATTATCCCCACTTGTTTGGCTCCGGAATGCCACTGGGTTCTGAGACTGGAGATCAAATTCCAAAGCCAGAGCTATTGTCATGTTGAACATGTTGTGCCCGCCCTTCACACCTCTTTCACCCTCGAGCTCAGCACCAGCAGGACTGGTGTGGAGGAGGGGAAATTACCATGCAACAGTGGCCTGATTAACTGGAAATAACTGCAAACTGTCTCTAGTTCACAAACGCGTTTGTTCTGTGATTGTCCAAAGATAAATATTTGTGGCCAAAGAAAAATATACGGCCACTAACAATATATAAACTATTCATTGTGCAAGGATGGCAAAAGCTCCCCAAACGATCCTGTGCAAAGCCGTGCTCGCGTTTTTCTTTCCTTCTAACTCATAGCACGCTTCCCCAGCCTCTCTCCACCTTTCATGACTTTCCATAACAAGAGGAGTGCCACTGAATCTGCTCCTCCCGCAGTCACTCTGTGCTGACCTGATAGCAAGCAAAAGAGCCCTATTTACGCCAAAGATGTTGTCTTGATAATAATAATCTCCAGGGCTACACATTTCTCTCTCTTGGCTGGCTGCACTGATCTACACAGCATGTTTGCAGTTTTTCGTGCTCGACTTACAAGAGAGTATTTCCAACAGAAATAAAAACGGGAAGAGGAAATGACTGGGAGGAGGCAAGGAAAGCTAGAGGGTGGAACATACTGGAAATGGATGGCAAAACAGTTCAAGATACAGGGCAAGGAGTGTGAAACAGCGAGAATAAAATGAGGCAAAGTGAATGAAAGAACGTGATAGAGAGATACACATAGCATTGCAAATAGCAAGTTATAGAGTCAGGGACGTCATTTCACCAAAATGCCAGGGGTAGACTATGAAAACTATGGTTACTATATCACTGTATTGTGATATACATTTCATTCAAGAATGGATCCCCATAGGCCTATATTACCAAATTACTGTAAATGCAGATGTCCAAGGCCAAATGATAATGAAGTGGTATTACATAGCACTTATGCTTAAGCACTTTATATATAACAAATATGCAATATCACCCAACCTGTGTTGGTGCTCATTTATCGACCTCAGAAGGATGAAAGGCTGAGTTGGCCTTGCCAGGATTCGAACCTCCAAATAACACACACATTGCAGCTGCAAGTGCTCAACCCACTGAGCTATTTTACCGGCTCTAGCTATTTAACAGCTATAGTAAAATGAGCAATTACATGTCTGCATGTTCTCAAAGTCAGAAAGCAAATTACACTCTGTAGTGGATACCATTAAACTGGTAACTGAGATTTAACAGCAGGCCAGTTCATCTGCGGTCTGGTGCAAAGTTGGCCAAATGTCAAGCCTGCGTGGATCTACTTTTCAGGCTTCAGAGGTTGGAAAAATACATTCAATTGAGAGGGTTCATAACTGTGCATAACATAATTTACAGTAGAGCAGGGAAAGTAGCGCACTGACACGGCATCTCATACTCTGGGCACTAGTTACCTCATACGCTTCAACAAACGTCCAAAACAGCATCCCAGGGAGATAAAGATAGGCACACTACAACAAAGCATTAATTGTGGCTTAATGAAATTATGGGCCCCTTTATGTGCTGTGGTCAAACATTTCTACACTGTACACAAGTATTTAGGCACAAGGATTTTGTGAAGTGGCTGAGGACACGAGATGGAATGTCTTGTGATGATCGTAACACGCAGGAAAAAAACATGCTATAACTTCAACTTGCGAAAAGCAAAATATATAATAAAACAAAATATATGGTCAGAAATGGATACTTATTATACTCTAAATGCTTTTTGGAAGTTTTTGTCTGCCTTGTGAATTTGAGGTGTTTAAGAGCAGACTAAATCAGCGACTCACCCCCTGAAGTGTGCCTGAAATAAACCTTTAATGAGTCTAACAATTATTGTATAGCATTCCAGAAAGACAAATTATTTGTTATTCCTATTCTTTAAAATGTAGGGTCACTGCTTACACTTGTGAAACCCCCTGTTGTTTTTAAGAGGCCTGAAGAAGAAAGCCAGCCACTCAAGAAACTCAAGAAACCAAGAGCCACATGGCACTGCCACAGCCCAGGATCTTCCATTAAAAAAAAAAAAAAGTTTTTTTCCTTTTTTGGGAGGTATCAAGGTAGACCACAGGGGCAGGAAGAGAGACCTCAGGCGTCAAAGGTGCGACCCCTGGCAACCCCCAAATGACGTCTCTGTATAGAGTGGGATAGATGTAGTAGCCCACATACAAGAGAGTGAGGCAGTAGGGCCACAGAGACAGACTGTCACAAATGGAGAGGGGTACAAAAATAGAGAGCAGAGCCACAACATATAGGCATAAACGGAGAAAAAAGACGATGACACAAATAAAGAGAGAAACAGAGATGAGGAAAACTATAGGACACACATGAACAAAGTTAGGTTTACAATGGGGACACGTAGATGAGAGTCAAGTATAAGAGTATGAGAGTGTGTGAGGGGAGAGCGGTGGAGTGAGAAAGAATAAGGGGAACAGAAGAGGTAGAGGAAACTGAGATCTTGAAGCAAGGGAAAAGAGAAAATCAATGAGAGAGGGGAAGCTAGTCCATTATAAATATTGGTACAGTACAGAACCCTGATTTTGAGAAACTGGACTTCAAGTCCTAGAAATCCCACAGTACTGCACAGGGGAGAGGATGTCAAAAGGTGAAACATAATATCCCCCCTTCAAACACTAATTTACCCTATCCTCTCTCAACCTTCATGAAATATTTCCAGTCTAATCCCATCCCACCCTCTAAACTTCCACCAGATACTGAGAAGAGGAAGAAGCCACCAAGAGTAATGCAGAATTCCTACAGAGAACACCAGTTTAGCACTTGGACGAGGATGAGAGCTATTGAGGAATACTATTCGACAAAACACATGTGACTGGCAGGTGTTTAAAAGGTGTGGACCTCAACAGAAAAGGGAGAGCGTTTGGAGCTGAGGAGAGGGGATTGCCGAGACGCTGAGAAAAGCAGAAAGAAGCTGTCTGAGGGTGCGTGGCAGAAGACCCAAGTCTCTGGGGAGCTGACTCCATGAGGTGAAGGATGCTGTGTGGACTGGCGGTCTTTGGGCACAGGAAGTGGGGAGGCAAGTGGTCTCTTGTGGCTCTCTCCCAGCCCCCTTGCGAACAGAGTACTTTCCCATTGTTTGGCCATGAGGAGGAGTCAGCTGTTCCCTATCTGCCTGCATTGCAATATAATCACCATTCCGGCACGAGAGGCAAGTGGTCTCTTGTGGTCTGTTGGAATCAGGGGAGAAGCGGGGGCATCGACCTGCTACTTTCAGCAAACACTGTGGAATATTCCTTGAGTTGTAGAGCTGTCCATTACAAAGCGAAACTGCCAGGCATAATTAATAGGATAGAAACCAGCCCAACAAATGCAGAACTGCTGCAGATCTGCCATTGCCTGCTATGGCACATGGTAGGGCTGGCACTACGGTCTTTACACAGGTGGATATCGAGAACAGTGGCTAATTGCATTCATGTGGGGAGAATAGTCTGGATTCACTAGCCAGCGATTTCGAAACCCTAGAAGAGATCCTAGATAGGAAACTTGTTCCAATACTGGATAGTATCTCCCAGTTCAAGCACTCTCTAAATACCTCACTCTTCATTCTTGATGACCTAATAAGAGGGATTAAGAACGACATTGTGGAACTCAAGCAGGGGGTCGTAGGTAATTACCAGCCATCAGGAGGGGAGTGAGCAGGGGCACAATCATTGAGGTGCAAGTTAGATCTCAGGACAGTCCTTTGCATCCAAGGAGAGCAGATCCTATGCCCACAGCAGTACCCAGTCCTGGAAGGTCACAGAGAAAGGCGCTCAACCCTCATATAACCACTACTTCTAGTACACGGCCACTGGCCATAGGCCAGGTTAGATTGCAGGGAGATAAGACAACCATTGACCTCCCTGAATGAAGTAGGAAAGAACAAGGAAACATTTAAACGCACAGTACTGGCATCTTTTTCTTTAGTTTAAGTAAACATTTTCTGGTTTCCTTTTAAATCAATACAATACCAAAGAATCGGTCCTCTGAAGAACTCACTTTGATAATCATTTCAACAATTTACATCAGGGCTCACTGCTGCCGTGTATGCCGTGTATCGCACAGCACGAAGGGAAGAGAATAATAAGGTTACTCACCGTAGTGACCACCTTACTCCTAGTCCATAGTCCCCTTTCCTCCATACTTATGGGACATTCCTCCGTCCTGTGGGACGGGACCGGAGCACTTTGTAAAAAGCATCACATTTTTTACTTTTTACACGGGGAACTGCACACGCCTGTAACCTCGTCCTCCTTAGCCCTGCCAAGCGCATCGCCCATCAGTCCTTTTCTGTGGCCAGGTCAGAGACCTTTAAGCAATAACAGAGGAACCTTATTAGAGGGGACGGCGGGCAGGCGTATGGAGGAAAGGGGACTATGGACTAGGAGTAAGGTGGTCACTACGGTGAGTAACCTTATTATACTCCTACGTCCTGTCCCCTTTCCTCCATACTTATGGGAGATTCCCAAGCACTCCTCACAGGAACTATGGGTGGATGGAAAACCCCTACTGAAAGAGATTCTTCAGCACAGCCTGGCCAAACTGAGCATCAGATCTGGAGCTCATGTCCAAACAGTAATGTTTACAAAAAAGCCGATGGGGATAGAGCAAGCAACCCATAAGCGAAGGATATTGACAGCCAAGCACCAGATGGTGGGGGCCCCGAGCCCGGGTGTTTGCCTTGGAAAAAAACATCTCTCGAGTCCTACACAAATTACGGGGGGAGCTTATTTTCCAATTAAAGAAATACACCAATATTTGGGTATGAACCATAAGACCTGCGTGGGCCGAATTACAGACTTTACCAATTCAGCGCCCATGCCTGCACCTGACTTTCTCGTACAGCTGGGGGCTTTGGACCACAACTACGACCATAGTTACACTACTACTTGTAACCTGCATTTAAACTTGGGGGAGGGAGTGCGGCCCAGGAAAACCTGGATGAATAAACCAAAAAACCTAATGACCCCAAAGGAAAAAGACATCATGACCCCATCCATAAAGGGGTATAACCCAAGCACAAATGTTTTGGATCCGTCGGACTTGGCCCCAAAGCTGTGGAGGTCAAACAGTATCATGCCAAAAATGCAGTGCCCACAATTAGCTGTCCCCTTGCAGGTCCTGGCAAAAGAAGGAATTACCCTGAGAACATCATGTCAGATGGCCTTCATTACCCATGTACCCCAACGTCTTCTGAATCACCCATCCAGTCCACTGATGTCCCAGTCGATGCTGGAGCATGTACATCCTTTAGCTGTGGTTGTCGGAACTCTATGAAGTAAAGAGCTTACTCCTGGTCCCCATTCAGGTACAGGAGAGAGGGGCCATCTTGGGGAGCCTCTAACGGGAATGGAGCGTGGTACAGGGGCAGACCACCCCAACCCGGTCATCTCCAGTAGTGCCATGAACTCAAGTAGAACGAGGATGGGAGTAGTTTGCAGAAGTGTAGAACTCACTGGGTGTGTTGGGGCCATGCCTATCCGGATGCCCCCAGCACCACACAAGGCTGAGGACCCTGTGCTGGCCGTACCAACATTGAGCCATGAGGCACAGGGGTCTGAAGAGTCTAGATGCAGGGGACCACCCAGAAACCAGGATCCAAACCATTGACCAAGAAGTCAACGCCTGGGCTGATTTAGTGGCACAACGTGTTTCCATCTATCTGACTTATCACAGGGCCCACAGAAAACACACTGGGTGGGGCCCAGGGAGAGGTATTCTGCATTTCCATCAAGTCCCCAAATTGTCCAGTAACCAACAAGAACCCAGGGAGGGACTGATAAACAAAAGCCTGTATTGGCTCTGCACTGTGCACGGTTGTTTATTCGTATCTCGAGAGGGCATCTCAAATTGCAATAGACTTCACTATCAGGGGGAGAATGCATATGACTTCATCTGGGTAGAATTTTGGGACCAGAGCGTAGCCTTTGGCATCCTGGGTATCAGTATCAATCTAGTAGACCCTAAAGCAAAAATGGACCAGATCAGGGACAGAGGTGACGCAGCCATCCTCCTCCTGGAGCTTTCGGCGGCATTTGACCTTGTAAATCACAACATCCTATGCCGCCACCTTGCCAGTGAATCCCATTTCTCTAATGACGCCATAGCATGGATCAATCATTCTTGTCAAACCGTACGATGAGAGTCTTCTCCGTGGCCGCAGCAGCTAAACCTACTGCAGTCACCTGCGGAGTGCCTCAGGGCTCATGCGTGTCACCCACCATGTACAACACATTTACTAAACCTCTCTTCGATAAACTGGACAATTTGGGTGTCACATACACAAACTATGCTGATGACACCAAAATACAAAACCCTTTAACGGGGGACTACACGACCGATACAAATGCCTCAAATACTATCTATCTCACAATTCAAGCTTGGATGGCTCAGAATGAGCTGTGTCTCAATGACAATAAGACTGAGATCCTCATCATGGGTAGGCAATCCTTCAACATTGATGGAAACCTCATCACAACCGCCAAAGAGGTAAAGACCCTATGAGTCTCAACTCCTCACTTACCTTATCACGCCAAGTTAATGCATCCGCTTACACATCTAAACGCATCACAGCCTGTAGACCATATCTTACTGAAGAGAACCTCATCAACCTGGCTAGAGCTCTGATCCTCTCCAGGATCAATTATTGCAATGCCATCTTTGCCGGCTCTTCAACTAAAAATATCACGAAACTCCAAATTGTGCAGAACAACGCCATAAGAGCAACACTAAATATTCCCAAATCAGGCCATATCTCCACCGTCAGAAGAAACATTCACCGGTTACCAGTGAAGGGCAGGATTAAATTCAAAGTACTAACGCTAGCTCACAAATGTCTATCTAACACTGCCCCATTGTATCTCTCTTGTCTAATAACAAAAAAACAAACTGCCAGACCCACACGCGCTGCCTATCTCGGCCAATTAACTAAGCCTAGATTCAAAAAGCAGGGAGCTCAAGCTTACCCGTCATGGCAGCTAACTATTGGAATGACATGCCACTAGATTGGATCCTGACTTACTATCCTTCCGCAAAAAATTAAAAACGTGGCTCTTCACACAGAACACCTAGTGACACCTAGTGACACTCACCTCACCTGCAAGTAACCTAGCAGGACCTACCCTTCCATGTAAGTGACTATCAGCCTAGCAACCACACTCTTAAGTCGACTTTATCTGAAACAAAAGCCAGCAGTTTGTATCACCCGGACCTCACAGCCATTGTAACTAAATTCTTAAGTATACATTTATGTGATCGGCATAACCGGTAACCAAATTCTTAAGCTTTCTGAATATGTAACCAAGATCTTAAGATTGCTAAATATGTTACCATATTCTTAAGCCTGCAATTCCTGTAACCAAACTCTGAAGCATGCTCTATCTGTGATCTGCATTACTTGTAACCAAATTCTTAAGTTTATTAGCATGAAACCAACATAGCCAGAGTTTTTGCAATTGTTTTGTAGGGTAACACCAATCCAATACATGCAAATCAACAACAGTGCACAGGAACATTAATGTTTTGCTATTAAAAATGCCATGCCACATTGAAAACATGTCCCACTGGCGACACAATGTAGACCAGTGTAGACCCGTAATAACATTACAGTAAAGCATGGCAGGCCACATTTAGACATACCTAGACGGGTTGCACCAAAATGCCAGTGTAAGCAATAACACTCATCAAGAAGAGAGCACACATTCAAGCCCGGGTATCTGCGGCCTCTAATAACACGCCCATATTCTTTAAAATCTGCAAGGAACTGGTCAATCCTGTTGTGGCCTCTACCTCTCCTGTTCCCTCCCAGGACATCTGTATGGCTCTGGACCCTGTGCTAAAACTCAGGACATCCTGTCCTCTATCTCCTCTTCCTCTCTCTGCCCCCCTTTAGCCATCTCTACCTCTCCTCCTCCTTTCTCTTCTTTCTCTCTGACAACACCTGACAAGGTTTCTAGACAAATCCGATCTATGAAAGTGTCGGCCAAACAGGTGCTTCCCTGCTGCTCCAGAACCCTCAAGGACCATATTGACACCCTCAGCCGATTTTTGTCAATGGAATGTTCCCCTCTTCCCTTAAGCACTGCCTTGTGTACCCACTCCTCAAGAAGCCGTCTGCCGACCCTACCTGCCCGGCAAACTATAGCCCAATCTCCATCACCCATTTCCTGGGCAAACTCTTGGAAAAGCTGGCCATCTCCCAGATTACTCTCCACATTGAATTTGCTTGTTGTCTCCATGATATGATATGATATGGTATTTGTAACGCGCCTATACACAAGTGTTTGACTTCAGAGCTGCCAGAGGCATGGAAACTGCTCTCCTGAACACCCATGAAGATTTTCTCTCTAACCTTGATTCCAGCATTCTTTCTGTCCTAATCCTCCTTAATATTTCCTCTACTTTTCGACACAGTCAACCACTCCATCCTGATCAATCGACTATGTGACAACCTGGGCATCACAGATCAGGCCCTGGAATGGCTGACTTCCTCCCACTTGGACTGCCCCTCCCAGGTCCAACTTGGTCCCCTTCTCTCCGCCATCTCTCTCGCTACCTGTGGCGTTCCCCAGGGCTCTATCCTCTAACCCTGGTTTTCCAACCTCTACTTGACTAGTTTGTCCACCTGATTTCTACCTTCTCTAACTTTCAGTGTTATGCAGATGACACTGAGCTTTCCTTCAGGCTCCTCTCCTCGCTCGCTCATTCCTGACTGTCTATCTGTGATTCAGGATTGGTACGCCTCCAACGATCTCTGCCTGAAGGCCATTAAGATTTAGATCATTCTCCTTGTGATCCCTGCCCCTGCTTTCCCTGTCTCACTCTAGCTTCCCACCTTCGGCCCTCTTCCTTCGCCTTCCTGCAAGGCATAAAACCTTGGTGTCATCTTCGACTCCACTCTCTCTTTCTCTCCTCACATCTCGGACATCGCCAAGAAGTCCCACTACCAACTGCTCCTCCTCAAAGGGACTCTTCGTTTTCTCACTTTCCCCCAGAATTTCACTGTCTCCAGAGCCATGTTTCTATCTTGGCTGGACTACTGCAACAGCCTCTTTCTCAAGCTGCTTCCTCTACTCTCCGCCCACTGCAACTAATCCAGAACAGGACTGCGAAACGTATCCTTGGCCTAAAGCCCAGAGATCGTATCTCCCCAGCCCTAAAATCTCTCCACTGGCTCCCGGTGGATACAAAGTTCAAGACCCTTTTCATTGTCCACAAGGCTTTCTGGGGTCGGGCCCCACACTACATCCAACGTTCTCTTCTAAAATACCTTCCTTCTCGAGCCCTTCACCCAGCTACCTCCAACTCTCTAAGGGTTAGACGCTTCTTCAGGCAGAGAGTGGGGGGTAGATCTCTCTCCTCTGCAGGTACCTCCCTCTGGAATGGCCTCGCTGCCCCTCGCAAACTTAAGCAGAACACTTGAAGTTCTGGAAGCAGCTCAAACCTTTCCTCTTCTCCTCTGCTTTCTCTCTCTCCCTCCCCTGCTGACCTACCTGACCTACCTGTCTGAGGTACCGACTGGTTGCTTGGCTACCCTCAGAGTCTCACTGAGTCCAGGCTCTTTCTTGATCAGTCACCCTTGCACTGCCTCCGGGCATACCACACACTTAGGGGCTGTAACTGCAACCCTACAGTCCATTGTTCTCCTTGCACTACCCAGAGCCGCGCTGCCCTGGATGCACTTACTGCCCTGTTTTCCCTTCCCCCTCTTCCTTGCACTTCCCCCCTCCCTTTCCGCTTGCATTTCTCGTTCTCGCACTTGCACGATCTGAATGACGCAAGGCCTAGTAAGATTGTTTGTCTTGTCCTCTCTCTATCTTCCCTCTCTTGTCTTGCCGCGCCTAGAAACACTTGTGTACAGGTGGGTTGTAAATTACTCATATCATTTTATCACAGATACCCAGATACCCACAAAAATATACAATGCCGCAGTAAGAAATGGCTAGACTGGCAACAAACAAATGCCAGTATAGCCAGGTAATTACACTTAGCAGGACTGCTTTATCAGAAATGTGCAGTTAAAAAAAGTCATTCCAAACTGAGGATTGACTAGACTTGCTGCACCAAAATGCCTTTCTAGCCATTAATACCAAATATCATGCTTGCTTAGTCTGGGCATGGACAACCATTATGATTTATCGCACAATCATGCCGCCCACATATCACCTCTCCTTCCCACCCCCTACCCCCAACCACAAAATCAGCTCATTGGCCCAGAATTACCTTCATGCCCCTCTTCCATGTCCCATAGCTCACGTATGAGGCTCCTTGCCTCATAGGTAAGTACTGGGATGAGGAAGAGTGGGACTTGAAGTAATGAACATTACAGGTCAGGCATTACCTCCATGTACCTCTACCTAATCCCTGTGCTTGTGTATGAGGCAGAGTGCCTCATACACAAGTACTGCCTCATACACAAGTACAGGGACGAGGAAGAATAGGCCTAGGAGTAATGACGATTACCAATAAGTAATCAAGGCATTGAACACAAGTAGCACCATTGAGTTGCCTGGGCTTCAGCAGCCCCCCACTCCCACCCTGAAATTTTGGGTTATGTTGTCTCTCAACCTGGCTGACCTTCAGGGAAGTTGCGGAGAGAACAGGACACAGATGTTAAACGGCACCTGTGTTTCCTGTTAACAAGGGCCCAGCATTTACGAACGTAAAGCATTTCACTGTTAGTACCTGCATTCAAATGCCAAGTGTTTTAAGCAATTTACATCATGATGTGGGTTTGGTACTTGCATGCAAGCGTAGTGATTGGAAGGGTAGAGAGGGAACAGGAGACCGCTCATTCTCACAGCAGTCCATAAGTGGGTGCTTTCAGACTTAAAGAGGAGAGTTAACTGCTTGTAACATTGAAGCTGCACTAGAATAGTCTCATTACAATGCATAAAAATGTTAAATGCCCCCACACAAATAAGTTTGCCCCTCCCCCACCACCCGTGAAGTTAGCACCACTCCCAACATTTGAAGGATTAGCTCCCCAAAAATGTAGGTTTTATTGCGCCCCTGAACACAAGCACGGACACCATTCACCATATACACACACCCAGCCATTTAAGTGTGCACCCTTTTCACATACATGGGCAGCCACCTATACATTTAAGTGTGCACCCTTTCACCATGCAGGCACACCCAAGCAGCCACCCATACATTACATACGTCATGGAGTTGAAGGGAGCCCTATTACTTAAAAAAAAAAATGTTTCTTTTTGAAGTCACTCTGACTTCATAAAAAAATGATTTCCGTTAAGGACCGAACCATAATGGAAAAATAATTTCTTTAAGAAGGCAGAGTGACTTTAAAAATAAACTATTTCTTTTTGAAGTCATAGTGCTCCCCCAGACCCCATGACATGGAAGCCTTCAGCCGGGGGTCTTCAATGTCATGGGGTTGAGGGAGCCCTCGGACTTCAAAAAGAAAGTTTCTTTTTGTAGTCACTCTGCCTTCATAAAGAAATTATTTCTATTACAGAAATAATTTCTTTATGAATGCAGAGTGAATTCAAAAAGAAACATTTAAAAAAAAGAAATAAAAAAAAATCTTTTTTTTTTTTTTTTCAAATGGGGCTCCCTCCCAGGACATGTGCTAGCGGGGGCCCCCTGCACCACGGGGGCTGTGGGGGCCCCTGTAACGCCAGTGCTGGTGCACACCAAAAGAGCCTTCTTTACTGACATTTTTTGAGAACAGGCAAGTTTGCAAATGTTTGTACTATGGCAGTGGCTGCAGCAACCATTCCCCCTCCTCCACAGCAAGGAATTCAAAGCCAAGGGTGTGGTAATGAGGTGCTAAATTCCCCTGAGCCCAGGAGCATCTGCATTACAATAGCTCTTCCAGGGCTGGAAGTGACCGCTCCCTAGATTACACTGGCATCATCATTGCCAAAGGGAACACAAAACATGCAGTTGCAAGTGAAACCTTGCATTCACCGTTTTCTAAAATGGGAAACACCAAACATATAAACTGTTTAAAAGCTGCACAGTATTTTGAGTCTCAAAGTGAATAATGATTTTTATAAAGTTAAGCAACACTAAAGTATTGGTTTCACGTTTAATCTTTGTCATTATATTGTTGTCATGTTTCCTACTGAAATTGTTTTGCAAATGGTAAAGGCAGATATTCCCATTTTAATTGCAGTGTACTTGCGCGTTCACTATGCTTAAACTTTATACATTTTGCGCACCAATGCTTTGCAAAAGGTTTATATGGAAACAGGGAAGCCTATTTGCATTTCACTGCACTTATTTCATGGCACTCAATTTTAGCGCATATCTTTAGATGTGGGGCACTGGGGTAAACCCTGTGTACTGGGTCTCACTACAAGGTCAGCTGCGCAGGGAAAACATTGTGGTTATTCCATTACAGCCATTGTTTGGCAGTAACGAAATTACCAGTTTTTCTCGCACCACCGAATTATAACTTTTGAGGCAAAGTGGACAATCTCCCTACAGCAACAAGCTGAAGGTAAAACCGTCACTTTACCTTTTCAAATCGACATATTTAACATGCAGTACTTCTGCCAGCGGTATATAGAACAAAATTCCCCATGGAGCCCTAAGCACTCCAAAAATGGGGAATTGCCAAAAATAGTAAACCCATGAGACCAAGTGGTGGCAATGGTACTCAAGTTTGGTGGTCATTTGGCTGATTACTATCAAATTACCACCAAACCCGTAAGGAGTCCCAGTGTGTGATGGTGGAGAAATGTGAGTGGAGTGTAGAGTAATAAGTAGGGCTGCATCTGGACATGAAAGCAATATGTGAAGACACACATTTACACATATGACATCCACCAAATTACGGGTTTTGTTGCACTGTGCATTATGGCATATACTGTTACCATGTGGTAATACCACTTTTCCACAGTGGAATTCAATGACACTCCAAAACGGGTAATAACTATTGAATCATGCGTATCCCTCCCATTACTGCATGCTTATACCATGTAGCATTGTTGTTTGGCAATATTTCCAAAGGAATAATATCCCAACTCCTAATGAAGCCCTTTGTCATAAACAAATAAAGTCCCTCAAAATAATCTGAAAATGCATTATTCTCCATCAACTGAAACCTTTTTACTATTATTAGGGTATTTATTGATTGCAGACCTTTCTTCAGGATGCAATGGAGCGCTTTTCTATCATATGATATGATATGATATATGGTAAGATAAGTCCTTTATAACGCATCTGTACACAAGTGTTGCTAGGCGCGACAAGACAAGGAAGGGAGGACAGAAGGAGGACAAAATAACAATCTTACTAGGCCTTGTGTCATTCACATCGCACAAGTGCGGGGGGATGCAGGGGGAGAAGTGCCAGGGTGGGAGGGGAGAGTGCAAGCAGCTAGTCAGTGCAGCCGGCAGGCTACTCATATGTGCAGAGAGTCAGGGACTGTAGGGTTGCAGACACAGTGCCTTAAGTGTTTGGGGGGCTCAGAGGCAGTGAAAGGGCAACCGGTCGTGCAGGAGCCTGGTCACGTAGGTTCAGTGGGTGGCCAGGTAACCAGTATGCACAGCAGAGAGAAACAACAGCAAGGGAGAGGGGAGAGAGAAAGCGGAATCGAAAAGGTGGTCCTGCTCAAGTTTCAGAGAGGCAGGAAGGCTGCTCCAGAGGGTGGCCCCAACTGAGGGCAGAGAAGTGTCTGACCCTCAGAGAGTTGGAGGTGGATGAGCAGATGTGTCGAGAAAGAAGATGCTTGGGAAGAGAAAGTTGGATGTAGTGTGGTCCCCAGCCCTAGAAGGCCTTGTGGACAATGCAGAGTGTCTTGAACTTGATCCCCACAGCCGGAGGGAGTCACAGGGAGCCAGTGGAGAGATTTCAGGGCTGGAGAGATATGATCCCTGGGCTTGAGGCCAATGACCAGTCTCACAGTCCTGTTCTGGATAAGTGGTAGAGGGCGAAGAGTAGAGGCAGGCAGACTTAGAAAGAGACTGTTGCAGTAGTGCAGCTTAGAGGGGACCAGGGCTCTGGAGACAGTGAGCTTCTGGGGGAAAGTTAGAAAAAGGAAGAATACCCCTGAGGAGGTGCAACTGATAGTGTGACTTCTTAGAGACGTCGGAGCTGTGAGGAGAGAAGGAGAGGGTGGAGTTGAAGATGACCCCAAGGTTCTGCGCCTCCCTGGAAGAAGCAGGTAGAGGGCCAGGGTGGGCAGCCAGAGTGAGAGAGGGAAGGCGGAAGCAAGAGTCCCAATGAGCAGGATCTCGGTCTCACTGGCATTAAGGCAGAGATCGTTGGAGGCACACCATTCCTGAATAGCAGACAGACAGTCTGGTATGAGAGAAGGAGGCTGAGGGGAGACTGAAGGAGAGCTGGGTGTCATCTGCATAACACTGAATGTTAGAGCAGAAGGTAGAGATGCAATGGACCAGAGGTGCCAGGTAGTGGTTAAATAGCCAGGGAGAGAGGTTAGACCCCTGGGAAACACCACAAGTAGAGAGAGTGTTAGAAGGGAGGTAAGACCCAAGTTGGACCTGGGAGGGTCTATCAGTGAGAAAGAAGGTCAACCATGCAAGGCCATGACCCGAATTACCCAGGTTTTCTCGGAGAAGATTGAGCAGGATGGCATGGTTGACCATGTTGAAAGCAGAGGATAGATCAAGGAGAATGAGGACAGAACATAGGTTAGAGTCAAGGTTGGAGAGCAAGTTTTCACAGGTTTTCAGGAGAGAAGTTTCAGTACTTCTTGCTGCTCTGAATCTAGACTGGTGGTCATGGAGACAGCCAACAGATTCAGTATGTAGCTTAAGCTGGGAGATGGCAAGCCTTTCCAGAAGTTTGCCCAGGATGAGAAATCGGGCGATAGTTTGCTGGAGAGGAAGGCTAGGCAGAAGGCTTCTTAAGAAGGGGGTGCACAAGGGAGTGCTTAAGGGGGAGGGAAAGGTTCCAGTGGCAAAAGAATGATTGCAGAAATCGGCCAGGCTGTAGCAAGGGTGTCCATGTGGTCCTTGATGGTTCTGGAGGAGCAGGGGAGCACCTGCTTTGACAAGATTGTCATAGATCAGACTTGTCTAGAAACATTGTTGGCAGTGAGCAGGGGGAAGGAGGGTAACTGGCCAACGAGGGGCCTGGAAAGTTAGAGGGTGAGGAAGAGGAGGTAGAGGAAGAGGAGGTAGAGGAAGAGAGAGTGGACAGGATGTCCTGAATTATAGTGGTGAAATGAGATGCCAAAGCTGTGCAAAGGGCCTGCGAGGGAACAGGAGAGGTAGAGACTGCAGAAGGATTAGCCAGCTCCTTGCAGATTTTGAAAAATACGTTGGAGTTGTTAGAGGCTGCCGAGATGCAGGCTTGGATGTAAGGGGAGAAAAACGTTGAGGAAGCAGAAAAACAAGGGAACAGGCAGCTAATAGGGGAGGGGGAGGGAGACCTATTTAGCAGCAAGAGATCTGCAAGCAACTGGGGAGGAATCAGTGGGGGACAGTTCACCCAGACTCTGATAGGGTGGGAAGTGGTTGATGCGTGGACCCAGGTGTTAGGGGGGAGCCATTCCTTGAAGAGGATAAGCATCTCATTTCACCACTATAATTCAGGACATCCTGTCCACTCTCTCTTCCTCAATTCCGGTCAAGTGGCACAGCGAGTAGAGCGCTCGCTTTGACATCCGTGCAGATCCTGCTAATGCAGGTTCGAATCCCGGCGGGGCCAAACTCAGCCTTTCATCCTTCCCTGGTCGATAAATGAACACCACACACCGTGGGTAATAATAAGCAGCGCTCAGATACCTGAGGGTTTGTAGCGTTATATAAATGCCAAATTATTATTATTATTATTATTATTATTATTAAGAGGAGGATCTTGAGCTTATTCCTGAACTTTAGAAGTGAGGGGGACACTCTCATGTTGATGTTAGTAGGTTCTAGAGTCTTGGGGCATAGACACAGAAGACCTGTCTTCTGGTTCTCTCCTTCCTGCACCTCCGGAGTTCAAGTCTGCACATATCATTACTTCTTGAGGATTGTAGGCCTCTGGAAATACTGAGTTTCTCAGTGAGGTAGATTGGGTACTTCAGTGTAGCAGCCTTTTAGATGATGCAGCAAGATGAGTGTCGGGTGATGTGGTTGAATGTGCAGAGGGATTTGATAAGACAAGCGGCAGCATGCAGGCCACCTCTAAGGGGTGCCATGGCAGTCACTGGGAGGCCTTCCAAAAGGGCATTGCCATCATCTAGGTGGGAGAGGACCAAGGCTTGGACAGTAAATCTGAAGTTGTTTTCTGGGATGAAAGGCTTGATTTTCCACAGGAGAGCGAGTTGGTACCAAGCTGTGTGTGTCCTTCTTGCTATGTGATGTATGAAGGAGAGGTGTTTGCCAGTGTCGTACCTGAGAGATTGGGTGCAGGTGGCCAGCTGGGGTTTGAATTCCTTGAGATGCAGAGCACAGAGCAAGTTCTGGATGTGAGGGTGTTAGGAGTTGTTGGTCAGCAGTAGGAATTCAGTCTTCTAGGGATTCAGCTACAGGTAAGCACTGGACATCCATGAATGGATCAACGTGAGGCTGGCCTTAAGCCTGTGAATGACTTTGAATTCTTGAGGTAGACCTGCGTACCATCTGTTTATTGATGGGTGTGGATGTTGTGTGAAGCGAGGAGGGTTTCAAGTGGTTCCATCTAAAGATTGAAGATCACAGGGGAAAGGACAGATCCTTGCGAGGCTGCAAAGGTGGTTGGAAGAGTTGGTGATCTGGAGGAATCCATTTGTATCAATGGGTGGCAATTAGCAAGGTAGGATTTGAAGCAGCTGAGGATGACACTGATGATCCCCATATGCAGATGTAGATTTTTGGTGAGTGTTTGTCGATTACAGTTTTGAATGCTGCTGAGATATCAAGAAGAACTAGGAAGCAAAGATAGCCATCATTAAATATTTTAAGGTGCAGAAGATGGTGGATGTGAACAGGTGAATGTGAGGCAAGAGAGGCTGTAGAAGGAGGGGAGCCCATAGGTGCTGGAGAATTTGGAGGTGTGGAAGAGTTGGAAACAACATGAATGGTGTTGAAGCATGAGACCAAGGATACAATGGAGGTGCTGGTGGGAAGTGAACAGCAGGAGGGGATGAGGGAACTGGAGAATCGGAAGGAGGAAGTGAGAGAGAAAAAGTAGGGGAGTAGAAGAATGGATACAACAAGTAAGGGGGTGCTGGACAGTCATCAGCAATGATTCCAGATTGTACATGGGAGAAACAAAAAAAAGATTACATCATATTTTCATGGCCAGTGAGTTATTTGCAGATAGATTTCTAATATTTGATAACTCATCTCCACAAACAGATGGTTTATGCGTTCAATCTCCTATAGTCAGGATTACTTTCCACTGCCACTCTGCTAACTATAGACCCATGAATGTGGAGGAAATATAGACAGTTGAGGCCACTCAGTATACTACGAGAACATGTACATCACACAACCAGGAAACTGTCATTTCCGTCATTGAGCCCATGTTGGCCTCAGGTGTACCCTCTAAGATGTAACATGAATTTATTGATTTGGTTACAGAGACCAAAGATAACACATAGAGTATATTGGATGGGGAAAATACATCAGGAATAGGAAAATGTATAGTTTCTAGGGAACATGGGTGGTGGAAGATAATTATATAGATGGGAATATTGGCGATGTTGTACTGAATGTTAAGGAAAGGTGTGGGTGAAACAGTGGAGGCCTTGCTATTTGGATGGGATCAATGTTAAATTAAACATCTGGTGCACATGGTCGTTTGGACGAGTCCAGGGGCAGGTAAAAGGTGATGTGCACTAATGTTTGGAACCGTATGATTGTTGGATTGTAATAATACCTCAGTAAATAGTGCTGGTGCATCCATGCTCAATTCCATAATGGTATTTAATATTGCTACAGCATTTACTAAGTATGTTTGGAGAATAGATGCATCACGTATCAAAGCATTAATTGCACCATTTAGTACAACTTTCAATAGAGTGAACAGAATAAGATTTAATACATGCATACTGTGGGTAGGTAGTTTATAGAATTATCAAAAATGGGTTGTTCAGTACGAGCAACTTTAATATATGTTAGAGATGCTGCATCAGTTTAGTGCAAGTTTTGTTAATTCTTTTGTAAAATAGAAAATCAATTTGAGCAGAATATATCTGGATGGACAGTACTGGGGGTTCTAGCAGACATTTTACAGTTTTGGCCTCCTTCTTGCCCATGGGCACATGGAACTTCTTTCATACCAGGGGTTATGACCTTATGATTGATATACAAAGGAGGTTTCAATAAATCCCAGGTAGGACCAGGGGTAAACTCGTGGATGTGTTTGTGGGATATCCACACTGGATATTGTTGGGTTGTCATTATGTACTGCCAGGTTTGAGGTTAGAATTGGTTCAGAGTTCGTACAATCTGTGAGCAAAGATTCATTCTCCTTGATAAGTACTGTAGCTTGTGAGACAGATTTTGCTGATACCACATCCTCTTTATAAATGAGAGTATTTAGCAGTTCTAAAATGCTGGCCTTTGCGTTTGGCTATGTTTATTTATCAATGGAGGTCAGAAGGGAGCTAGACAATGTAGTCAGTCCACCAGTCTGTTAGTGGCACATCTGACTGACTCCAAGGGCTTAGCTCAAGTCTGTCTCCCCACTCAACAACACTAGGCAGTAAATGATGGTAAAACCTGCCACATGCCAATGCACCTTCATCCTGATGTGCACTCTTCGTTCTTTACTCCAGTGATATGTATCACATAGCTCTGTCACTGAATTGCAACACCCAAATACTATAACATTGCTAGTACTGTCCAACCTGTCTTATATACCAGCCAAAAACTATTTTCCTGAGAGCAGTCCTATGCCACCATGGAGCTCAAAGCCCTAACCATCAAATGGGCCATCGTACATCTGAGGTACCACCTCACAGGAAGGAATTTCAGGTTGCTTACTGACCACTCACCATTAACCTGGAGGAGCCCGAGAAAAGACACTAACCCAAGAGTAATGAGATGGTTCCTGGAACACCAACATTTTTTCCTTTACCGTAAAACAGTGGAAGGGGAAAGAACAGTGGAAAATGTATTTTCTAGGTTGATTCTCTCAATAGAGGTGGGGACCCCACCACTGTAAGGGGAAGGGTATGTGACAAATCACAGGTATTCATCCCTTTTCCCCAAGTGGGAGACCCCCCCACTGTGAGGCTAGTGATGTGAGCCCACACCGCAAGGCCCTCCCTAGGGGTTGAGGCAAGTGGGACTTCAGTGGGAGAGACATCTACAACACCACCAAACTAAGCCCATACAGACTTCAATATTTTTGAACAACTTCACTGTGAAGATAATCCATATTATCACAAACTAACCATGTAAGGTGCATCAACATTAAAAAAACATTGGCAACTTAAATATCCTCACACCCCATCACTACATTGACCTCTGTATCACCATTGCACCACCCCTTTGGGGGCTTCAATATCATGACACAGCAAACCTGCAGAGACTTCATTAGAATTGCACATAATGTTGGGACTATTCTCAATATAATCCCAATTCATGCAGTATGTAAATCAGTATCACACCCAATTCATGTGAAGTATATGAAGACATTAATATCATCATACACTCTGTGCTGTGGAGATTTATCACACAACAGTGCTGTGAAAACACACACCATCCATGTGGGGCCTTACATATCACAGCACACCACCTCTGTCGGGACTTCAATGTCATTCTGATTCCTACTGAATACTGTAGCATAATTGCATATGTTTGGTGGTCAAAGGGGGCATTTTCCCATCAAGGAAAGCACCTTTTGATTTACAAACAAGATACTATTTTCAATGTAAAGAAAATAAATCCACATAACCCCAATTGCCTATTTGGTAGTGGCTCACCCTATTGAATTGTGGTTGTTTCGAATGAGTTGCTCTGTATCAATGGGGCTAATTCAATATGTGCATCTGGCTGGCTGGTGTGCAGTGCCCGAGAAAATCCTGCCTCCTCTGTGTGACTCTGTCTACGTCCCATCTGGCTCTGGTGGCTCTAGTAGCTCAATTGGTCAAGCGGTTCTCAGTCAGTGATTCTGTCTACCTCTTCTGTGGTAAAACAGTGAGCAGGCTTACTCAGGGAAATTCCAGGTTTGGGTCTATGTCTAACCTAAGCAGGAAGTGTCTTAGGTGGAGCCTGAGTTTGGTTGTGGTGAGATCAGTTGGAGCATTGTACCTATTGTGCCTTTCTCACCATACTTTGTTGTTACTGCACTCATAAAATGTTTGGGAACCATACTAGGAGAAAATGAGGAAGCAGCTTTGCAAGGGCATTGTCCCTAATGAATTTAGAAGGTGGTAGGTGGGTATGGGGAAGAGACCACTGACAAACCCTATTCAGCCTTCCTCCAGGTAAATAAAGCCACTGGCCTAAGGGTCCTGAAAAGCTGGACTTCCTGGTCTCCATGCAGGTGTGGCTCATTGATAATGGGCAGCATGGAACTGGCCCACCACACATTATGGAGGATTGAAGCTAGCCCGTGACAGGACTGAATGCTTTCTCAGCTGCGGCAAGCAGCTCAGTAAGTAAACCAGGTCTGGATTTAACTGTCAAAGGAAGCATAGTTTCCCTTTGACAGCTTTCAGTACCCTATTGAGCACGCCCAATAGGCAAAACTGATAAGTGTTATTGTGTGGCTAGACTGGCCTGCATTGGTGCAACCCACCTGAACATCTTTTCTTATTGTGGTGTGGCATTTTGTGCCGGGCACCAAAGTTAAAGAATCATGATCAGTGTTATTATATGGCTATATTTCCCTACATTAGTGATACCAATCTGCAAATAGAAATACCATGGCATGGCATTTCTTAGTGGCATAAGGAGGTAAGCCAACATGAGTGTTCAAATAATAGCTTACATTGGTGAAGGCAGGATGGATATAGTCTCTCATTGTGACATTGCATTTTTTACTGTCATAGTTAACACGAGTATGCTTTTATCTGGTAATACTGGCATATATTGGTGCAGTCGGCATGGACTTGTATGGGCACAGCTAGCATGAAACATTTTTTAAACTTGCAAATATTGTGCACAAAGGCATCATGGAAATGAATTGGAAAATTATTCTGTGCATTGTTGGTGATTTGCAGTCATTGGAAGTTTCCATGTACTACAATACAAAATTGAATGCAAACTGTTGGCTTTTTACCCAATTTCTTTACAGAAAGTGTACTGTAAAATGCACTATTTTAGTCTATTATATAAAAAAAAAAATCAGGGAAGGACCTCACACAAGTCCCCCTTTGTTAGTTCATGCTCCTTCACTCCACCATATTCGTGGGAAACATACACCAGTCCAATAAAAAATTCTTACCAGCCACCACTGTCCCTTGTGTACCCTTTATCTCAAGGAACAGGGTCAGGACCCTGACTTTTTCACAGTATGAAGAAAACTGTTGACATGCACTAATCAGAATAGTGTTGTATTAGTTTATTACAAAAACATGATCACTAAGGATAGAATCAAAATATTTAATTGCAAAATCTAAAACGTAGATAACGCTGACATTTACTTGCAGCTTTCCCATCCCTTTCTCTTACCTGCGCTCATTTTCTTTCTTCCAGCAGATTAAGGTCTGCATACCTTTGATAGGTTCATGGTACGCCACCCCATGGGCAAGCCTATGTGTTCTACTGTGCATACCACTGTGCTGGCAATTTGGCACAGTATAAACCATGATAACATAACATAGCATATAATGCCAAAACCTTGCATATTACAGTACATACCCATTCTGATGTGCACCCACCCGTGCATCCTTCCCTTCAGTGCTAGGATTCCCAAAGCTCTGTCATTGAGTGGATCCCCCATTTTTATAGTGGGTGGATAGTCTTACCACGCTGAATGGAAGACAGGTGTAGACGGGCTCAGCAATATACGTTTATGACACTTAACTTTTAACTTTAAAAATGTAACCCACCTCTTACCTGTCTACAGCAGCCCCAACTTGCCTAAGATCTGCCAATTCTAGAAGGGGCCAGTTATCTTTTAATAGAATGGACAACTGTTTTGGTCAGAGTTGGCCAGTTTCATAAGTTACTACACTAGGCTTAACCAATGTTACTAAGCAAATATGTTTTCAAACATGTTAGTTGCAGCATATCTTACCAAAAAGACTACCTTTGTTAATACACAAACAGTCTGTTCTGGATAGTGATGAATTGTAATGTGTGATTGTGGTCCCCTTTTTCATTGGTGCCTGGATTAATGTTATGTCCCAGTCTGAGCCTGCCTTGGTGCACCACAGTGGGAAGTGGACTTGGGATACAAATGCAAAGGTTAGGATGGGATTCCCCAAAAACCTCTTGGTAAGAAACACAGGGATATGACTTGTAGCAGACAGAAAAGTAAAGGCAGACAGCAAAATGCTGGTGTATGGCTTGTTTAGTTGATCGTATGCTTTTTCCCTTCTCCCAGTACACCAGAAGATTTTTACATTTGTAAATACAAAGGGGCAATCACACAATACTATTTACATTATTAACCTACCTAAACAGCTGAATTACTAAAAACAGAGCAGAAAAGAGTCCTTTTAAAATATAAACAGTTCTTCCAAAATATAAAAGTCCTTAGAAATGTGTGCTAAAGTCTCTGTACAGTGTGCTGTACCTATGTATAAAACAACATTACTTCGGAGCCAGCCATGTCATGAGGTCCTTTCTGCTGTGGGTATTTATCTTCCTCTGTGTTGTGATGGTTCTCTGGCAGGCTAGCAGCAGCAGCATGTGTGATGCATCCCCAAAGTTTCTTTTGGATGGGCAGTTTATGCCAGCTGCAGCCCGGCATTGATGGCAGCCTGGGGGCAGGGGCCCAAACCAATGTTCCACCCAGACTGCATCTGCCAGATGCAGCCCCAAGAATCTAGGAGGCCTGTCTTGGCAGGGGGCAGGCCTTAAATCATTGCACAGTGCTCATCTGTCTACCGGAGAGCGCCACGCCTGACAGAGGAGGGCGAGAGGGGGGGCAATGACTGGGGGTGTTCCCTGCTCACAGAGCTATGTGGGGCTGGCCACGGCAGTGGCAGGAGTGCCAGGAGGCAGTGGTGGGTTCTGGCACACCCCTACCTGTCTGGGGAGAATCACCCTTTCAGCTTGGGCCCATAGAGGTGAAAAAGAACTAGCAAAGGTGCCGGGAGGAGTGCTGCTCAACCCTCTTCAGTGAAGGTTGAGGCCAACTGTCCCAAAGGCGCTCTGCTCATGCCGCACACCTTTCCATTTTTTAAAGAATCCCTTTGTGGCATCACGTGCGGATGTCTTTTACTCTAATTTATTTGCATGCTTCCCCCCATTAAAATATCCTCATCCTTGAGGATAGCTTTGGCCTGAATTATGAATCTATCTAGCTAACAACTAGCTCCACACGCCCAGCACTCCCCACCTGACCTGAGACTGGGTGATCTGCTCCTCACTGTTTCCTACCCTGATTGTTTGGTGATCCCTTTCCCACCCTCCCCCTTTGAATACCCTAACAATAATAATAATAATAATAATAATAATATAAAAAATAATTGAGCCACGATTTAGATCTACAGTCCACCTGCCACAGTACCCCTGAACTCGTAGACACCTGCACTAAAGAAGAAAGATTGGAAAACTGAGGATCAGGCAATGGGAACCTCAAACTGGACGCCTGGTGAATCCTAAATTTGTTTTGTGACAGTCCGTATCTCCCTGGTGGCAGGAGGAAATCAGCCGGGGCCTCAACTAGGGTTTCTCCCTGACCCGGCGATCAACCCTGTACCAAGTCAGGGTCCCTATATTACAGTGGAGGAATGGGTAAAGGTTCCCTGCCACATCCAACTTAGCAGGAGCAATGTGATCAGGAATAGTCTCGAATGAACACTCTCAGATTCGGGTTCACGTCCTCTTTTCTCATTGCCTGTGTCAGCTAAAATGCTAAAACTCCTGGACTTGGAGCAGATGGTTCTGGTGCAAGGTCTTGATGTTTCTTGGCTGTCCTCCTACCCACAGTCCGTAGACAGGCAGCACTCCTAATTGATGCTCAATGATGAATGGTTGAGACTCCCACTTGTCACTAAGCTTGTTCTGTCCACTCTTACCCAGGCTGTGGATCAACACACAATCACCAGGCAGAATACTTGCATCAATGTGCAAGATGCAAGGCAACTGAGGATCAGTGTAGCCCAGAATTGGTTTGAGGATTCGAGGAGGTCAAGTAGTGAGGGTCCGCATCAGCTCCTTGAATGCCTCCTGGCATTAGTCAGTCCACCTATCAATAAAGGGCTCATGTGGATGGTGTAAATGGTCTGCAGAGTTGATGGTAATCCTGTGGCTCATCTGGTTAGGCAGGTATCCTTTGATAAGGACCACAAGTGGTTGCGCAATGTTGGCATAATCCACAGCAAATCTCCAGTAGCAGTTAAAGAATTCAAGGAAACTCTGTGTCTTTCAAGTTCTGAGGTCTTGACCAAGTGAGGAGGGCTTCCGTCTTTGCGGGATCTACAGGAATGCTGTCTGCAGAGATGATGTTTCCGCTGTATTTGATGCTTATCCAGCAAAACTGGCACTTGTTCACACTGACCTTTAGCCTTTGCTCCCTTAGGTGATCAAGCACCTTCAGGAGCCTCTTGTTGTGTTCCTCCAGGGTCCTTCCGAACAAAATGAAATCATTTATATATACCATTACCTTCAGGTGGTTCATGTGACTGACGGTCTTTTACATGAGGTGTTGAAAATGTGCTGGTGCACCGGAAATCCCTTGTTGTATCCTGATCAATTTGTACAATCCAAGCAAGCAGGTGAATGCCGCTCTCTCAACATCTGCCGGATGCATCGGGATTTGGCCGTACCCACTCTGCAGGTCCATGACCAAATCGGTTTTCCCATCCTGATGTCCGCCTAGAACGTCACATAGGACTACCTTTTTAATATCAATATAGCTCATCATACGAAATATTTTCCATAGCCTTTATTGATGGAACTAATGACAAATGTTGCCAGTACTTGTAACATAACCATATGTGTTTTATAGCTTGCCTGTCACCTCTTTGAGTTATGAAAATACATGCAATTATCAATGTAATATTGCGGCCGCGTTGAACATATTACTGGTATTTACCGCTTACTGTTATTTCTACACCTTCCCACAATTGCTGATTCTTGTGCATGTGAATGTATATTTGCATGATCAATCCTTAGGGAGTCTACTTTACTCCATTCTCATTAGGACAACCAATATCAAGCCATATGTATTGAGTGATCTTAGCCTTGGTCTCCACTTTCTAGGATTCTTTGCCAAGAAGGACCCTTTTAGGAACATTGACTTCTTTGCACCTAATGGTTGCATTCAGCATATTATAGCCAACCTCTTGATACCTAGCCAGCGTGATCCTGATTGAGCCCCGCTTTTTGCCTACTGTATTCCTGGGTGAGCTGCGCATTTGCCTTTTGTATTACTGTATCCCTGGGAGAGCCCTGCATTTGCCTATTGTACTATTGTATTCCTTGCCATTCCTTGGTGAGCCCCGCATTTGCCCATTAAATTGCTGTATTCCTTAGGGTGCATGGCACTGAGCCACTGTATTATTGTACTATTTGGTGGGCCCCATATTTGCCTACTGTACTGCTGTATTCCTGGGTGAGCCCCGCATTCGCCTATTGTATTATTGTACTCCTGGGCGAACCCAGCATTCACCCAGTGTAGTGGTGTATGCCTGGGAGAGACCCGCATCTGCCTATTGTATTATTGTATTCCCTAGTGAGCCTCGCATTCTGAGCCCTACATTCCTGTATTCTATGGTGAGCACTGCATTCGCCCATTGCATTGCTATATTCTATAGTTGCTTTGCATCGAGACAGTGCATTGTGATACTATATGGTGTGCCCAGCATCTACCTATTGTATTGCTGTATTCTATGGCTATTTCTAAAGGTTTTATACTGCCATTCGAATTGTACCACTGATTGTGGGACAGCTCTCCTGGCACAGTAGCATACCACACAGCATGTCATACACAACTCCTTCTGTACCGCTTTGAATTACGCCTCAAATGCTGCCTTTCTGCCAACTTTACTGAGCTCAATCTTACCGGTGTACTGTATACCACACGTTATCACCCCATGGGGAACAGCCCCCCTCTTATAGCTCCCAACCACAACATGCATGTTGCCTGTCTCCTCCTAGCTACCTTACTGTTCAGTCTAGCTCAGGCTCGCCATCACCTCACGCTGACCCATCATTCGACCTCAGAGCTTCCCAAAGTCACAGCCATAATGACCCTACCCCCTTCACTAGGGATGAAACCTTCAAAATTCCTACCTTCCCTTAACACCAATGAATACCACCTCAACATCAGACCCACGACATTCTTACCTGAACTGTGCAAAACCCCCAAGGCCTCTAAGGTCAACACCAACACCAAACCAGATACAGTAGCAACCCTAACACCACCACAATGGATTAATCTATATGCCAGGAAACACACTCGTAACCAACCTTGCTCTACTATGGTCAGAAATGCCAGGCTCTGCTCTAGACTTAACAATAACCTCACCCTACAGTCTAACCCGCAAAATAAACCTTGCACTTCTAACTTGACAAATTTCACAACCTCAAAGACACCCAAGAAAAATAGAGGTTTTCTAGAAACAAATCGATCCAACCCCCCGGCCGTGACTATCCCCCAGCTAAAAGGTGCTCTAATCAATGCCAGATCTCTGGTGGCCCACGCCACAGACATAGCCTATCCAATCACCACAGGTGACCTAGCCTTCCTAGATGTATCCAAGACCTGGCTAAATGAAGCAGCAGGTCCCTCCCTCGCGTTGGCCGTACCTGACAACTTCACCATGGTGAGAGCTGACAGAGTCTCGTCTCAAAGGGGGCGGCATCGCCTTTATCGCCAAATCTAGCATAGAGCTCAGAGCAACACCCTCACCCACTCTTAAGTCCTGTGAACTACTTACAGTTAAACTTCCCACGTCCAAGACTAGCACCCTCACCATTCACTTAATATACAGACCTTCTGGCCCTGTTGGTACCTTCGAAGAAGACGTCATGACATTACTTTCAGACAACACCAAGCCCTCATCCCAAATCCTCCTGCTTGGTAATTTCAATTTGGGTTCTTCATGACCCTAACGATACACAAGCCAAGGCACTATCCAACGTCTTAACCAAACTGGGCCTTACTCAAAGAGTCAATCAACCTACCCACGAGAAAGGTAGATCTCTTTACTGGGTAGCAGACATCAATACAGAGACCCCCATATCATCTATCTTACCCTTAACCTGGACAGATCACCTTCTCATCTCCTTCACCACTCAGACCAAACAAGTAGAAGCCAAACCAATCAGATAGCTCCGCCCCTCCCTACGAGGAGCAAACAAAATATAACTACCGAGAGGCTCTTTCCTCTCCTACTATCCACTTTGAACACCGTTTCAGAATCAGCGGACCCAGCCGAACTAGTTGAAATGTACAACGCCACCATGACCTCTGCGCTCGACGCCATCGTGCCCCCAAACTGCGTAAAAGCAAACCCAAAGCCCATCTCAACACCTGGTTCACGCCCCAGTTAAAATCATGAACGCAGAAAAAAGAAAACTCCGTTTTATGGAGAAATCTCCCATCCAAAGAAAATAAACTAAATTTATTCGAATCAGCAAGTAAATACAAAGCTGAAATCCTTCGACCTAAAAGAGAAACCTACAACAACCGGATGAGCAAAGCCAGTTCCAAGACCAAGGAACTCTTCACGATCCTAAGGGAACTGGAATCCCCCACAGCCCCTCAATATCCCTGTAACAAGGATAAAATATGGTGCAGAGACATGCAAAATGCTCTGTCAAACAAAATAGACACCCTCCAAAAAAAGATCTTAGCCAAAAGGCTCAATATTGCCAAACCTGACTCAGACCCAGAACCAGCAAAACCCCAATTGAAATGCACTCCTGAATTCAAATTCTCACAAGTTGCAATCATAGAGGTGGAAAGAATCATTACATCTCTCAAGCCTTCCAGATGCCAAGGCGACATCTGCCCCCCTCCCCCTCAAATAATTAAAGAAGCTGCTAGAGACCTTGCCCCATTTATCACTAAATTAATAGACGCTTCATTTCGTACCTGCAAATTCCCAACCAACCTGATGGACGCCTGGGTCTTCCCCTTGCTAAAGAAAGCCTCCCTAGACCCAACCATCCCCACAAACTACAGGCCACTTACCACTGTCCCATTCCTCCTTAAAATGGTGGATAAGGTGGCCTACCTACAGATCCAGCACTATCTGGAAACAAATAAACTCCTAGGACTCAGACAATCAGGCTTCAGACCACTTCATGGTATTGAAACAGCCCAGATCAACCTAAAAAATGCAAATTGACATTCTCAAGGACAAAAGGCAATGTGCCCAACTCCTACTACTTGACTTATCGGCCGCCTTCGACTTGGTGGACCACACTATTCTCTGCAAGCACCGTTCCACTGAGGCTAACTTCTCGCACAAAGCCACTGATTGGATCCAATCCTGTCTTAACAGGTCGATGAGGGTCATCTCTCAGGCAGCTGTCGCTGATCCCTCCCCAATCACATGCAGTGTCCCTCAGGGATCTTGTGTGTCCCCCACCATGTACAATATATTCACTAAACCGCTATTCGACAAACTGGACCGTCTGTGGGTCATCTACACCAACAATGCAGAAGATACCCAGCTACTACTCCGCCTATCAGGCGACTATGACCGAGATCTAGCCTTCCTAAACAACACCTACCAAGTCATTCAGGCATGGATGGCGGTCCACGGATTATGCCTGAATGACGAAAAGACAGAAATCCTAATCCTAAATGCTCCAGCCCAACTCAATAAACTATGTACAATACTCTGCATTTATTATTGATGGCATCACCATCAAAGTGGCTAAAGAAACTAAAATCCTAGGCTTCTACTTAGACTCCACACTGAACATGGGAAAACAAGTCAACGCCACTTCATCCGCCACAGCGTACACTTGTAAGCTTATACATGCCTGCAAACCTTACTTATCCACTCCACCCTAGCGAGAGCCCTAATTATGTCAAAACACGACTACTGCAATACCCTCTATGCAGGAGCCAGCAAACAAATCACTAACAAGTTACAAATCCTTTAAAACAATGCTCTGAGATCCGCTCTAAGCATTCCTAATAGAGAACACATCTCTGCGGCCAGAAGAGAAACCAAATGGCTTCCCATCAAAGATAGGATTCTATTCAAACTAGTTTCAATCACCCACAAATGTCTGAACAATGCGCCCCATTGTACCTCCAAGAAAAAATCAGCAGAAAATCTTCATCTCGCCCTACAAGAGCGGCCCAATCTTATTGAATAACGATGCCCAGATTTAACTGGAAAAGAGGTGGGGGGAACAGCTTCCGAGTCCAAGCCGCCCTCTACTGGCATGCACTACCCCTGCACCTGCGAAAAGACCAAACTTTCCCAAGTTTTAGGACCATGCTCTGTATCTACACTCTTGTCTTTTGTTTTATAATACTGTGCTTTACTTATTATATGCAGGCACTGTAATGACTGTGCTTACCTGCAATTCAACATACTCTGTACACAAAGAAACTGTACATTCTTGTCGCACCCAGATACCTTTGGGTGAGGAGCGCATTACAAATAAAATAAACAAACAAACAAACAAAAACCATGCACTTCCCATCAGGGAATCTTATGTATCATCCACCTGGGGCGTGGTGTATTGCTCCCTAATAGCGTGGGATATTCGCTGCACATCCAGACATCCCCGTTCTTCTTCCGGGTGATGATGATAGAAGAAGCTTAAGGGCTCTTGGACTCTTGGATGATCCTTGCCTTCAGACTATCGTCCAGGTGGTGATGTACATCCTCCACATCTCCTGGCACCAGGCATCATGATCGCTCCCTGAAGGGTGTCTCGTCGCTCTCACTCATGCAGTGTTCCACTGTTTGGGCCTTGCCGATGTCCCCTGGTAGAGAAAGCCTTGAAGCTCATGGCGAGCTGTTCTCTCAGGTGGTCCTAGTCCTTTTCTGAGATCAGGTAGTATCTAAAGTCCAAGGTCTTCAAATCCAGTACCGTGTCAGATGGGCTAGTAGCAACATCTGCTGGGGCCAAAGAAGGGGTCAGTTGCAACTGTATGATGATGGTGCACCCTGGTAATCAAATGGTCCTATTGGCCACATTAATGACCAATACCGTGATGGTCTTCAGGTCCATTCTATCCATTGTCACCAGGGTCTCCTGTACAAGTAAACCCCCTGGGATCTCCCACATTCCAGTGCCTCCATCAGCAGACATCCTGGCTGTTTCTCCCCGCTGAGTCACACTCTGGCAGGAACCCCACGCTGTGATGTGTGCCAGGATTGTGATCTGCCCGAACCAGTTGTTGCAAACAGCTCCAACAGGTTCATCAGGTAGAGTTCTAGACCGAATATCTATCTGCAAGCATGCCTACTGGCACATAGGGTGCATGGACAATGTACTGACATGTCATGGTTGAGACATCTCCCGACATAGTGCAGCCAATGCATTGAACATCGAGGAATTAGTTCTAATCACCACCAGTGAGTGGGTTCCTCACTCTGGTTGCTGCACAACAAAACCATAGAAACGATGGAGGTGCTGACTCCAGCTACATTGCATGGAAATTGCAGCCTGCATCAGATGTATGCCAGAAATTTGCAGGGGTGGTCTCTCTTGCAGAGGAGGATCAGTCCAGTCATGGGATCCAATGGGATATCAGTTAGGGGTTTTCTGTAGAAGCATTCATACACAATGGTCATCTGTGAGCCGCTTTGCAGTTGCGTTTGTGCCTGCTATCCATCAATGGTAACTGTCACAGTGGCTGGTGGTCATGTGAGCCCTTTAGGTACTCCCCCAAAGTGTTACAGTGCTGCTCTTGATGTTAGTTAGATTACAGGTGATCTACCTCTCAGGTGGGCTACCCAGTCTGGAGGGATGCTGGTTCTCAGATGACTTGCCCACCAGTGGTGCCACTGCAGCTTTGGACCTGTCTCTGTCTCTGTCTTTACACTGTCGGTGCATAATAGTTGTGAGGATTCAGTTGCTCCTCCTTCTGGTCCTCACTGGCATTTCCCACCATTGTGCATGCTGGAATGTTCAAGGCCTGGAACTTCTCTGCAACTCAGATGTAATCTGGAGTGTTTGTGCACATACAGAAAGTGCTGCTTGGCTGTCCACACCTTTGGCAGAACTGCCCGGACTGCAGTGGTGCTATTCACCGTTGGTACTCTTGGGTCAGCCATGGCTCTTGAGCTCGAAGAGCTGGCATTTCCTCTCCTGGGAGGATAGTGTAGAGTCTCTTCCAAGCTCTGGTAGCATGGGTGACCCTAAAGGCAGTGTCCTGGCTGGTGCCTTCTGCAGCTGCATCACCAAGCTAGTCTGATGCAATTTCACCACTTGATGTCTCTGATCATATCCTGGGGCTGTGTAAGGAGACACCAGTTGACTAGGTAGACTATACACTGTACCCTTCATCTCTCCTTCCGGGCCAGTTCATCAAAGGAAGGTGGTTTCGGGATCCGTTCTCAGAGTTGTAGCTGCAGAAGCATCAGCAGCGCTGATCTTGCTACACACATTACGTGTTGCAGCCTGGCCAGTTTCAGGTTATTTGGCTCAACCTCCTTCTGCTTGAAAGCCAGTCTCAGAATCAGTTCAGTTCTGGACAGATATTCTGAGAGACTCTCACTGTGTTGGAGGTGGTTGGCATAATACTAAAATGTCAGCTCTGCATCGGACTCAGTGGCTCCAAAGACTCCATCCAGCATGTACAATGTCCTTTGATGTGGGTTTTCGGTGTGTGGCAAGACATCAGAAACTCTCAAGAGCGCAATGCCTTGTCTCCCTGTCAGGAGCTCTCCAGTCGTGGATTATCTGCTGGTCTGGTTCACCCTTAACCGATATTCCTCTTCACATCTCAGGGTTGGTTTCTCACCTGAGAATGGTCTCAGGCAGATATAGGGTCCATGTTCTGCTGGTGTCATGATGCCCTCATTCAACATATGCTTGAAAGCATTCGCCATGGGGGAATCGTTCAGTATGGTGCCTCTATCCTCTGGTGTAGAACTGGTGCGTGCTACACGCAGGTGAAGTAGGGTTGCTTGTGGGTGCAGCTATGATGTCACCTACAGTGGTCACTGCAGGGTGAATGTGTGCAGTGTTGGTCAAGGCAGGGCAGGGCTTGAGCTAGGCATAGCTGGTGTGGATGATAAGCGAGCCTTTAACACTGGCCAGGTGTGTAATGCCCAAAGAGGATTGGACACTATTGAGTCACACCTGTGGATGGTAAGGGGCTATGTCTCAGGGTCAACTTTCCTAGGGCCATGGCAGACCAGGGTACTGGTCCCTGCTAGGACAAGGTCTTTACCCAGGCACTTGACCTAGCCTGTGAGGGACTCAAGGGACTCTAGGGACACCGTCATTTTGAGCACCTGTTGTAGGAGTGTGCTCCATGCAACATCACCTATAATGAATTAATGGTCAGTCTTAAACCCCTCACACTCAGCCCAGCTGGCTACTGGAACCCGATATATGAAGATGGTGCCTGTCTATCTGCTGTGGTGGCAAATCACAAATATTACAAGAATATAAACAAATCCTAATCCACAAATGTGAACAAAATCCTATTTACACGAAAGAAAAATGGAAACTTACACTGGAAATATGTACACTAACCCTGAGAAGAGAAAGGGTAGGTATGCCTAGGTCAGTAGGTAGGGTAGGGTAGGATAGGTATAGGCACACCAGAGGTGAGCTCAGCAGTGCCTGCAAGACATGTAAGGGGGGTGGTGTTCCTGCGCTCCACCCATGCATCCCCATAAGGTTTGGTGGTGAAGGTCATCGTGGCTAGCTTCCAAACCAAATTTTCTCCCTTTTGTCTCCTGACAGGGGTAGCAAGGGCATGGATGCTTAGGGGCACAAGATATTAACTACGGGCATCCTTGCCCTGAAAGCACTAAATGCATCCTGCACCTTGGCCAAGTTATCTTTTGAATTTTGGGCTGTGGTCTCTGAAGCAACAACAAATCTCCTAAATGGACAGTTGAGGGACAGCTTCAACATGCCGGTAAAGGACAGTCGTGAATTTCATGCTAAATAAATGGGCACAGTGAAGTTGGTGAAATGTGGCAGACGTTTGGCAGAAATGTAAAGGATTCACCTCCAGCTATGAACTGGAGGGAAATCTGCTGACCTACCCATTTTCAGTGAAATTACTGCAGCAGAATTACTGCTGCAGTAATTCTGCCAAAAATGCCCCATAGAGTTCAATGGACTCTGAAAAAATGGGAGCATACTCCACCACCACCACATGTAAACCAGCGGTAAATCTGCCAGATCAAGTGGCAATAACAGAAAGTCCAGTGGATTTACAGATGGAATACCGGCCAACTCGTAATGACCCCCATTGTCAGGTGAGATTTTGTTCGATTTCTGATTTGGTCAAGTACTAAGCAGAGCTTGATGTAACGTTACCATTACATGAGTTCAAGTTAACATAAAAAACACTCGGGCCTATAAATACTTTCTTAAATTATTTCAACATCTTCACAAAACCTCTATTTTACTTCCTTGAAGCATTATATATCTGTAAGGCATGTAATGTCAAAGAGCCCACATATGCAAACTTTAATGTAATTATACATCTTCATTAAGGAGACTTCAACATCATCACACACTATCCATGTGAGGACATCAATATCATCACATATCAACCCTGTGGGGACCGCACCATCAGCACACACTATCCATGTGAGGACTTCCCTATCATCACATATCATCCCTGTGGGGACCTCCCCATCAGCACACACCATCCATGTGAGGACATCAATATCATCACATATCAACCCTGTGGGGACCGCACCATCAGCACACACTATCCATGTGAGGACTTCCCTATCATCACATATCATCCCTGTGGGGACCTCCCCATCAGCACACACCATCCATGTGAGGACTTCAATATCATCACATATCATCCCTGTGGGGACCTCCCCATCAGCACACACCATCCATGTGAGGACTTCAATATCATCACATATCATCCCTGTGGGGACCTCACCATCAGCACACACCATCCATGTGAGGACTTCAATATCATCACATATCCCTTTGGGGACCTCACCATCAGCACACACCATCCATGTGAGGACTTCAATATCATCACATATCATCCCTGTGGGGACCTCACCATTAGCACACACCATCCAGTTGGAGGATTCAATATCATTGCATTTCATCTCTATGGGACCTTGAGCATAACTGCATACTATTCTCATAGGGCCTTCTTTGCCATGACACACCATCTCTATGAATACCTCTATGTCATCAAACAACATCCCAGTGGGGACCTCAACATGACCACACACCATCCTTTTGGTGGACTTAGTACCATCATATCAGCTCTATGGGGACTTCAGCATCATTACATACTATTCGTATTCACATACCTTTGTATGGCCAATTGGGTGCATCTGTGGCTTCATTTGCATCACCTGAATGCATTTTCCGTCACCTTTTGGGTATTTTTGGTTAATTTGGCCACTATTTTTGGCAGTGTTTCGTTTGGTATTTTAACTTGAAGATAGGATCGAATTAGCATTTTTATTTCCAGCGCTAATTCCACTGGAGGATTTAGCCACGGGGGAATTATCACTGGTTTTCATTGCTTATTCCTCCAGCGCTAATTTCTTCAGGGTTAATTCCACCAGAGGAATTAGCGTCCATTTTCAATAACCCTTCTATCAGCATATTTATCAAAGTGCCGGCAATTCCATTACTGCCACTTTTTCCCCTTGGAGATCAACTTGTAATGAAACCAAATGAGTATCAACTAAACATCAACCTTGTGAATATTTTTTGAATAATCACACAAAATGTGATGCCAACATTCAATTAATTCACATATCAGACTATAGACAAGATGACATCAGTGCACATAATGTGTTGTCTTGACAGTGTAGAATTCAATATCATCACACACCACCCCTATAAGGACTTCAACAAAATCACAGAAAAATAAGGAAGTAAAGTAAGTCACATTGTGATTCGTTTGTTACAAAAGTAGCCAATGTTTGAAATGAATCTGGAAGTGTGTTGTGCAATCAATGAGGGAACACTTACATTGCATATCAATTATATCCAATACTGTAAACATACAAAATACACAAAAAACAGCTTAATTTCATTATTTTAAATTTAAATGCAGAGTTTAGGCCATTTAAAACATAATTGTATTTGTGTATAAATGGTTCCCATGAATCTGCTGTCTGCTGCCTAAGCATGTAGTGCATCCGATTCATCAAGTGTGTTTAAATTCCTGTCCGTGTGTTGATGACTGCAATACCACACCCAGCCTGCGGGGGCAGAGCTGAGTAAAAAAATCAACACACCAAAATAAACACAGGTCCCCACAAGGCCATTTTTTAAAAAGTTATAAAAATTGGCACAGGTGACTTTTAAGTTGTTTTAAATCATTTGGAAGGCATTACCATGTGGGGACTTGGGTTTAGGTCCCCACAGTGAAATCAAGTCCCCACAGCGTGTGTGTGTTTTCATACCCAAGTCCCCACAAGGATAGTAACACAAACTCACACACACACACATACACAACACACACACACACACACTCACCCCCCCCCCCCACCGGACAGCCCCTGGGTCCTATATAAGGAGCTGCTTTGACAGCAGAAAACGGAACCATTTTGTGGTCCCTGCACGGGGACCCAAACGAAAGAGTACTTTGTGCACTCAGTCTCCTTTTTCCCAGAACCCTCCCACCCTAAGAAAAAGGACGAGAAGAAAGAGAAAGAAGGGTAACCTCGGGACCCGATGTCCAAAAGTACAGCATACTATGGTTACTGTAATTATGATTGTTTTTGTTATGACCATAACTTCAATAAAATCCCACAGTCTTTTATTGCCAACACTTACCCAATGTTTTCGTGTACTTCCTGGGGGGGAGCATGGGGCGTATTGTCACCCAGATCATGTTACCACTCTGCCTGCATATGGGTCCACTGGTTATACATTCCATAATAGCAAGAATGACCACACGGATCGGAATGCAACCTGTGTTTTGAATGTTCTGTTAATTTGTACCCTCACAAGTTAAATGGCTTTGCCTAAGGCTCTCCCTCTGAATAAACCTAAACCCCGATAGACGTACTTGTACCACTCTGTTCGTGCTGCAAACCAGAAATCGAATGTATACTGTATGAGCTTTACTAGAGACAGAATTACGCTGTCCTTCATGTACTGTCCTGTGCTGTACACCCTGTCTCGTTTGAGAAGTGTAATGTCAATAGAATAGAAATTATTGGATTTCTTTCCTTCCCTTTCCTTCTCCCACTTCTGTCTCCCCCTTCCTCATTTCTTCATTTCCCTTTCTTCCTTTCCCTTCCTTTCCTTTCTTCCTTCTCTTGCACACCCACGCCCCTTATCGCATCCTCCTTTAGAACTTGGCACCCTCCTCCTTGCAGCCTGGTACCTACAAATGCAAAATCCCAATGCTTGTTTTTACTACGTTGGTGTTCTCATTTCAAGTGATGGCAAATGGGGAAAGCACGTTGAGAAAAGCAAACAGGCGTTGGTGAGGAGAAGCGGAGGGATACTCTTTCTCCATTTATTTCGGGAGCCCTGTTATTCTACCTGCATGGCAGTCCATGGAGCCCAAGCTTTGACTTCTCATGTTGCAGAAATGTGGGATTTCTGCAACTTGGCCCAATTGATTGTTGCGGAAAATGAAATGTCTTCTTGAAAAATTGCATGCTTTTACCACGAGAATTCGTTTAACCTTAACTATTGGGTTGTCTTTGGGCAAATAATCGGCTTGAAAGATGCAGTGAGTAAGGTTTTGGGATTGAAAGGGAGCAACTGCTTCAGGACCAGGCATATCAGAAACCTATATATATATGTCCCTGGCATTAGAAGAGCAACGGTTGTACCTGAAAAGTATTGATAACACCATCATGTAACATGGACCCAGCATAGATTAATAAGAAGATATGCAGCGCGAACAACGGGCCCAACCTCCTTGAGCCATAAAGAGGCTTTTGGCCTTGAACAATATCTGGCCGATATCAAGCATCCATTTGCCGGATGCCTCTAATGAAGATGAGAATTGGGGGTCCTACCGCTAGCCCCCATTTTAAAATGCTGTAGATCTTAGCAGACTGTTGCTTTTTTTAATGGCTTTAATGGCAAAAAGATGGAAGCCCTCCAACACTTTTTAATGTCCTGCATGTGATGATGTTTGCACAGAAACTGTGAACATCTGATTTGTCATGGAGTTACATCTGTAAAGGTGCCCGAATATCTTTTAATATCTTTGCAAACATGCCAGTTTTCCCAATGCTATTTTCTCTTTCTTTAACTACCTTATAAAAGCCTGTGTTAGGAGAAACAGATGTTTTATTGTTTGATTTGATAACCTTTTCTACATTTGATTGCCATTCTATGATTTTCATTATGATCTTATTGTAATTCACTCTATTATATGTGGTGCCTGTTTCCATTTATTGCTTGTATGACAGGTATTGTAGTTCATGTCTTCCGAAGCACTAGACTTATTGAGTCTGGGTACATTTTTGGATTACTTTGGTTTGCAATACTTTTTTTTAAAGATGATGCTGCAAAATATCTACTGTGTTTTGACCTTGTAATTGTTGGTTCACAAATATGCATTAAATGTATTGATGAAATTATTGCATTACTTTAAATGTTTGTGTCAAGATACTTTGAAATGAAATGTACAAGTTTACAGGTTTATGTTGTACTTTATTTCCTTTCCCCTCCGTATAAGTGTTGTACCCTTAGAACTGATTTTCGTATAGCTAATACTGTTGTGCAGTGGTCGAAGTGCATGAAAAGAATTAGTGGAACTATGTTTCTTGCTGGCCTTCCCCTCTCCCCACAAACCCCATCGCCACGCCCCTCCCACGCACAATACGAAACCACAAACAAATGTGCCTGCTGTTTAAGGCAACGTTCACTGCAGTGCAAGTTTCAACTGCTTCCTACACTTTTTTTTATTTTAAAACGAAACCATCCCGGAACAGTTTCTTTTTTAAATTAAAGTATAGGAACAGTAAAACTTAATGTAAATAAAAAAGTAGCTGAGCACCAGAGGTGTTGCTAGGTCTGGAAAAGACCAGGGGCTACAGCGATGTCAGAAGTTTCGGGACTTGGGGCTAGCTAGCCTTTTGATTTTGGTTGTAGCTCCTGAGATTCTATCCGGGGCTACAACCAAAAGATCAGGGGCTATAGCCCACTTAGCCCCACCTTAGCAACGCCTCTGCTGAGCACCGTTCCCGCCCACTTCGACCACTGCTGCTGTTAGTCAAATGTGCAGTGATCCTTTAACACTTAACTGTTAACTTTTGTGTTGGTTATGTTTGTTGCTATGTTGAAAATTTCAATCAAGTTGGTGAAAAAATTATAATCTAAATATGCCCCTCTAAAATGTTCCTTGTAGTAAATCTGCAATGTCCGAAGGCTCAAATTGCCCGATCATCACTGCGACAGGTGCTGTTAGCTCGGAGTCAACAGTTCAGAGTAACTCAGTCTCCACAGATAGCAGCTCGGTTACATCGTGGGGTTTCGACGTAAGTATGTCAAGAGTTCTTTAAAAGTTCTTATTTTGACTCATTTGTCTGCCCACCAACATAGCATGCATCTGTGCTCTTCTGCACCTAAACCTCTCTACCTGTGCTTTGCCCGCAGCAAAGAAGCCCATTGCCAAAGTGTCGATAGCGTCAAACATGCCTGTAAGTGTGTGCGAGTGGGCAAAATCCACCCAATTTCACTCACAAAGCGTAATTGGCAATTTCAGGCATTTGAATCCCACACCACCCTCCTCCCCGCTGCCCACCAGTGGAAATCCTATTTGTATGTGTTTTTGTCTGAAATGTCATCCTATTAGGGGGTCCTTAAACGCTTTGGTTCCCCAATTGATTACATTTTTGTGTATCCAAAAACAAAATTCATCCACGAGTGCTGAATCGGTCCAAAAATGTGCTCCTCTGGAGAAGTGAAATTAGAGACCAATTCGTCATCTGTGGTATTTTTGCCAACCACTGCTTGCCTGTAGTTATATTGTTTAATGATGTTTTTCTTCAATGAGACAGAGGTGCCTGTATTGGTTCTTCCTAAATAGATTCCTAGAGATGTACGATGACAGATTTCCCGCTGATGAAACACATTTAAATAGCCCTCATTCTGCAAAAATATGGCACGCTTTCTACAGTATGGGCTTTGTTTTCCTTGGTCTACTGTAGATATGAGCTGTGATGGTAAATTGTACAACTTTCAGGTTTCAAAAATGTGTTTGGGTGAACTTTATTACAGGCTCAGTTGACGCCTTTTCTATGTGAATTGTATAATTTCATGTTTCGGAATGGGCTATTGTCACGCTAATCCCAAAACCAGATAAAGAGCATACCAAATGTGGTCATTACCATCCAATATCATTGCTTAATGTAGACCTTAAACCTTTCACGAACATTCTGGCGAACAGGCTTGATAAGTGGATGGGGGAAGATGTACATCAGACACAGACTGGTTTTATGACAAATAGTTTTAGCTACTATGATATTGGTACTCTTCATGATATTTTGGGGCTTCGTGGGGAAGGACCTTTAGGTGCTGCTATGCTGTTTTTAGATGCTGAAAAATCCTTTGATGGAGTTAATTGATACTTTTTGGAACGTACAATGAGGTAAAATGGGTTTTGGAGAAGTTTTTCTGACCGCAAAACATTGCCTACATGCTGGAGCAACAGCTAAGGTTTGGCTGAATGGAGTTCTTTCAAGAGACATTGTTTTAACAAGCAAAAACCAGCCAGTGGTGTCCTCTTTCCCCATTTTGATTTAATATCACTCTTGAACCTCTTGCGGCTCACATCAGACAAGAGAATATAATGCGTAGTGTATGTGCGGGAAACAAAGAATTCAAGGTATTCCCCTATGTGGATGACATGGCTGTGATATTATGAATCCATGTGAAGGTAGTGTGTCACTGAAGGGAATTTTCGATGAAGTTGGGTGTTTTTCTGGGCATAAAATAAACTTGGACAAAACAGAGGTTTTCCCACTGTCTCCATTCTGCAGTGGTAATGATTCGAGGGGATTGGGTCCTCCGACGTATTCCATATCTATGACATGTAATCACCACAGCTGTGCTGCTTCGGAAACCTTTTTTTCGGCGTCTGCGTCCTGCGTCGACGACGTCGATGCGCCGTTGTCGAGGACCTCCTCCGAAGTCCGACGTCATCCGATGTGATAAGTAGGACGCACGACGCCCGTAGCCTCAGTTCCGTTTTTTCCGCGAACGTGTTGCTTCGTGAATCTCGGTTACGCCTCGACTCTTTGGAGCTCTGTTCTTCTCGGTTCTTCGAACCTGTTAGTTTTTGTGAGAAAATCCTTCGTAAGAAGATGCCTTCTACTTAGTCTTCAACCCCACGTCTGGGCTTCAAGAACTGCGGGGAGTGTGGGTCCAAGATGTCGGTGACGGACTCGCACGACGCCTGCCTCTGGTGCCTCGTGGAGGCCCACGAGACAGATGACTGTATCGACTGCCAGTCGCTCACGTCCAAAGCCTTACGGGAACGTAAGAAGTTGTCGTCGGTAGGTCGGGTGTCCAAGCTCCGGAAGTCGAAGTCTGCGGGGCTTTCGACGGATGATTCGAGAGGTGACTCTCCGTGTCGTTGTCGGAAGTCTCGTGGGTCTCCTTCTAGGAGTCGGTCTCGCCACTCCTCGGCCTCTTCGAGGCATTCTCGGAAGCGCAGACAGCGGTCGTCTTCCAGGTCCTCTTCTGAGGACTCTGCCCGGCACGTCGCTTACCCCACCAGCCGCGCGACGCCGGCGGAATGGGCTTCCTTCAGGAAGAAAATGCTGGCGATTCTCGAGTCGCAGGGTACTAAGCCGTCCGCGCCCCTGAGTGGGGTCGGCCGTGAGAGGTCGAGAGACCCCGCTCACAAGAGTGGTCGGCACGAGTCACGGGAGAGGTCCCGTTCGGACAAGGGGACTCATTCTCGACGTACCCGTTCCAGGTCCCGGTCCTCGACGCGTTTGAGACCGTGTGCAAGTGTGGTGTCTTCGAAGAAGACATCGACGCCTGAGGCGTCGAGGGCGTCGACAGGCTTTCCCGAGGCTCTGGCTCCGAGGAAGTCGTGGAAGCCGTCGACGCTCAGGTCGTCAAAGGACACGCTCGGAGCTCCTGCTTCGAGGACTGTGTCGACGCCGTCGATGCTGGCGGCGCTGCATCTGACGTAGACGCCGATTTACTCGACGCCGATCCTCTCGGCGCCGATGCCTGTTCTCTCGACGCCAGCGCCGATACACTCGACGTCTTTCGAGGCCGGGGTGTCGGAGGTACCCCGTGGCAGGGGGGAACCCCCTAGAAAGGCTCTGGTTAAGAGCAAGCACTCTCGGGTGCCATCTTTTCACCACCTGGAATATATTTTGGAGGTGGATGAGGATTCTGATGGCCTGGTTCCTAGTCAGGTTCCAGATGAGATGGTCTCGGGCCATAGCCAATTTGACGATTTGAGGCAGTCACTGCATGATGCCAGTGGACTGGACACCTCTCCGGAGGTGGAGTTTTGTAGGCCTGAGCCTGGCTCCTTATGGCTAGGGTTTCCGAGTACTTGGGATGGTCTGCTCCCCCAGGGGAGTTTGTGCAGGATGATCTCACGGACATCCTTGATGTTGGTCCCCCAACTGACCCGGTACTGCCGTTTCATATGGCTCTACAGAGAAGGGTGGCGGCGGCTTGGACTGCTCCGGAGAGTCTCCCGGCGGTGGGCAGGTCCTTGTTGCGAAAATACCGTCCAGCCAGTAGCAACCCCTGCTACTTGACCAGGCACCCCACTCCGGAGAGTTTGGTCGTGCAGGCGGCCACGGCCCCGGCAAAGCAGGCGTCGTACCCTACCATCCCTCCTGATAGGGACGACAAACGTTTTGATGGCTGGGCGAAGAAAGTGTTTTCTTCTGGTGGTATGGCGCTTCAGGCGGCCAACTCCATTTGTGCCTTGTCTCGTTTCACACACACTCTGTGGAACTGTGTTGCGTTAGCGGCTGAAAATATTCCCGAAGGGGAAGAACGGGATGGTTTCCTTGCTATGGTCCAGGATGGTAAGGATGCCATGTGTGAGTCTGTTCAGTCGGGTTTGGACATGGCTGAATGCGTCAGCAGGTCCATGGCGGCGAGCACCGTGATACGCAGGTTTGCGTGGTTGCAGAAGTCGGGGTTTGCTCCTGATGTGCAGTCCCGGCTCCTCAACATGCCCTTTGACGGTGAACACCTTTTTGGCAGCAAGGCTGACGAGAGCCTTGAGAGGTTGCAGACATACAAAGCTGCAGCAAAGTCGTTGGGCGCTGCACTTCGCCAACCTCCGCCTTTTCGTCCTAGGGGACAGCAATGGAGGGGTGGTTCCTTTCGCTATTACTCGTCCTTCAGTAAAGCGAGAGGAGCTGGCAGTCAGAGGCCAACGCAGGGGTACCAGAGGTGGACGACAGGGTACCCATGGTGCCAAGGCCGCTCGGGCAGTTGCCCCTTTGCCCTCAGGTAACGCCGCAGCCGCTACCACTCAGTCATGAGGCCATGTCCCATGGTTCGCCGGTTGGGGGAAGGCTGGCGCAGCATCTTGTAGAGTGGCGTGCCATTACTTCAGATGTGTGGGTTCTGGAGATCATAACCCACGGCTACTGTCTTCCCTTTCGGCAGAGGCCTCACCACAATCCACCGGGGAACCTCTCTTTGCAGAGTCCGGATCCGCTCCTTGCGCAGGAAATTCAAGCCCTGCTGGAGAAAGGCGCCATAGAACTGGTGCCTGTAGCGGAGAGGAACAAGGGTTGGTATTACCCTTATTTTTTGATTTCGAAGAAAGACGGGGGATTGAGACCCATCATGGACTTGCGCGGTTTGAACAAACTCCTCAGGAAGGACAAGTTCAAGATGGTTACTCTCTCTCAAGTCCTCCAGGCCCTTCAGCTTCAGGACTGGTTGGTGTCTCTCGACCTCAAGGATGCTTACTTCCATTTGCCGATCCATCCCAAGCACAAGAAGTACCTGAGGTTCGCGGTTGGCGACTCGCACTTTCAGTTTCGGGTCCTGCCGTTCGGATTGACCTCCGCCCCGAGGGTTTTCACCAAGCTCATGGTGGTGGTGGCAGCGCATCTCAGGCAATGGGGGATTCACGTCTACCCCTACCTGGACGATTGGTTGATCAGGGGGAGCTCTCCCGAGCAAGTCCTGGATCATCTGTCCGTTACCTGCCACTCCCTTCACAGGCTGGGCTTCTCCCTCAATTTAAAGAAGTCCCATTTGACGCCAACACAGCGGCTCCAGTACATCGGAGCAGTGCTCGACACTTCCCTGGGGCAGTGTTTTCCTCCCCAGGTGAGGGTTCTTCACATTCAGCAGATGGTGCACAAGTTTCAGCATGCCCAGACGCTCCCAGCGTTCGAGTTCTTGAGGTTGCTCGGCCTCATGGCATCCTGCATTCTTCTGGTGCCAGAGGCTCGCCTGCGGATGAGATCTTTGCAGTGGGCACTCAAGCTGCAATGGTCGCAGTCCTCCGGCAGGATGTCGGACCCGGTTCAGGTGCCGCCCTCGCTCGCTCCGGGACCTTCTGTGGGGGGCCGTCGTAGGCAACTTGATGAAGGGGGCTCCATTTTGGCTTCCCTGGCCGGAGGTGACGATCGTGACGGATGCATCCCTCACGGGATGGGGAGCTCATGCCAACGAGCTGATCTCCGTCGGAGTCCAGACTCCATATCAATCTGTTGGAGCTGAGGGCCGTCAGGCTAGCCCTGAAGGCTTTTCTGCCGACTGTGCGAGGAAAGAATGTCCTGATCCTGACGGACAGCTCAGTGGCCATGCACTACCTCAACAAAAAGGGGGGGGCAGGGTCACTTCCTCTGTGCAGTGAGGCGATGCAGCTCGAGTTCTGGGCCATCCAGCAGGAAGTTTCGATCTCGGTAGTTCATCTGGCCGGAGACGACAACGTGACGCCGGATGCTCTGAGAAGGCAGAGCACGATCTCTCACGAGTGGGAGTTGGCTCAGGAGATTCTCCTGGAGATCTTTGCCCTTTGGGGGACCCCTCAAGTGGATCTCTTCGCCTCCAGTGTCAACCGGAAGTGCGAGAGGTTCTGCTCGCGGGAATTTCCTCCAAAAGGAGCCTTAGGAGACGCGTTTGTGGTGGAGTGGTCATTCCCGCTGCTGTACGCATTTCCTCCAGTCCCCGTCATCCCGCAAGTGCTGCGGAGGTTACGGAAGTTCGGTTCCCGGATGATCCTCATTGCTCCGGCGTGGGCTCGGAGGACGTGGTACCCGGACCTTCTCGACTTGTCCATCTGCCCTCCACGTCATCTTCCCTACCGAGACGATCTGCTCTCACGGGAGGGGGGTCAGGTTCTCCATACAGAGGTCAGATCCCTCAACCTTCACACTTGGCTTCTGAAAGGTTGAGGTATAAGGATTGGGACCTCCCTGAAGACGTGATGGAGGTGTTGCTCTCGGCCCGACGGCCAGCAACAAAGTCTCTGTACCGTTGGCGTAAATTCTGCGACTGGTGCAGAGTTCAGAATGTGGATCCTTTTGCATGTGACATCCCCATGGTTTTGTCCTTTTTACTTTCTTTGGCCCACAGGGGCTTGCAAGTGGGTACCATTAAAGGTTACCTGGCGGCGCTGTCCATCTTTAAGTGCTCGTCTGAAGAGTGTTCCTACTTTAAAATCCCTTTAATTTCACAGTTTCTGAAAGGGCTCACTAATGTGTTCCCTCCGTCACCTTTCCTGGTGCCTGGTTGGCATTTAACCCTTGTTCTTAAGTTTCTTATGGGTGCTCCGTTTGAGCCTTTGCATTCTTGCCCTTTGAGGCTGTTAACTCAAACTGTTTTTAGTTGCGGTTACTTCCGCTCGCAGAGTGAGTGAGTTACCGGCACTTTCAGTTAAGCCACCTTTCACTGTATTTAACAAGGACAGGGTTGCCCTTAGAGTTCGTCCTTCTTTTCTTCCGAAGGTGGTTTCGGAATTTCATTTGGCCCAGAAGGTTTTTCTTCCGGCATTCTATCCTCCTCCGCATCCTCGTAAGGAAGAGGAGAGGCTCCATAGGCTTGATCCTAGGAGAGCTTTAGGCTTTTATGTTTCACGCATGTCCCGGGTCATAGTGGACGATCAACTCTTTATTGGTTACGCTGGAAAGCGTTTGGGACAGGCTCTGACGAAACAGACTTTGTCTCGCTGGATTATTTTGGCCATCTCGGAGTGTTACCGCTTGGCGGGTAAAGACCCACCGGCTGGCTTGCGGGCCCATTCTACCAGCGGTATGGCGGCATCTACTGCCCTGCAGAGGGGTGTTCCTATTTGCAACATCTGTGATGCAGCCACCTGGGCTTCAGTACATACATTTGTACGTCACTATTCCCTCGATTCCATCCGAGGACAGGATCTGGCCTTTGGCAAGGCGGTCCTTTGCTGTGCTATTTGATTGGCAATTCTAAATTTTGATTCTAAATTCTTTCCCTCCTCCTTGCTCTGGTACTGCTTTGGGAGTCTGTCATAGATATGGAATACGTTAGAGGACCCAATCCCCTTGAAGAACAAGTTACTTTCTTACCTGGTAACGTTCTTTCGATGGGATGGTCCGACGACGTATTCCATATCGCTCCCCCCCTGCCTTCTCCGCTGCAGAATTTCTTTTGCGATTGCAGCTTACGTTCCGCAAGGCTTTGTGTCTGACTGGCAGTTGACTGATGTCACACGTTCTGGGGGAAAAAACTACAACTGAGGCTACGGGCGTCGTGCGTCCTACTTATCACATCGGATGACGTCGGACGTCGGAGGAGGTCCTCGACACGGCGCATCGACGTCATCGACGCAGGACGCAGACGCCGAAAAAAGTTTCCGAAGCAGCACAGCTGTGGTGATTACATGTCGTAGATATGGAATACGTCGTCGGACCATCCCATCGAAAGAACGTTACCAGGTAAGAAAGTAACTTGTTCTTTTGGATCCTGGGATTGTAACTCGTCAGGCCAGTGCGTGAAATACTTGGGGTGTATATATTATACGAAACCTAAATAAGTTGGTGGACGTTAATGTAGATAAACTGATTGAAGGTAGTTCAAGAGATGTAAGAAAATGCGAGAGATTGCAATTGAGTATTTGGCCCACAATAAATGCAATAAAGATGGCACTTCTTCCTAAAGTGCTATGTTATGCTGTCGCTTCCGCTGAAGTTTACAAAGAAAAATGTACGTAAGATTGATAAGGTTTTTCAGGTTGTTTTGTGGGGCAGTGGTAAGCGGCTCAGTATTCCTCGATTTATGTTGTTATATTGGTGCAGAGTTATTATAGGTCTGTCACCTAGCGAGATGAGAGCTGGAAAGGTATAGGGTGTTTAGTAGGTTACTGTTGCATAGATTGGAACTGTTGCGTTCCCCACTAGAGGACAAACCAATGCTATGGAATGTTTTTGACCCGCCTCCGCGCATGGTTTCTACAATTCTTAACTTGATGCTTGTGAGGCCGGCATATGTTCAACACAGAGATGAGTTGTGACGAGAATGGCAAACGGATTGAAATGTATTATTGCTACTGAGCACTGGGAATTTATGCTGAGAGCAGGTTTTAGTGCGAAACTGGATTTGAATTAGAAAATGATCCATAAAAAGATGCAGGGGCGATTGTATTAGTCTCCTGTGTGCATCCACAGATTGGGACTGTTAGATAATGATTTGTGCTGGGAATGTGGCATCGAAAAACAAGCTTTATTGCATGCCTTGTGGGATTGTTTGAGAGTGCGCACTTTTTGGAAGGATGTTGGATGCTGCTGCTCCATACCAGTTTGATGTGACCTTTTCCCTGACACTGCTGCCTAAGGCCGGAGAAGAGGGACTGCAGAACAGGGACCTGCTGTCGAATGGTTGAAACTGCATTAGCCCCTGTTAGGAAAGATTTCGTAATTGTAGGGAATTTTCCTTCCATGTGGCAACCCCTAAACTTTTTGCTATTGTTTTTAACCTTGTTCTTGACTTTGCCAGAGAAGTACAGCCTTCTGCCGCACTTCTCTGGGCTTTCGCTCCTTTCTTACGGGGAAACTGACATGCCCTTAAGACAGTCAGTACCGGGGAACGTGGTTTCCCCGTAGTTTCTTTTATCGTGTCGCAGCTTTAGTGCAACACGACACAAGAGGGCACTGTAAGCTAAGTAACAGCTCTCTTGGGTCTCTAGCCTTCTACAGGCCCTAGATACTCTTTTAGGATGGTATTTGATCGGTGCAAGTCATTCAGGGACTCGAATGGTGGCAGCGATCGTTTTGTTTATTTTGAGCTCCTTTTGGCGTTCTGAGCACGTTTTTCGCACTGAACCCAAAATGGTGGCCTGGCTCCCAAAATGGCCAGACCACGAGGCTCCTTTGTCTTGTCCACTGACCGTCTTGCTCCCTTCACCTTCCCCAGGTCGAGAGACCCGGGGCCTTCCTTATTTGGGCATGTACTTTCCCGCGAAACGTGGTTGCTTTCGCGGGCTTCTACATGTCGTTTGTGTGCCTCCAGGGTGTGGGCTGGGATGTCTGGTCCCAATACACATCCTGGGTGCCAGAGAGTCTAGGGTGGTGTGAATGCCTGGGACCACCGTGGTCCGTGATTGGTCCACGTATGGTATGTGTTTTGATGAGCGGATCTCCCATTGGCTCCCCTCCGTTTTGGCGCGAAGGGAACCGTGGATAAGAGGGGGCTGGAAACACCACTACCATGTCGATCTCCTGAGTTCTCACGAACGAAGGAATACAGGAGCCAAGTATCCTGCAACTACGAGGCTGGACCGAGGAATCGCTGGTGACCCGCTGAAGGAATCCTCCTTTGCACTGCTGTCGTCCGGAGAGCCCCTGTCCTCCTTTGATCGAACCAGAAGGCCTGTACTGGTGCTTCGACCTTTGGAATAGCAGGAACAGCTATTCCCGGCATCTTCAACCATCTCCTGCCAAGTAAGCCTTCGGAAGCGTCTCTGGGCCAGCCAGTTGACTGACCAGCTTACAAAGGAGTTTGGCTCTGCAACCGCCGCCAGGTTGTGTTGTATTGCGAGTCCTTGTCCCTCTCCCACGCTTCGTGCACTTGGCGTTCCCAGGTCTGAAGGGAGGAGGGTTCATTTGGCTCGAATACACACGGCCGCTCCGTTGTCCTGTGCGGCAACAAAACTGTGCCGGTTTCGTCGATTGGGACGTCTTTTTGCTCTACACGACTACAAAGCGTTCCCTGCTCTTCTGAACCTGCCAGCTGCTGAAACTAACGTGGAGAAGCCTGGGTCTGCTTGCTTCGGGGACCGGTGAGTAGTTTAGCTAGGATCTGGTCGCCCTCCTGCAGTATCCCATTGCTTTCCCTGCTGTGTAAAAACAGCACCCTTTTGGCCGTACTCGCGCTCTGCTTCTGCCCGCTGTGGAGGCTGCGCTTGAGTTGCGGAACCTGTTCTCCTTCTGCTGTGCACTAACCCGAACTGCCTGACTTCCTCCGAAGAGCTTCCCCTTTTGCCCGTTGGCACCGGCGTGGCAGGTACTTTGAGCACAAGGCTCCACTCTTCGCAGGGCTCGGACTTCCATCTAGTTAGGTGCCTCTGAAGGCGAACTGAGTCTAAAGCGTTATCGCACTGCCTGTTTTCCTTTCCTTTCAGGTGGACTACATATTTCGTGCTTTAAACACTTGCGACTGTGTATTTGTATATATATTGTGTTGATATGGTATGTGTTGGTTTAATATTGTGATATTGTGATTTTCTCGCTACGGTCATTATTTTAAAGGCCTTAAAATAAATGTGTATCTATTTTTGATATAACAACTGTTTGGAGTAGTTTGTAAGCGCTCTTGCTTTGTATGCTCATTGCGGGCTTTCAGTCACCCTCACCCCTCTTGAGACCTAGTCTTGACCGCCGCGATCGCTACCTTGATTGGTCTGGCTTGTCCAGAGGTTACCCTGTTCCAAGTAATTAGGTTGGCCTTCTGAACTTCTGCGCCACCAGGACAGAGTTCAGAAATCCGTTTTAACAGCCCCAAAGAGATCAACCGCTCCCCATATGCATCTTCATCACAGCTCTACAGCAGGCTGAGGGGTAGGAGGTGGTGGGGGAGTGGTGACCACAGATCTCCTAAAAATGTAACATTTTTACACAGTACAGCTATAGATGTAACATGACTGCTGCACCCCCTTGGCTGGAGGTCAACTTTGCAAAGAAAACGAACTGAATTCTCAGCAGAGATAAAGCATTTAGGTCATGCTTCCACGCCTTTTTAGAAAGGCAATGGCTGAAAACGGATCCAGGTTTACACACAAGGCTACGAATGCTGTAAGTAAAGAAGACAAAATACCATACTGTTTTTCCCCTTGCCCCGATGACTTGTATTGTCGGCCCAGAGGTCATCAGCTATGCAAGTCAGCTTAAACCCCTTCATAAGTATTTCTCACCAAATTCTCAAACCATCTGTGTAAACGCTGTCATGAAGTGGATATGGAGCAACCACAGGCCAGACAACCAACTCTGATATTGTAGAGGTGTATATTCAAGGATCATTACATTGATGGATCAAAATATAAATGGGAAGATTCCAAGTTGGCCGCCATCAGCAGAGCACCGTTAGCGATGCTCTCCCAACCCCTGGGACCAAACAGATGATCTTCAAAAGCAGTGTCACCGTCCCCAGGTGAAGCTAGGGGCAGAAGATCTGTTGGGGCAGGTGGTGATTTACTCGGCTCTCCCGATCACAAACTGGGACAGTTATTAAATCGGATTCTGCTCAGCTGGGTTGGCAACGGCCAGAGGGTCCCGCTCCTGAGAGAGTAGGAGGTGGACAATCCAAGGACAAGCGGCGGAGCAAACTGGATGCCTCCAACTCAGGAGAGTCATTGAGGCGGCTTTGTGGAGAGGAGCTCGATCTATTGGTGTGGAGTGCAAGAAAGGGTACAAAGCAGTGAGGATCCTTCCCGCAGGCGTACTGCGCAGCAGAAGGGAGGAGTCGGGACTTCGTTGATGCGCCCGTTGTCTGACGATCTGCCGGGGGACAGGGAGGAGTGATTGAACATACCCCATGACAACTGCACACGCTCCATGACAACAGCACACGGAGGGGCTTTAGCCTCAAATGGTTTGAGGAGCAGGGACTTAAGAGGATTTCCTGCAGTGAAGTAGATGAGAACAGGCGGCACACCCTCATATTGACTTTGGGAACAGAGTCTCTTATCTCAGTATGAGAAAGGGATCATTTGTAAACTCCAGAGTCACCTGGTGGCTATTCATTATATCCTAAGGCAATAAACGTTCATTTTGGCCCTGCACCTTGAACCACGTATGAGCACGGGACACTAGGGGGAAGTAGTGCTAATCCCCCGCTAAGATCCCAGTAAACGCTTGCCGCACATGATGAACAGAGAGTCAGGGAAGTGTTTGGAGAATACAAGAAAGATCTTTAGCAATACTATCAACGCCTCCTCTGGCCCACAAAGCGGTAGAGATCCTTGATACATCTTGTTCAAGGGAGATTGGACAACCCTCCTTTGCGGATTAGGACATTGCTACACACGGTACCCTGATCATTGGGGGGCCTGGAGACCCGTTAAAATGTGCAATGTCCGAAACGAGGGGTAAAGACTCAAATCCACCTGAAAAAGGACCCAAGAAAACTCAGGACAGCAACTTGCAGAAGATGTGGGGGTCAGGATCTGGGCTCCCCTGAAGTTGCAAAAGGTGCCTGGGTACAAGCAGAAAAGGGAGACTCTAAACAGCAGGAGAGCCTGGCCCAGGCTGTAACCACAGTGGTCCTGAAACAATATTTTAAGGATTTTGGAATTTTGGAGACAAAATTGCAGATATAGTTCAGAGCCAGATGGACAAGATGAGGGAGGATTTGGCAGAAGCCTTGCAGGACATAAAAAGGGATGTCAATAAGATGGAGGAGAGGGTCGATACTAATGAGGGCCATCCAAGACCTAGCAGATGACTCTAGGAAATTGAAAATGTTCCTGGAGCAACTGGCAACCGCAACCCACAACTTGAAAATCCAGGCAGAGGACACAAAAAATAGGCCTAGAAGATCAAACATTCGCATAAAGGCCCTGCCGCAGGAAGTACTGGATAAAGACTTCAGGTCGGCAGTTGCCAATATCTTTGCAGAACCTTTAGTTCTGGAGAATCCAGAGGACATTCGTTTGGACAGAGTGCACACGGTTGGCCCCAGGAGGACAGATTCAGGGACCAGACCAAGGGATGTTCTGGTGGCAGTTCATGATTATTCCACAAAGGAGCAGATTTTGCTAGCGGCGAGGAAAGTGACTCAAATCACCTTTAACGGTGCAAACATCTCCTTGTTTCAGGATTTGGCTAATATCCACACTTAAAGAGAAGGCAAATGGCCCCGGTTCTCAAGGTTCCTCGAGAAAAAGATATAAGATACAGATGGACATTTCCGTTTGGGCTCATCTTTGAGTGGCAAGGAAAGCAGAGAAGGATTGGCTCATGTGAAGGAGCAAGGATATTGGGTATGTAGGAAGAGGAACAGGCTGCAGGAATGCTGTCAACGGGGGCCCAGAGCAGGCCTCGAAGCTGGGAATGGTCTATCAAAATATCCAAAGGTGGTAAAAAAGGGGGTACCAACCCCAGCTGAAGGGTGATGACAGAGGGAATGGAAGTATTCTTTTTGGAGACTGAGGCAAGGGGGGAATTACTTAAAGGTAAAAATGGGCAGAATGGACAGAGTTCAAGCCTGGGGAGGGTGTAATCTGGGAGGATTTTGACAAGCCCTGGGGGAAGGGATAGAGAACTCCTTGGAATGGATAGAGGTTTGCCCGCTTTGCTGTACGTTTGGGTGGGGAAAATGCTCAATTCTCAAAGGATTGATTCGAGGGGGCTAGACGCTGGTTGGGCATTCCTGGTGTGGGGGGGGGAGTTTGGGAAGGAGTCCATACATGATTAGGGAAGGAGGTGTAGGAGCAGAACCCAAGTAGATGACAAAGGGGAATACTACAGAGTTGGTGGTCATCTCTATGAATAACAGTTTCAATTCCCAGTTGAAGAGGAAAAAATGTGAGCGATTTCTCCAGAGAGAAGGGCCTGATATAATCACTCTACAAGAGACTTGTATGCAACTCCGGCATAGAGATTCAATAAAACTGAGGGGCTTCCAACAAATTTACCAGGCTAATGATAAGATAAAAAAAGCAGGGGCTAATGATAGCTTTCAGGGACAACACTGATCTTATGGTTTAAGGGATGGAGAGGGATGCCACCGGGAGGTATTTTGCTTTAAATGTTAAAGGAAGAGGGGTAGTGCACACTATAGATATGGTATGGTCTCCTAATACTGGTCAAGATCACTTTCTCCAGAGATCACTATCCAAGTTAGAGAAATTCACAAAGCGACTTGAACATAGCGTGGGAATGAGGAAAGGACAGGAGTGGGAAAAATTTGAGAACACAGGGAAAACCGTCCAAGGAATTGGTCGGGAAGATGGAGGGCCTGGGGTTAGTAGATGTATGGAGGGTGAGAAAAGGGGACAAAGACGGTTACGGTTCATCGCTCCTTATCTAGAATAGACTATATGTGGGCATTCTATGTTTTGGTGGGTCAGGTGATGGATATGATGATGTGTACTATGGTATTGTCAGACCATGCCCCGATAATGCTGAAGATAAGAAGGGGGGCTCCCCGGGAATGTGGAAATGGAGGTACCCAGTTGGAGTGTTTAAAGATGAGACTTTGAGGGAGGAGATTAGGGAAGGGATTGAGACCTACTTTTGGGATAATAAGGAAGAAGACATCTTGCTAAAGACACTGGGATGCCTTTAAACCAACCACAAGGGGAAGTATCATCGCTATTAAGGTACAAAGGGAAGTAAGGAAGGTGGAGGAGGACCTGGAGGCGAGGTTGAAACAAGTAATGTCTCGAATGGGAACGGGAGCGAGTGGGGAAATCGGAAGAGAATTTAAGGCATAAAGGGATCAGTTGGAAATGTCACAGGCGAGTGTGTTCGCACGTTTCCTACTGTTTCTTAAACAGAAGTATTATATTAAGGCAAACAAGTCTGACAAGCTATTGGCGAGAATGCTGAGACTGGAGGAAAAAGCTGAAACCATCTTGAAAATAACTAAGGGGGCGGGGGAGCAGGTATGTATATGGAAACGGAAGACATTTCCCGAGAATTTTGCAGATTTTATTCCCGTTTATATAGCTCGGAAGGGGCTTCGGAGGAAGAGCAGACAAACTACTTCGATGGTGTAAAATTAACCACTATTTTAGAAGAGAGGAGCACTGGAGCAAGACATAACGAGTGAGGAAATACGACAGGTTATCTCTTCTCTTCCTCTTAATAAGTCCCTGGGGCCAGATGGGTTTACCTCAGAATTCTATAGAACCTTTGGGGAAACCTTAATACCATAGTTGACTCCCCTTTTTAGCATCTTTGGGAGAGTGGGGAAGATTACTCCGACTATGGAAGAAGCGAAGGTGGTCTTGCTTCCGAATGCAGGTAAGGATCCTTCCGCTTGTGGGTAATACAGACAGATTGCATTAATAAATGTGGATGCTAACATCTATACAAACATTTTAGTAAACTGTCTAGATCAGATACTCCCCCCCGTTTAGGGAGCACAGACCAGTCGGGTTTCATTAAAGGTAGGCAAACAAGTGATAATATCAGAAGGATAACTAATCTTATTGAAAAAGCGCATACAAAATAATGCCCTCCCTTCTTGTTGCCCTGGATGCCAAAAAAGCTTTTGACCGGGTGGAGTGGAACTTCTTGTTTCTCACCATGAAGAAGATGGGCTTCGGAGAGAGGTTTAGCTCCAAGATTAGAGCTAATTATCACTCCCTGTCAATACGCTTAGCAATAAATGGCCAAGTATCAGCCCCTATTAATATTCAGATGGGCAAGAAACAGGGTTGCCCTCTCTTACCACTGTTGTATGTGATCCACTTGGAACCCTTACTGGAGGCTGTCCTAGCAAACATTGCAATAGAAGGGATCTTGTTCGGAGGAGGAACGCATAAGATCGCCGCCTATGCGTATGATCTGTTAACCGTACAATCCCCCGAGATATCCATGAAGGCAATGGAAGGGGAACTGCAGAGATTTGGTGCAGTGGCTGGCCTAAAAATAAACATTAATAAATCGGAAGTATTAAATCTGCCGACTCCCACGGCCATGGTAAATGCACTCAAGGAGGAACCTCTGTATAGATGGGTTCAGGGGGCCATCAAATATTTGGGGGTTTTTCTCACAAAAACAATAGACTTATTATATGCTGCCAATTACCCACCCCTTCTAGAGAGCATAAAGTCCAAACTGGTGGATTGGGGCCCGTTGTCTATCAGATGGTTGGGTAGAATTAATATTTTTAAAATGGTGACCCTTCCACAACTATTACATTATTGTACTGCTCTTCCGATTCAGGTCCCCCCTTCGTATTTTTTGAAATCTTCAGAAATATACTGGGAGGTTTCTCTTGAATCATAAAAAACCACGATTGGCGAGACAGGTGATGAGGATGCCTAGAAATAAAGGTGGAATGGGGGAACTAGATTTTAGGGTATACGTCCTGGCCTTGCGGGTGATCAGGAACTGGTTGAGGGAGGATTGGAATAAGGTATGGCGGGACATGGAGAGGGCAGTGGTACAGGGGAGCTTAGCAGAGGTGCTGTGGAAACCCAAAGCAGATGGACCCAAAAATATGTATCGTAGTCGGATAATTGAAGTGTTGGAAGAGTCTTGGGGCAACTTAGTAAAGAGGGCACAAATTACTACCTTTCCGTCTCCTCCTAGCCCATATTTTGGCTGGTCCCCTTTGGCAATGGCGCAGACGGGCTAAAAAACGGTGGTGTGGAAGGTTGCCCAGAGCAATGCCAGTGGTTTAGATTCATTCAAAACCTTCCACCCATCACTTTTGTGCTTACAGTTTGTCTCACTATGTGAGAGAGGGTATGCCCAGACGTGGGTCCCTTGCTCGCTGCCCCATAGGGAACCAAGCTGCACCTCACTGAGGAGGCCCAACAAGGCCGAAACATGTCTGGGGTTGCTTGTGTTTCCGTGCAGAGGGGACCTGGCCTAGCGGTCCAGGCTGGGCTGCTACCGTTGGGGCAGTACCTGACTGATTTGCATATGGCTCGTCCCCTTTTGCAATGGTGCAGATGGGCTAAAGAAAGGTGGTGTGGAACGTTGCCCAGAGCAATGCCAGTGGTTTAGATTCATTCAAAACCTTCCACCCATCACTTTTGTGCTTACAAGCCGCAGTTCTCTCCAGGGGAAAGAATTCAGGGCCTTCGTAGGTGACCGGATGGGGGGTTGCCAGAAAATTTGGGATATGTTTGAGAGGCCTGAGATAAAAAAAAACATTATCCAATGTAAGGAAGACTTTGGCATTGATGAGGGGGAGAGGTTTAGATACTACCAAATAAGACATTGGGGGATGCTGGACCCAAAAAGGGAAGGAGCGACCCGAGCCCTATCTTTATTTGAAAGATACCGAACCACAGATCCAGGAAATTATCACTTGGTTGACGGAATTTCTAAATTGGCAAAGCAAGGGGAGGTGCCGGGAATGAGAAAGTATATGCAGAGATGGGAAACTTCTGTAGGTCAACCAATTTAGGAGGATTAATGGGAGAAACTTTGGGGTTATATCCCTTAGCTTACAAGGTCCCTCCAAACTCAAGAAATATGGATGAAATTAATGATTCAATGGCACCTAAAACCGCTCAGGACAAATAAAATCTGTGGCACTGCCTCCAGGATGTGTTGGAGAGAATGTGGCAAGGAGGGATCTTGGAGTCATATTTGGTGGGAATGCCCGCGGATTCAGGCGTATTGGGGCGTTATCTTGGAAGCGATAGAGGCAGCATTGGGGACAAGGTGTGGTGGTAACAAAGACCCCACGCTTCTGGGATTGGGGCCCGGCCTGAATGACTCCCTCACCAAAGCAGAGTGCAAAGTTTATGTGATATTGATGATGGCCAGTGCATTGTCCCTGGCACAAAAGTGGAAGTCGAAAGACCCTCCATTGGAACATGAATGCGTGGGCAAGGTGTGGAATTTTGTGGCCCTAAAGTGGGTGCCCTACTGGTTACAAGGGGATCAGCAGGGATTATGGCGGACTGGGCATTGGTAATGGATTACCTCCAGAAAGGGGCAAGAAGAGCTTGGTGCGCGCGACAAATGAGTCTTTTGGGACTAATATAGCAGGCGCTAATTATAGCAGCAGGACACTTGATATGAAAGACTCTGGGGGGAAAAATCTCTCAAACAGCCTGAGGGGCTCGGGTAGGGGGTGGCAGCTATTGTGAATCTGGCACTATGCTGAATGAGTAAACTGTAGGCTCATGCTCTGATCTGGGGAGGTGGGAGGATGGGGGTTTGTTTATTTTTTGTTTGTTTGAAGAAATGTTAATGAAAATTTACATGAGAAAAAAATATATATAAATTGGGCACAAAATGTTGATGTAAGATGGGTGAGGATTGCTTCATAATGAAATTTGTCCTCTTCCTCAATTTCCCTTGATATATTTTATTTATAGCGCGCCCATCCAAGTGTTTCAGGGCACTTCGAGGCAAGGGAGGGGAACAAGGGAAGGAAGAACAACAATCTTACTCGACCCAGTGACATTGAGATCGCGCAAGTGCAGGGGAGAGGGAAGGGGGGAAAACAAGTAGTGCAGCCAGCAGGTGGCAAGTGCAAAAGTTAAGCGCAGACAACGGGTGTCTAATAAGTGCAGGCAAGGGGATTGTAGGGTTGCTGATACAGTCCCAACTGCAAGGGTTGCCAGAGTCAGGGCTGGCGTGCAGCTGGGTGGGCAGGGACCTGGGCCCGAATTCAGAGGGTAGCCAGGTGACCAGTGCAGTAACGGACAGATCAGCAGGGTAGAGGAAGAGAGAAGGCAGAAGCAAACAGGAAGGTCTTGAGGTGCTTCCGGAACCGGAGATGGGTCTCCTCGAGTTTCAGAGAGGCAGGGAGGCTGTTCCAGATGGAGACCCCAGCCGAAGAAAGATCTACCGCCAACTCGTTGCTTGGAGAAGTGACTGACCCCAAGGGAGCTGGCGATGGAGGAGCGAAGAGCTCGAGTAGGAAGGTATTTCTGTAGAGAGAGTTGAAGGTATTGTGGACCCAGGCCCCAGAAGGCCTTGTGGACAATGCAGAGGGTCTTGAACCTATTCCTTGCAGCCACTGGGAGCCAATGAAGAGATTTCAGAGCTGTAGAGATCCGATCCCTGGGCTTGAGTTTTGCAGTCCTGTTCTGGATGAGTTGCAGAGGGCGGAGAGTAGAAGCAGGAAGATTTAGAAAGAGGCTGTTGCAATAGTCCAGCCTAGAGAGAACCAGAGTTCTAGAAACAGTGGGCTTCTGGAGGAAGGTGAGCCAGGGTGGCTGACTAAATCTGTATCTCTGCAGGCTTAACAAGTACAAGTTTTCTCTGACTCGCACCAGACTTCGTCCCGTTCCCTTCCCATCTCCTTTTGCAAATAAGACACCTGTAGTTCTCTAAAAGGTTTCAGATTCTTCCCGGGTCACGCACAGTCTGCCTTCATCTTTCTGCTTTCTTAACTCCTCCTTTATGCTTAAATCAGTGGTGAGATTGCTCCTTCACCCTAAAATGTGTATTGGCTTTCAACAATTGGCATATGCGGGATGTCAGTGGTAGCCCACAAAGAGGTGTAGCTAAATAGCAAGCTGTTTTTACTGGGTTTCCATAGGACTCTAGTCAGCTTCCTCTCACTGTTCTGGCCTTACTACACCCCAACTCTCAGCAATGGTTTACCACATGCTCACAAAATCTTCCTTGGTGTCCTCCCCCTTATATCTGCATATTTCCTCCACATGTCTCACCTGCTTCACCTACACCTCATTGGTGTTCCACCATGTACTTATTCTTCCACTCCTCCCAGGCTAACCTTTCACAGTATCTGGGATCTCCCTTAGAACCTTTCTACTCTGTCTTCTCTTGGCCTGACATGGCTTCTTCTCCAAACTCCTCCTCAAGTCTATTACCGCTAGAACTCCCCCCCCCCCCCCACTTTGGTCGGTCTCCTCCTCTCGCTTTCTGTTTTTCTTTCTCTCCTGCTTGCTTCCTGTCATGCTGATCCCTTTTAGTTATTCCTCCTCTCCTTTCCACTGGTTCCCCCCCTCTTTCTTTCGGATCTTCCTCCACCTCTCCACTTTCAAGCTCTTCCTCTCTCCAACTGATGATTCTTTTCTCTTTTCACCCTTCTCATCTCTCCAAGTCCCCTTGCCTCCTTCTTCCTAATCCCTCATCCATCTTACTAAAAATGAGCTTCTGCTCCAAACACCCACACCCCCACAGGACTGCTCCATTTCTCTGCGCCACCACAGGGAGAGCAGATAAACAGGTTGGTGGATCTGATCTCTCTCATTTGTGCATCCAAATCTGTAACCGGGATGTTTCTCCCATGTATTTAAATGTGTGTTCAGCTGCAGCTTGTAATTGGCCTATCTGGTTCTCTGACAGGAGTGTACAAAAGGCTGCATCACATCTAGTTCCCTTAAAAGAGTAGAACTGTACTGTGGCATCATTTGCCGATTCCCTGCTTCTTGACCAGGGAAGGGTGGTGTTGGCGCAGGGATCCTCCGCACACAGCTCCAGAGCCAGCATCACACTCATCGATTCCAGATAAGATTTGAAAGTGAGAGTATTTTACTCCCTCTGTTTTAAAGTTAAGTGTAAAATTATTTTTTAGGGAGTAAAACAGTAACGGCCTGATTCATGAAACGTTTTCCTATGGGATTGCGCCATTATAAAACACTTCCATGAATTGGGCCCGACGTTTCATTCCAAATGAAACAATGAAAGTATATATAGGTGAGCATAAATGTTAAAAATATATTTTTTTAATTAATATTTTTGAATAAAACATACCGCTGCACCAGCCCACCTCCCCAGGCAGAGTTGCGATACCCATTCTTCCACTTCAAAGGCTATCGTTGATTATTCGTATGTACATTATATTCAATATTCTTAAGTTATGAGGACACCATTGTCTTACAAAATCTCCTTTGTGAGAAAGTCCATGACCATTACCCAGTCATGTTTGAATCCCTCCTAATCCTCTTGCAGATTGTGTCATCCACTCCATTACCATGAACCCCCAAAGTTTGAACAACCAGTCCCTTATAGTTGGTGGCTTCTTCTGTTTCCAATTGCTCGCTATTACTAACCATGCCGCTATAACCATCAACATAAAGGCTTTGCTACGTGATTTATTGTCCAAACGGATCTCCGGATCGAACAAGCCACACATCCATTCTCTAGGTGTCAAAATTATATCAGGAGTTTCCATTGTCTTTATTTGACTAATGAATTCTTCCCGAAATGTCTTCAAGTTTGGTCACTCCCACCAAATATGCCTCCAATCCCCTTTTATGCCACAACCCCTCCAGGACTTTTCCACAGTTGAAGGATACATTTTGTGCAATTTCTCTGGAGTGTAATGCCATTGGACCATTATTTTACACCACTCTTCCCTTGGAATGGGAATATTTGCGCATAGTTGTTTCCAATGCTTTTCCCACTTATGCATAAATCCCCAGACCTGTCCCAATTTCTCTCCCATTAAAATGGAGTATAGCCTAGACACCCTTTATCCATTTCCTCTGTGTGTAGTGATACATTTTTCAAATGGTGAGTGTTCTCCCCGCCACTGCTTTGCCCCCTGAGCTAGCTATCCAATGTCTTAATTGATAATACTCCAATCTATCCCTCTCTGCTAGACCCACAAACTGTTTGCATTCCTGAAATGTACAAATATCTGCTCCATTCATCATATCTCGTAACTTTGTGCCCCCCGCTTCCCGCCACTACCTAAACGCTCCCTGTGTCATCCCTGGACGGAATTGCGGATTCTGGAATAGCAGGGTAAACTGGAATGGGCGTGTAGATGGCTTCCCCATTTCTATTAACTGATCCCATATATCACAGACCACTGCCAGTACCTGGCGATTTCTCGTATTCTGGGGCCTATCTTGTCCATGCAACCAGAGGACTCCTTCCAAAGGACACCCGTCCCTATCTATCCTTGCCCAGGGTTTCGAGGTATCTCCCTTAAACCAGTTGCTGAGTACTCGCAGCTGTGCCGCCTCATAATACTTCACAAAATTTGGTAGGCCCAACCCCCGGCCATCCCTGGATGCCTTTAGCCTACGGAATGCCACTCTCTCGGTTTTATTTCGCCATATAAATCTCGAAACCATTCTATTCAGCGCCACAAAGAATGACCATGGATCTGGTAGCGAGAGAGACTGAACATTGTAAAGTAGTCTTGTGATAGTCACCATTTTGATATTGGTTACCCTGCCCAGCCATGAGATTGAAGCAGGATCAATTTCCCCAAATCTTCCTTTACCTTTTGAAGCACATGCAGGTACTTACTATCGAACAACTGCAAGACCGCCTTAGTTATATTTTCCCCTAGACATATAATGCAGCTTTCCGCCATTACAAACGGAGAGTAGGAAGATAATGCCTCCTTCTGCGCTATAGAGAAGCCCAAGTCCAGTAGCTCCGACTTCTCCATGTTAACCTTGAGGCCCGCCACTCGTTCTAGGTCTGCCAATTCCTTCACTAGTGCCGGTATTGACAGTCCAGGATGTATCGATGTTATCAACATGTCATCTGCAAAGGCCGCTATCGTATGCTCCTCCCCTCCAAAGGGGATGCCCCGTATTGCCTGTCTTGATCCGAGTTTGAGCAAAAATGGCTCCAAATATATGGCATGTAGAAGTGGCGATAATGGGCATCCCTGTCTCGTTCCCCGACCTATTTCTATACTACGGCACAATTGTTTATTAATCGACAAATGTATTTTAGGAGCCCGATAGTTTGCCCGGACCATCTGGATACATTTAGTTCCCATTCCCATCTGCTCCATTGCTGCAAATAAAAAGGCCACTCCACCAGGTCGAATGCCTTTTCGGCATCTAACGACACCAACACTGAAGGAATCTGTTTAAAATTAACTCTCTAATAAATGGACAACTCTCTTAATGTTGTCGGAGTTCTGTCTCCCCATAATAAACCCTGATTGGTCAGAGTTTATCAGGTCCAGGAGGAGAGGGGCCCGTCTTGCTGCCAGAATACCTGTATATAGTTTTGCTTCTATGTTCATCAATGCGATATGTCTATATGACACATTTCATTAAGTCTTTACCCGGTTTCCCAAGCACCACCACTTTCGCCTCTGTCATAGTCGGTGTTAACCCCCACACCCCTTGTCACTAAAGCATTAAATAACTCCACCAGTTTCAGGACCAATTTCCTAGCATATTTTTTGTAGAAGGCTGCCGCTGAATCCTCCTAGCTGTCTCTAATTCCTTCAACTGCTCCGCTTTGTTGGCCCACACATAATACCTCTGTTTGGCTATTAGAGATCTCTCTGCCGTATGGGTCCGCAATAAATTGAATTGTCTATGGTAGCTCTTTTGCTTTTTATGAAGGATCCTCGTTCTACATTTCACGATAGCCTGTTGGGTATCTCGTAGTTGAACTTCCAGATCCCTTTCCCTTCTCACGCTTTGTTTCTCCCGTTGGGATCGCAATGCTATAATTTCCCCTGCATCACTGCCTTAAAAGCATCCCAGTTCCGCTCTTGCGAGACAGCTTGACTATTATTGACAGAAAATATTCATCAATCTTGTCCCTTATCACTTCTACATCACTCAGTAGTTCAGCTGGGAACGTCCAGGCCCACAACCCCGTACACGGCCCCACATTCCTTACAGTCATTAACAGAGGGGCATGATCGGATGATGATATGGACCTTAGATCTATTTCTCTTACCTCCCCCATTTGCCCCGGTGTTGCCCATATATAATCTATTCTAGACATGGATTGGTATATGTGCGAAAAACACGTGTATCCCTTTTCGTCACCCCTCTTCTAGCTATATTGGCGTCCCATGCCAGATTGAAGTCACCCGTGAATATAATTTCACCTGCTGCAAAACTCTCCAGCTTAGTTGGCACCTTTAGTAGGAACCTCACCTGCCCCATGTTAGGTGCATATACCGTTGCCATGGTAATTTGTCTATATTCCATTTGTACTAACAAACGCATATCGCCTCTCAGTATCCACCAGAGACCGCACTATCGTAGCCCTGAGTGAATTTTTAAATTGTATCAAACCCCTAGAGTCTTCCACTTCGCGCTGGTTTGAAATATTCTGGAGTAAAGCCGCCATTTTAGCGTAGATTTATCGGCTTTCTTAATATGTGTCTCCTGGAACTTAATGATATCTACATTCTCCTTCATTAAAGCTTAAACCTTTTTTCGCTTTACGGGGCTGTTTAATCCCCTGACATTATAAGACACAACCTTGAATGCAACATATACTTAAATAAATTGCTCTTTGCTATGCTTATTGCGCTCCCCCAGCTCCATCTGTGTCCATTTCTCCACACCCTCTGCCTAACCAACTCCCCCCCCCGCCCCCCCAATGCACCACCCAACTAACCATCTCAGGACCAGGCCGAAGATCCTATGATACCCTCGGGGACCATACCCAAAGCTTTGGCCTAGACAATTACCTGAGGTAACCACCTAACGCCTCCCTCTGATTTCAAAACATTTTCTGCCAGTCCTCCGCTCCAGGCGAAACCTCCCATATCCAACCCCTCTTCGTCAACCCACCTATCAGCTTTCGCTTTACCTTGCACGTGTATACTCATACGAGACACCATCTGTTCTGCCCGCCCCTGGCCCTCGCCCCTGCGGACCTTTCAATTTTGCTCCCCTGCCTCCCCGGCACAGTGGACCAGTCCCATTGTCACATCCCCCATTGGGAGGAGGACCTAATTTGTCTCTCTCCATGCCCTTCTTCCTCCAAGTTCAGCAATGCCAGGCCCTCCACGAATGATGTTATTCGATGCTGTGCGACCTCCCAGTTGAAAAGTAATCCAAACGGAAAGGTCCACTTGTATGGGATCTGTTTTGCTATCAGAGCTCGCGCCACCTAGCCCATATCTCTTCGCTTTTGTAATGTTCCCAACGCCAGGTCCTGGAACTGCTGGATCTGCGCCCCATTCACTGATATATTTCCTTCAACTCTTGCCGCCCTTAAGATATTTTCTTTTACACCATATGAGGTTAGGGCAACCAACACATCATGCGGTCTAGCTCCGGGTTCCCTTCTCCTAGGTCCCACTTTATGGACAGTCAATTCCTATGGCTTCCGGCTGAACATCTGTCAGTAAATTTCCAAAGCCTTGTTTTATCGTGCTTTTCAAGTCAGAATCCATTATTGTCTCGCTTAAGCCCTTCACCCTCCGTGAGCGGTTTTCCAAGTCCTCCGCCTGCAATTCCAAATTGTGTGAGACTCTGGCTAATTGGTCTAGCAATTAGCTGTTCTGCCGTACCTCATCCGACATCTCTGCAAGAGCCTGTTCTGTAACATCCACCCTTTTGCCCAGTTCATTCACTTCCCCTTCTGTCGGGGAATTTCTCAGTTCCTCTCGCAATGAAGCAAACTGTTCCTGAACAATTCTTCCTTCCATATCACTCGGGCATTTTTTCAGCTCTTCCTTACTGAAAGCCATCTCCCTCTTCTCCAGAGCGCCTCCTTTTTCTTCTTCAATGGCTTTCTTTTTAGCCCTTGTTGTAACCTCTCCAGCTTGTTTCCAGCACTGTTCTAACTGACCTTCCTGCACAGTTTCTGTCCAGGTTATCTTTTTCTTTGGGCTTTGGCATCTGGGAGGTGTCTCTCCCCTGCGTGTTTTGCACGTTCCTTCATCCCTTGTTGTAGGGGAGCAGCCACTCACCTTGTGTATGGGCCTCTCCTCCACCTCTCAGTTTATTTATTTGTTAATCTATTTCACTTGTGCGTCAATCCCTCTGTAAACCTAGCCACATGTAGTTCTTTATCCAATCACCGCTTTAATCCCCACCGGCTATTTTCATTGTGGGGCACCCCAATTAGCATGCCACAAAGTTTTGCCAAGCTGTATGCCTCTTTTATACCGCCATCAAGACGCTCTAGCGCACCCTTTCCAGTCACCTTCACGCGACTGGAAGCTTATTTCTCATCCAGCGGGGTGCACTTAACAGTCACTTTATTTTTTTCCGGCAAGGCAGCCCAGGCATTCTCACCCCCTCCTGCTCCCGCTGCTATTTATCCACAGTAATCCACTCAGGAGCTGTCTCCGGTGTTAAGCTGCTGCAATTGGTACTATGCTTCCCCCTTGCACCGCCATCCTTACCAGAGTCTTTTATTCTTATCCTGGTCCGTTTGAGGTCATGTTCCTCAATTCCAGGCGTCTTAAATCAGGGCTTCCTCCTCGTGCTGCATTGCTCCTTGTGCCACAATGCACCTCCCGGCACTTTCCTTCAGCCTAGATCGATGCCTTCTGCACATTTAGCCCATCACCCAGTTTCTTCGAGCCAGCGGGATCTTCACTGCGCTAGGAGGGGGAGAGGGGCTAACACCGCCATGAGTCTCCAATTGCCCCAGCGCTGCAATTTATGGTCATTACTGGTGCCCAGCCCGACCTCCAAAATCCATAAGCAAGACTTGCTTATTTTTTGGGCCTGGAGCGGAGCAAGGACAACACGTCCTTACTCAATGGCGGCCATCTTGGAATCTGCCAAAACATTTTTTTACTATAAAACAGAAATGTTTTTGTCATAAATATATCTTTGAATCCAGTTATTCATGCACATTAAAAGTAACCTTTTTACCTATTCAGAGCAGTAATAATAGTTGCTTTCTGTGGTATTACGGGTACTGCTGGTCCAAACATATCCATGGAACTTTGTGGGTGAATGCTGTCAGGCAAGCACCTTATGTGTTTTTCCTATTTTTTGTTGGGTGTTTTTAGTCCCTATTTTTCTTTTTTGGTATAATTTGGCTATTTTTAGAAAGTAAAAGTGGCTGATTACACGCCTTATCTGGGGGTCTTAAAATGCCGTAGGTGGTTGCACCCAGCCACCCTGGCCCCCCTAACCATCACCCCAAAGGCACATAGGGCACTTTGTTTTACTTGTTTGATTCCTTCCCAGCTGGATTATTCCATCTAGGCCTCCCTGAGGCAGCCATCTTTAACTTTACAAAATCTAGCTGCCTGATACTTTGTAAACGGAGACCGTGTAAGCATGTGTCACCTGCGCTCCACAGCTCTTATTGGTTTCATTTGAAGGTGAATCCAGGATTTAGCACTTTGAATAGTTCTTAGTGCTGGGTACTGGTTTATAATGTCTCACAAAATGTTAATTCACTTACAAGTTCTTGAACTCTCCCTTATACTGTCTAACCCGATGGCCGGTAGAAGGTTTTCTTAACAGGAACCTTAACCTTGGAACTCCTTCCCTTACATGTTGGAGCAACTTCTCATCTTCATGGTCCTCAGAGCCAATATCTACCGTAAGATTAATCTAAAGCAAGGCAATTATAAATAAATGGTTAAAAATGAAGCAACTCAAAATCAAAAATACGAAAAAAAGGGCAACAAATGAATGTGCAGCCAGCTAGGATTAAACCCATCACACAGTCATTGAAACATAAATAATCTCTGGGAAATCCTATATAGATGCAATAAGTCCTATAACGTAATAGGTGAAGTTTACAAAAATAAATGTAGAAAACCGTTCTGTATCTTCATCCAGAACTGGCATGTAAGTAATTCCCAGTCCTGACAAATGCCTTGAACATAGTGCCAACAACAAATATGTTGAACCTTTTGAGCATGTTATTTTATTTTGGGTGGGTGGTGTGAGGGGTCAGAAATGAAAGCTAGACACAAAGTTGTCATTGTTTTGGTTATAGAATTTTTTATTCAAATTAAAAGGGTTGTGAAAATGCCTTTCTGACCCTATTCTAAAGAGTAGTTTCCCTACCTAAAAACCAGAAACGAAGGATCCGTCTTTCTCAGGATGTCAAAAAGCAGTCCTTGGGTCCAAAACATTCTATCTTGACCCTCAACAAAGTGACAAGGGAAATGTCTATAACCTGGTATTCGCTAAAAGGTGTTCTTAAATGAAAGTAGAATGGCTGCAACCTAAATGTTCCCCTAAATGGAAAAGACCTTAATTCCAGAGGGTGATTCCCTTCCCCTGAATTCTTCACAGGTAACACAGATTTCTCTGGGACTAACAGTTCTTTATTCCTTCCTTGGCAAACAGCAATCGAGCTAGATGAACACAGTTCAGTCTTGAAAGTTCTCCTGCAACAAAAGTTCCTTCTTTTAACACAGTTTCTGCTTGCTTCCAGCTTGACCTGACAAGGTTGTCTCCTCCAAAGCATCGCTTTGCTTCTTGATTTTTCTACTTACAATAAAGTCAGATGAGATCCAGATTTTACCTAAGGTTCACTCTTTCTTATTCGTCATAGAGTCTAAGACGTCAATCACAGATGTGATATTCTGAAACTGGCTAATTAAGACATTTGTCTTACTCGTGGGAGCCAAGTCGAATAGCATAGGACTAGCCTGATTGAGGAATGCATCTGATGAAACTTTATGAAACTTTATGAAGATGTCTGACCCTAGAAACCAACGTAGGGTAGAGGTTAGCATTTTTAAATCAGGCTGGTAGAACAAAGCTAAAGGAAATTACGTCCATGGGTTGGCATTAATGGTAATAAAAGAGATTAGAAGATTTTTGGTAGGACCTATCGAGAATGTTGCCCTCTTTGAGTAGGGGCTTTGACAATTTGGGTGAATCCTATTGCTTCAAGAGTAGATAAGAGAGAGGAAGCTTCATGATCCCTACTATTGTAAGCCCAAAGATTAAAATCGTCTAAGATAATGGTATCAACATCCGGATTGGGGACCAAGATAAAAACACCCCCAATAACCACTTGCCCCTCAGCAAAAGCAAGGGCCTGTGGGGTGAAAGCGGCAAAAAATTGATGATTCCCACTATTACGTGCAAAAGGAGAAATCAGAGTAAATTTATGGTTAACCAAGGAACCCCTAACACATCGCCAAAGGGAATCCTGTAAAGCTCTAATATTAGTAAATGGCACCTGGTTAGCTACATGGATAGCGAACCCCTGCTTTCTTTCCCAGCGGAAGCAGAATATTGATGCATGAAGGCTCTATATTTAAGCCTTTTTTCACCAGACTGAAGCAAATGCGTCTCATGTAGGAAAACCAGACATATATAGGTCCATCAGTTTACGAAAAACAGATCTCCTCTTCATAGGGGAATTCAACTCCTGAACATTCCATGTCCCTGTGATGCTGGAAATGCATCAGAGGGACAGGGCCTCTACATCCTTGTCCTTTATTGCCTTATGTTATGTTCTGTTGTTTTCTGCACAGGAGTTTACGTGGGACTCCTGGCGGTGTGGCTCTTCCTCTTTTTGGTCTGGTGAACACACTCTTGGGATACCCTTATGGCACCCATGGGTGAGGGTACAACCCTGTACCCCTAGTGTATGTTTTTGGGCACCTGTGTGTGGCCCACAGAGCAGGGTACGGGCTGGTGGCAGCTCCGTGCTGAAGTGACAGGTGCCCTGAGTATCCACCATTTTGGGATACCCAGGCCCTGTCATTGGAATCAGTGGATTCCTGATGGAGACAAGATGGCCCCAGTGGCCTTTTGCTTTCCATCGCCTGTTACCTTGTTTCCTGAAGTCCCGGGAAGCCCTGCCTCTGTCCCTTCCCCCTGACTGGCTGTTGGGTGGAAGTTCCATATATGGTGTTGTGGGAAAGTCCAGGCCAAACCGGCTGGCACTTTCCCAATGACTGTATGTTGTGGATATGCCCGTGGGGTGGGACCTGGGTAAATGAAGTGTGTGACGAATACGCATTTCATGTTATGGGTGTCTTGTATCTGTGTGAGTGACACATTGACTGAGACCGCCCTGCCCGAAACTGGTATGAATGCAATGTGGAGTGGTGAATGGCAGAGTGCTTGTCCGAATCCACATTCTGTGTTGAGTGTCTGGAGGGAGAATAATGGCCTGAATGCACTGTGCGCCTGATTGGCTGCCTGCCTGAATGCCCTTCTGAGTGACTGGTTGCCTGAGTGTGAACCAGCAGAGTGAATGGGAGACCAACAGTATATCTGGGGGACCTCTCACTGCTAGAAATCGTTCAGAAGCTGAAGTTGATACTTGATGCTTAACCTTGAAGCTCACTGGAAGAAGAACTGCTGCTGCTGTCCTTTGCTAAACTGAAAGCTGTGTGACTGTCAAGGAACTGATCCAAGAGAGGACCTGGCTAGGAGACCTCTCCCTGAGCTACGAGGGACCATCGTGCACCAGCTGATCTTTGCCAAAGCTCTCTGGTAGTCAGACCTACGAAAGGCTGCCGACCGGAGAAGGGGACCGCCGAGGAGAACAAAGAGAAGCCCCACACAGCCGTCCACCGTCGACAACCGCCATCGCCGACCGGAGTCGCCATGCTCCTTTGCCCAAGACGTTTGATTCAAGGACTCCCTTGCTCATCACCAGTGACCGCTTTCGTCCTGCTGGAGAAAGTCAAGGCCACCGACACCTGAGGAGGATCCGCCGGTGGGTTTCCCGCCACCTGAAGACCAGACGCCAATGACCTGACGCCCTTGCTGGGCCAAAGTTCTTCATAGACTCTTTGCGGCAACGAACACTCGTCGTCGAGGTGCACCGCATGCCTCAGCTTGCAGGACGTTTTCGACCGATCGTCAACGAGCACAGCAAGAACCGAAGCTGCTGCCGCAACGACAGTGTTCACCCTTTTCTTCACCGACTCTCGACGACCCGTGGCTCCTGCCTGAAAGGGAGTGCACTCAAGAAGGGCCCATCTGACTCATGGAGAACTCTACGAAACTTGGGGTCGTGGAACCTTTTAGAAGGAATCAAGACTATATTAAGCATAACTGGACTGGGCTTGTCAATACGCTTTATTTACAGATTGCCCAGGTGGGGGGGGGGGGCTCCTCGCACAGAACTGTCTCTAGGTAGACGGGGGGACTGTTCTGCCGTTGCATGATTTAACTTGCATTCTTTCTGCGGTCTATCATTGATTCATCTTATAATCTGATTCGTATGCCATTTCGAACTGTTAGCAGTTGATGCATTTCAAAGGAATCGATAAGAGTGGTACCACGAAGACCTGTATATATTTGCCATTATAGTATTGCCAGAGTAAAAGTGTGTTGTTGTGATTGTGTATATAACGTGAACCTTATTTATATAAAGACTGTGTTTTCACTAACATAGTATGTGGACATTCCTTTGGGGTGCTTGGGGACTGCACTGTACTTAAGAACCAGCCTGCATCACCTCTTGAGAGCTAAGCCTCGATTGCTCGCCACGTTTTACCAATATAGCGAATCTTGGCTATGGTGCTGTGCTTCTCCTCTGCCATGTAGAGAGCAGGACTACAGACACCCCCTACAGTCTTTACAGTCCCAAATCACATCCTCCTAGCCCCCCCACATTAGGCGAGATCAAGGTCATGGTCTCAGATGTAAGTTGGTAGCTAAAGTGATTGCTCTTGACACAAAAACAGTATTTGCCACCAACACATGAACAGTTCTGTTACCAGAGTCAATTATTATGCCCCTAAAAAAACCTCCCCTCTGTTCCCCCGCTACCCCAAAGCCCAGCACATAACCATGTTAAACACAGCAACAAAGAGTTATCCAGTAGTTTGTGAATACCTGACCACCTCGATTTAGAGGAACGGCAAAACTGATACAAAATGCAACTCCCCACATCCTTCCCTTGCAATAATGAAATAACAAACAGCAAAAGCAACACATGAGGTCTGGGGCAAGACAACATCCAGGGATCAAATATGAATGCCCATTTGGGTAATAACCCAGCCAGCACAGAGATCAGTCAACCCCCCATGTCTGTCCTGGGGTGGGCCCTTCGGTCTCCTGAGCCTCCTAGCTTGACCATTTCTTCAATGATTTTGTTGGACGTTAGGAGGACAGTTCGTCCCAAGCTCCAGACTCTGACCCCCCAGAGCTCAGCAAACACTCACCATCTTTTATAAATTTAATCAGCCACTTTTTTTTTCTTGGTATGCAAAAATGTGCTCAGTAAGAAACCCAATCTAAAAGTGATCGCCTTACTTCATAGCCATTCAGTCATCAGGAAGAGCGTTCTCCTCTTGAATAAGGTTGAGGTGGCCAGATCTTGAAACAGTGAGAACATATCTTTGCAGCTCGACCCCAACTTGAGCCCCCTGATAACTTGTCCCTTCTCTGCCCACCCTCAACTTCCCCCTACCCTCCCCAGTTAACCCATCCTCCTACCCCCCCCCCCCCCATGTCCTGGAGCGGGTCACATTACCTATGTGGCTCCTGGGTCCAATGCCCAGGAGATGGACTCACAAAAAACACCAGGACCAACTTGAGGGGGCTTCCTAATGCCCCTATCGTGATTCCAAGTCTTGGCTAGCCGCAGCCTCCGTCCCTGAATGCTTGTGGTTTGGGTTGTTTATCTGATTAAAAGGGGTCCCCGGTTCATCGTTGGGGGGGCAGCATTGATGCCGCATTGTTTTTTGGAAGTCTGGGTGTTGAGGACGCCGCAGGGGGGGGGGGGGTTGCCTACGGTGTGACTGAACTTGTGAACATTCCCATTGCTTCATTGCTTAGGACGTAGGGAGAGCCGTGGAGAACTCCTTACTGAAGGGCGGTCGTGTTCTTCCTCTGTGTAGGAGTTGTAAACCTTGCTCCCTTGTGGTTATTCTACGTTGGCGTCCTTCCCATTGGAAGAGTAGCCCGAAGGGAAACGTACATTTATATTTGATTTGCTTGGCCTGGAACTGTTGGACTATTGCAGCCATTTCTTTTCTGTTCTGGAGGGTTAACTGCTGCAAGTCTTCGCAAAGGAGAATTTTAGCTCCATTGAAGGTTATGGGTTCTGCTGGGCAGGCTGCACGGAGTATGGCTTCTTTCTGGGAATATCGTGCCAGTGCGGCTACCCCATCCCTTGCTCGTGCCCCTGGTTCTTGTCGTTTGGGGCTTGTCCTGTGGATTCAGTCAGTAGGTTTTTCCCCTGTTACTTTGCCCAGGAGGTTCGCAAATATCTGAGTGGCCATAGATTTGAGGTCTGCATCTCCTATAGCGACCGGGAGGTTTCGGATGCAGATGTTTGACCTGCAGGACCTGTTTTCCAGGTCCTCGCATTGCAGTTCCATATTTTGGGTTACCTGGCCATTTCATCCAGTGCCACATCTGTCGCGGGTGTGTCCTCGACAACTTCGTGCAGGGGTCTCTCTGTGGTGTCTGTCCTCTCTTCCAGGGCCGTTATGTCTTTCCAGATGTCTGAGATTGATTGTTTCATCCCCCCATGAATGATGCAAATTGTATTTGGAACGTGGTAGTGAGCTTGTCTTGAAATTCTTGAAAGTAGGCCTCATTTTCAGCTTTTAAGGCAGCCATTTTTTGGGTGGGGCTGTCTGCTTCACTCTCTGGAATGCTCGGGAGCCCTTGTGTTTTGTCGTGGTTGTCTGGGGTTTCTGGGTCCCTTCCCCAGCAGCGTTGGATGGGGCTGTCACAGCCTGCTGTTGTTGACGCTAGTTTGCTGGTGGTGCTTTTCCCCTTTATTTTCTGGCATCTGCTTTGCCCTGTGGGTGCTAGACTTTCACTGGTTAAGTTCCTTAGCGCCATGGGGGCCATCTGGAGGTGTGCTGGGTTGTGAGCCTACTCAGACTGTTGATTGGGTCTTGAGTGAGGTCAGGCCCCGGGAGTGTTCGCCCCGGAGTGGGGGGGTTGTGGTCCTGTTCGGTTGTCTCTTACTGTGCCTGCTTGTTTCCCGCTCTGAGGAATACTGCATGGTTTGGCGCAGAGGTGGGGGGCACCAGCCAGAGATTGTCCAATGATGATGGCCCCGGGGAGCGCTGGCACGGACACACGCTCCCAGGTGCTGCCATGAGCGAGTTGTGTGCTCCTGCTGAGGGGTGCTGGGGGAATCCCTTGGAACCCCAATGTGGAATCCTGGTGCCCGAGTGCTTTTGCACTGCTTGGGGTCCGCTGCACAGGTTTCTGGGGGGTGATACACAGCACGGTAGCTGGAGGTGTTAACTGGGTCACCCCGGTTCTGGTGCCTTGATGAGTAAAGTAGAGGAGGGGGACGCTGTTCACCCTATGGCACGGGGTGTATAATGAGCCCCGGCCGAGCTGCAGTTCTCCCCTGTGCAACATTGTGCTCTCTCTGGGTTACCGCCTGCTGCTTATGTTGCCGGATTGTGCCTCCTGGGTGGGCATATGTTATGCACCCGGCTATCCCGCCCCGATCCGCCATGGAAGGGTGCGCCTCTGGTGGCAGTGGGCTCCTGACTGTTGCGCCCACCCCGGGTGGTGGTGCGGGGGTGTCCCCAGGAGCGGGAGGGGCTCTGTGTTTTAGACCCCACCCCCCTGGGCAGCGTGGCTTGCAGCGATGTGACTGAGGGATGTGCTGGCTGGTGCCACCTGTCACCTCGAGCCCCAGGGCTGTATTGCAGCACGGGAGGGGCGGCGGCCACTGACCCACCACCTGGCGCAAAGCCGGTTTGCTTGAGTGTTGGTGGGTGGGGGCCCGCTGCCTGATTTGTGCTGCTGCCGGGGGAGAAGGGGGCGGCTCTCCTGTTGCGCTGCGCTTCTTTCCCGCCTGGCCGAGCGGAGCGGGACGCCGGAGGTTGTGCGGTTTCCTTGGTAGTAGGGTACACACCGGTTTGTGAGGGTTGCTGTGCGGCCCCGGAGGAGGTGGAGGGGGTACCTGGGTCGGGTCCCCCCCAGTTTATGCTTTATGCCTGCATAGATGCCTTGTACCCCTGTTGGGGGGGGGGGGCAGGGGGTGGCCGCTTTCACCTTGGGAGCGGTGCAGCGCGTACTGTTGTGCGTAGCTGGGGGCGGACCACTCCCGTTTTGTGTGTCTCCCAGTGTCTGACTCTCCCGTGCTCGTCGCAGTAGCCCCCTGCTGAGTTTGCGTTCCTTGCCTGCTTGACTGGGCAAAGCGGATCCCCGCCTCTAGTGCCCTGCTTTGTTGTTAGGCCTCTTGGGGGACGGAGCTGCTACGCACACGTCCTCACTCTCTGGCCGCCATCTTGGAATCGTAATTCGTTTTTTACTGGGTTTTTCCTTTTTGATATTTTATGACATTGTTGTTTTTTTTATATGCTTCTTTTATGTGGAAAAATTCTCTTACGAATGTTTTTCACAATAAACAATAAAAAAAATGAATTCTTGCTAGATCAGCGTTGTTTGATAGTCTACCAGAGGCCACAATAAAGCCCTCTAAAAAATTCAAATGAACTTCCAACAGTTCATATTACCTGTGCTAATGTTCGTGACATTGTCGGGTTACTCAGCCATTTTACTGTTACAAGCGTGGCATCGAGATTTATTGTCTCCACGCACTTAGTATTCACAGGGATGGTTTTACAAGTAAAAGGTGCAATCTTCTCTTCCTTTGCGCCTAAGGTTAGAAGGTTTAATCTCTGCCACGGCATGTTGCTACATAGCGTGTATGCATTTATCTTAATGCACACAAGCCTATCCGCAATCAACAAGGCACTAATGCTTCAGTGTTAACTAATGTCGTGAATAGAGACAACACCTCAATCCTCCTCTGTACGTGTCCACCTGGCTGCCGGACTGCAAGACTGCTAACTTCATTAATTCTCCTTGCTTCGCCCGCAGGCGCTCACCGTTATCAGCAGGGTTTTAGCTGCATGAGGCAGTCCAAAGCAGGTAAGGGAGTACCATTAGAACACTGATTTGTCAGCCAAATCCAAATGAGCACAGAACACAGAGCAGTGTTCCCTACAAGACTGCTTACTTCCTTACTTCTCCATGCTTCTCCCGTATGTATAGTGCATTCAACAGAAACCATCCCTCGACCACACACTCCCTAAGAACTATCGTCCCATCACTATTGCCACACTTCACCAGAATCATGGAACAGTTTGTCACAAAGTATCACACAAAACAAAGGACAGGTACAGGGTCAGTTTTTTTCTTTGTTTAGTATCAACTGTTATTGTGTTCCCTATGGCTTAGCCTGGTCGGATGAACACTCTGTCCTTCCATGATGGTCTCACCTTGGGTTGCGCTGGTGCATCGCATATCTAAGAAGAATAGAGAGGAGAGCGATCCTTGTCCTGATGCCACAATTAATGTGTCATAAAAAGATTCATAAAAAGCAGTCCGGTATGGTTATTCCCAGACTTTTGTCATGGAAGGGTCCAGCAGTTCACGTGGGACTATTTGCGATTGGTAAGATATCTTGTAATTTATTCACCCTCTGTGAGGTGTGCTGGGCTCTTCCGTGAGATTAACTCCTCAGTGAGGAGAGACAACAAGAACAAAGTAGCCTCTCCTATTAAGTAAAATACTTTTTGTACACTTGATGTGACAATAACATTTTGTCACTCTCAAAACAAGTCACAATACTTATTGTATTTCTCAAGCTATGGTTTCACGAAGTGTGATTAATGCAAACGCGACCTGACCTTATGTGCTTAAATTTAGGCACTGGTCAGTAATGATTATTTTGTATGCATGGGTCTCGCTTAGTTCCGAGCCATCAGCTAAGTCTCTTGTCGACCGGTTTCGATGACTTCATTCTTGTGTCATCTTCTTCAGGACCGATTTCTTTGATGTTTTTGCCAATCAGTCAATCCACCCATCTGGTTTGGCGGGGTACCCAGCTCGATCTACAGGGCAAAGTCCAAAAGAGTCCAATGTGACTTCCTAACAACCAGGTTATTTAATCCATCGTGGAACTTATTACTTAATTTGATGCTGTTAATGTTATGGTGTTCAAGGACATTTATTAATGACCTCCTCCCGCACTGGATATACACGGAATCACATTGCTGTTTTTGGTTGTCTCCTTAGCTTATCAGGGCAGTGTGGTCTCATTACAGGACAGTGTCCCCGTTTGGCATGGATGTGGCTTTTTTGTAACAATTATATTTACCTTCTTCTTTTTGCATGTATGACATGCTTCATTAGATCGATCAGGTGTGTGTTTTCTCTTTTTTTCATCCGCTTTTGCTGGATCCCCGTATATTTGCACGGTCAAGTTGTGAGAGAACCAAGAGAGAGTAACTCCCTCTGGTTCTTTTCCACTTCCTGTCAATTACTGGAAAGAAATGATGATCTAGCCTGACGGCCATGAGTGAATGCAAAGTTTTTGTGATTTCTCTGCGGTCCACCGGGTGCCATATGGGCTCTTATCAGGTAGGCACTTTGTATGTTGTTACAATAATGCTAATGGCCTTGTATACTCCAACAGGGGCCCATTACATGCTTAAATGATGTGTGGGGCATTGCATATGCCTTCGTTTGCTAAGGAGGACACACGCGCTGCAGTACTTAAGTGGAAAGGCATTCAAAAGCCTTTGCGGTGAATAGTAGACACACGCGCCAGTGAAGGCTATTAAACACATTGTAGGAGGATCGCAGGGGACCACATTAGATCTTAGCATCGCGGCTTACCTTATTCGCCTCCGCGGTTTGGGAACAAATGTGTATCTAGGCTCCATAAGGAATCTTACGCTGCTTGTTTATTTTTCCAAAGGGTTGCCATGGCAGCGTCTGTCTTCTTTTATGTTGGCGAATCCAGTCAAGCTACTGTTACGTGCAATGCACCTCACGGCGGCCAACTTTGATGGGTTATTTATGGATGTAGAAAAACCTTAACTCGTGATTGAAAGTGAGTGAAAGAATGTATAGTTTATTACATGTGAATGATCCCAGAATATTACATGTGAATGATCAGAGAATAATCTGTCATTTTCCTTATTTTTTCTGATTTTCTTTTTTGTTTCATCTTCTTGTTTCTTTCAAAGGGTGATCATGGCAACGACTGTCTGCTTTTTGTGTTGGTGGCTCCAGTCACGTTGCTGTTACGTGCACTGCACCTCGCGGTGGCCATCTTTGAACAGGATTTTAATAGGTTTGGAGGAAAATGCTTGTAATCAGCCCCTAATTTGTGATTGAGAATGAGCAAAAAGCTTTGTTGTCAATTGCAAGTTCATACCAGTAATTAAATAAAGAGAAGTCTCTATCATTTTACATGGTGCATTCTTGGATTCTTATTATGGATCACACGACTTGCCCTTTGGTCATAGGCAGGTATTGGTTGAAGGGCAAATTCTTGCAGTGAGCCAAGGATTGTACTGATGGTGTGTGTCTAATCGGCCCACAGTATGAGTTCCCATATTTTCCATGTGTACTGGAATACATTATTTCATTAGGGCCAATGTGTTCCATTGGATCTCCTCATTCAGGCTGTTATTTACAGTATTTAAGCAGAAAATCCAATTTTGTTCACTTTTAAGCAACAAATTATGGTAGTTATCCCCCCCACCCCTCCACGAGGTGGTGCGATTTTCTATAGGACCGTCCACCTGAAGTATTCTGCAGTGTGTTGCAGCAGTTTAAAATGTGCTTCCAAGGGCGCTGTTAGTTTTTGTGTCCTGACAGGATTTATGTTCAATGAGTCTTTTTTTCCACAGGTCATGCCTACGTAGTTTAAATTACATGGGCATGTTATTAGGTAAATGACCCCCTTGCTGTTGCCGTTGCTGAACCTCCTTTGTTACCAAGGTATCTTACATCCAATGTTTACACTTACTGTCTGCGTGCACATAACACATGCTCCACATGGGGAGTGGCTGCTCGGTGCATTTGTGCCCCAGATGGTATTGGGCTCGTCATTGGATTCTTTAAATGTATGTACCAGTCTGTCACAGATGTTTTGTCTCTGCCTTATAGCGAAAGTGGGTTGGGATAGTTCACTCTTGCTGGTATTTAGGATCGGCCAGAGGTTCTTGATTGCTCTCTTTAAGTTGTTAAATTTCGGAGAGTAACTCAACACTGCTGTGATAGTTTCAGATTGGGGTTTCGAATGGATTGTGTCCTCCCACGTATTCCTCAGCTTATGATAATACATCCCCCAGCTTTGATGCAATACATCTCCCAGCTTTGCTGCTTCGGAAAATATTTTTTACCAGCGGGCGCTGTGTTCGAGGCCGCGAAGTCGTAAGCCCTCGAGGGCCGCCGTCGATGTCATCCGCTGTATAAAGGGCTCGAGCAGCGCCCGTTACCTCAGTTCTGTTTTTCCGACGCAACTGCTTCGTGTTACGAACAGCGCATCAGATTTTTCCTCGACAATGTCCTCGTCATCTACTCCGACCACAGCCAAGACGGGGTTAAAAAAAATGTCAGAGGTGTGGTAGGAAAATGTCAATAACCGACCCCCATCGGAATTGCCTCTGGTGCCTCAGCCCAGACCATTGGGTTGACGAGTACGGTTCCCGTCAGGCCATGTCCAATAAGGCTCTTAGGGAACGTAGAGGTAAGCTGGCAGTGGAGGAGGAAACTTACAAGTCTTCTAAAAGACAAAAAGATTCTGATGAATCTAGTCGAAAATCTCGACATTAGTCGAGGAGGTAGAGATCTAAGAGTCGCTTGGGGAAATCCTCCTAGTCTTCAACTAAGAAGTCAAAAAAGCAACATCACAGGTCTTCTTCCTCCTCTTCATCTTCTGAGAGGAGAGTAACTTATCCATCGAAGCACGATTCCCCAGAAAAATAGGAGGCCTTTAAGGCTTCGATGCTTAAGATATTTGAGAAAACGGCAGAAACCCCCCCCCCCCACCTCCCCCCGAAGTTGCCTTGTGGTGTTCATGCCTCTACCCACTCTAAAAGTGACAGAGGGAAATCAAAATCTAAACACGCGAGAGCTGAAAAAGAGTCAAGAGTGTCATCAACGGAAAGTTCCCCGACGCCTCGTACTAAATCAAAACCTCTGGTGCATAAATCTGTGGTAGCGGAATTAGCAAATTATTAGCAATGTAGTACAGTTTCTGATTATTTTTTGATAACATTAGTTGGCCTAATCCTGTAAACATCCAGGACGTTGTTTACAGGATTAGACCAACTGATGTTATCAAAAAAATAATCAGACTGTACTACATTGCTATTAATTTGCTGAATGTATTGTATATCTATGTGTCACCTTACTATTAGTTGGAAATTGACAAAATCCTTTCTTTTTTAGATGTTGATCTTAACAGAGATTATGTATAGGAATTTCTTTTTTGTGTATTAAAGATTTGTAAAGTTTTTTAGATACCTGATGGTGGTGTAGAACCTGTTATAGAGCTCTGTCTCCAATTATATATTTACGTTATATCCATTTTTGAACACTCCTCTGAAGAGGATGTCACTTCAGCTGGAGAAATCTTTATGGCTGTCTCCAAAGTGCAAGTGGCCTCGACACTTCACCTGAAGTGGATTCTGAAAGACCAGACGCTACAGATCATGCTGATCCTAGTTATAGGAATCTTATGGGAAGGGTAATTGATTTTATGGGTTGGAAGGCCGCTTCCCCAGATTTCAACCAGGACGATAGACGGACATCCTGAGTGAAGGTCCTCTAAAGGATCCTGTTCTTCCATTCCACAAAGCACTTCAAAAGATGGTGATGGGAAATTGGAATACTCCTGATTCTATTTCAGCAGTAAATAAGAAATTTGTACCAAAATACTGGCCATCTTTATCAGAACCAGAATATTTATCTAAACATCCCTCCCCTGAAAGTCTAGTGGTTCAAGCTGCAACCTCCACTAGGCAATCAGCTTACCCATCAATACCACCTGACAGGGATGATAAAAAGTTGATGCTTGGGCCCGGAAAGTTTTTTTCTTCGGGCAGCATGCCCCTTAAATCGACCAATGTAACTTGCACTTTGGCAAGATTTACATATACCCTGTGGGACTGCATGACATCAGCGGCTGAACGCATTCCGGAAGGTGATGAACGGGATAGTTTACTGGCTATAGTAAAAGATGGTAAAGAGGCTATGGAGGAATGCCTTCAGTCAGGACTGGACACTGCGGATATTGTAAGCAGGTCCATGGCATCTAGCACGGTCCTATGCAGGTTTGCATGGTTAAGGAAATCTGGCTTTGCACCTGATGTGCAGTCTAGATTACTTAATATTAGGGGTGTACCGAATAGTACATTTACCATTCGGCCGAATACCGAATAGTAGGCCAAAGTATTCGGCCGGAACCGGATAGTGAGCCGAATAGTGGTTTACTCCTAGAAATGTCAATATATACAACAAGCCTAAACTGTTGGCTTGGAAAATGCTTGTATTAACAGAACTTCGATGAAGGACATGCATAGTGCTTATAAATGGATCATAACTGTAACTAAGCTTTAGAGGATGAGGGGTGCGGCAGGTTGGTCATGCTAAGAGGGTATATGGTGTGGTTTAAGCGACGCCTCACCCCTCGGTCCCCCAATTCCTCTATTGAATTGGGGGAATGAGGGAGAGGGGTACATGCAGGAGAAAGCAGCCTCTAGCAATTGGGGAAAGATGTTAGGAGTACAGGGCACACTGCTTGTGCATCGGGGTGGGAGGAGGCTCTGACCTTCGGTATTGTAGAGGGATTGGGTGTCTTTATTGTTTTCTGAATACTTTTTGCTTTATCAAAGATCCACTTTTGCATGACGCTACACACTACCCAATTTTTCGTAGCAACAAGGTGAGAGGGAAAAACATTTGTGCAAATGAATTTTCCTTTGAGACAAATCAGTCTCAGAAAGAAAATGGAAAGCAAACTGAGGTGAAAACTGAAAACCAAGAGGCGCCCACTCAAAACTTGAGCCTTAGTCGACTACCTTGAAGAAATGTGAAGCTCGTACCCAGTCACAGAGCATGGTTCCGCTTTTGTTTGCGGGGCTGGTTGAGCTCCGCTTTTTGCATTTGTTGTGATCCTGACACACATTATCAGATGCAATTAATCATTAACAGTCGCAGGTAAGTGCCCCCAACCCCACTTTTTCGAGCCTCTATGTTTACACAAATACAAGAACATTGCATTGCTTTGCAAATAGTCAAACACTATTTGAAAATAGCATCAAGTTCGTGGTGTTTTCAGGCAGTCCTCTTATATAGATTACAGCCGCTGAACACTGGAGTGATGTTACAATGAAAAGAAACCTGCCATTCACGCATACTGGGCGCAATTAGACGATACTGTGCAAGGCTTTGTTTAACGTGCATCTTTAAACCGGACTGTTGCTGTAAACACTCCCACCCCCTTCTGCTCCCAGGCCCCTGCTGAGCTGTATTTTACAGCTTGCAGGCTAGCGTCTAGGCCACCCGCAGAGCGCTTCAAGGTGCCGCGAGCCAGTTTCAATAGCTAGGACGCCTGAGTGAAACAGCCTAATCTGCTCCTGCGACTTTGCGTCTCCTCCTTTGTACTTGTACTCCTTTCCTTTGAAATTAAAGGCAGAAAAAATGTAATTTAAAAAAATAGTTTCCTTTGGTCTGGAAAAGGGCCCGGGTGAAATCATGTTAATCTCCAGCGCAGTAATGTGCTTCTGCCGCAGAAGACAGAAGCCCCGTTGCCATAGCCTGCACTTAATAAATCACGCCTTTATGTGGACAGGGGTCAGGGCACCTCGTGGGCCTGCGCAGCGCTCCAGCACGCAGATTACTCTCAGGTGCCGGGGTCAGCCTGCTGGGGGCTGACTTCCTGCATGGCTCCCTGCCTGACTGTTGTCTTTTCTGGCCTAACACCCTCACTGCATCCCGAGTCGGGACTCTTCCATCCACACCTCAGCTGGCCTTCCTTAATATCTCACAATTCGGGACAACAGACCTTCCAGCTTCACCCTTAATACAAAACTAAAAATTTAAACGAATGCGTTCTGGGACTTGTAGTCTCGTTTAATTTCAATGGTGCCTAATCCCCGATTCCCAAGGCTCTTGGATTCGTTTGATCACCCCAAAGGGCACTGGATAATCCTTGCCTTTAGCTTTTTAGATGGCAGAGAAAACTCAGTGCTGATGACAGTACGCTTGATTAGTTTCCATATGTCGTGCCAAACATACATTCACGTTTTCCTCTTTGGTTGAAGTGTTTTCACTTGCAATTAATATTTATAAACAGTCTATGAAGACATTTCAATAGAAGAAATGCAAAGTGCGTGTAAGCATGTGACCCTGTACACTGCACTTCAGTTGGGTGGGAAACCTTGAGTGTTTTCACAAAATCGCGGCTGAGCTGAAATCTCTTAAACACAAGACCCGTGACTGCCAGGTGCGTTTTGATATATTGACCACACGTGACTAAATTAGGGGTGTAGTATCTTCGGCTTCGAGTGCTGATTCAAGTACAATTTCGGCCGAATGCCGAATAGTTGATTTCAACCGGAATTCGGCCGAATGTGTACTCGAAGCCGAAGTTCGGTACACCCCTACTTAATATGCCTTTTGACTGCTTGAGGTTGTTTGGCATCAAGGCAGACGAGAGCTTGGAGAAACTGCAAAACTGCAGACCTCAAAAGCGGCAGCAAAATCACTTGGCGCCGCTACAAGACAGCCTAACAACACTCTTCCGCAGCTCATCTTCTTGGAAGAGTCTCCCCTTTCGCTTCTACTCCTCTTTTGGAAAAGGGAGGGGGCAGGCCAGTCAGAGAGGCCAACAGAGAAAACCCTTTTGTGGTGGAAAAGGGAGAGGTGCTAGATCAGCCTCAGCAGCGGCTACTACCTCCTCAGCCACTGCTGCAGCCGCTGCAAAGCCACTTTGAGGTCTTCACCCACAAGACCCAGTGGGAGGCAGAATCACTCGGTATCTGGACGAATTGCGGGGCATTACGTCCGATGCCTGGGCACTAGAGATAGTGACCCATGGTTACGCCTTCCTTTTCATCAAAGACCTCAAGATCATCAACCGGGAGCTAACTCGGTAAAAATTCCAGACCCGCTTCTTGTGCAGGAGACATGTACCTGTAGCGGAAAGGAACAAGGGTTGGTACTCCCCTTATTTTCTCATCCCCAAAAGGACAGAGGATTGAGACCCATCTTGGACTTAAGAAATTTGAACAAGTTCCTCAGGAAGGACAAGTTCAAGATGGTGACCCTTTCTCAGATCCTTCCGACTCTTCAACTTCGGGATTGGCTGGTTTCATTAGAACTTCAGGATGCTTACTTTCAGGTGCCTATCCATCACAAGCCCAGGAAGTACCTGATGTTCGCAATTGGTGGTTCTCATCAGTTTTGCGTTCTACCATTTGGGCTGACCTCCACCCTGAGGGTTTTCACCAAACTGATTGCGGTTGTGGCAGCGAGTATCACAAGAAGGGGGATTCACATCTACCCTTATCTGGACGATTGGCTAATCAGGACAAGTTCACCCGAAAGAGTCAAGGAACATCTGGCCTTGACTTGCCACTTCTTACACAGTCTGGGCTTCTCCCTCAATTACAAAGTCACAAATAATTCCAAGCCAAAGACTCCAATTCATCCGAGCAGTCCTGGATGCTTCCTCAGGGAAAGCCTTGCCTCCCGAGGAGAGAGCTCACCACATTCTGCAGATGGTAATGACGTTTCAAAATGCCCAAAATCTACCTGCATTCGACTTTCTAAGGTTGCTGGGCCTCATGGCATCCTGCATTTTTCTGGTGCCAGAGGCCAGATTGAAGATGAGATCCCTTCAATGGGCCCTCAGGACTCAATGGTCCCAATTTTCGGGGGAAATGTCAGATCTTCTGCAAGTCTCGACCACAGTGGCTCAAGATCTCTTATGGTGGGCTTGCAAGGAGAATATGCTCAAGGGGGAACCTTTTTGGCAACAATAGCTGGAGATAACGGTAGTGACGGACGCCTCACTCACGGGGTATGGAGCCCACACCAACGATCTGACAATCAGCGGTCATTGGTCTGCATCGGAGTCCAAACTACATATCAACCTGTTGGAGCTGAGGGCAATCAGACTTGCGATGAAGGCCTTTTTGTTCTCTGTACAGGGAAAGAATGCCCTAATAAGGACGGACAACACAGTGGCCATGTACTACCTCAACAAAAGAGGAGGCGTAGGATCACTCCCACTGTGCAGAGAGGCAGTGCAGCTCTGGTTCGGGGCAATACAAGAAGGAATCTCTCTCTCAGCAGGTCACATAGCCGGAGAGCTGAACACGGCAGCGAACGCTCCGAGCAGACAGAGCACAGTCTCCCACGAATGGGAACTAGCTCAGGAAGTCATTCAAGAGATCTTCGCCCTTTGGGGAACCCCTCAAGTGGATCTGTTCGACACCGGTGCCAACTGGAAGTGCGAACTGTACTTCTCAAGGGAATTTCCCCCATGAGGAGCTCTAGGGTACGCGTTCGTAGTGGACTGGGTATTTCCACTCCTTTACGCGTTTCCTCCTGTCCCCGTGATTCCTCAGGTGATCAAGAGGTTGAGAAAGTTCAGGAAAACAATGATCCTAATTGCCCCGGATTGGGCCAAGAGGACGTGGTACCCGGACCTTCTGGACATGTCCATCTGCCCTCCAATACGTCTTCCACAAAGAGAAGATCTTCTCTCACAAGAGGAAGGTCGGGTACTCCATCCAGAGGTCAAGACACTCATACTTCACGCATGGTTTCTGAGAGGCTGAGATGTAGGATTGGGACCTCCTGGATGATGTAATGGAGATTTTGCTTTCGGCCAGAAGGCCAGCAACAAAATCCCTGTACCAGTGTCGTTGGAACAAGTTCAGTAACTGGTGCAGGGATAAGAATGTGGATCCATTCCTTTGTAGTACTCCAAAAGTACTTTCTTTTCTCTTACACTTAGCCAATTTGGGGCTCCAAGTTGGTACTATAAAAGGATATTTGGCAGCGCTATCTATCTTTAAGCGCTCTTCGCAAGAGGTGTCCTATTTTAAAATGCCCTTATTCATTCAATTCTTGAAAGGGCTGACAAATGTGTACCCTCAGACACCTTTTCAGGTGCCCATCTGGAATTTTAATGTAGTCTTAAAATTTCCCATGTGTGCCCCTTTCGAACCTTTACACTCTTGCCCATTAAGACTTCTCACTCTTAAAACAATTCTGTTGGTGACTATAACATCAGCCCACAGGCTAAGTGTCACTGTCTTGTAAGTCTCCTCACACCATTTTCCATAGGGACAAAGTTATTCTAAAAGTCAAACCATCTTTCTTTCCTAAAATAGTTTGACTTTCATCTGTCACAAAAAATTACTTTACCTTCTTTTTATTCTTCTCCTCACGCTAGTAAGGAAGAGGGAAAGGTTGCATAGACTGGACCCAAAAAGGGCTCTCAGTTTCTACATTTCTAGATTGGCAAATCTTCGACAATGTGACCACCTATTTGTTGGGTATACTGGACACAAATTGGGCCTTGGAGTGTCTAAAACTCTATCCAGATGGATAATTCTAGCAATCTCTGAATTCTATAAATTGGCTGGAAAAGAGCCTCCAGATGGATTAAGGGCTCATTAACTAGAGGCATGGCAACTTCCACGGCTCTTCAGAAGGGTGTCCCGGTGCAGGATATTTGTGCTGCTGCCACCTGGTCGTCAATGCACACCTTTGTGAAGCATTACTGCTTGGACTCTACTTCAAATCAAGGAGGACTATTTGCAAAAGCTGTCCTTCATTCAGTCCATAATAAAAATTACTAGTACTCCCACCTCCAAAATGACCAGTGTTATGGGAGTCTATCATAAGATGAGGAATATGTGGGAGGACACAATCCATTCGAATAACAAGTTACTTACCAACTGTAATGTTCTTTTGATTGGATGTTCCTCCCACGTATTCCTCATCAACTCTCCCAACCTACCCCTCCGTACAGTTTACGCCAGTTGCACTCTAACTTCCTTAAGAGCCTGAGGACTTAAAAACCTGATCAGCTGATGCAACCATGAACACCATAAAAACAGAACTGAGGTAACAGGCGCTGCTCGAGCTCTTTATACAGCAGATGACGGCGCTCGACTGCGGCCCTCGAGGGACTACGACTCTGCAGCCTCGAGCATAGCGCCCCCTGGTGAAAAATTTTTTCCGAAGCAGCAAAGCTGGGAGATGTATTATCAGAAGATGCGGATTATGTGGGTGGAACGTCCAATCGAAAGAACGTTACAGTTGGTAAGTAACTTGTTCTTCTTTTCATGCTGCTGTAGCGTGATTTCGCGTGGGATATTCCTCGCCCAATTTTGTCTGTTAACTACTGTCTTTGGGTATCCCCTCTATAGTAGTTGGTTTTTTAGTTCCGCTGATTGTGTATTGTAGTCTGTGATGTTGGTACACGTGCGTCTGTATTGCAGAAACTGTCCAAACGGTAGGGTGTCTCGCAGTGCACGTGGATGGTAGCTGGTATACTTCAATAATGCATTGCAGTCAGTCTGTTTTTTGTAGACTTTTGAATACAATATCCCTTACTGGGCTGTGATATGGAGATCCAAAAAATGTCTCATTTTTGTTGGTCTATAGTGAATTTTAAATGTGGACTGCATCCATTGATCCATTGATGGAAAGATTGTCAGAAATGTCTTCTGAAGAATCTCCTGAGACTGTTGGATCCCCTTCCTCCTTCTCCTCACCTGAATCCTCCGAAGATGACACGTGCTTCTTGTCTTTCCTTCTTCTGTTTATCTTCTTCTTTTAGAAGAGGTACGGCCTTCCTCAGATGGAAGCCACTATGTCGCTGTACAGATAACAGCAGACAAAGGACCCCCGCCCGAGAACGCCTGAATAAGAGGAAAAAGCCAAAGGCTAAAAAAACCTCTTAGGATTTGGTCTGAAGCATGTTGGTCGGTGAGCAGTCTTGATGGGAATCCGTAGAACAGAAGGACCTTGAGGAATAGAAACTTTGCTTCCAATGCGGGACAGCAGGAAAGTAAACGCCCACGAGAAGCGTGTCAGGAAGGAAGGGTATTGACAATGGGCTGCAGAGGCAGACAAGCGGGAAAAATACGCTGCGAAAGACAGCGGAATTAAGAAGCCTAGAAAGTCAGTTGTCACCAAGGTAACATAAATCCAGGCAACAGGGAAGGTAAAAAAGAAAGAAGTAAAGGCAGGAGAGAGAGCGCACGGCCAGCAGAGCGGGAGAGAATATGCTGCAAAAAGCGATGCAGAGCCATGTGAAAAGGCAGAGTTGGGAAACACCGGACAAGCAGAAAAAATAGGAAGGGAAACATGAGCGGAGCAATGTTGAAAGGGAAAAATACAGGATAGAAAGGCAGCGGGGAGCTGCAAGGGAAAACTTATGATCGTCTCACCCAAAGTGAAAGTAAACACAGGCGTTGCAATGCAAAGCCCGGAGAGCAGGGTGGGGCTAATATAGGAAACAAAGTCTAGCCTCAACAACTAGAGCGTTAACTTACAAACGCTGAAAACGTACTGAGACAATCAATGGCGGCAAAACCTCCAGGCATGCCACAAGCGCCAGGAGGGCAGGCGCGTGACAGTATGCCCCCTTCCAAGGGGCGGACAACCTGGCGTGCCCGGGTGAGCTTGATGAAACAAACCAGAGCAGGTGCATGTACCTGCGAGGCGGGTTCCCAGGAATCCTCCGCATGTGTGTAGTCTTTCCAGTGGATCAGGTATTCCAAACGACCCCTCCTGTATCTGGATTCCATAATCATTGCTACTTCATACTCATCAGGGGTGGTATCAACAGGAAGTCGTGCGGATGGAGTAGTCCTCCAGTAAGGATCCTCTTGGTATTCTTTCAACAAGAATGTATGGAACACTGGGTGTATGCGTTTCATGCATCTTGGTAACCGTAAACAGTAAGCCACGGGATTGATCCTCTTTAGTATGGGGTAAGGACCCAGGTAACGGGGGGACAGTTTTGAAGGACGCAACCAACGTGGTAGGTATTTGGTGGAGAGCCAAAGACAGTTTCCGGTGGACCAGGCAGGTGTACCTTGACGATGTGAATCGGCCTGGATTCGGTAACGGGCTTGACATTCTTGGAGCCCTTCCTTGGTGACCTTGTGAGCTCCTGTGATGCGGCCTAGGACAGCATCCACAGAAGGCACAGATGATGCTTGCAAATCCTTTGGGAGGAGATCGAGTGGATGGAATCCGTAATTGCAGTAGAAAGGACTTGGGTTTGTGGCTGAGTGTTTGGAGTTGTTATAAGAAAACTCAGCAGTTGGTAGTAATGACACCCAATTGTCCTGTTGATGGTTGGTGAAGCATCGGAGATATTGTTCTGAGGGGGCATTCAATCGTTCGTTCGTTCGTTCGTTCGTTCGTTCGTTCGTTCGTTCGTTCGTTCGGTCGGTCGGTCCGTTAGTTTGTGGGTGAAAACCTGAGGACAGTGCTCTTTCAATACCCAACTTTCCACACAAAGCCTTCCAGAAACAAGATGTATACGGACTTCCACTGTCAGAGACCATCTTTTCCGGGAGACCGTGTAATCTGAATGTCTCTGACACAAACAGTTGCCATTTTAGCAGCCGTGGGTACACTAGGCATGGGAGAAAAGTGAGCCATTCTGGAAAACGTATCCACCATGACTGTGATGCAGGTACACTACTCGGAGGGGGGGGAGGGGGAGATCAGCAATGAAGTCCGTAGTCCGATTACCCCAAGGCCTTGTGGGAGCCTGATCCTGTTGGAGTAACCAGAGGGGTCTTTGTGTGAGATTTCCCCTTACAACAAGTAGGGCAGGATGCTACATAGCTTTTTACCTCGGAGGCAAGGCCCGGCCACCAGAACTGCCGTCGCAGGAGGTCCACCGTGGAGGAAACACCTTGAATGGCCAGCCAGGGTGCTGTTGTGGCACCATTCCAAGGTATACCCCCTAAGAGTCAGATCAGGTAGAAAAAGACTATGGTTTACGAATATTAGTCGGTCCCGTCTGTGGACCCTGTCACGAGCCGTGCTCTTCGGCACATCGAGAGAATTGACAGTGGCTTCTTATATTTTCTGCAGGAAAGTAGAGACTGGACACATGATCTTGTTGCGGGAGAGAATGTACTCTGGTATTTGTTCCATTGACAGACCGGGAGTGGGAAACCTGGACAGAAAATCGGCCAGAATATGCTTGCTACCTGGTAGGTAAGTGATGATAAAGACATATTGGGAAAGAAAGTGGGCCCATCTAGCTTGCCGGGAGTTGACGCATTCCATCTGTTGGATGACCTTGAGATTCTTATGGTCTGTTCTTGAGTTGGAATGGGTAGGAGGCGCCCTGTAAAAGATGATGCCATTCCTCACATGCGGCCTTCATGGCCAGTAGCTCCTTCTTTATCACGGAGTAGTTGACCTGACTGGAGTTGAGGGTCCTCGAAAGATAGGCCACCGTATGTTCTACCCCGTCATGTTCTTGGAGTAAAGCCGCCCCTATGGCAGCTGCTGATGCATCTGCCTCGACGATAAAGGGAAGAGTCTGATCAGGTTTGCGGAGTACTGGAGCCAAGCAGAACAGCTTCTTCAGAAGGACAAAGGCTTCTTCTGCCTTGCTAGACCACGCAAATGGAGTGGAGGTCTTTTTTAAGAGTGTAGCAATAGGAGGGACTGCCTCTGAGAACCAGGGTATAAACCAACGGTAAAAGTTGGCGAGGCCTAAGAACCTCTGGATCTCCTTAACTGATGTTGTGGACGGCCAGTCCAGAACCGCAGACAGCTTCCTGGGATCCATCTCCACCCCTTGTTCCATTCAAATAAAACCCAGGTAGGGCACCGTAGAGGCCTCGAAGATGCATTTATCGGGATTGACAAACAAGTGATGGTCCTGGAGGCGTTGAAGGACTTGGAGATGTTCCTGTCAGGAAGGAAGGGTATTGACAAGGGGCTGCAGAGGCAGACAAGAGGAAAGAATACGCTGCTCAAGACAGCGGAAGTAAGAAGCCTAGAAAGTCAGTTGTCACCAAGGTAACAAAAGTCCAGGCGACAGGGAAGGTAAGAACGAAAGAAGTAAAGGCAGGAGAGAAAGAGAGAGCACAGCCAGCAGAGCGGGAAAGAGTACGCCGCGAAAGGCGATGCAGAGCTGTATGAAAAGGCAGAGGTAGGAAACACCAGACAAGCAGAAAAAACAGGCAGGGAAACACGAGCGCAGCAATGCTGAAAGGGAAAAATACAGGATAGAAAGGCAGCGGGCAGCTGCAAGGGAAAACATACGAGTGTCGGACCCAAGGCGAGTAAACACAGGCGTTGCAACCCAAAGCCCGGACAACAGGGCGGGGCTAATATAGGAAAGAGAAGTCTAGCCTCAACAACTAGAGCATTAACTTACAAACGCTGAAAACGTAATGGGACAATAAATGGCAGCAGAACCTCCAGGCATGCCACAAGTGCCAGGAGGGCAGGCACGTGACGAAGATACTAGAGCTTCCTTGGTGCCCTCAAAAATCATAAAGATGCCATCGATGTATCTCCGCCACACCTTCATTTTGTCACAATGTGGTTTTGTGGCCGAGTATACATTCTCGCTCTCAAAATGTTCCACATATAAATTTACAAGGCTTGGAGCGAAGGTGGCACCCATGGCTGTGTTAGACTTGTTGGTAGTATTCATTTTAGCACATGAAAACATTCTTTGTTGAGGCTTATTCGGTGCATGTCCTTATGATAGATTGGGTTCATTCTCTACATGTCTTCTTACCATTTCTACAGTCTGTTTGTGGAAAGCTGGTGTAAAGTTTTTCCACGTCCATTGTTACTAACCATTGGGTGTTGGTGTCAAAGGTCAGAGTCCCCACCAGGATAAGCATTGCTTTGGAGTCTTTCACAAAGGATTGCATTTTGGGTAGGTAGTCTCTCAAAAAAGTATCCACATATTGCGACAAGGGTTCCAGAATAGATTGGATACCAGAGACTATTGGTCTCCCTGGTATTGGCACTACCCCCTTATGCACCTTTGGAAGGGCATAACACGCTGGTAATCTTCTATGTGTCTGTGTCAGGAATGCTGCTTCTTGTAATGTTACATATGATATGATATGGCATTTATAATGCGCCTATACACAAGTGTTTCAAGGCGCGACGAGGCAAGGGGGGGACAAAGGGAGGACATTAAGAAATCAAGAAGAATCTGCAGTCAAACTAAGCAAAATATGTTCCAACCCAAGACTCCAATCACTCCGTCACATCCTTATGGAGTGTGAAGGGACCTGGTCCCTGAGGTTAGCGAAATTAAAAGATTGACGCATAAGGAGGAGGGTTTAATTTCAGAACACTTTTGGGAAAGAATGATTGCAGGCCATGAAATTCAGCTCACCGCAACAGTTGTCGATATACTGGAAAAATTGAATCTGTTAAATTAGCTCAGATGAGAAATGCTCTGGTTAGGGCAAGTGGGGAAGAGGGGTAATTGTAATTTATATTAAGGAAAAATGCATCACGCGAATAGCACTGATGCGCTTTGAAAAAATGGATAATGACAAATGTATTTTTATGCTGATAGGAAAGCAACCTTTGAATAGAGGAAAAGATGAATTTGTCCCAAGGAGGGCTTTAAGAAGTGGGGAGAATGAACCTATTTTAGTTACTGTTTCTTAATGGTTATTGACTTCTTTTTATTCATTTTCTCTTTTATTGGTTTATTTTCTCTATTTCTGGGAATGTTTAATCTGTATTACGATTAATAATTGTAAAGGTTCTAATGAAATGTTAATTCTTTTTCTTGAACCAAATACAATTAAAAAAAAAGGACAGACAAACGATCCTACTAGGCCAGGTGTCATTCAGATTGCGCAAGTGCATGGGAAGGGGGGGAAAGGAAAAGTGCGTGGGGGGGAGGGAGAGGGGAAAGTGGAATAAATAAGATAAATAAGACAAATAAAACAGCCAGCTAGTGGCAAGTGCAAGGAAGTGCAGACATAAGTGCTGGTAGGGGGACTGAAGGGATACAGAACGGTCCCCAAGTGCTGGGGTTGCCAAGGAGGCAGTGCAGATGGGCAATTGACGGGGCCTGGGCCAGAGATCAGAATGGGTGGCTGGGTAACCAGTGCAATTTCAGTCAGGAATTCAGCAGGGGAGGGGAGGAGAGAAAGCAGAAGCAAAGAGGAAGGTTTTGTGGTCTTTCCAAAACCGGAGATGGTTCTCCTCGAGTTTCAGGGAGGCAGGAAGGCTGTTCCAGAGAGAGGCCCCTGCCGAAGAGAGTGATCTGCCACCAACTTGTTGCTTGGAGAAGCGACTGACCCTGAGGGAGTTGGAGGCAGATGAGCGAAGAGCTCGAGAAGGAAGATAATTAGGAAGAGAGAGTTGTGAAGGTATTACGGCCCCAGACCCCAGAAGGCCTTGTGTACAATGCAGAGGATTTTGAACTTAATCCTCGCAGCCACTGTGAGCCAGCGCAGAGATTTCAGTCCTGGAGAGATACGATCCCTGGGCTTGAGGCCTAGGACAAGTCTCGCAATCCTGTTCTGGATAAGTTGCAGAGGGCAGAGAGTGGAGGCAGGCAGATTTAGATAGAGGCTGTTGCAGTAGTCCAGCTTAGAGAGGACCAGGGCTCTGGAGACAGTGAGCTTCTGGGGGAAGGAGAGGAAAGGAAGAATACCTCTAAGGAGGTGCAGCTGGTAGTGTGACTTCTTGGAGACATCAGAGATGTGAGGGGAGAAGGAGAGTGCAGAGTCAAAGATGACCCCGAAGGTTTTAGCCTTGCAGGTGGGAGTGGGAGGAGGGCCAAGAGAGGCCGGCCAGAGAGCTGCAGGGAAGGAGGGAGTGGGTGTGCTGATAAGTAGAATCTCAGTCTTACTGGCATTAAGGCAGAGGTCGTTGGCGGCACACCATTCAAGGATGGCAGACAGACAGACAGTCAGAGATGAGGGGAGGAGGAGGAGGCCGAGGGTAGCCTGAAAATGAGCTGGGTATCATCCGCATAGCACTGAAAGTTGGGACAGAGCGGCGATGCGGTGGGCGAGAAGTGCCAGTAGCCTTCGGTTAGTGCTTCCACTGCTATTGGGGCTATCATGCCTCGTATTGTGGCTGTCGGGTCTGTTGGATGCAATCTATAGCTTTTTTCATCTTGTAATGCTTATCCTGGTGGGGACTCTGACCTTTGACAATAACACTCAATGGTTAGTAACAATGGACGTGGAATCACTTTACACCAGTATTCCACAAATGGAGACTGTAGAAATGGTAAGAAGACATCTAGGGAATGACCCCAATCTATCACAAATGCAGCATTCATCACTGAACTAACCGAATTAGCCTTAACAAAGAACTTTTTCATGTGCGAAAATGAATACTACCAACAAATATCTGGCACAGCCATGGGTGCCACCTTCGCTCCAAGCCTTGTTAATTTATATGTGGAACATTTTGAGAGCGAGAATGTATACTCCGCCACAAAACCACATTGTGACAAAATCAAGGTGTGGCAGAGATACATCAATGACATCTTTGATTTGTGAGGGCACCAAGGAAGATCTAGTATCTTTCCATCAATGGATGCAGTCCACATTTAAAATTCACTATAGATTGAGAGACAACCTACCGTTTGGACAGTTTCTGCGATACATACGCACGTGTACCAACATCACAGATTACAAAACATAATCAGCGGAACTAAAAAACCAACTGCTATCGAAGGGATACCCAAAGACAGTAGTTAAGAACACACAAAAGCGGGCGAGGAATATCCCACGCGAAATCACGTTAAAGCAGCATGAAAAGAAACCCCAATCTTTAACTATCACAGCAGTGTTGAGTTACTCTCTGATATTTAACAACTTAAAGAGAGCAATCAAGAACCTCTGGCCGATCCTAAATACCGGCAAGAGTGAACTATCCCAGTCCACTTTCGCTGTAAGGCAGAGACAAAACATCCGTGACAGACTGGTACATACATTTAAAGAATGCAATGACGAGCCCGATCCCAATACCATCTGGGGCACAAATGCACAGAGCGGCAACTCCCCATGTGAAGCATGTGTTATGTGCACGCAGACAGTAAGGAGTAAGTGTGTAGACCTTGGATGGAAGGTACCTTGGGAACAAAGGAGGTTCAGCAACAGCAAGGGGGTCATTTACCTAATAACATGCCCATGTAATGTAATTTAAAGTACATGGGCATGACCTGAGTCCTGCATCAGGACACAAAAACTAACAGCACCCTTGGAAGCACATTTTAAACTGCTGCGACACACTGCAGAAAACTGCAGGTGGACGGTCCTAGAGAAAATCACATCACCTCGTAGGGGGTGTGGGTGGGGGGGGGGTGTAACTACCATAATTTGTTGCTTAAAAGAGAAGAAAATTGGATTTTCCGTTTAAATACATTAAATAACGGCCTGAATGAGGAGATCCAATTGAACACATTGGCCCTAATGAAATAATGTATTCCAGTACACATGGAAAATATGGGAATTCACACCGTGGGCTGATTAGACACACACCATCAGTACAATCCTTGCCCCACCGCAAGAATTTGGCCTTCAATCAATACCTGCCTATGAACAAAGGGCAAGCCATGTGATCCATAAGAATCCAAGAATGCACCATGTAAAATGATAGCGACTTCTCTTTTTTTAATTACTGGTATGAACTTGCAATTAACAACAAAGCTTTTTTCTAGTTCTCAATCACAAATTAGGGGCCGATTACGAGCATTTTCCTGCAAACCTATTAAAATCCTGTTCAAAGATGTCCGTGAGGTGCAGTGCATGTAACAGCAATGTGACTGGAGCCGCCAACACAAAAAGCACAGGCGTTGCCATGATTACCCTTTGAAAGAAACAATAAGATACAACTAAAAAGAATCAGAATAAATAAGGAAAATGATTGCGATTATTCTCTGATCATTCACATGTAATAAACTATACATTCTTTTGCTCGCTTTCAATCACGAGTTAAGGATTTTCTATATCCATAAATAACCAATCAAAGAAGGCCGCCGTGAGGTGCATTGCACGTAACAGTAGCGTGACTTGAGTCGCCAACATAAAAGACAGACGCTGCCATGACAGCCCTTTGGAAAAAAAGAGAAGCAGCGCAAGATTCCTTACGGAGCCTTGCTGCACACTTGTTCCCAAACCGCGGAGGCGAATAAGGTAAGCCGCGATGCTAAGATCTAATGTGTTCCACCGCAAACCTCCTACAATGTGTTTCTTAATGGCCTTCACCGGCACGTGTCTACTATTCACTGTGAAGGCTTTTGAACGCATTTCCACTTAAGTACTGCAGCGCGTGTGTCCTTCATAGCAAACAAAGGCATACGCAATGCCCCACACAGCATGTAATGGGCCCCTGTGGGAGTATACAAGGCCATTAGCATTATTGTAACAACATACGAAGTGCCTACCTGATAAGAGCCCATATGGCACCCGGTGGACAGCACAGAAATCACAGATAAAAACTTAGCATTCATTCATGGCCGTCGGGCTAGATCATAATTTTTTTCCAGTAATTGACATGAAGTAGAAAAGAACCAGAGGGAGTTGCTCTTTCTTTTCTCACAGCTTCACCCTGCAAATAGACTGGGATCCAGCAAAACCGGATGAAAAAAGAGAAAACACACACCTGATCGATCTAAAGAAGCATGTCATACATGCAAAAAGAAGGTAAATATAATGGTTACAAAAAGCCACATCCATGCCAAACGGGGACTCTGTCCTGTAATAAGACCACACTGCCCTGATAAGCTAAGGTGAAAACCAAAAAGAGCACTGGGATTCGGTGTATATCCAGTGCATGTGGGAGGGGGCCATTAATGAATGTCCTTGAACACCATGACGTTAATAGCATCAAATGCAAAAAATAAGTAATAAGTCGTTAAGAAGTCACATTGGAGTCTTTTTGACTTTGTCCTGTAGATCGAGCTGGCTGCCAAACCAGATGGGTGGATTGACTGATTGCCTGCGGGCATTGAGGGCATTGAGGCGCTGTTACAGGAATTGTTTTTTGTTTTTTTTAATTGTGATTGTTTTTTCTTTTTTTTGTCTTAGTTGTGTATTTATAACGCGCTTAAACACCCAGAGGTTTCTAAGCGCGGACCCGGGGATCGAACCTGTGTTGCTTTGTGTCGTCTTGCTTCCAAGGAGCGCACGTTGCCGCTGAGCTATCCTCCCGGGATCTAGCTGCCCTAGCTTCCCGTACCGCAGAAATTCATTTCAAAGTACTCTGCATCAAAAAGCCATCCACCTTCTTAAAGGGGTCAAATCGTACAGTGGTATGAACTTTTAGAATAGACTGTACATTTACCCATATTAGAAAAAAGTATTTATAACCTATATTGAGTAAAACAACGTTAGTTGAAGTATAATTAATGTGATGGTTTAACACAACAAAACTCTTAAAATGACACAAGTTTTGGCAGCTGTGAAACCTTAACTTTCAGCTGCCACGCCCATTTTGAAGATCATGGGCACACTGATGACATCACTGAAAACAAGTGCACACTGATAACACACAAGGGCAGTTCCCACATTACCTGAGGCATGACCTTGATCCCATATTTCCTGCGTAGGGCATGGCCTTTGGCAAGGCTCTACTAAGTGCCACAAAGTAGCCACTGTGCCAAGCAGAGGCTCTGCCAGCCCATCCAAAGTACTAATTGAGCCTGGCTGCTTTACCCCCATTACAGTTCCACATGTCTATTGTATTTGAGTGTGGGGGGGGGAATGTTCCATGTGAGAGACGGGACTTGATGATGTTGTCCCAGTGTATAGGTAGGGTGGTGATGCAGTTGGATTTGGCTTGATGTGGGAATGCGCCTTTCAGAAAGGGTGCTGGTTTTGATTTGGCTGTGTGGGTTTTGCGTGTCTTGGTCGATGGTGTGGGATGTGTCCCGTGTGTGGAAGGTTTGGGAGTGAAAGTGGCATTGGCGGAGTCTGCTGCAGAGTCTTTTGGTTGCGGTTGTGAGAAGACTACAGCGTTTGCTCCTGTACCTGTGAGGAACTGTGACCTGCTTCTAGTCCTCTTTTTGTTTCAACTGGTGCTTCCTTCAAAACACCCAGAAAGCCGCGGAGCGGCCGCGGAGTCTGCTGCAGAGTCTTTTGGTCTTTAGGCTCTGCAGGCTCCGCGGCGCCCGCCAAACCCTGCCTCCAGGCTCGCTGGAAAACTGTGCAGATTGACTGCCTTTTACTGCTGGATGCAATGCCTTGACTGCCTTCCCGGTGAGACACACTCCCCCCGCCCCCCTCGGGGGCGATATTCCCCTCCTCATCCCCCCCTCTCATTCCTATTCTCCTTTCTACCATTCTCTCCCTTCCCCCCTTTCTTCCCTCCTCTCTCGTGCTCCCGCGCTTTCCCACCTTCCCACCTGTTTAGTTCAACTCCTCGTTCCCCCTTCCTTCCTTCCACCCTTCCTCTACGCTACTCCACCCGGACCCTCTCCTTTCGCCCTTCTTTTTCGGCTTTAAACCCTCCGGAGGTTACTTTCTGCTCCGACTTCAGCAGAGACCGCCCCCTCTACCCTCCCCACTGTTTGTGCTCCCTGCGGGCCCCTTGGATTCCACTCTCCCCCTCTCTGCACTGCTCCACAGACCCACAGACTCCACAGACCCCCGCGGTCTTACCTGCTAGTCTCCAGCGCCCGCGGCTTCGCTGTTCTCCAGCGTCCGACTGCCACCTGATCGACTGCAGAGCGGTCGGCGGGCCCGCGCTTGCACTGCTTCGGCTCACCGCTCTTGACTGTTGATCCTCGGCGACTACGGCCTCGCCGCCTTACGTTTGTTCGCCGCAGTGCTGCCCTTCCTCAACATCTCTGCCTGTCGACCTCCGACGTCCACAGCCTTGCTGTATTCCCGCTGTATTCCCGCGTCTGCCTTCCTGCTGAGCGGGCGCCTGGCGGACGGCGAGCTCGCGGGACCACTTCACCTCCACAGATTGGGATTCGCCTTTTCACCTAGATTGACATTCAGCGCCTTCTTAAAAAGTTTTAAGAAAAATAACAAAAAAATAAAAAAACATTAAAAAAAAAATAAAACATTTTTTTGGGAATAGAAGGAAAGAATCAATGAAAGACGTCCGCCCCTAAAGAACTCACTGGCCCAGTCTCCCATTGTGCCCATAAAACATCGAACTTCCAACATCTGCCTCCCTGTTGACATCTACCCCGAAACAAAAGCCATCTCCAACATCATACTTTCAAATTGAAGAAAGCGGCGGTCAGTGCGAAATACAAACAGGAGACCGAAAGAGTTTACCCCTTGGATCCTGCACCACTGACCATCCCTAATATAAAAGCGAAACCAGTAGAAGATTCTAAAGCTTCATCTTACCGAGCTGAAATAACGAAAACCGACATCTACACGCCAACACCGGCCAGGAGACCGAAAGGGTTCGTCCCTTGGATCCTGAATGCGACACCATCTAAATTCTACCCTCATCTACTGCTGGGAGACCGAAAGGAATCACATCCTTGGATCCCAACACACTCTGATCCTACCATTGCTCAGAGGACTGAAAGGGCTCACCCCCCTGAACCTGAATTCTACATCAATAAAACCCTATCTGCAAAAACTTTTGGGAGACCGAAAGGACAATTTCCTTGGATCCCAATCGATTACATAGTGACCCAACGATGATGACGACAACTCGACCCACCAAGCAACATCCCATCCAACGTCCAAAAACAAGACAAACAACCAAACTAGCAACAGCTAGCACTACGGAGCAAGAACTATTACAGCTAACAATGGAACAATCTTTTAACAAAGCAGCAACCCTTAAAGGAAATCAAAAACCTCTGCTATTAAACCCTCAACCCACACAAGAATCTCAGTTCATCACAGAAATTGATGCAGAAAAGGACAACTTTATCCAGGAAATTCCCCAACCGCCGCCTGAGACACAAATTACTGTAGACACCCAACAACTCAACAGAGCTGCTACCTCTGGAAATCAAAGCACAAGTTCACAATCCGTGCTCTGAATTTCAACAAGATACTTCACCCGCTGCACCCTCGTGCACTTCGCGACCCCGATCTGAAAGGCCTGAAAACGATCCTTCTGTCAGCCTTAGCAGAAAAGAGCGACCTACAAATCACAATTCCCTTGGTAACAAGATACATGAACATACTCCAAATCTTCCAACCAACATTGAAGAGCATACAATCACCCTGTTGGTAAAGACACTGCACAACACCAGTCAACTGAACTTCGAGAAGACACAAATACCCGACACTCAGCACCGATAACATCTCAACAGACGAAGAAAGAAAAAGCAAGACTTGCAAGACTCGCGTGGCTTCATACCCACAACTCTATCAAATCCACACTTTCAGTGGACTCTACAATCCCTAAACCAAGAACCAAAGTGGCAAGATTATCAATGGACATTACAGAAATCGAGTCAATAATGACAACCATAGAAAAAAGAAAAGAAATATTTGGAAACATAAAAGAACCAAATCAAATTCAATTAACATCGACACCGTGCATCTTGCACGGCACTCAAAACAAACCGGTGAAAAAAGAACCGCAATCTGATCTCGCTGAAGAAAAAACAACTCATACACGTTTCAACTATGACTCAGATGACTCTTATTACACCCCAGATCCCATAACTAAGAACTCAAAATCAAGCAATCCCCAACAAAAGAATGTCAACGCCACGCAAAATCATGATCCTTCTGAAGAAAACATAAACCTGAGGATTCCTACAACAATGCTAGATCTGCAAAATATGCTCATCGCAACACTCTCCCAAGCGATGATCCCTTTCTTCAAATTACACGAAGATATGAAAGACACTATGAAGGATCAAGCAACTCTCCTAGCTTTAATTCATTCAAAACAGATTCACATGGAACACTTTGTTTCAACAGTTGAAACCCGCCTGTCAGTCGAATCAGACGAAACACATCGATGGCAACAAAGACTGGCTGAAATAGCGAGAGAGGACCGGCAAGAAAAAACAAAGCTCACAGCAGAATTACTACAGATGCTTAAAGTACATCACCAGCAACAATCGAACATACCAAACGACCAAGGAACCACGAGCCTCCTTCATCCAAACCCAGCACAATATCCAACGGAAACAAGTGCGTCAGTCAAATAACAGGCACCAAATGAACCAGACAAAACTACCACCACTCAAAAGCCAGAGGCAACCAACTTAAATAAAACAACTAAGAAACCAACGGAAGCCTACCACATCTTCGCAAAGGAAAAAACAATAAATGAGGCAAAACCCACACAGCAGAAAAATACCAAAAAACGACAAACGGGATCGCAAGCATTTCTAAGAACCGTGAACCAGAATACACAACCACCAAAGCAAAAAACCACAACCCGTACAATACTACTGCCTACCAGTACACAGAGGGATCAAGAGCCCACAATTCAGATACACTCAACTATCGCAACTGATCCCACCGCAATCCTCCATTGATGAAGAACTGCTCAACTTATCCACTCATGAAGAACAAGCATTAGAAAACAACCCATATTCCTTTCAACCAATAAACCAGGCGGGCTTTATAATAATTAATGAATACTCTTCAGCTTACGAACAACAGCCAAATAAAAATCAAGAAAAAAGTAGAGACCTTTCATTAGAAGAAATCTCAGACATTTCGATGGAAAATGAGACACTAGAAGAAACGAGAGACGAAACCTATGATCAAATCTCATCGGGCTCGCTTACGAGAACACTGCAAGATTCTACTGAGCATAACCAAATCCTACCAATATTCGTCAATCCACTACAACAGAATGAAATATGTGAAATCGACATTGAAAATGAAATCAAAAGACTGGAACCAATAATCTTAAATAGAACCAATTTACTTTGTCTCTTTGGCGCAGTACCTCACCTGAATAAACTAACAACAAAAGACATCGATCTCATAACCTTCAAAGACGACTCAAATTTAGATAAAATTGTTAGAGATACCTGATCGTGACAATCAAGACCTCATTCTATCAATGCGAGCCCAATTACAAAAACTTGGTTTCACATGTTGGGCTACAACATATACAAGACTATCCAATAAACCGAAGAACAAAGAAACCACAAGGAGCGAGAAAAAGAACTACTACCAAACAAAATCAGATACGGTAGATCAGTTACCCGAGCATAACAGACTTGACAGATGCCTAAGTAACCCGCCACAAACACGTCAATCACGCAGAAATGATCTACCGAGTAGAAGAAACTACGATTCCGACACCTCTTTCACAGACATTGTATCTATGGAAGACTTAATACGCACACGTCAACCTCTCAGAGCCGAACAAGCGATCAGAAGAACCTATGACTCTGAAACTTCGTTCACAGATACTGCATTTACAAACGACTCTACAATGTCCAATTCATAACAACTAATCAAGCTCGGGTTCACATGGTCCCTCTGTTCGTGAAACACTAGAGGGAACCTACACCTTTTTACGACACCATCTACTGAACTTGATCAATACCAAATCATATGCCTTCAGGAAACCTGGCTCAGTGACCCACCGGCATGCAACGGTTTTATCACATTTCTCAATCCGGCTATTGTGCAAAAACAAGGAAGACCTGCATCTGGACTCCTCACCTTAATCAAGATAAACCCCTACAGCACAGTAATGACCTCTGAAAACATAAATCCTTGGACTCAACTCACTACACTGACCTGTACAAAGATTGATCAAAACGGAGAAAGTAAAAATAACTCAATACTTTTAATCCTAAACCTATACTGGAACCCAGCAGCAATAACAACGGATGCTTTCCTAGATGGAGTGTTCCTGTCAATTGACAAAGCTACAACAAAACATCAAATACTGGAAATAATAATCTGCAGCGACTTGAACATCAAGCTGCACAACAAGAATGGCTGCCTGCTAACCCTCTCAGAACTCTCCCCAAAAGCAAGGAGATGGATTAAAGAAATCACGACACGAAATCTGACTCTCTTGAACCATGCAACTACCTCTACACCCTACACCCCAACATGGACCAGAGGATCATCTCATGCAATTATCGATTTATATATTTCTATTGGAGAGCCTACAGCAATCAGTCACAAAAGTACAAACGGTACCCACTGACAAAAGCGATCATAATCAACTCACTGTTCACTCTCAACCTTTCACCCAAATAAGTGAACCAGCAATATCACCGGTGCTCGAGCTAAATGGTACAATATCAAGACTAAGGATTCCACAACCAACTCTAGCCACTCTGCCAAAATAATGTCAAGATGCCAACTTGACAGATCATGAAAAACTCAACTATGAATGGATATTACTCCCTTTCCGACAAACCATCAAAAACGGTCTTCATAAAGACCACCGTCACACATACAATCAAGAAATTGCTGAAAGAAAAAAATGTCTAAACCGAACAATACGACAGCTAAAGAAAACCTCATCTGCACAGAGTAGGAACCAGATTAAATCCTTGAAACAGAACCATTCCAATTGGATCAAATCCCAAAAAATCGTCCCAACAAGCAGACGCAGAAAACATACTCAAACTCCATAAGACTCACAATACCAGAGAGCTCTGGAACCTGCTCAATGACAACCATCAAAAACAACACAAACTTACAGCTAACGTACCACAAGAAACTTGGATAACCCATTTTGCGAACATTTATGCATCACGAAGAACAGACCCTCAGAACACAAGGTCTGTAATGGAACCAAAATGGAAAGTACATGTGGAATTCGAAGATTTCATGCAATTGATCAAAAATTTGAACACCTCCAGAGCACCGGGCCAAATGCTGTCATTAAACAAGACCCAACTGCCTGGGCGAACTTCTTGTGACACATTACAATTTTGATTGATCACACTTCACCGAATACCCAACTCTTCGAGGTCGGCAATAATTGTACCAATTCACAAGCAAGGACCAAGGGAAGATCCTCAAAATTTCCGTCCGATTGCCCTCCTCGATCCGTTAGGGAAACTATTTGCAGCAGTACTCTTAAAACAACTAACCACATGGGCTACAAAAAACAACAAATTCTCAACTAGGCAAACAGGATTCATGGCTAACGTTGGAACAAATCTCAATTTGATATTAATACAACTAATCCAACATGAAGCCATCAATTCTAACACCAAAATATATGCAGCATTCATTGACCTAAAGATGGCCTTTGATGCAATCTCACGTGAAAAACTATGGGCGAAACTTAGAACATGGAAATGCCCGCCGAATATCCTTGAACCGATCATCCTACTGTACTCAGAAACATCCATAAAAGTAAGATTAACGAAACAAGGAGCCACAACTTCTGCTATACCAACAGCAAATGGACTAAAACAAGGATGTCCTCTGGCAGCAACACTCTACACCCTGTACACTGCTGACATTGAAGAACATCTAACATCCAACAAAACCAACCCTCCAGAAATCAACTCGTACCAGTTCCTGCAATGGCATATGCAGACGATATTGTTCTGCTAGACAAAACACCAACTGGACTACAAGCCTCTCTGACAGCCTTGAGTCAATACATGGAAACTAACGAATTAACAATCAACACTGGGAAAACCAAGACCATGATTCTCACGAAACCATCCACAAAAAATCATACCAACCGACTTTTACCATTAACGACTCCAAAATTGAAACTGTGACATCCTTTAAATACCTTGGCATTCCAATAAATCAATCGAAATCAGAAGACCAATGGATAGACAAAATTGATCAAACAGCGCAAACCCTATCAAGACAAGGATGTATACTTCATAGAAAATATGGCAAGTTTTCTTTCAATCCCATCATCACCTATTACAGACAGAAGTACATACCGATATTAACATACGGAACAGAGGCAATGCTGAATGCCTACACAATTAACTGGACGAAATACGAATCAATATTTTGGCAAAAAATCCTTCGGCTTCCACAAACATACCCAATGCCAAGAATACGCTACGAACTGGCAACCCAGTCAATCGACTCCTTTGTACAATGGAAAAGATTAGACATTTACCGCAAAATACTTACAGATGAAAAAACACCAGCTATCCAAATTCTACGAGCAAAAGAAAACACCTTTAACACTGCAATACTACAAACATGGAAAGCCTCAATGAGAACTGAAATGGAAAACGAAGATATATCAGAAGAATTCCTCACGCTTCGCCCACAACATGCAAAAATAAAACTCTTGCATAACGACTGGATAAAGACCATTCAAAAAAAGAATACCTACAAACAGAATCTTCAGTGCACAAAAGACAATAGAAAAATTCATGAACCACCAGCCTACTTGCAAATCTTCCCAGACCAAACCATTCGTACAATGTTTCTAAAAGTACGTCTGAACATTCTTCCCACAAATTCATACTTATCTATAACAAGACAGATTGATGCTGTAAACAACTACTGCCGGTTCTGCAAAGACAAAGAAATAGTTAAAACTATTTTCCAGTTGGTCATGGAATGCAAAGAACTCTCCCCTCAACGTAAACAATTTGGAACGTTCTTTCAACTGTCAGCCAAACAAATGACCACTCAAGAAAGGTGGGCCACACTCCTCAGTGGTAATAATAACAAATACATCTACACAATTGTTCTTTTTCTAAGGTCTATACTCGAACTAAACAAAAAAAAAATGCACAACAATAATTGCATTTTAAAGCACCAAGCTTGGATACGAACAAAATCTGGGAAATGATGAAAAAGTGTACAAATAAACTATATCATCAAAAAAAAATGGCATTGGAGAGGAGTGGGCGTGTCTGATGTTGTGTATTTTAGAGTTAAAGTAGTCCATGAGGGAGTTTCATACTGAGGTGGTTGGGGACATGGTAGGGGTGCATTGTGGTTTGGATAATGACTTGACAATGTATAAAAGTTTCTCTGTATGATTGGTGGCGGATTGGAGTTCTATGAGCTAATGTGCGGCTCTGGCATTTCCTATCGATCGACACCTTGATGGAAGCACCGGCTGGCCTGTGATTAGACTTCCCCTGCTTGGGGGACTCCATTGCAGTCCGTGCCTTCCATTGGCTGGACCTGCATCTGAGTCCAGCATCGACATCAAGCCGGAAGGGTTGCTGGCGTCTCACTTCGAAAGCTCCCTTAAAAGGCTCTTCTCCTGTCTGGGCCTGTCATGGGCTTCCGACGGCTCGGTGCGTTGCTCTGCCCTTTTTCCCTCAATGGCACGAATCCTGACACTTCGCTTTTGACAATCTCTTTGCCTTTGTGATGCCCTACGCTGCCTATGGAACCTGCCTCTACCTCACTACAACTCCTAGCCTCTCATTGCACTGGTAAGCTTTGTGTCATCTACTTCTTCTGTCCCAAGCGAAGTGTGCTATGTGCTGCCATTTGCTACCTTCCTAACAGTGATTTTTGACGTATGCTGCATATGATGATCACGCTCCTTACCCATTTGACTTGAATATTTCCGTTATCTACCCCATACTGTTCACCTGATGTAGCCCCCCCGCACCATGAGGTGAGGCTTTGCCAGGTTGTGTTTACCTTACCTATTGTGATCTCTGACTAATGTACTAACTTGCATTTTTACCTACCTAGTACTGCATACTTGATATTCCCCCCCATACCATGATTTGAGGCTTTGCTAGTATGCTGACCCACACCTATCTTGTCTGTAACATACGTGTATTCCTGCACTTCAATAAAGCACCTTGAACTTTCTGTAACTACTGCATTGAAATAAATGCTAAATAAATAAAAAAATAACCAATATGGCCATCTTGTATTTGGAACAACAGTGTCTGAGGGGTGTTGTGTAGGAATAGCATGGGATCTTTTGCCATGCTCTTTCAAGACATCTAGCTTCTTGTTTGATCAAGAAGGAATTGTTGAAGCATGGTTTGTAGTAGTCGTTATGAGTTTTCTTTGTGTTTTGAGGCATTTGTGGCAGGTGGAGGAAGGTTGCGTGTCGTAATATGAAGGGGGTTGCACATTGGTCATACCTCGATTTTGTAACGGGAGGTGACTTTTGTATGAATTGATGTGTTGGATGAGTGGAGTGATGATACTTTTCAGTATGGGGTTGCTCTCTGGATGGGGGAACTACTCTGTTACAATTCCCAAAGAGGATGCTGGTGCTGGGGGGGAGCTGTGTTTGTTGGGGATGAAATCTAACCATTGATTATGGAAGTTGAGCTTGTTTGTTGGGGAGCGGTAAATGGGGTGGATTGGTTGGGTTGTGGGCAGTGCTCTAGATAACATTTTGAAGTGGGAGTATTTTGCTCCCTATTTTTTTAAGTTTGGATTAAACTGATATTTTAGGAAGTAAAAATGTAAGTCCAATTCCCAATAAGTATTTTATATGGGAGTAAACATGTGTTTTAACTGAAAAACAGAATTTGTTTGTAATATGTATTCCTTTGCAACAAGTTACTCGTACACTTCTGATCAGGCAGTAAGATTAGTAGTTCATTCCTGTGGTACCACGTGCACTAATGGTACAAACATATCCATGGAGCTGTGTGGGTGAAGGCAGGGGTGTCGATTTCCTTTTTTTTGTTGGGAGTTTTTTTTACACTATTTTTTATTTTTTGGGAGTAAAAGTGGTCGATACACCCCTTATCTATAGGCCTGGTTGTGGGTGTGATTGAGTGAAGCTACCAAGAGAGGTCCTCAAAGGATATTGTATGGCGGGAGAGTGGGATTGCTAAGTGTGAGTCAGTCTTTGTAAATAATGGCAATGCTATCACGTGCTTTGTATGGGTGGTCCCCGTAGTGGATGAGAGAATATCAAGGATGATAGGTGTGCTGTGGGGTTTCAGCCATGCCTTTGAGAAAGAGCATGCTATGGGTATGTGTGGCGAGGAAGGTGTTGCTTTTCTTTTGTGTGTGCAGATGCAGGATGGCAGCTGAGGAGGATGCAGGTGGATGTAAATAGTTGTCAGAGTGCAACTGTGATGGTGTTTGATTTCAGGGTTTGTTGTTGTGTTCTTTGTGGCAAAGACAGGCTAACTGTGCAAAGAACGATTTAGAGAAAGATATTAACTCCTACCCTTTCTTTGTGTGCCCTTTGCTCGGGATGACTGGAAGACTGGACGCCCAAAACAAGGGGCTTCAATGCCATAGTTAATCTGGATGTATTTTAACAGGAAACTGATGCAAACAGGGATTAACAAGCAAGTCCTCTTTTCACTCTCGCTAGCCTAGCTAGTGGAGGATGGATCCAAGCATCAAATTGGAGGCTGGGGGAATTACAATTGTAACCCTACCTGCAGAGGAACGACACAGAAAATTTCAGACAGGGTGCAGGCGCACATTTAAAAGGGTTATAATTGCTTGTCCGTATATGCAAGTGACGAGTTCAAAAGCGGAAATACTATCAGGGAGCTGTGATGATGTAATGAGGAAAAAGTAAAGGACTAAGCACCGAGTCTTTTGGGGCTCCATACTGTAAATGATAGCAGGAAGAAGGCTTTGCAGACCAAGGTACTAAAGGGGTTTGACCTGAGAGCGATGGAGAAATCCAGGGAAGATCAGTATCAGAAAGCCACAATAATGAAAGTAGACAAAAGAATACAGCGAGCCACCATGTCAAAAGCAGCAGGGAATTCTAATAGCACCAGCACGTTTGTTTGCTTGGCATGCTGAGCTGAAAGGAAGAGCAGTTTCAGCAGAATGAAATGGATTGAAGCCTGAATGAAGAGTCGGAAGAAAAGAACAAAGGTCCACGTAAGAAGATTGTTGAGAGTAAACTACTCACTCCAGAATTTTAGAAAGAAATGGTAGAAGTGAGACAGGACAAAAGTTGGAAGGAATTGAAAACTGAAAAGATAGTTTATTTGAAATAGGAATGATAGTAATAAATATTTATAAATGTAAGAGGAAGAGGCAACATTGCATTGTGTATTGCGTAGACAGGGGCAGAGGATGGAAGTCTGGACATGCCTTTCAAGAAGTTTTAATGTTTCTGTAATAGGGCAAAGATCTGCTAGCCCCATATTCTGCTTCCATACAAAGCCCCAGATGTGCTTTAGCCGTTGAACATGATTTATACAGGCTGCATTCTACAATATCTTGCAAAATGACATAAGATGCCCAGAGCATGGGGCTTTTGCAGGGCCTATTTCATTAAGTGTGGTGTACCATTTATTTTCAGAGAAACTGATACCAATATAGTCAAGATATCAATATTCCCTGTTAGTTGGGGGGCATATGTAATTCCGTGGGATTTTGAAGGAAGGGAAGTTATAAATAACGGGGGTGTATTGAAAATGAAGCATATACTCATGTATTCCCAGGTGTTTTTTCTGAATTTGTGGCAGAGTGCCTGTGTGATCTCATTAATCCAAGATGGCCGCTGCTCAAATTCATGAATCAGAATTTGATCCATAACTCCTTTCAGAGTGATCCTATCAAATTTCTTTCCTTCTATTTTGTTATAGGTTCTGGTATTTGGCAAGGAAATGTGTATATTATTTAAGAACAGTTGAAGTGTGAAATTTGATTCTGTCTTCCAGTAAAATCAATTGTTTTCAAAATGTTCATACCTCCAGATATCGAAAGTATTTTAAAAGTAGAACTTCCACCAACAGCCAAGAAACGAAAACGGATAACGGACTATTCCTTGTGTATCTTTTGTCAACAAAGAAGAAATCGTCCCTAGTTAATCCAAAATGTTATGAATAGGTTTTAGAGTGTATTAAGAAGATAGACGAGTGGAACAATAAAGAATACTTGATGATAAGCCTACAATTAGGCAACTTAACACCTGTAGAACTGAAAAATGAAAAAGCATCATGACATTCAGAATCTTACAAGCAATGTACTCATAAGGCACACATGGATCGAAACAAAAGATTGTATGGAGAGCAGTTAAGTGAGCCAAAGCCTTCTATCTCTAGCCATGAAGAAGAGGACAAAGTAGAACAAAGCTACACTACAACATGAAAAAAAAACCTATGTACGAGAGGAATAAAAGAAGGATAAAGACAAAATTAATTATATTTGATAGCAACTGATTCAACAGGCATCCATTTGACGATGACACATTGATGATTCATCTTAGCGATTGTACAGATCCTGGAGACCCTCAGACTAGGGAAATTGCATATCACAACTATGTTGAGCACATAATGAATGTCTTGCGACGCAACCCTACACTAAGCAGAAAAATGAGGCCAAATCCACTGTCTTACGAAGCAACAAATGTTGTATTAGTATCTTCAATCAATGATTTTCTCTTTGAAGGCTACTTAACAACAATGCGTTGAATTCAAAAGCTTTACATGAAAATTGCAGCTAACCATGATTTAGAAGGACGACAGATGAAAACAAGAAAACAAATCAAACGTTTCAAAGAAGTATTGAATGTGTTGGCATTATTTTTAATATTCCCAAAAGGGTAAATCAACCACGAGTCTCACTGAAAGAAACAGCAGATGTTGCATTATTTCGTGCAGAAGAAGAATTTGAGAAAAATATGAGAGCCCTTCTTGAAGCGGCTACAATTTTACTGAGAGCCGTACTAACTTGTGAACAATGGAAATTCACTGGAAGTTTTGAAGTGAATTTAGCAGATGTCGTTCCAAAGGAAGTTGTACGTTTTTACAAGTGGTGCTGTCAGATACAGATTGATATGAAAAGTAATTCAGAAAAGCGGAGACCACTTTAATGAACAGAGCTCATAAATTGTCACAAATGTTTATATTTGAAATGCTATAACCACGACAAACTTCCTACGCGAGCACTTCTACCGCACAGCTACCCGCAGCAAATTCATCATTCAATTTCTGCATAGCATGAGAGCTTCTATGGATTACGCGACAGTCCTTCGGTTTGAGACACAGATGGCAACGGAGGTATTAAAATGCATGGATGAGTGTGAATGAAATTGCGTTCCCTCTGAGTTGGTCAGAGTCAGATTTTTCTATTGTGCTGCTAACAACATTGACTACCTCGAGGATACTCTGTATGGTAAAGGAGCTTTGCTCGTGAACAGTTATGGTGGTCTATCAGGAGAAGGAGTCATCAGATGTTCTAAGCCCAATTGAAATATCAGGACAATATCACTTTGATCACTGCAGAAGATTCCTCAGTCCTTGTGTGAGGTAATGTTTTACAACATTCCCAAAGGGTGTAGACCACAAAATACTTTAAGCAGTGAAATCATTGATTATACAGAGAGGAATAAGGTTATTTTAGATTCCGACAGGCTTGAGGACCTACTTTGGATGACGGCGGAAGTCTTGCCGTTGTGATTTTCAAGAATGTTTCGATTAAGAGTAGCTGGATACACATTGTCATCTCACTGAAGAAACCGAGATTGATGAGTTTGAGACCACTCACTACAGTTCCGACTTGTTCAGCTTACAATTCCATTATAAGTGATCCTCCAAGTAAAGAAACTAGAGTCTGTTTACTCCCACTCATAGATGCCAGCCCAACAAGCACACAAACATCTCACATTCATGAAGAAGTTGGAGAAAATAACACTTGTTGTGACCCCAGAACCAAAATCAGTTGTAACATTGGATCTAGGCCTTTACAAGCCTGTTTTTAAATTAGCTGTGGCTTATACAGACTTGTCAAAAGGCTGGATGCTTAAACCAGGGGGGTTGCATTTAATAATGGTGTTGCTTTGAGCTATTGGTTCTTTCTTAGATGGTACAGGCACTGAGGCCAACTTAACTGCACTTTCTGATGCTAATGTTGTGTGGAAGATTCTATCGGGGAAGGGGGGGCGCTAGCAAGCCCAGCCAAGATGTCTGTGAGCTCCTAAACACCTTGAAAGATCTGGCAAATATCCAGCAGTTCCCCGACTGTCTTAACACCTCAGAAGCGGTGCTGTGCAATAGGACACCCACACCCCCTCCGGGGCGAGGTTTAAAGTCTGGTGGTGCCTAGAGAGCAGGGAAGGAGATCATGCGTTGGAGCACAGGTTGCAACGGCTCGGAGGTGGAGGAGCCGGCCCTGTGCGCGAAACACCAGGGAACATCAGGCCCAGATTAAATGTGCATGGCTGCGATAGGATGTAAACCCGAATGCAGCCCAGCTAAAAGAGGAGCCCCAACCTACTCTTTGGTGACCCCAACCGGGGCGAGCGATCCAAGGACTCCTGACACTGATGCACCAGTCTGCCTGGGGGAGTCGTACCCGCAAGCGAGAGGTATACGCTGGCAAGAGTGGATCCAGAGGCAGCAACACCCAGCAGGTGAGGAGCAAGAGCTAACGGCAACCACACAAAGCCAATGCAGTGGGAGGCAGCACCCCACAGCCCAGGGAAGCAGTGTCTCCCGCCCTTCAACACAATCAGTGTCACACACATCCAGAGGGGGGGGGGAACCCCAAAGATCCATCCGGGACCCTTGCCCAAGGAGTGACACTTGAACGACCCCTAGTGCGCTGCACACTGGTCCAGTGGGACACAAAGGCGCTGCAAACGCCAGATGGTCTGTGGACCCCATAGACCTGCAAATATCGGTACCTACCGGCTGGGCAGCTGACCCTGCAGTGTCCACGTGGAGTTGGGGCTGGCGCAGAGGCAGCTGCGCCCGGCAGCAGAGAGGAGCTAGAACCCCCACAGTCTGATGACGTCAGAGCCACCAGCAATAGGTGGGAGGAGGTGGCGACCCGCTGCACCGCTGGTGTGGGGCCTCTTCAGCGTTGTGCGCCGGACAGGGCTGGGTGAGATCCTAAACACTTAGAGGGATCCACCCAATATCCAGAGAGAGAGACGCGGTCTCCACCCTCCGGCACACTCAGAGCCACATACGTCTGGAGTTGGGAATGACCTTGAGGATTCTAATTGAGACCCCATCCAGAGAGAACGACCAGAGCAGTCTCTGATGCCCGGCACACAGTTCCTAGCGAGACATTAACATTCCCCAGCATTGGGTACGCTGCAAACCCAAAGGCATAGCAGACAACAGCACCTGGCGTGAGTACAGCCAGCTGTGCGACATCCACAAGGACCCAGTGATACCACGGAAGGCAGTGGCGGCCAACTACACAGGGAGGCAGTGATTCTCATTCCTCAACGAAACCGGAACCGCGAACGACCACAGGTGCCACTCGTGCGGAGCCTCACCCGGCAGTGCACACCAAACGTGACAGAGGAAAGCAAGCAGGTGAGGGGAAGGGATAATAGGCCCTGGAGCTCCCGTACGGGCACAGCATATCATGGATCCCTACCCTGGGGCAGGCAACAGCCAGCAATAGTAAACCCAAACAAAAGAGGAGAGGGGTGCCTCTGGCCCAGTCCGGCTCTAAGACCTATGCCCGAAAGAGAACATTGGTGTGAACTGAGCCGCCAGACTCGTGGGGGTGGCAGGGCAGCCTCTAGCACTTATTGTGGAACGCTGCTTCCCACGGGGAGGTCTTTGCTCCCTTTATATAAGTAGCTGGAGCAGCAATCCCCAGGACACATCTGGGAAGCACTTCTGAGGCGGCAAACAGGAAGTCGGCCAACAAAACACAAAGGGATGAGTGCCCATGACTGGGGTCTGTGAATAGCATTCACAAGTGCTGGGAAAAGGGCGGGTCATAAGGCGACCCACACAGTGGCAGACAACGGTCTCTGGCCAAGACCTTCCGGAACACCCTCTTATTGAATTTGTGAGTCTCTCTCCTCTGCCCTTGGTCGACAAGAAAAATCTGGGAATTTAAGAGCGGGATCTGATGACCGTAAAGTGCTGTTCTGGAGGGCAAATACCCTATCATGAGACTGACCTGATGCACTGGGCAACTGATAACTGTGGCAGTGGTGCATAGGCAACAAGCATTGGACACAGCAAATAACGCCCATACCACACAGGCTTCAGGTACTGCCGCGATGTCCAAGTCAGGTAAAGGAGGCAAACGGACCAAACTGCGTTTCGATATGCCCCCTCAAACAAAAAAAAACGACAGACTGATGGAAGGATCCCCGGAGAGGCGTCCCCAACCAACCCCCTAGATCTCAATAGGTGTATCAAGATATTAAAGAAATGTTTAACCAATTGCAAACAAGCATACAGTCTCTAGACAGAGAAAATGGACACCCTTACTTGTAAAGTCGATCACATGCAGGTCTGTCTTGACAAACACGGGGAGAGGCTGGATGAGGTGGAGGGAAGAGTGTCCACTGTGGAGGACGAGTCCGTGTCAGTGGCCAGAGACATCACACTTGTGAAGCGGGCGCTGAAGGAGCTCGCCGGAAAACAGGATGACTTGGAATCCAGATCTAGAAGGAATAACCTGAGAATAATCGGGGTCCCTGAATCGGTGGAGCAGAGGAACATGGAACCCCTGGTGGAAGAGATGTTACGGTAAGCGCAAATACCAGAGGAGTGCTTGGCAGTGTGCATAGTAGAAAGGGTGCACCGGGTGCCAAGTGGGGAGAGACCGGTTCCTGGGGCCATGCCAGATCATAGCCCGTATGTTGAATTACCGGGACAGACACGGCCCTCCTCAAAGCAAGAGAAAAAGGAATGGTAACTTACAAAGGGGATACAATCAGACGGTTTCCAGTCTTCTCGGACAAAGTACAAGTCTCCAGGAGAATGTACACGGAAGTCAAGAAAATACTAAGAGAGGGGCATCCGTTACGCCATGCTGTTCCCGGCCAAGCTGAGGATAGAACATGAGGTGTGAGCAGTCTTTGTCCATACCCTGTAGGAAGCCAGTGCCTTTTTGGGACTACAACCGAGGAATCCCCAACAGCGAGGGAACAATGATTGAAGACACATATCCCCTAGCACTGCAAGGTACTTGAAACAAGTAGAGTAGGATCTGAGGGCAGTCGAGTCACAACCGCAAGATAGTGGAGGTGTGGTGGATGGCTGGACTCCAAGCTATCTCTCATGTGGAAGCTCAAGTTTTGTGTATGGGTAGGGGAAGGGTTTCAGCTGATGATTTGGGGTGATCAGCCGGGAGGAGGGGGGAGCCCAGGGGGCCGACAAAATGGTTTTCGAGGGGACGTCACTGGATGTTATAAGTAGGACGCACGGCGCCCGTAGCCTAAGTTCAGTTTTTTCTGCGAACGTGTTCACTTCGGAGATCTTGGTGCGCCTCGACTCTTTGGAGTTTGTTCTTTCGGTTCTTCGAACCTGTTCATTTGTGAAGTATTATCGGGATGTCTTCCTCTTCTTCCACCCTGCGTCCGGGATTCAAGAAGTGTGGGGACTGCGGGTCCAAGATGTCGGTGATGGACTCGCATGACGCCTGCCTCTGGTGCCTCGGGGAGGCCCACGACACGGATGATTGTGTCGACTGCCAGTCGCTTACGTCCAAGGCCTTGCGGGAATGTAAGAAGAAGCTGTCGGTCGGTAAGGTGTCCAAGCCCCGGAAGGCGAGGTCCACTGGGCTTTCGACGAACGATTCGAGGGGCGACTCTCCGCATCGTAGTCGTAAGTCTAGGGGGTCTCAGTCCCAGAGTGGGTCCCGCCACTCCTCTGCCTCTTCGAGGCACTCCCGGAAGCACCTTCATCGGTCGCCTTCCCCGTCCTCATCCGAGGACTCCGCCTGTCAGCGGGTCGCTTATCCCACCAAGCATGCGACGCCAGAGGAATGGGCTTCCTTTGTTAAGAAAATGCTAGCGATTCTCGAATCGCAGGGCACTGGTCCGTCCGCGCCTCCGAGTGGGGTCAGTCGTGATCGGACTAGAGACACCGCTCGTATGCCTTCGGGCTCGGGTGGTCGGCACGATTCGCGGGAGAGGTCCCGCTCGGACAAGGGGAATCGTTCTAGTAATGCCCGTTCCAGGTCCCGGTCCTCGACGCGCATGTGCACCTGTGAAGTCTTCGAAGAAGACGTCGACGCCTCAGAGGAAGTTGTCGACGCCATCGGCGCCCAGGCTGTCGAAGGACACGCTCGGGGCTCCGCCCTCGAGGCCTGTGTCGAAGCCGTCGATGCTGTCGGCACCGCGCTCGACGCAGTTTCACTCGACGCCCTCGACGCCTTTCAAGGCTGTGGTGTCGGAGGTACCGCGTAGCACGGGGGAACCCCCTAGAAAGGCTCTGGCCAAGGTCAAGCATGGCTTTGTTCCCCATTCTGTGCCCACTTTCCGCCATCTTGAGTACATTTCGGAGATGGATGAGGGCTCTAATGATGGCATGGTTCCTGATACGGTGCCAGATGAGATTCTCTCTGGCCATAGCCAGATTGAGGACCTGCGTCAGTCCCTGCACGACGCCAGTGGTCTAGACACCTCTCCGGAGGTGGAGTTTTGTAGGCCTGAGCCTGGCACCCATGCTGACTCCTCAGACCGGTGCCTTATGTCTAGGGTCACCGAGTACTTGGGGTGGTCTGCTCCCCCAGGGGATTTTCTTCAGGATGACCTCACGGATATCCTCGACCAAGGTCCACCAACTGACCCGGTACTGTCGTTCCATATGGCTCTACAGAGGAGGGTGGCGGCGGTTTGGACTGCTCCGGAGAGTCTCCCAGCAGTTGGGCAAGTCTTTGCCGCGAATTACCGCCCAGCCAGTAGCGACCCCGGCTACTTGACCAAGCACCCCACTCCGGAGACTTCGGTGGTGCAGGCGGCTATGGCCCCAGCAATGCAGGCATCGTATCCTATCATCCCTCCTGATAGGTACGACAAGCATTTTGATGGTTGGGCGAAGAAAGTGTTTTCTTCAGGCGGCCAACTCCGTATGTGCCTTTGGCGCGTTTCACGCACACTCTGTGGAACTGTTTCCTTAGCGGCTGAACATATTCCTGAAGGGGACGAACGGGATGGTTTTCTTGCTATGGTTCAGGATGGCAAGGATGCCATGTATGAGGACGTTCAGTCGGGTTTGGACATGGCAGATTGTGTCAGCCGGTCCACGGCGGCGAGCACCGTAATACGCAGGTTTGCGTGGTTGCGGAAGTTGGGGTTTGCTCCTGATGTGCAGGCCCGGCTCCTAAACATGCCCTTTGACGGTGATCATCTTTTTGGCAGCAAGGCTGACGAGAGCCTGGAGAGGTTGCAGACCTCCAAAACTGCAGCAAAGTGTTGGGTGCTGCAGTTCGCCAACCTCTGCCTTTTCATCCTAGGGGACAGCAATGGAGGGGAGGTTCTTTTCGTTATTACTCATCCTTTGGTAAAGCGAGAGGAGCTGCCAGTCAAAGGGGCCACCGTAGGAGTGCCAGAGGTGGAAAGCAAGGTACTCGAGGTGCCAAGGCCGCTCGGGCAGTTGCCTCTTTGCCCTCCGGCAACGCCGCAGCCGCTTCAGCTCAGTCATGAGGCCATGTCCCATGGTTCGCCGGTTGGGGGAAGGCTGGCGCAGCATCTTGTAGAGTGGCGTGCCATTACTTCAGATGTGTGGGTTCTGGAGATCATAGCCCACGGCTTCTGTCTTCCTTTCCGGCAGAGGCCTCACGACAATCCACCAGGGAATCTGTCTTTGAAGAGTCCGGATCTGCTCCTTGCACAGGATATTCAATCCCTGCTGGAGAAAGGCGCCATAGAACTGGTGCCTGTAGCGGAGAGGAACAAGGGATGGTATTCCCCTTATTTTTTTATTCCGAAAAAGGACGGGGGATTGAGATCCATCATGTACTTGCGCGGTTTGAACAAACTCCTCAGGAAGGACAAGTTCAAGATGGTTACTCTCTCTCAAGTCCTCCAGGCCCTTCAACTTCAGGACTGGTTGGTGTCTCTCGACCTCAAGGACACTTATTTTCATGTGCCGATCCATCCCAAGCAGAAGAAGTACCTGAGGTTCGCGGTTGGCGACTCGCACTTTCAGTTTCGGGTCCTGCTGTTTCGGACTGACCTCCACCCTGAGGGTTTTCACCAAGCTCATGGTGGTGGTGTCAGCGTATCTCAGGAAAAGGGGGATTCACATCTACCCCTACCTGGACGATTGGTTGATCAGGACGCGCTCTCCCGAGCAAGTCCTGGATCATCTGTCCATCACCTGCCACTTCCTCCACAGGCTGTGCTTCTCCCTCAACTTACAGAAGTCCCACTTGACGCCTACTCAGAGGCTCCAGTACATCGGAGCAGTGCTTGACACGTCCCTGGGGCAGTGTTTTCCTCCCCAGGTGAGGGCTCATCACATTCAGCAGATGGTGTACAAGTTTCAACATGCCCAGAGTCTCCCTGCGTTCGAGTTCTTGAGATTGCTCGGCCTCATGGCATCCTGCATTCTTCTGGTGTCAGAGGCCAGGTTGCGGATGAGATCTTTGAAATGGGCACTCAAGCTCCAGTGGTCTGTCCTCCGGCAGAATGTCGGACCCCATTCAGGTGCCGCCCTCGGTCGCCCAGGACCTTCTGTGGTGGGCCGTCGAAGGCAATCTGATTAAGAGGGCTCCATTTTGGCTTCCCTGGCCGGAGGTGACGATCGTGACGGACACATCCCTCACGGGATGGGAACTCATGCCAACAAGTTGACAATCAGCGGTCGTTGGTCTCCGTCGAGACTCCATATCAATCTATTGGAGCTGAGGGCCGTCAGGCTTGCCCTTAAGGCTTTTCTGCCGACTGTGCGAGGAAAGAATGTCCTGACTTTAACAAAAAGGCGGGGGGGGCGGGCAGGGTCACTTCCTCTGTGCAGGGAGGCGATGCAGCTCTGGTTCTGGGCCATCCAGCAGAAAATTTCGATCTCGGCAGTTCATCTGGCCGGAGACAAACGAGACGGCGGACGCTCTAAGCAGGCAGAGCACGATCTCTCACGAGTGGGAGCTGGCTCAGGAGATTCTCCTGGAGATCTTCGCCCTTTGGGGGACCCCTCAAGTGGATCTCTTCGCCTCCAGTGTCAACCGGAAGTGCGAAAGGTTCTGCTCGCGGGAATTTCCTCCAAGAGGAGCCTTAGGAGACGCGTTGGTGGTGGAGTGGTCATTCCCACTGCTGTACGTGTTTCCTCCAGTCCCCGTCATTCCGCAAGTGCTGCGGAGGTTACGGAGGTTCGGTTCCCGGATGATACTCATTGCTCCGGCATGGGCCCGGAGGACGTGGTACCTGGACCTTCTGGACTTGTCAATCTGCCCTCCACGTCGTCTTCCCTACCAAGACGATCTGCTATCACAGGAGGGGGGGTCAGGTTCTCCATCCAGAGGTCAGATCCCTCAACCTTCACGCTTGGTTTCTGAAAGGTTGAGGTATAAGGATTGGGTCCTCCCTGAAGACGTGATGGAGGTGTTGCTTTCGGCCAGAAGGCCCGCAACAAAGTCCCTGTACCGTTGAAGAAAGTTCTGCGATTGGTGCAGGGTTAAGAATGTGGATCCTTTTTCATGTGACATTCCTATGGTTCTGTCTTTTTTGCTTTCTTTGGCCCACAGGGGCCTGCAAGTGGGTACCATCAAAGGTTACCTGGTGGCGCTGTCTATATTTAAGTGCTCGTCTGAAGAATGTTCTTATTTTAAAATCCCTTTAATTTCTCAGATTTTGAAAGGGCTCACTAATGTGTTTTCTCCATCACCTTTCCAGGTGCCCGGTTGGGATCTGAACCTTGTTCTCAAGTTTCTAATGGGTGCTCCCTTTGAGCCTTTGCATTCTTATCCTTTGAGACTGTTAACCGTTAAAACTGTGTTTTTAGTTGCAGTCACTTCTGCTCGCAGAGTGAGTGAGTTACAGGCACTTTCAGTTAAGCCACCCTTCACTGTGTTTCATAAGGACAGGGTTGTCCTTAGAGTTCGTCCTACCTTTCTTCCGAAGGTGGTGTCAGAATTTCATTTGAGCCAGAAGGTAATTCTTCCGGCGTTCTATCCTCCTCCGCATCCTGGTAAGGAAGAGGAGAGGCTCCATAGGTTCGATCCTAGGAGAGCTTTATGCTTTTATATTTCACGCATGTCCCGGGTCAGAGTGGACTATCAACTCTTCATTGGTTACGCTGGTAAGCGTTTAGGTCAAGCTGTTTCCAAGCAGACCTTGTCCAGATGGATCATTTTGACGATCTCTGAATGTAACCGTTTGGCTGGGTAAGGACCCTCCAGTAGGCTTACGGGCTCATTCTACTAGGGGTGTGGGTGCCTCTACTGCTCTGCAGAGGGGTGTTCCCATTCGTAATATTTGTGAAACAGCCACATGGGCCTCTGTCCATACTTTTGTAAAACACTATTCTCTGGAGTCTATCCATGGGCAAGATTTGGCCTTTGGTAAGGCGGTCCTCTATTCTGCAATTTAATTGGGAATTCTAAAATTCTAAATTCGTTTTCCCACCTCCAGACGTTGGTACTGCTTTGGTAGTCTGTCATAGATGTGGAATACGTCGGAGGACACAATCCCCTCGAAGAACAAGTTACTTTTTTACCTGGTAACGTTCTTTCAATGGGATGTTCCTCCGACGTATTCCACATCGCACCCTCCCAGCATGCCCCTCTACAGAATTTCTTATGCGATTGCAGCTTACGTTTCCGCAAGGCTTTCTGCAGTCATACTGGCAGGAGATTGGTGCTACGCGTTCTGGGAAAAAACTACAACTGAGGCTACGGGTGCCGTGCGTCCAAGATATAACATCTGGTGACGTCGACCCTCTACCGAGACCCTCGAGGACAGCGTATCGACGTCATCGACGCACCAAATACTTGGGAGGAACATTCCATCGAAAGAACGTTACCAGGTAAGAAAGTATCTTGTTCATTTTTCATATCAGGTTTCTGGAAATGAAGATATAGTCAATGACTGAAGCCCGGCTTCCTGAGTGCCACGTTGGTTTTGCAGATCTTCTCCTTTTCAAATGCTCCACTCAACTTATAGCGTATGCATATCTCGTGATTTCATCAGACGCGCCCAATGAGCTCCTCTTTTATTTTTATTGACACAGGTTATGGGTAAGATTTCCACAGAGCTGGTACATCTTCCATTCCTGGTTCAACTCCAGAACTTTTTGCTTTTCTAGTGGGATATTTTTCATTAATACCTCAGTGAGTGGGAACCTTTTTCCACACTCACCTCATCTTTAACTCTTTTTATGGGTGTCATTTTTAAGGCTCTCCATAGTGTCTTTTTAAAGTTATCATGTCTAACAACTTATTGGCAATAAGTGCCTGTTGTTGCTGGGTTGCCCTAGGGACTCCCCATTTAACTTTCTTGTGCTAACCTTGAGTGAACTACAGTTCCCAAGGGTAGAAAGGATCTTTGGATCCCTTTTACATTTTATTCTGGGAAACCAGCACACCCCACCTTATGTGGAATGCTAGGGAGATACAATGTATCCCCTTTCACATTAAAACTGTAACAATTCTGTTACAGTGACAAGCTTACCTTTAATGGCTGGTGGCAGTGATACCTTTTACTAATTTGGTGCACCTTTACTGCGGGCTGTAATCACAGCTGCAGTAAAGACACCTAAGGGTGCTCATTTTACCAAAATGGCCCCGGTCTTCTTTTTCTGCCATTTTAGTGTTTCTTGTCGTTTCTTGTTCCTTACCCTGACATCCAGGGCGGGAAATTCCTTTGTTTGAGTTTTGTCTTTGGCGGGAGTCCCCTGGACACCCCACCCAGGCTCCAGTCAGTCTGTAAGCACAGGAAGTGGGGGAGGAGTCCACAACATCCCCCTCCTTTGTCTTATGCCTTCCTTCAACTGGGCCAAATCCCAGTGGGGGGTTGGCTGTCCTGATTGGACAGCCAGACGCCCCTTTCTTCTAAAATGCGGGGAGAGAATGCACAGTTTGTGTTGCAGTTCCTGATAAATACTGGAAACCTGGAAGCTGAGGCTATGTCGACCACTGGAACAGAAAACCGAAGAAGATGACGAAGGAAAAGCGGCGGGAATGATTTCCAGCGACCGGAGAGCCTGCTGTGTAACCGGAGCCTGCTGCATCCCTTCCTTCCGATCGACCTGGGGTCTCCGAAAACGACGACCCGAACCCAGAGCCTGGTGAGACCCACTAGACTCAAGACGACCTGCATTTCGAGCCATCCCACAGGTTGCTGCGACCTTGCGTTCTTGCAATACCCTGGGACCGCCAGCCACTGTGCGGTGCACAGTCTTCCGAATTCCAAATCTCGCTCAAACTTCGTGGGCATCCTGGTGTATCTCCAGAGACACGAATCGAGTCCAAAAAAGTCCCCTCAGTAGAGTGCTGGATATTTTAAACAATGAGAATTCAACAGCGAATTTCTGTCTTCTTCTGTGCTCCTTGAAAAGGCGCCAATCCTGCAGAACCGCATTCAGCCGCAAGAGAAATCGTGCCTAGAGCCTTCTTCATCGATCCGTGCTGCAAAGTCCCTTCTGAGGTCTTGTGTTCAGTCTCCAGGCCAAGGAATCCACTGACCGGTTATTTGGCTGCAGTCCCTGAAGTTCTCCTGCTGCAATCTCTTCTTCATTGCTGAGGTACTGTGTTGGCTTGGGTATATACTTACCTTAAGCCTGTTGGGATTTCTGTGTAGTCCTGGGGTGTTTTCTGTGATTGGGAGGTCCCTCGTCCAGTACACCCAGTCCCACTGCTAGAATCCTGCTGGGGTGTCTTCTGTGAAGCCCCTGGACCCTCTTCTAACCCTAGAAGTAAAGGACTCACCTGTTTGCCCAGTTTTCCTAAGGAACTCTGACTTTTGCTACTAAAGAACTTATTCGAACACTGTCTGTTGGTCACTAGTCCTAGTGACCCCCCTTCTGCCACTGAGAACACTCATGCTGTAAGGGAAAGACTTTGAAGGGATTGGGACTTCTGCCTAGAAAAGAAATCAAGTGTTTTACTTACTTGTAAAGAGTTGGTGGGCAACTGTAATTCTAAGAGTGACCAGTTACCAAAGTTCTTACTGATCTTGAATGTGTGATGCACTATTTAAAAGTATGGTTAACATCTTTTCTTCCTTAGCCACTGTTTTGCCAGTCTAAAAGAAAGCAGATGTAAAGGTGTTTTACTCTCCTGTGATTAGGTTGTGCCTCTTTACAAAAGTAATGTGTTGGTTTCACCAGATTATTCCTATAGGGTAATTGTATGAGTGTCCTCCAACAGTTGGTATCACCAGGTTAGTCCTGCTAGGATAAGTGTATGAGTGTCCCCCAACTGGGTCTTGCTTCCCCTGACTTGCTGCTAGCCTGTCCTTAATAAGTCTACATTAGGTGGTTGCCCACCTAGAATAACTATTCAGTAAAGTGTGACATTGGGGTTTACTTTCCCCTTCATTGTGAAGTTAAAGTATGTGGGTTTTACTTACCTTGTGTTAGCTGTGTGCCATCCAAAACAAGTTACCAGAGTTATTGCTTACCTCAATCTTGGTGTCCCTGATTTCCAAAGCATCTGTAATTGTATATGACATCCTTAGGTTTTACTCACCTGGTATAACTGTGTGTTATAACAAAAGTAGTTATAGGTTTTTACTGCACCTAGAATACGTGTTTCACTAGCCACCAAAAGTATATTGTCCAGTTGACTGTGATTTGTTCCAAGAGTCACTGTACAAGTGGAAGGGCCTACTGTCCTTGTATTACCAGAAGTAATCTAAAAGTAACCATTGGTCTTTTACTCCCAAAATAGGCTTGACCTATACTAAATGTGTATAACAAGGTTTTGACTTCCCTAGAACTACTGTTGGGTGTTGCAAATAAGGTCTATACTTGGGTCTCAGTATTTTCAAGTATAGTGTTGGGTTTTATATTGTGATTTCATATAAGGTGTTAGTACTTACTTAACCCCTAGATTTATCTCGGCCTACCTGTATTTAAATAAATCCTTTATTTTTACAATACATAGTGTTTCAGTGTTTCTTTGGATCATTTGTATTACAATTTCTTTTTTATTTATTTTTTATTTTGGTTGGCTGAAAGAATTCAACCTTTCAAAAAAGTTCTTCATTACAAAAAACATTAATTTTTCCCAATTTTACAATTTTACAATTTTACATATTTCATTTTTACATAATTTGTATCAGTTTACCAATTTTACGATTTTTCAAGCTTTCCATAGCCTATATACATATTTGATTGATTTGTTAAATTTTGCAGATTTGTTTCAGAAGTAGTAAGCAATGTTCTGTTCACAAGAATAATTGACAAATAATGTTAAAAGTTGAAACTAAAATAGATACACAAAATAGATACACAAAATAGATACACAAAACCCACATATATCCTAAAGTTTAAAATACCTTTGTCAGTTGGCCATAGGCAATAAGTTGCGAGGTAATATCATTTTTATAAATTGCGTTAAAGCGATGTGAATGGCAGTGCGATTGCTTGTCATTAGTATAATCCATATTTCATATGATGAGCGATCACTGTATAATTGTAATACATTACAGAAGTAATGTTTTCGTATGCCACTCAAAGCCGGGCAATCCACTACTAGGTGAGCTAAGCACTCTAATTGTGTAGCATCTTTACAGAAACGGCAAGATGTTTCAGTTTTTAGAATTACACCTCTTCGTGCTAGAATTTGATTAGTGGACTGTAAATTCAGACGCAATCTTAACATTTCGGAACGAACATGGTGTGATGGAGACTTTAAAAGATAATAGGCCATTTGTTTAAGCTTCTTGTGAGGGAACAAATTTCGGTCAAAATCTACATATTTTTTACATAGTTCGTGGGTTGCATTCCAATCATGCCAATACAATCTTTTTTTTGCTAGAACAGGATTCTTGAGTAGCAAGTCAATTGAAACGTTTGCACTGGCTAGAGCATTAATGATTTCTCTTGTCCACTTATTAGGGAATACATCATTAGATGCACAAATATACATAGCAATTGAACCCAGCATATTATTAGTTTGTATACCCAAAAGACATTTTCGATAAAAATTGCAAAATTTCCAAAGAATTAGACCAAACAGGGAGATACTACCAAGTTCGTACCTTAACATACACAAGGGAGTACACAACGGTAAGCACAAAACTGTTTTCCAAAATTTCCCTTCAAGTCGATCCCAGTAAGTTCTAGATTGAGGTAACAGAGTTTCAGCTCCGTAGGATAGAATCGGGACAGCTTTTTGGTTGAAAAAGGTTACCACATGCACTTCAGTGAATTTGCCATACTTATATAGAATTATTTTGGCTTGTGAGATTAGAGTCATGACTTTAGCTTTTACATAATCATCATAAATTTGATTTGACACAGAGCCAGAAAAAGGTAATCCTAAGTATTTATAACTTGGTACCGTTTGTAAAGGAACTTCGCGCAAAAACCACTGACTTCTCACCTTTGTTGTGTGCCTTTTTCTTTGACAAATCACTATCTGAGTTTTGTCCACATTAATAGTTAGATTGTTAGAGTGAGTATAAGTGTCCAATTTATTCAAAAGATTCTGTAATCCGCTTGGAGTTTGCGAAATAAGGACAAGATCGTCAGCATACAAGAGCCATATGATTTTTTGGGCTCCTAGTTTGGGAGAATCTGACAATACTTCTTCAAAGGAGGACCCAATATCTAAGATAAAAAGATTGAAGAGAGTGGACGCCAAGATGCACCCCTGTTTTAATCCTCTCATTGTATTAATGTTCGCAGACAACAGCCCATCAAGCGATAGTCTGACTTGCATTGTCGTATTCGTGTGCAATTTTTTGATTATAGTTAACAATGACGGAGGACAGCCATAGCTCTGTAATTTCTGGAATAACAATGATCTATCGACTGAATCAAAAGCTACCCGGAAATCGACAAATGCCATATACAGGGGTTGATTAAGTTCTGCATATTTGGATTTGAGCATATTTAATGTGATTAGATTTACTGAAGTGCCTAGCCCTGCAACAAAACCAGTTTGGAATGGGTCTCTTTTAAGCTCATTTAGGGTCCAATTATTCAATTCTTGCAAAATAATACGACTGTAAAGTTTGCCAGGAGCGTCTAATAAGGCGATGGGTCTATAGTTCTGTGGAAGACACCGATCACCTTTTTTATGAATTGGTACAATCAAAGAGTGAGTCCATGATACCGGAAGCTCTTGGGATTCATTAATGTGCTCATATATATGATATAGAATTGTTGACCATATTACTGGATGTTCTTTAAAATTTTTGTTTGATAGTCCGTCCGGACCAGGCGCCCTAGACTGGCTTATTTTATTGATAAAGAATAAGATGTCAGATTTATCAATATTAATATGAAATCGTTTGTGAGGGGCGGAACTTACAGGAGATTTGCAATCAGGCGGATTGGCATAGATTTTAGAAAAATAACTAATCCAGCTTGCTTCTGGGACACTCTGTGTTTGTGACTTTATTTGCACCGGGGAAACAGCGCTGGTCAGGGCTTTCCAGATTTGGGCAGTATTGCTATCACGAATATTTCGTAACATCAATTCACCATCTTGTTGAAATAATTTACTTCGATGGCTCCTCCGCCAATTCCTATATGATGTTTTAATTTGCGTCAATACTGTAAGCCTAATACTCAAAGGAAGTTGCATGGCTTCTCTTTTTTTATGGCAAAATTCAGTTTTCTTGCTTTTGGTTTCCAGGTCAAACACATGTGATCTTCTAAAGGTGTAATTTTTTTGTATCCTATTTTCTGAAAAATGATGTATTAAATCATAATAGGGAACTGGGGTAGGAGGTGTGTTATTCCGTGAGTAACAAAAGGCAGCTTGCAGGGAAGTATTGAGGTTATTTAATTTGTTTTCAGTCCAAATAATGCGATTCAGCTGATTCGAGACTGTTAGTTGACCCAAATTCACCATCGTGCTACGGTTGGTTTTCGTCACTTTTGAAGCCCACTGTAGCGTGAGCAATCGATGGTCACTATTTGAGTTTGTTACGGTGTTAAAAGAGTGAATTTGTGAAAAAAGTCTGTCATCAACATAAATGTAATCAATTGTGGCTTTTACGCTGCCCTGTTGCCACGTATGAATCATCTCACTTTTGTCAAATTTACTCTCATTCATCATACAAAATCCTCTCGTGAGCATAAGTTGTTCCCACAGTTTACAATTTGAATCCCCCGATATGTTCATCGAGGGGAGGCAATGGAGATTTAAATCACCAGCAACAACTGTAGGCTGTATTTCTGGAACAAGCATGATAAAATCCAACATGGAAACAACATCACCCAAAAACCTCTGATTATCAATGCTTTTGTGGTTCCAGTAGAGATTAACTATAGCGTACAAGGTTGAGTCAATTGACATAACAGTCAATTGCGTAAATGGATTAGGAATATAAGAGAAGATTATGCTGATATTAGAGCTTAATTTAGTTGCTGTAATAAGGCAAGCCATCGGACGGCCTCTCTTTCCCTGAAGAGCTGGCAGAAAATGAATTTCATGGTTGTTCCATAAGGGAGCAGTTGTTAGCCATGTCTCTTGTAAAAGAATCACATCGTGATTATTTAAGATGTTTTGTGTATTATTAACCAAATGATTAAAACCACGAGTGTTCCATGAGACCAATGAGATATATCTTTCCTTCTCCGCCTTGTACGCACATTAACTCCTGGAATCGCAATTACAGCAGCATTTGGAGGGAACCTCCGTTATTACATCGCTATCTGTGTACACAATACCCTTATTAAGTTCCCTTATGGCAGAATCAGTCCAAGTTTCAGCACTAAGAGAACCATTAGATGAATTCGTTGGGCCCAGAAGTAGTATGAATCCCAGTGACAAAAGTTGGTTTTTTGCTTCCCAGATGAGATTTCTGACGACTCTTGACGTCAGCCATAGGCATGCCGTACTAACTGAGTTGTCGTTGAAAAACTCAACCTGTGCTATGTCTGCAGAGCCAATGTCTTGCAATAGCGGAATATCAGAGAACACCTGTAATATACTTTGTCGATTTAGCACATATTGCGGATATGGGGCTGGCCGACATCCCAGTACTAGTGCAATGTTAATATCCTTTGTTACTTTGGATTTCAAAATTGATTTACCTGGGAGTTTATTAGAAGTATGTTGCGCAACTGTGGAAGTTTGTTTAACTACAGAAGAGCGCAAAGTTTTTAACATGGTGACAATTTCATCATTGTGGGTAGCCAAAGGAGAAGGCAACTCTGTTGCTTCTATATTTTTATCGCATTTGAATGAGACTGAAGGTTTCGATGATGAATATTGAGTTTGAAAATTATCAGTTTTCTGAGATTCAAGTGAGGGAGCTTTGAGTAACGGTGCTGCAATAATTCTGCTCATGTACGCATCAACTTCCTTTCTGATTTCAGCACGACAACTAACAAGCGTTTCTTGTTCGTATTCATCTTCATTCACTAAAGAGGGTTGAGAAGCGCCTGCTACATTTGTTTTAGATTTCTTAATACATGGAAGTTTAGCTCTTTTGGCGGAGGATAAATTCGCACTGGATTCTGTCACTGCCAATGGGTGAAGTATTTCCAGGCCAGCTTGTTCTTGTTCATGGCTATTGACTGCTTCAATCAAATTATCTAAGGGCTCATAGGGCGTTGCAGATACTTGCCCTTTAATCGCAGAACCCAATTTTTTTTTACGAATTTGGCTTAATTGTGAATACTTTTTCGTGATAGCACAGGCCGTTTGTTGACTATGTTTATTTGGAATAGTCCGCATATTAAAGAATTGTTTTGAGCTTGTTGGCGCCTGTACTTCATTTTTTTTAAACATTTTTAGTTTTTTTGACAGTCTCAAGATTTTTCCTTTTTTGCTGTTATTTTCCCAGATGAATTGGGTTTCAAAGTAGATTGAGTCATCTTTTTACAAAATATTGTGTAGGGCTCTGGAGTTGGTGAGCTGATAGAGTCATGCTCTGTCTCCTTTTCGTTAACAGCAACAACCTCTCTAATCACCTGTCCTATGTACGGCAAGGAACACAGTATGCCGGAGTTGTCTATGGTAATTGGAGACAGTTGGTTCTCTAATTGGGCAAATACATTTGATACTACTGGAGTACTTTTAGGTTCATTTGCAGACATAGTAATTGGAGCCATAACTGATGTCATAGTGGCAACAGTAGCCATTTTGGTTGGCATTAAGGTCAACTCAATTGGACTGTTCGGCGGAACATAAGGCTCTTTACTTGTCAAGTGTGGAGGCGCTCGCCATGTTTCTTGCTTAGCCTGCCAGGCTAAAACAGCTAGTAATTGGGCACTTTGTACATCCAATTTCGTATTCAGTGTATTGAACAAAGTAGTAATAGTTTGTAGCGTTAAATTCATGGCTCCTAGGGTTAATTCAATTATATTTGGTACATTTGGTGGAGTTTGAACCTTTTGCGTAGGTGAGCGCAGCCGCGGGGTAGGAAAAAGGAAAGAGGAGGTGAGATTTGATTTCGTATAGCCTCCATTTGAGTACAACTTGGGGGAGAAGGAAAGATTAGCAAGTGACTCTTGCATTGTGAAATCTGAGCCAGGAGAGGGTAAGTCAATCACTGCTACATCCCCCAACGTTTTGGCTAAGACAGGGCTAGACTTTGTATCGGAAAGTAGCGCCAATGATTCTCCTCTTAATACTGTGCTGTCCGATAAAGAGACATGCAAAGTGGTACCACAGCCCGCCTGGTTGTGGTTTGCTATCTTTGTGTCCTTAGAATTTTTTAGAGAAACACTCTGCGTAACGCAGTCAGGGTAAAAAACGTATATCTTTAGTACTCGGGTTTTGTTTCAAGGCGTTGGCGACTGAGGTCACAGCGCGCTTTTTTACTTTAGAATTCTTTGGCACTTCTGTATTAGCTGTACACGGAGTTGATACGCAAGGCACTGCCCCAGTTGATTTACCAGTACAATTTAGGGACGGCCCTTGGATTGGAGGCATGCCCGTGCGAAGTGTATATAAATTACGTTTCATGATATTGTATTTTAGTAACAGTCCCGTGCCTACCGAGGTCTTTGAAGAAAAATTCCCCCAATTTGCACTTCCACCAATTTGGGGAGGCGCAGACTCTCTCTCGAAAGGTAAACAGCAATCGGTATTGCTAGTGATAGTCCCCCGGGCTCGCTTTGCCCGCGACGCCGCGGCGAAGCGGCAAAGCGGGACTTTCTCGGGACTTCGCCGGTGCGCGAGCGCGGTGCACGCGCGTGCGTTTCCTCTTAAATAGGCACGCCCACACAGGGGTTACAGAGCCTAAATATAAAAGACACAATATAATTATATGTATATATAATAAGTTAACAACTTAATGACAATACTCTGCTGATCCTGAAGGCTTCACCTTATGGGAACTGTAGTTGTTTTCAGTAACAGTTCTTCACGAGCAAACAATGCTTCTCAGGAAAATAGCAGAGAGCAGCGGCAAAGCGGGACTTTCTCGGGACTTCGCCGGTGCGTGCGCGCGGTGCGCGCGCGTTTCCTCTTAAATAGGCACGCCCACACAGGGGTTACAGAGCCTTATGGGAACTGTAGTTGTTTTCAGTAACAGTTCTTCACGAGCAAACAATGCTTCTCAGGAAAATAGCAGAGAGCAGCGGCAAAGCGGGACTTTCTCGGTGCGTATTACAATTTCACTTGTACTGTATCTACTGCCCTCTCTCCCTCCTAAAATAAGCCTAGTTGTTCTGTCTACGCTACCCCAAACTCAGGTGGTACAGCCTTATACTAAGAGTGGAGTCTTGTACTGCCTCCGTAGAATGGTTTTACTAAGCCCTTAGTTGGACTTCAGAAAAACTGTCCTAACAGGGTGTTCTTCAGGTCTTTTTCAGCCATCGGCCGCCCCTCCCCGCAGAACAGATTTAGGTCGCCGCAAAGTATTATAGAGGCATTGTCTAGGTTTTAGGTTTCATCTATCACCTTAGCAGCGTCTTGCAGCATTTGAACCTCCTCCCTTTTTTTCGGGTTCCAGTATCTATTCATCCGGACAAGGAATCTTGAAGCCTTCTGTAGGTTGGAAATAGTAGAGGCTTGTTGTTATAAAATCGTTAACTGCAGGTAAGGACTCAGTTGGTCGAACTGAGTGGCTCAAAAGATGACCAATTTTTTACCAGTGTCAGCAGGCCGCAGCAGGGTGGCCCCTTGCAGGTGTAATTGCTGGATTTATAAAAGACACAGGGTTTATTAAGAGACACGTTTCCTGAAGACATATAAAATATGCATTGTTCAATTCAGTGTTGCTATTTTTGGTCAGGAGGGAGAAGCCTTTCGTTTCCAGGACACCAGCGATAAAGTAAGGGAGCCCATCCAACCCTTTGACTCGCTACTAGATTTTATTTTCCATGGGTTTTGAGACTCAATTGCCGAAACGGCGGGCCTCAATTGTCACCAGTCTGCACTTGTGATTCTTCCCCGTCTTTTCAATTCTCAGGACTAGATTTTCTCTCTCCTTCCTTGATATTAGAGATCCTAGACCTGGGCTTTTTAGGAGTCTTTTCTGCTGGAAAAGAAGGAGAAGGACTTCTTAGAGCCGTCCTTTCCTGTGAAGTTTCTGAGGCTTCCTTCTGCTGACTCTTTGTTAGTCTGGATTGAGTGTCTCTATTTATGTAGTCGTTCTCTTGTGTGACACACCCCCTCAGGCTAGTTGCATCAAAGCGTAGGGAGAGCAAGCTGGCTGAGCCTTCCAACAGCATGTCTTTGATGATTAAGGAGCGGAGGTGTAGGAATACCTCAACTGTATGGCTTTCATTAGGGAACTCCACAATCCGAACATCATCTGGTACAATTTGTCTCAAATAAGGGATGCAATGGCATAGTTTCATAAAATGGTGTCTATTGAAGATACACTCCTGGCCTTTGTCCAGGACTCATTCTAGTCTTATACAGCATGCCCAGTCCCTCGGGGGTTCCCGATTCTGAGACCCCCAGGTCTACACAAGTCTTCGAACTTCTGATCTTGTCTCCTATCTTTTCGGTTTGTGAATTGTGATTTGAAGAAACTTGCCTGCTTTAAGCAGGGGCTACCTGTCCTAGAGTCCGCTCCTTCCTTGCAGAGCGATCTCTGTTGCACCGGTGCCAACCCCGAAGTTGTATTTAATGCCGTCCTAGCAGGCCTTCCATGTTTTCCAATGGAGTCATCGGTCCTTTTATCGGTGGCATGGTTCTTTGCCGCTTGTTCCCTTCTTTCAGCAAGAGTGCAGAAAGGGCTGTTCCTCTTTGTGGCCTGCTGTACTGCCCGCATGGTGTCTTTGGGCCTTGCCTCACTATTAGTGGGGAGTGCCATTTGAGCTTCGATCAAGTCTTCCATCTCTTCATCAGTGGAGTATAAGGAGATGTTAGTTAAGGAGAGACGCTCTTCCTCACACCAGTCCTGGAGTGCTGTGTTCTGGCCATCTGAGTAGAGCTCAAGCCTCTCTAAGGTTCTCGCATTGACAGGATCATCCATGTATATAACATCCATATCATAGGCAGCTAGTTCAGGTTGTTTCAGCGGGCTCTTTTTGTTTTTATTCTGTTTTGCCGTTCTTGTCAAGGTACCTTTTTGCACAGGTTTCGTTTGATTTGCGGGCAAGGGATGACTTTTTCCTCTGCCGGCTTTGCTCAGGCAGACCATTGTTCGGTTTGACGAACAGTGAAAAATGGTTTATCAGGGTCTTCTCCTGAACCTTGCAACAGCAGGTCGTCTGATGGAGGGGGGCCAAGCACAACTGGTTCTGGGTACCAAAAAAAGCCTGTTGTGAGTTTTGCTGTTCCTCTCCCCCTCCCCGAGAGAGGGATCCCTTCTCCAACATCAGCATATCACATGCGGGAAGAGGTTTCTGAACAGTGGCTGGGACCTGCGGTTCCCACCTCCCCCAACCCCACAGCTTTCCCCTCATTCTGCTGTCTGGTATTTTTTTTCATTGAGATCACCATTTGAGGTTCATGTAGATCTTGAACAGACACTCAAGTTCGTACCAGAGGTTATGCAGTGGGTCGACACACCACCTTGTTTAGATCCCGCTACCATAAAGCCCTCAATGAAGATAACTTGAAGTGGAGCATTGCCAGCAACGTTGTATGGTCTTTCAGAGTCTCGTTTAGTGCTTCATAAAGTTTTGTGAATGGCTATGGTTACCACTGATATCTGCACCAGAATATCACTGTTACCTCTGTCCGTTGTTTTCTTTATTTTGTCAGCGCCGGTCGACTGTGTGGACAGCTGGTCGGTCAAAGCACTCCCTGCGGCAGCTGACCGTGGATAGGTGGCGCTAAGCGGATTTTCAGAGGCCAGGTTCGCCTGCTCGACCTCAAGGACCACTTTGTGATTCATCATGACTTTCAGCTGGCGCCCCCTCCACTAGTGGAGCTTTCATCCAGGCATGGGCATGTAAAGGGGCTTTGTTAACTTCCCCTCCTCGTGGACGATCGACCCATAGCGGGGTTTGCAAAGGTTCCTGCATCTGGAGTACTTATGCAAGTCTAGGCAAGACCGTTGGGTCAGTGGTGACCAGGCCCTCTTTGGTAGAAGAGGACCTCCCGTGTTCGTAGGACTCAAAATAGGGCCTGTCCAAAGGTAATATGTGCCTGAAGGACTGTAGGGGATCTTGAAAACAATAGTGTCTGCTTATGAAAACAAGGGCCTCTCTTCGATCACCAATGTGAGGGACTTCCAAAGTTGTTTTCTCAAGGACAGAGTGCAAAGCGTTAATATAGAGGTTCAACTGAAGAGGGGTATAGCGAGTCTTAAACAGTAAGCCGCCATCACATGGGAAAAGTGTTGTAGTTTGCTTAACAGCTAAAAAGTTGAGTGAAATATATATATGTGTGTGTGTTTGAGATTCTAAGCTGTAGGCATGGTGTAGGAAAACCGGCTGAGCTAACCAAGCTCTGCGCTGAGTTGTGAAGACTAACTATGTAGCTTTGCCAAGTCATTGTTTACAGATAATGTCTGGGAACATTACTAGTGAAACGTCTGTGTCTGTCTTCGATCAGCATGCTCTGTTTTCTTCTCTGAGCTTGTAGACATTACACAGATTCCGTTGAAAGGCGAGAACAGATGTGAAAAGGATGTTGTTCTATTATTAGTTGGAAATAGCCATGCCCGGAAAGGAATCGTGCAGATCACAGGATTGCAGCAACCTTGTACCAACACCATCTGATAAGTGATTAACCTATGGAGTGTGCAGTTGGAATCACAAGGCTCTTTTCTCGATACACTGAAGGGTGTGGATCCGAGGTGCCAGAGGAGCGGGGTTTGCAAGAGACTGAAAGGAACGGAGACAGTCTGAAACTCCACATGCATTTTTAATCTACCTAATTTTCTAAGTTCTCTTTCCCTTTGTTATTGCTTTGCATGTTTGGATCATGTTATGTTGGCTTATCTTTTGGCTTATTAAAGAACAAAAGTAATCTTTGACTCTGGGCCTCCAGTGGTAATCTCTTGTGTGTGGCATCATTTCACTACTACACCAAAATAACTTGCATTTAGAGGCAGCTCTGTTTCACACCTTTCCTTGGTATGCAGGTGGGCTTTGGGAGGAGGCTATACAGACACCGGCCTAAGACAAGGGGTTAGGATGCCATGCTTTGAAAGCCCACTCCTGACAGGGAAAACATCTATACATGCCTCTCCTCGGTTTACCCTAACCGCACTCAACCCAGTATGGAGAGGCAGAGGAAGGGCTAAAAATCCTGGTAGTATACCCATGAAATGAAGGGTTGGCCATAGCTGCACATGATTCACAAGGTGTAATGCTGTTGAGGGGCCTATAAGAGGCAGTAACATTGGTGCCTTGTTGATAACACATTTTGAAAGTAGGAAGAGAAGATTTAAAGGAATGATCACCCCCTGTGCTTTTTCTCAGTATATCACACCCGCACCACTCCTCATAGCAATGTATTTAAGTATGCTTTCTAGAGCATCACTTACACTCTATTGCAATTATCACTGTAACCCACCCTTGTTCACCATGGCCAATTTTGTGGTAATGGAAAGTCAGACCCGTGCAAGTTAAGTATGAATGCTCTTGTGGCACAAATTGGGCCATATACCCGTGCTATTGATGCTTGCTTCTGCTGGAATAAAATATAGTGTCACTACGTTTTAGGGGTGTACCAAAATTCGACTTTGAGTAAGTATTCGGGCAAATTCCAGCTACAAATGAGATATTTGGCTTCAGCCTAATACTTAATTATCACTCAAAGCTAAATAGTTTCCCCTACAAAATACATTAAGTACTGCTTTGACTGCATGCCTGGAATCATTCAAACATGCCATGTTTATCCTTCATAAGGATTATTAAACAAATACTGTTGTCACTGTTTTGAATGAGTACAGGCAGAGCAGAGGTGTGAAAGTTCAAAGTCCTCGCTCTTCATGTGCTGGACAGACGTACGTTCATCTGGTGGTTTGCTGGGGAGAGGTGAGCTGAAGCAAAACTCTCAAAATTTTGAATGCATCTCTTGTATAACCTGTATTTGGCAGTTGAAAACCATTGAGATGGAACAATAGTTTATGAAGTAATTATTGGAAAATTGTATTTTCTTTTGGCGCTTATTGATTTACTGGTGACATGTGTGAGAAATCTGAAAGTTACAAGTTCCACTCCTACCAATTCCCAATCCAAATAATATAATTAAGTGGATTAATATAGCGGTTGCAGATATCCTAGTAAGTGCCAACCCCCCGAGTAAAATAGCTCTGGAGGTTGTGTGTCTGCAGCAAAGAACTGTATTCAGCCTGCAGGTCAAGGTTATAAAGTAAGTAAGATGGCTCAGTGGGAAGTGTGCCTGCTGCAGAGATGACCTTGTAATATCAAAAAAAATGTTAGAATTTCTGCCCTCCAACTTTCTTATGTTGCCAAAATGAGTCCCTTTGAATTGAGTAAAAGTGACAGGATTTGCTAAAGAGCATGGCTCTATTTTTGTCATGAAAATGCCTGTCTGTGGCAGCAGAACAATTCCTCCCAACATTCGAGAGTTAAAAAGTTAAAAAGAAGTATTTTTGTGTAATAAAGACAAGTAAATATAGCTTTACATTTTAGATACATTGGAACAAATGGATGTACAAGTGAAACAATTAAAATAGACATATATATTTTTGTATTATTTTTTTTTTGCAATATAGTTTTTATTGAGATACCGTACAACAAAGCCATTTGCAAAGCCAACGATCAGTTCATCAAGTATCTTCGGAATCTCCTTTTACAATTCATAAATTTCAACCCCCCCACCCCAACAAATTAACAACAACTTTGGTTCACAAGGCTTAACCAACATACATAGGAGCACTTTGCATCTGCATGATAATTAAGAGAGCTTTGTTCCCCTCCCTCCATCCCTGCTCTTCCCCCCCCCCCACAGGCGTGCCCGTTCCCTCAGGGTGATCATCACTGCAGCAGGTGACTCAAAGTTTGCGGGCGGAAGAACCTCTGTTCCCTTTCGTGTACAAAGTCGAGGAATGGAGCCAAGGTGCGAGAAAACTGTACCATCTTTCCAGTTGTGTGCCGTAAATTTTTCCATTGCAAGAATGTCCCAACTTTGATCCACCAATATGCTGTTGGCAGCCCCTCCTGAGTCTTCCAGAACCGTGCCCTGTTAAGTTTTGCTGCAACAACAGTTGTGTAATCAGATCTGCGCTAGGGCCTGAGTCTGGATATGTACCATCTTCGGGAACCTCCCCCAACAACATGACACGGGGGCACAGCAGAAGTGACACTCCAGTGATATCCTTGATTCTAGATTTAAATTCCTCCCAGTATGTTTGGATTTCTGGACACCGCCACCACATGTGAAAGAAGTCCCCTAGTTCGCCTCATCCAAGCCAACAGAGGTCCGAGTGGTCAGTTGATATCGCATGCAGGCGCTGGGGTGTCATGTACCACCTAAAACAGATTTTAACAGCACATTCCTTATATCCGGTGCACCTGGAGCTCTTATTAGTGCAGGCCCAAATCCATTGGCAGGAGTCCAAGGGGATCTCTCCCACCACGTCAGCCTCCCACTGTTTCATGTAGGAGAGCTCGTCTTCCCCTTGGGCTGTGTCCAGAAGACGGTAGCAACGAGAAATCCTGTGGGAGGTTAGCCCTTCTATTAGCTGGATTTCGATGCCTCTATGGGGGTGTGTGCGCCTGTCTGTTTTACCTTCTTATTGGACGCCCATTGTCTGATCTGGCAGTATCTGAAACGCTGTGATTCCGGAAGGGAAAATTTGGTTTTACATTCTAGGAATTTCAAGGGGGGCCCCCTCCTTATATAGATCCCTAGATCTCAGAAGACCCTAAGATTCCCAGTGAGTGAACAATGCCCGTGTCTGGCCTGGTGTGAACTCTGGGTTCTGCAGTACCGGCGTCAAGGGACCTAGCATAGCTTTGATACCGATTTGTCCCCGGGCCCCGTCCCAGATGCTTAGTGTTGTGCGTGTAGATTCAAGCAAGCCCACCCTGGCCTGTCTATTCAAGAAAGGCAAATTAGCTAAATGTATGTCGGATGCCCCCTGCTCCATCTCCACCCATTTCGGTTTGGTGTCACCCGAATTCCAGACTATCATAGGGGCCACCTGGGCTGCACGGTAATATCGGGAACCCCAGTCCTCCTAATTCTCCAGCATGGGGTCTGGCATGGATTCACATGCTCATGAATATTCCCCGTCGTCAGGCTGGGAATCCTCGGTAAAGAAAAAACCAGTATCAGTTTCGTTTCTGATCTGTCTTTCGTAGTAGTAACCAATCACTGGTCTCTGCGTCATACTGACCACAGCCAATGACTGCCCTCTACCTAAGCCCCGCCTCTGGCAGCCATCTTCAGATTTTTACCGCACGTTCATGTGTTGGGATCCTCGTGCTATTGATCTCGAGCGTTAGTGCTATTTTTCCACGTTTTTTCTCAAAAACTTCGTTTTTTTCGGTCAAAAGAGCCTCAAGCTCCACCGACTCTCCATCCGATCAACGGGGACCCGTGTCGGATTGTTCTACGCCCCTCAAGGGTGAAGATTCGTCGAGCTACGCTTTTGGAGGACTCCAGAAGTTTCTCAGGCCAATCTCGGTCATGGCCCAGGAGAAGGGAAGCTCGACGCCCGGAAAGCTGTTCAGGGTCTGCCCTAGATGCCAGCTGCAGAATGTCTTTAAGGAAGACGAACACTCCTTTTGTCTTTACTGCCTACATGAAGACAAGACGCACGTGGAGAAGGACTGTGCGTTTTGCTGCAACATGTCGGAGCGGACCGCCATCAACGTCTCGCCAACTGGCTGGAAGGGAAGAGCCCGTCCGGCGAGAAGAAGAAGAAATCCGAGCAGTCTTCTAAGACCTTTGAGGACGCCCTGGCGACGGGGGTCCAACATAAGGCCAAGCACCGCGAGTCCGCTGGCACCGGGAGCGCCGAACGGTCGGGCTCTACGGGCACCAGGCAGGGCGCACCCTCCCCGGCACCATCAACCACGAGCCAATGCTCTGGGTCGGGTAAGAAGAAGGCCGAGCACCCGGCGAAGCTCCTGGAGAGACCCCGGTCGAGCTCGGAGGGGGAGCGAGGCAGTGTCCCCCCCTCAAGGAGAAGGCGGTGAGCGCACCAAGGGTGGTGAAAGCCTTAATCCATCCGGCCAAGGCCTCTATCGAGACAGTCGCGGCGGCCCTGGCTCAGCCTGTGGAGGCTACGCCGGTGGTGGCGACCTCGGGGCTCAGAGTCTCCCTGCCACCGCGGAGGGAGTCCTCTTTTATGCCCATCGACAGGACCCCCGTGAAACCTCCGACGGAGAAGAAAAAGGGGGGGGCAGGAGGTCGCCGTGGATTCGGCCTCAACCTCTGAGGAAGAACTGATCGAGGTCTTAAGCCACGGCGTTGGCGTGGAAGAAGAGCAGCCCGTCCGGAGGGATCCCGACGCAGGAGACGACGACATCGTCGAGGGTACCGACAGGGCCCCTGACCGCCCGTCGGATTCCCCTCTGCCAGTGCCGCAAGACAACTCGGCGGCCATTTTGTTGGCTATACAGTCCTTATGCTCAGAGATAAGGACGAGACTGCCGTTACCAGTGGAGGAACCACTCCCGTCGGTGGACCCGGAACCAGGCCCTTCGGGCAGCCCCCCTCCTAAGAAAAGAAGTATTCACCCTCCACCTCCTTTTCAGCCGTCGCGCCCCGTTCAGCCCTACTCCCCGTCCACGACTCGAGGGGATGATACGGGGACTGACACGGCCGCAACGGGTACGGACGATGAGGTGTACGACGAGGATCTGCCGTCTCCTCCCACCCGGGCTTCCCCGCCCGACGAGATTGGATCTTTTCACTCCATGATCGCCAGGGCGTCCGAGCTCTTCCAGCTCTGTCCTGAGGAGAAGAAGAAGGAAGGTTTCCTTTATCAGCGAGGCCAAGAGGAAGACGGTCCTCGCGGTACCTCTACTGGACGATATTTGGGATGAGGGCCTCGCCCTCCTCAAGAACCCATCCACGACGCCGGCTAGAAGAGACCGGTACGAGAAGAAGTACCGGGTCCCGGACGCGGCCCCCTTGTGCCTCCGGGCGCAGCCTACCCCGGACTCCGTCGTCTCCGCGGCGGCCAGGAAGAAAGCGGGGGGGGGGTCGCGGCCTCCACGTCGACTTCCCCGCCGGACGGCGAGGAAAAGAAATTGGACACGATGGGGCGCAGGGTCATCTCGTCTGCAGCGACGACGATTAAGGGCTAACGCCTTGGCTATTGTAGCCCGGTACGACAGGGAGCTGTGGTACAAGCTGGCTCCCCTGCTGGACTTCCTACCGGACGACAAGAGGGCGGATGCCCTGGAGATCTTGCAGGAAGGTGAGGTGGCGTCGGACCACGCCATCACTATTGCGACGGACATCGCCGACACTGGATTTCGCCAGTTGGGCAACGGCGTGTGCCTTAGGCGGCGTGGATGGCTCAAGGCTACTGACTTCCGTCAAGACGTACAGACCAGAGTCCTGGACATGCCGTTCGATGGGAACAGCCTGTTTGGGAAAACAGTGGACGATTCCCTTCAAGCCATTAAAGCGGACACGGAGACAGCCCGGGCTCTCGGGGTTCTCCAGCAACGACGGCCGCCCTTTCGGAGCGGCGGAGGCAAGGGCGCCTCCAAAGGTTCCGGCGGCGGATTTTCCACCTACCGTCAAGCGGCCCGTTCGTCGTCTCAAGAAGCTTACAGGGGACGAGGCAAGTCAGGCGGACCCCGCCGTCGTCGCCAAGGAGGTCAAGGCGGCAAAGCCTCGTCTAAGCAGGATTGAACCGGCCGTGGGGTCGGGCCCCCACCGAAGCACCCCGGTGGGAGGACGGCTGGCGAGCTTCGTCAGCGTGTGGGAGTCCATCTCCACCGACCGTTGGGTGCTGGACGCCCTAGCCCAGGGCCACGCGCTCGAGTTTCAAAGAAGGTGCCCGCGCGTCCCCCCTGTGGCCAGGAAAGAGCTTCACGTCCCTCAGCTTCTCCGGGAGGTAAGGGCGATGCTAAGGAAGGGCGCCATCGAACTCGTCCCAAGGAGGCTTCGGGGCTCCGGAGTTTACTCAAGATACTTCCTCGTGAAGAAGAAGACGGGAGGATGGCGCGCCATCCTAGACCTACGACGGCTGAACAAGTTCATCAAGGCTCAGAAGTTCCGGATGGTCACCCTCCAGCACGTCCTGGGTCAGCTGGAGGAGGGCGACTTCCTGTCGTCGTTGGATTTGGAGGATGCCTACTTCCATATTCCCATCCTAAAGGGGCACCGAAAATTCCTCAGGTTCGTGGTCCAAGGGCGTCACTACCAGTTCAGAGCCCTTCCCTTCGGTCTACGATCGGCACCCAGGGTATTCACCAAGTGCCTTGCACCAGTGGCGGCGCAGCTGCGCCGAGAGGGGATCCACGTCTACCCCTACCTGGACGACTGGCTCATCCGAGCCAAGACGAGGGAGCTCGCCGTGGAGCACACGGCAAGGACCGTCCAACTTCTCATGGACCTGGGATTCTCCGTGAACTACGCCAAGTCCCACCTGGTACCCGCGCAAAACGCAATGTTTCTGGGAGCGAAGCTCGACACAGTGTCCCTTCTGGCCTCCCCGTCGGAGGAAAGGACCTGGTCCATCCTGGGCAAGGTACAGCGGATGTTGGTTTCCGACGCGGCCAAGGTGAGGTCCATCAAGTCCCTCCTCGGAATTATGTCTTCCTGCATCTACCTCATTCCCATGTGCAGGCTCCGGATGCGCCCGTTGCAGGAGTTCCTGGACGCGCGCTGGATCCAAACGACGGGCGGCTTCGAGGAGAGGATCACACTCGACGAGAGTTTCCGCCGAGCGATCCGGTGGTGGGGCACCCGCGCGCATCTGACGGCGGGCATGGACTTCCGGACCCCAGACCACCAGGAGACAGTGACCACGGATGCCTCCCTGGAAGGGTGGGGAGCGCACACCGAAAATCTGCACGCGAGAGGCCTTTGGCTCCTGACGGAGAAGTCCCTCCATATCAACGTCCTGGAGCTCCGTGCAGTGTTCTGGGCCCTCCGGTCCTTCCTTCCGTCCCTCAAGGGCAAGGTGGTGAGGATCTTCACCGACAACACCACCACCATGTTTTACATCAGGAAACAGGGCGGAACCAGGTCCCCAGCACTGTCCAAGGAGGCGCAGGACCTGTGGCATTGGGCCGTCGCCCAAAGGATGTTTCTGGTGCCGTTTCATCTGGCAGGGATAAAAAACACCATCGCCGACTCACTCAGCAGGGAGCTGCGCTCGTGCCACGAGTGGGAACTACGGCAGGATCTAGTGGATCGCCTCTTCCGACGGTGGGGCACACCCCAGATCGACCTGTTCGCGACGGCGACGAACTCCAAGTGCCGGAGGTTCGCCAGCAGGTTTCCCCAGCCGAGGAGCATGGGCGATGCTTTCTCGTTCCCCTGGGCGGGCCTGTTCCTATACGCGTTCCCTCCATTGCCACTAATGATCCGGCTCATCAACCAGCTCAAGAGGTCACGGTGCAGGATGATCCTCGTCGCACCTGCGTGGCCGAGGCAGATATGGTTCCCGGACCTTCTGGACTTGTCAGCGTCCCCGTCAATCAAGCTGCCAGTGGACGCGGATCTGCTCTCCAGGGAAGGAGGCGCCATCCTCCACCACGACCCGAAGTCGCTGAACTTGCAGGCCTGGCTCCTGCAGCGCTAGAGTTTGGAGGATACGACATACCGGCCGACTGCAGAGAGGTTCTTGCAAAGGCCAGGGCGTCCTCGACTCTTAAATGCTACGGACACAAATGGAAGAGGTTCTCTGTCTGGTGCCACGCACAGAAGATTAACCCTCTAAGGATTACGGCTCCCCAAGTACTGCCGTACCTGTTGACGCTGGCCAAAGCTGGACTGGCACACGCGTCCATCAAGATTCATCTTGCTGCGATCTCCCGGTACACTAGAACCACGGGGCGGACGTCCTTGTGGTCTCATCGTGTGGTGAAAGAGTTCATGAAGGGACTGTTCAGATCGTTCCCGCCGGTGAAGGCTCCGGCCCCGGCGTGGGAGCTCAACGTGGTGCTGTCCAAGCTCATGGGACCTCCGTTCGAGCCTCTGCACTCGGCCCCGTTGAAGTTCCTGTCGTGGAAAACAGCGTTTCTTGTGGCCATCACCTCCGCACGACTGGTGGGAGAGATCCAGGCCCTTTCCTGCAAGGCCCCGTACTTGACTTTTCACGACACGAGGGTGTTGCTCAGGACGCACCCCTCCTTCATGCCCAAGGTGCCGTCGGACTTCCATCTCAACGAACCCTTGGTGTTGCCTGTGTTTTTCCCGTCGCCTTCGTCGCCGGCTGAGAGGACTTTGCACTCGCTGGATGTGGCTAGAGCGCTGAAGTTCTACGTGGATCGCACAAAGTGTTTTCGGAAGACGTCATAACTCTTTGTGAACTTTGGACCTGTCAATCAGGGGAAGGCTCTCTCGAAGGCTTCCATTTCCAGTTGGCTCTCCGGCTGTATCATGTACTGTCACCGGTTGGCAAACCGACCGCTGCCTGGCCGTCCGAGAGCACATTCCACCAGAGCGATCGCAGCTACCACGGCGTTCCTATCTGGTGTGCCCCTGCTGGACATTTGCAGGGCTGCTACGTGGAGGTCGACGCACACCTTCACGAAATTCTACTGCGTCGATCGGGATTCCAGGGAGGAGTCCAGGGTCGGCCAAGCAGTGCTGCGCAACCTGTTCGCCTGAGGTGAGCCTGGTGAGGAGGTAAGATTGCTTAATGTTGAGTTTGATGTGATGCTTAATGTTGAGCCTTTGCCACCTCCCGTGGTTGTGCATGTGGGTACTGCTATGTATTCTTTATTCATGAGCATGTGAATCCATGCCAGACCCCATGCTGGAGAAGGAACAAGTTACTTACCTGTAACTGTTGTTCTCCAGCATGGGTCTGGCATGGATTCACATGCGAACCCTCCCGCCTACCCCTCTGCGGCTCTTCACTTGGTCATACTGCCACTTCACGTGCTTCCAAATCTGAAGATGGCTGCCAGAGGCGGTGCTTAGGTAGAGGGCAGTCATTGGCTGTGGTCAGTATGACGCAGAGACCAGTGATTGGTTACTACTACGAAAGACAGATCAGAAACGAAACTGATACTGGTTTTTTCTTTACCGAGGATTCCCAGCCTGACGACGGGGAATATTCATGAGCATGTGAATCCATGCCAGACCCATGCTGGAGAACAACAGTTACAGGTAAGTAACTTGTTCCTTCCTTTGTCCTCAGGAGCATTTGTCGCTGGGTTCTCGGACGTTTCCCCTTCCAAATGTACTGCCCAACAGCCCCCTGCAGATTTGTCAACCTTGTCGGAGATGAGAATTGGCGGCCCCTGGAACACATAAGAGCCTGGGCAAAATTGTAATTTTTATTGCAGCCACCCGCCCGAGCCATGATACTTCCCGGGACTCCCTGCTCTTCAGGGTGGCTTTAGTTTCCTTCCACAGCCGAGGGATATTGGCCCCATGAAGAGCCCTATACGTGCTGCTGATGTTTACCCCCAGGTATGTGAATTCTTCTCCGCCCATACAAGAGGGAAGGCTGTTTGGCGTTCCGGCTGAACCTCTTTCGGAATACCCATGGACATCTCCACTGATTTCCGGAAACCGGAGACCTCCTGGAACTCCGCCAGCAGGTCCACCAGGGAGGGCAGCGATTGTTTGGGGTTCTGTAGAAAATGGATGACATTGTCCTTGCAAGGTGCTACTTTGTGTATGATCCCTGCCCACTCCAACCCCTGTACGTGGGGACTGTTCTGGATCCTATGTACCAGGGGCTCCATGGCCAATGCAAAGACCAGGGTCAACAGTGAGCACCCCTGCCTCGTTCCCCTGCTCAAAGAAATTGGGGGAGAGCCAACCCTGTTAACCCGGACCACAGTAGATGGAATCTTAAAATTCGCTAAGATTAGCCTGCTAATATTCGGCTCAAACCCGTATAGAGAAAGAAGAGTTTGCAGGCCATGCTATCAAATGCACGGTGTGCATCTACGGAGATGAGTGAGATTCCGGTAGAGAATTTCAGGGCCAGGGAAATTAGATTAATCACCCTCCTAATATTATTGTGGGCCCCACTGTTCTTAATAAACCCTGTTTCGGCTGCGTTTATGATATATGGGAGAACTTCCCCCACTCTCGCCGCAAGACTTTCTGTATAGCTTTGCGTCTGTATTCAGCAAAGTTATTGGGCAGTAGGAGGAACACTCTTCTGGGTCCTTCCCCGGCTTGAGCAGCAGGGTAGTTGTGGACTCTTGGACTCTGCTATAGTGTCAGTTACCCGACCGGAGGTAGAGGAAGATTTGAAAAGATCAGTGAGATATGGGGTCTATACGCCTGCAAATGTTTTATAAAACAGATTTGTAAGCCTGTCGTGTCCCGGGGCTTTCCCCCCAGGGAGAGACCGAATCGCCTGCAAGACTTCCTGGGCGGAGATAGGGCACTCAAATGCCTCTCATCTCCTCTGGGATCCTAGGGAGCTGAATTTGTACAAGGAAATCCCTGACCTGGCTGGGGTCCCCTTCGTGTGAAGCGGAGGCAATCGTGAAGAACTCTTCCATGATCCACAATTTCTGGGATTCTTTGGTGACCCTCTGCCCGTCCCTGTCTTTCAGGGCAATTATATGGTTACAAGTGGACTTCTTTTGGAGTCTCGCCATCAGTAGCTTATTGGCCTTATTGCCCCTAGTATATTATTTTGTCATGAGTATTGAGTATGCTGCTTTCCCAGTGAGGTGAGTTTCTCGCACCCGCCTGGCTATTTTGAGATCCCTTAACGCTCTCCTGCTAGCACTGGAGGTATGAGCCTCCTCCCTCTCTTGAACAGTTTTCTCCAATCCTTCGCGGATTTGCCGCTGGGTTCTATTCCAGGCTATTGTCTAGCCTATTAGGACCCCCCTGAATACCGCATTCCCTGCATCCTACATAGTGTGGATATCTATCCCCTCTGTCTTGTTTTCCTGAAATTAATGAGTTATTGCCTCTTCTATAGCTGACCTCGCTATTGTGTCCCCAAGAATTTGTTAATTAAGCCTCCACAGGGCTTTTTGCTGGGACCCCCCTAGTGCCAGGTCTAGTTCCAGTGCCACTGGGGAGTGATCCGTAAGGGCCTTTGGCAGGATCTCTATGGCGCCAACTGACTGAATGAGGGTGGGAGAGACCAGAACATATCCAACCTAGAGAAGCCCCCATGTACAGCTGAAACAAAAAGTGTAACCCCTCTCCTTCTGGTGAGCGAAACGCCACACCTCTATCAGGGATAGTTCTCTCAATAAAGTGGTCATGACATAAAAGTTGACTTTGTCATTGTTGGTCGGGGCGAGGGATTTATCCATTGTGGGGTCCACCATGCAATTGAAATCCCCGCCCGGCATTACTTCCCCCCTCCTTGAAGTCCCGGACAATCCCCCTAAGCCCATCCAAGAACTCCCTCTGCTTTTCATTTGGGCCATAGATCGCCCCGAGCGTGACCCTTCTATCTCCCAGGTCCCCTTTGATCTTCAGATACCTCCCTTCTGTGTCCCTCAAGACATCCCTTATTCGCAATGGCAACCCTTTGCGGGCCGAGATAGCCACCCCCCATTTCTTCTGCCCGCTTAATGCAAAGTACCCCCTTGTATCCCCCCTGCCGATCAGACGTTTTTCGTCTTCCCTAACTAAATTGGTATCCTCTATAAATGCAATTTCGAAGGGATTGTGTCCTCCGACGTATTCCTTATCTTAGATAGAAATCCTTCAGCTTTGCTGGCCTCGGAAAATTTTTTTCGCCAGAGGGCGCTGCGCGTCGATGATCGCCGAGTCGATGACCCTCGACGGCCTCCGTGCCGACGTCGACGTCATCCTGCCTATAAAGGCCGCGCGCAGCGTCCGTTGCTCAGTTCCGTTTTTCCGCGCTTCGTTGTGCCTCGGAACACCGTTGCTCAGTTCTCGTCAAGATAACGTATATAATAACTACTATTTACCTCGATATCGATGGCATCCTCCTCCGACCCGACGACCCCTCGGTCCGGTTTCAAAAAGTGCCGAGACTGCGGGAAGAAAATGTCGTTGACGGACCCTCACAGGGTCTGTTTGTGGTGTCTGGGAATCACGCACCAGAGTTCGGAGTGTGAGGAATGCCTTTCCATGACGGCGAAAGCCTTGAAGGAGCGTAGGGGGAAGCTCGAGAGAGGTAGGTCAACTTTAACTTCCTCGAAAGCTTCTTCGGTAGAGTCGAGACGTTCGTCTCCTCACCATAAAAAACACTCTCGATCTAGATCACGAAGTGGCTCCCACCACTCGTCGACATCGAGACACTCGAAGAAGAGACGTAGGAGATCCCCTTCGTCATCTTCGTCGAGTTCTCCTGAGAGAGTTCATTGCCCCACAAAACGCAGCTCGCAAGCTGAGTGGGAGGAATTCAGGAAAAAGATGCTAAGCGTCTTCGAGAAAGCGGCCTCGTCCCCCTCGAAGACAGCTGAGGGTGATACCCCGGGTAAAAAACCCAAAAAATCTAAACGCCGCGAGTCGCAGTACCCGGCGGAAAAGTCAACCCGAAAGCGCCTCGAGCCATCGGGAGATAAAGCATCATCGACGCCATCGTCGAAAACTCCTTCGAAACAGAGGTCGGCGCCATCGACGCCGTTGTCGAAGGATTCATCGGCGCATCAGTCGATCGAGTCGACGCCGACGTCGACGCCGATATCGACGCCGGTGAAGGAAAGAACCACGGCTACTCCACAGCCAACGGTTAGACAAAAGACCTCCGACTCGACGCCGAGAACGTCGACGTCGTTCTCGAGCAGGACTCCGATCCTTTCGAGTTCTTCGAGGCCTAGTACACATTTCTCGACGCTTTTCACGGCGCCTTCGAGTACTTTCACGTCGGTGTCGACGACATCGACGTTTTCAAGGCCTGTGATGATGGCTCCTTCTGCATTGGAAATGGGGTTTATACCATTCCAAAAACCAATGTATCCCCCTTTAACCTCGATTTTTGAGGAAAGGGAGGATTCAGACCAAGATATTGATTTACAGAGGACCACATCACCAGAGCCAGAGACTTTCGCCTCTGAGGAAGGAAGATTAAAAAATCTTCAGGATGCACTTCAGGAAGCTAGTGGCTTGGACACTTCTCCTGAAGCAGAATTTATCAAACCAGACCCAGGAGAACATGCGGAGACTCCATATAGAGCTCTGATGTCTAGAATCATAGAATTTATGGGTTGGTCTGCACCTTCTCCTGCCTTTCAGCAGGATGACCTCACTGACATACTGGACAAGGGCCCACAGGAGGATCCTGTGGTTCCATTTCACTCTGCTCTACAGAGAAGGATTTTGACAAACTGGGAAACGCCAGAAATTATCCCGGCAGTAAATAAAAAACTGTCAACAAAATACAGGGTGGCTAGTTCTGACCCTGAATATTTGTCAAAACACCCTACTCCTGAGAGCTTGGTTGTACAGGCTGCAACCTCATCAGGCAGCACATCTGCATACCCCACTGCTCCGCAGGATAGGGATGACAAAAAGTATGATGCCATGGCTAAGAAGGTTTTTTCTGCCTGTAGCATGGCGTTAAAGTCTATTAACGCGACCTGTACGCTCGCTAGGTTCAGCCACACCCTTTGGGAGTGCGCTTCATCAGCGGCTGACTGCCTCCAAGAAGGAGAGGAAAGGGACGCATTTTTAAACATCATCAGGGATGGTAAAGATGCGATGTGCGAGACCCTACAAACTGGCCTAGATTCTGCTGACAGTATCAGCAGGGCCATGGCGGCAAGTACCACAATCCGCAGGCATGCGTGGTTGAGGAAGTCTGGTTTTGCCTCTGACGTGCAGACCAGGCTTTTGAATATGCCCTTTGACGGTTCTACCCTCTTTGGAAAGAAGGCGGATGACAGTTTGGAGAAACTGCAAACGTCCAAGGCAGCAGCCAAGTCATTGGGAGCTGCTATCCGTCAGAATACCTTTCGTCCTTCGGGATCATCGTGGAGAGGACGGTCCTTTCGTTACTATTCCTCATATGGAAGGGGCAGGGGACGACCGGCTCAAAGAGGCCAAGGAAGATTTACCCGTGGTGGACGGGGTAGGGGAAAGAAAGCCGCACCCGCAGGAGCAGGAGCCACTTTACCTTCGGCAACTGCATCAGCCGCTTCAAAACCACTCTGAGGTCTCCCCTCACAGAACACCAGTAGGGGGCAGGTTAACTCACCATCTGACGGAATGGCAGGCTATTACGTCAGATGCTTGGGCTCTGGAGACAGTGGCCCAAGGTTACTGCCTGCCCTTCCTACATATCCCTCAGAGTCATCCACCGGGGAACAACCCTTTGAAGCTTCCAGATCCGCTCCTCTTGCAGGAGGTTTTAGACCTGCTAGAGAAAGGTGCCATAGAACTGGTACCTGTAGCGGAAAGGAACAAGGGTTGGTACTCCCCCTACTTCATAATACCGAAGAAGGACGGAGGACTGAGACCCATCTTAGACTTACGGGAATTGAACAAATTCCTCCGAAAGGACAAGTTCAAGATGGTGACTCTCTCTCAGATCCTTCAGGCCCTCCAGCTTCAGGACTGGTTGGTATCTCTAGACCTCCAGGACGCTTATTTCCATGTGCCGATCCATCCCAGGCACAGGAGATACCTGAGGTTCGCAATTGGCAGCTCTCATTATCAATTTCGAGTTCTGCCATTTGGGCTAACCTCCGCCCCGAGGGTCTTTACCAAGCTAATGTCGGTTGTGGCTGCAAGTCTAAGGAGGGAAGGGATTCATGTCTACCCTTACCTAGACGATTGGTTGATCAGAGCTGTATCTTCGGAACAGGCTCAGAGACAACTAGATTATGTTTGCCACTTCCTTCACAAGCTGGGCTTCTCCCTCAATTTAAAGAAGTCACAGATGATACCATCACAGAGACTCCAATTCATTGGAGCAGTCCTGGACACTTCCCTGGGAAAAGCCTTGCCACCAGAGGTGAGGGCTCGAGATATTCTGCAGATGGTCATCAGATTTCAGAATGCCCAATATCTCCCAGCCTACGACTTTCTGAGGTTGCTAGGCCTCATGGCATCCTGCATATTCCTCGTGCCGGAGGCTCGCCTGAGAATGAGATCCCTCCAGTGGGCACTGAGAACTCAGTGGTCACAGTTCTCAGGAAGGATGACAGATCTCCTTCGGATCCCGGTCAAAGTAGCCCGAGACCTTCAGTGGTGGGCCTGTCGGGAGAACATCCTGAAAGGAGAAATGTTTTGGCAACCATGGCCGGAGATAACAGTAGTCACGGATGCCTCACTCACGGGGTGGGGAGCTCACGCCAACGACTTGACCATCAGCGGTCGTTGGTCTCCATCGGAGTCCAGACTACATATCAACCTGTTGGAGCTGAGAGCCATCAGACTAGCGCTGAAGGCTTTTCTGCCGTCTGTACGGGGAAGAAACGTCCTAATAATGACGGACAATACAGTGGCCATGCACTACCTCAACAAAAGAGGAGGCGTAGGCTCACTACCACTGTGCAGAGAGGCGATGCAGCTCTGGTTTTGGGCAATTCAGGAAGGAATCTCTCTATCGGCAATTCACCTAGCCGGAGAGAAGAACTTGACAGCGGACGCTCTGAGCAGGCAGAGCACAGTCTCTCACGAGTGGGAGATAGCTCAGGAAGTCCTTCAAGAGATCTTCGCCCTTTGGGGAACCCCTCAAGTGGATCTGTTCGCCACCAGTATCAACAGGAAGTGCGACAGATTTTGCTCAAGGGAATTTCCCCCGAGAGGAGCTCTAGGAGATGCGTTCGTAGTGGACTGGGAGTTCCCACTTCTGTACGCGTTCCCTCCGGTCCCTGTCATTCCTCAAATGATCAGGAGGTTGAGAAGGTTTCGGAAGACCATGATCCTAATTGCCCCGGATTGGGCCAGGAGAACGTGGTACCCGGACCTTCTAGACATGTCCATCTGCCCTCCAATTCGACTGCCATACAGAGAGGATCTTCTCTCGCAGAAGGAAGGTCAGGTTCTCCATCCAGCCATCAAGACCCTCAACCTTCACGCTTGGTGTCTGAAAGGTTGAGGTACAAGGATTGGGACCTTCCGGATGATGTTATGGAGGTGTTGCTTTCGGCCAGAAGGCCGGCAACTAAAACTCTATACCGCTGCCGTTGGAACAAATTTTGCAGCTGGTGCAGAGAAAAGAATATTGAACCCTTTTCTTGTGGTACACCTATGGTGTTGTCATTCTTACTTTACCTGGCTAATTCAGGCCTACAGGTTGGCACAATTAAGGGCTATCTCGCAGCGCTATCAATCTTTAAGCGCACTGCAGAGGAGCCTTCATACTTCAAAATTCCATTGGTAATACAATACCTAAAAGGATTAACTAATGTTTATCCCCCGAAACCTTTTCAAGTTCCCTTATGGGATTTAAACCTAATTTTAAACTTCCTAAAGGGTGCCCCTTTTGAACCACTACACTCTTGTTCATTGAAGCTTCTCACCCTCAAAACTGTTTTGCTAATAGCATTGACATCTGCTAGAAGGGTTAGCGAGTTGCAAGCCTTATCGTGTAAACCTCCACATACAATCTTTTACAAGGACAAAGTTGTTCTTCAGGTGAAGCCTAACTTCCTCCCGAAGGTAGTCTCGGAGTTTCACATCACTCAGAAGATTATATTACCTTCTTTCTACCCTCCTCCTCATCCGGGGAAGGAGGAAGAGAGACTGCACAGGCTGGACCCTAAGCGAGCCTTGAGCTTCTATATCAGCAGATTGGCTAAGATCAGACAAGCAGACCAACTCTTTGTAGGTTATGCAGGACATAAGTTGGGCCTTCCAATAACAAAACAAACCATCTCCAGATGGATTATTTTAGCCATTCTGGAGTGCTACAAATTGGCAGGAAAGGAGCCTCCTCAAAATCTAAGGGCTCATTCTACCAGGGGTATCGCAACATCCTCAGCCCTTCAAAGAGGGGTGCCAATTCGAGATATATGTGCGGCTGCCACATGGTCGTCCGCACATACATTTACCAAATTCTATAGCCTGGATTCCTCCTCTAGTCAAGAAACTAGATTCGGCAAGGCTGTGTTACACTCTGCCCATTCTGGAAGGGTAACATAACTTTATTACTCCCGCCTCCAGTCACAATACCACTGCTATGGGAGTCTATCTAAGATAAGGAATACGTCGGAGGACACAATCCCTTCGAAGAACTAGTTACTCTTACCTTGTAACGTTCTTTCGATGGGATGTTCCTCCGACGTATTCCTTATCGACCCTCCCATCCATCCCCGCAGTATGACTTCCTGTGGGTTTGCAGCCTATGCTCCTTCAAGGTGATTAGTCTAATCCAAAAACATTACTGGGGACTACAAAACGGAACTGAGCAACGGACGCTGCGCGCGGCCTTTATAGGCAGGATGACGTCGACGTCGGCACGGAGGCCGTCGAGGGTCATCGACTCGGCGATCATCGACGCGCAGCGCCCTCTGGCGAAAAAAATTTTCCGAGGCCAGCAAAGCTGAAGGATTTCTATCTAAGATAAGGAATACGTCGGAGGAACATCCCATCGAAAGAACGTTACAAGGTAAGAGTAACTAGTTCATCTAGCTGCAGGGAGGCAACCCTCAGGACGATCGCTCTTCGCTTTATGGGCAAGTTTAAGCCTCTAACATTTAGGGTCAGGCAGTTAATGATCGGATTAGCCATCTTGTATTCTGTCCCTGTTGCTGTGCATTCCCAACGTGGAGGGACAATACTGCTTCAACCAAATCAGCGGGCTGGGAACCTCTCACCAGATACACATGCATCCTACAGAGAACTGTGAGTCCTGAACCAAGAACCAAATCCCCATAAACCTTTCCAAAATGTAAACCTTCAACCACCACTCACCCCAAATTGTGCAGATGTATGTACCTACACATTAACATAACTGTCATCCGTCAAGTGGGAAAACAGTGAATTAGACCCTTTCCTTTCATACCTTCATCCCCCCCGTGCATCATGACCTTCGTCTGTTGTAGTATGTGCCCACTCGTTTATCTTGAGGAAGGGTGGGCCTCGCCTCTTGAGTGGATCCAAGACCTTGCCCTTCGCTACAAGCCCGCACCCAGGCCAAGGGTTTCTCATTATTTTAGGGTCACCTCAGTCTTTGCCAGAGCTAGGTGTCACCTCCGGAGGCTTCCTCCGCCTCGGCCACCTGGCTTTATCCCTGTTAGTCTCTTTGTGGCCTCGGGACCCCTCTCTCTGTGCGAAGACCTCCTGTGAACCACTCATCAGTGGTCCTGCCTCCTCTTCTGAGCCAATCGCATATTTCTGGTTTTTATATTTGAAGAGAAGCTTACATGGGAACCCCATCGATATTTGATCCTTTGCGCTTGCAGCCAGGCAGTCACCAACTGGGGACTCTGCTCAGCCAGGCCGCTTTTCCTGTGCAGGATATTCAGCCAGTGGAAGGACCCCTTCACCTGGGTCCACCTTCAGCCTATCTCTGTTGCATTAGAGGGTATTCATTCCCATTTGCCGTTTCCCGGGCAGGGCTGACCTCCCCACGGGGCTCCCATCCCTTTCCCCCAGGCGTCCTAACGTGTTAAGGAGGAGCGCTCATCCCAGTGCACCCGCACCTGTATCTGCCAGCCGGTAGCCCATCCATGGAAAGGCGATTCAAATCTTGCCCAGTGAGTGCTGACGCACGCTTCACCGCCAGGATTCCTTAAGGGTTTTCACCCAGGCAGCCCGCTATGATTTTGCCACGCTGTGTCGCGGCCACGCGGTCCGCTCCAGCTTTCCAGCGCCGGGCTTTAGTAGGCAGCCGCCTTCAGCACGCGGCTGCAGCGATGCAGGGGCCGCATTTTAGGCAGAATTATATGCAGTACCCTTTGGGAACACCATACACAATTAAGACTAAAAGTGACAGTACAAATTCACCTTTGGTACAAGCCTGTACCACAGTTTAAGTGGTAGCTGTGGCTGAGCAGCCAGACTTATCTCAAGAGTAAGTGAGCAGTATCAAATAGTTACACAATGGACAGCAATTACAATGATTCAAACAAACACTGACTCAAGGTTTTCAAGTAAAAGAATATACATTTATTTTACTCTTCAGTTGTATAACATTTCACTATTATAAGCAGTTTAAAAATCACACTCTTAATACACCACACCACTTCCCTTAAATTCCAGACAAGTTAAGCTCACAAAATGAAGTGGGAGCAAAATGGCACTCCAGCAATTTAAAAGGGAGGGAAAAACAAAGTTAGCAAAAAATGAACCACACCAACAGGTAAGTACTCAGAGAAGAGGACAAGCCCTCGGATTGGAGAAAGATTTCAAACACTTTCACCCCGGCTGAACGAAACGAACAACCGGATTTGCACAGTACCTTTAAAATGGAGAGGGAGCTGTAGCTGTAGCTGAGGCTGTTCCTGGTAGTTCCTGCAGGCTCACAGTACCTGAAGCGACTGTCGGACTGATCAGAAGTAGGAAGATTGGAGGGTCCTGCACTACCCAGGGAAGAAACCAGCAGCAGAGCAAAGCAACAAATAAAAGGTGCGCTCCTTAAAACCCAAGCAGGGTCTGACCTTCCTGGCTATCCGGCCCACTGTAGCTCTGTCCAGCGAATTCGACCAGAGGAGGGGTCCTGGCTTGCAGTTTGGGTGAACTGGTTGGTCCCACCAGCTCAAGGAAAGAAGTTTCCTGGAGGATCTTCTGTCGTCTGATTCTGGCGATTCGGACCTGCAGCAGGGCTTCACCAGGCGATTCAGTCATAGTAGGGGTCCTCTTCCGTCATTTCCTCGTTGGTTCTTGCATTCCAGTGGCGACTCTGCCTTTTCCAGTCCCAGAGACCTGCTTTTTATGCAGTTTTTCCCCATTCATACATCCTGGCTGTCAATCACATAACAGGATGGCTGTCCTGGCAAGGACAGTCACCCAGCCAATCAAACAGGAGTGTGACTTGGGTTACCAAGGGAACCCATGGCAGGGGTCCTAAAACCCCTACCTCACATCCTGCCTACCCAGACTTTCAGGAGCCTAAAGGAGGGCTTTTGCGTGGAAGCACGCGAAAAGGCGATGAACAAAGGGACCAAACCTGGTTTGGCGGCCAGAGAAAAACACGAGAAAGACATTTACAAAAAGAAATGGCGAATAAACCCAGCCGGCACCGTAATAAAATATATATGGTCAAGCGGGTTTATGTTTGAGGCTAATATAATAGCCTAAAACAATACCATGGTTATTTAAGATAACAGCAGTATAAAAAATAGGGTAGATACCACTGCCACCAGCCAAGTCTTAGTGTAAAGGGAGCGAAACAATACTCCAAGAGACACAGATAAAAAGGGATAAGAATTAACCCCTTCCAATATTCCATATAAAATGGAGTGTACTGGATGTGTGGTAAAAGTGACTAAATAAAGTTAATGGCAACTTTACCTTTTCTGGGGGACAGTAGTCAGCCCCAGAAAATGGAGTCGGTGGGAAGTCTAAAAGACGACCATGTGTCACTGCACTGAAGGTGCTGTGTAACACACCTGTAGAAAATGGTGCTATGGAGTAGGTGAGCCTCCAGTGTCCAAGATCACACAAAAAGTAGAAATACACTCCGCAAAACACAGCGGCCGCCTGCTTCCAGCGCCTCCCATCTGCTCCCCGGTCACTTCCGGTGCCCCCTCAGCACAGAGGTGGGCGACTCGGGTGCAGGACACCATACTCGGCCATTATTCCCTGGGGGATGACGGAGCCAGCAGCTTTGGCGGCCATCACTCTGTGCCCCTTAGCGGTCTCCAAAACACTCTGGTTTTACTAATTGCTTTCATCAGCTCTGTGGACCCTCGTAAAACAGTCTGGTTTTACTAGTTGCTTTTCTTTGCAAAACAGCCTGGTTTTACTAGTTGCTTTCAGCAACACTGCTGCGTGCTCCGCGAATCACTCCTCGGGTCCTTTGTCCCCCTATCCCTGCTGTGGGGGGGGATCCTGCGTGAGGTTTGACACCCCTCCTTCTGCCGGCTGGTTTTGTGGGCTGCGGAGTCAGAGGCGTCCCTGACTCTTTTCTGCGTTCAAACTGGGCTGAGCCCGGCTCTCTCTGCAGCGCCGCGGGTTCAGCCAGCGGTCCTTAATATGTGGTGCTGGAAGCCCCCAAGCCATCCCCGGGGCACCACCGGATCCACCACCGGTATATGTAATAAAGAATGGATATTCATATTTTAAAGTGTTTTTTTTAATTTACAAAATGTTTTTCTTGCCCGCACAATTTTATTTACTAAAAAGACAACTAGGTTGGCCACAAGTGGGCACAGAGATGCAGTAGCTCTTCTATGTAGCTCTGTCACCGCCGGGCGTTGACGGGTCCTGAGACCACGGCCCCCCCTCCCCCCGGGAGGCCCCGAGCTGCTGTTCCTGTGACCCCATCTGGTAGGTGAGCCCCCCGAGGCATACTCGGTTCAAACTTTGGGCTTCCAAGCCCTAGGATAACAAAGTTATGGTTGAGTAACGGAGCGGACACAATCCCCAACTTGCTTGGAGGCTCCAATGCGGAGATCAAGCAAGCAAAGCCGGGGATCTGCTGACTGGCAGCATTCGGGTGGGCCAGCTCCCAGTGAGCCCCGCCGCAAAAGGTGTTTTCTGCCTTGTGGGAATGTGGACATGTTGCTCCACAGGGGAGCCCGGTGACCATACCCTGGCAACGGGGTTCCGGACTCCTGATTTCATCCCACTCCGAGGTGGTGTGTGGCGGCCAGCTGTCCAGTGGGCCAGCTGCCTCAGGGCGCTTGAAATCCTCTGGCCGCTTTCAGTTGAGTTGCCGCTGAGGGAGCACAACAAAGGGAAGCTGCAGGCCCTTCGCTGGACAGGCTGTAGATTGGCCCACACTTTAACAGCGCAGGTGCACTCTATAACCGGAGCCGTAGCATATTTGGTGATTACACGCCCATAAGTGACCACACAGGAGCACAGAGTTGGTGAACGAGCCCCTGGATTCCCAGAAAAAAGAGGGGGTGGTGGAGAGAGACATCGTCTGAGCAATCAACAGGGTCATCAAGAAGTTTTATAATGAGGATAACCAAACAAAGCAGACCATTTATGGGGCCCACTGTGATGAATCCAGCGTAATTCTCACAAAAACCCTGCCTGAAGTCACCTCCCAGGCGGCCAGGGGACGACAGCTGCTACCCAATCCTAACCCTGGGGTGTTATTAGCCTGGTGGATCACCTGGGAGGAGAAGGCCCCCAAGGAAACCAGAGGATTTTGTTAGGAGGGACGCAGTATTTGTCTTCTTCAGAGAGGGACATTTATATGGTGCCAGAATATTTGATTGCTTGTTGTCAGACTTACTTTCACAAAGATATCCCCATTGAGGGTAGAAAAGACTCTTACGAATATCAAATACCTTGGCGTCTGACAGATATAATTATTCCTTAAATCTGAACCAAACATCCAATCCTCTAAAATCTTTTTCTAACAGTTCATTTAGCAGAGTAAATCCAATAATGTTAAATTGCTTCCTCTGGAAGAAATAAACAAAAATCACATTGGGGACTTCAAGTCCAACAATGCCCTAAATAGTGGGGAGAGGAAGAGGGGCTCAGAGGCACTAGACTGCAACATGTAGTCTAGTGAGTCTAATGACCCACACCTGAGCGGGACCTTTGAATAAGTCAGAGAGACTCCATCTCTTCAAGATTATCAAAACCTGTTCCTATTGAGATATCTGTTTTTATTTAAGGATTTGTGAACTGAATTGTTTGCAATTAGGAAACGGTGTAATGAAATGTTGTTTTATTTTGTTTGAAGACAATTTATTGATCAAGCCTAGCCATCACCAGAGTGGCGAACATACTTGTAAACAATAACACAGTGTAAATAACATGTATTTATATTTTGCAATAATTGTTGCTCACTTGCTATAAAGTGAGATGTAAGATATTCCTTACCTATTGAATTCTCTCATGCACAAACTAATAAAAAAAACTTTTTCCGTTCTGGAATTTGACCAATTTATGTTATGGTGAAAATTGATTGACAATGACATTGTCCAAAGTGTGACCTGAGTCTTGCCCTTTGATGATTTCGAAGGACCCTTCCTCTATACCTTGATATGATCTTGTAGCTAAGATCTGACAGGGAGCACCTAAAATTTTCTAAACATCTTTTATAATCTAAACAGAGTTATTGAAACCTCAGAACCATTGAGTGCACCTCTACCCTCTATCCAATTTGTGATTACCCCAGTGGCTACACCAACACTAGAGGTTGCACCCACTATACTAATCAAAGAAATGTCCTTTTCAAAAATCAAAGCATTGCCATCAAACAGAGCAGAAACCTTAGGTTTCTCTCAAGAAGAAGCCGCCCGAATATTAAACCTGATCAAAAACACAGATCAAGTCCTCTGTTCAACTGCTAGACCTGAGGAACTAGTGAACCAACAAGAAAGACTGATACGCTGGGAAATTAGTCAAAAACTTCACGCCACCACCCTGTCATAGTACTACAGAGCCCAACGCATTCCACGTGGTGTAAGGATTGATCTTGAACCAACGTTATGTACAGAAAATCCCAAATTCATTGAGAGGTGGAGACTTATTCTCGAAGTGCTCACTCGATTTGATTATTTTAACAATTGAGGAATTGTCCAAATACCTAAACTCGATTGAAGTAGACCTAGAAACTAACAAAAAAGCATTAGCATCCCTAATCACCAAAGAGGAACTGACTTTACTTCTTGAGGAAATCAACCTTAAACTTGAAGACTACAAAAAAGAGAGAGAAGCCAAAAAGATCAGGAAATTCAGGAGAGACGCACTCGACTATAAACTTGATATTGTCTATACGTGGAAGGAGTACTACCTCCAATGGGACTCTAGAAGGAGGCAGAACTGCATTCAATAAGAACAATCTGATACCACGTCCTGAGAGATCGTCCTCAGAAGCATCTTGTCATGCGCTCCCGGTCCTGGAGATTGTGGGACCGATGGAGCGCGAGACACCATTGAATTGTGCCACTACGCCTTCACCGGCATTTCTCGCCGCGGTCTACTTGATTTTCAACATGGCCGCCGCCGGGATGCATTTAGCTTTGCTCCTCCCGGCAGTCGGCGTGTTTCAACCCAGCTGCTTTCCTTGCTTTTGGGTCTCCGCGCTACATTTTCACCTTGGCTATGCTGAGCCCATCCCGTGCTATTCTTGCGCGTCCCTCACGGCGCTCCTCCCCACCTTCTTTCGCTTCTCCCTCTCGGCTGCTTTTCGGCCGTGCATGCCGGCAGTCTTTCTCCCTCTTTCTTGGTCTCTCCGCCCTCTCTCCGCCTCGGCTCTCCGCTCCCACTGTGCCTGCCCCTGTAAACACTCGGCAGGCTTTCCTTTTCCCTCTTTTCCTTTCTCCTTCTTTGGTCTCTTTCTATTGCATTTCGGGCATTTTCTATCTGCCCTTCATCCCTATGTTACCCCTCCTCTGGCTACCCTGCCTGCTCCTGAGGATTCCTGTGGACTTTCTGGCATTCAGTCATTCGAACCTGGGGTACACTCCTTTTGCCTTCCATTACTGATTATACCTATACTCGTGATCGTCTGGGAAGGACCACGCTGTCTACGTGTAACCTGGAAATACTGCAAGAGTCATCCAAGGGTTTTTTTGTGCCGTTCCAGCTTTTTCCCCTACTAGGCTTCCCCGGGAGTTTGGTCCACTGTGCTGCTTGTCCATTAAGTGAGCACAGTGGCGACCTCCCGTGTTAGACCATACCTGCACAAGAAGACGGACTTCCAACGGAAGAAGACTCCCACCATCAGTTCTGGCAGCTCAGGTGAGGAGTCGGGGGAACTATCTGACACAGAACAGGACACATCTAGTGGGGAAATTGACAATCCAGAACAAGCACCAGAAAGTGAAGTTGAGCAAACTAGGGATCCCAAGAATACCACTCTGGCATCAAGTATCTCAAAAACACCATCAGGCACTGCCTCCTCTTCCCATTCTTTTTTAGACTGCGCTCGATTAGAAGAGGGAAAAAGAAAAAATCCAGCAAGAAAAGTAAATCTCCTTCAAAAGAAGACATAGTTATTAATATCTCAAGCTATAAACTATACTACTTTGCACGCACTATGCTACAAAAAGGGATTTCATTTTTCCCCCATTACAACAGCACATTGCTTAAGAAAAAATCGACTTCTTCTTTAAATTGACAAGAAAATGAAACTGAAGGTCTTCTTTGATTCCATTGAACTCACTGAGAACAGGCAACAGCCTGAATTCTTAGAAATCAAACCAAAAAGTACCTTCACGTGACCTATCTAGAATTCAGTGCTGGAGGCATTTCAAAAACTGGTCCTGAAGGACTTACAAAAACTGAAATTTCATAAACTGGCACAGTCAAACTTCAAACACACAGGGAAAAGCGAGCGCTAGACAGACTGTGGAAAAACCCAGATCTAATTATAAAACCTGCCGACAAAGGTGGTCCCTAGTTATCTGGAACACCATCAAATACAAATCTGAAATTGAGAAACAACTTGCCGATCAGGATACATACTTGCAAATATTCAATGACCCGAACGAACAGGTACGCAATAGCATTAAAAAGACACTTGATGAGGCTGAAATAGACAAACTAATAACTCACAAAACTAAGGCATTTCTCACCAATTTACATTCCTGAATGCCTGTAATCTATATTCTTGCCATAATCCACAAATTTCTGAGTGAACCTCCGGGACGTCCCATTATAGCTGCTAACAGCCTACTGGAACCCCTGGCTCAATATATAGACCCTGATTCAACCACTCACACAGACATCTACCTCCTACATTAAGGATACCAATACTTTCTTGAAGAAATTAGATAGTGTTATTTATTGAGAACATGGACATACTCTTCACAAGTGATGTATCAAGCTTGTACATCAATATCACGCATCATGCAGGATTGGAGGGTATGGAGTGGCTTCTATTGAACACCAAGGAACCCATCAAAGGAGATGATCTATTGGTAATTGATACTACTCACTATTGTGCTCAACAATAACTTCTTCATGTTTGAAGATCAATATTTTGTCCAGATCCCTGGAACTTCAATGGGGGCAGCAATGGCACCAAGCTATGCTTACACTCATGTCTTACCTAGAAGAAACACAGGTAGTCCATAATCCAAGATGGAAGAAACATTTGAAATATCTGGTGAGATATATAGATGACCTGTTTGGAGTATGGAGTGGCACCACAGAAGAGCTAGAGGAATTCTTTCAATTCATGCATACACTAGCCCCAAGGATCAAATTCACCCACAAATGGAGTATGACATCAATTGAATTCTTGGATGTATTAGTCTATTTTAAAACTGTATTTACAAAGATGACTGATAGAAACAGTATATTACTGACAATGAGCTTCCATCTGAAAAGAACCATAGAGAGTATCCCTATAAGTCAATTCCTCAGATACAGACAAATCATATCAGAAGACCGAGAATACACAATCCAAGCCGCAGAACTTAATGAACAATTTTTGGAATATGGTTACAATAAGAAGTCGGTACAAGGCCATGCAACTAAAGTACTGAACATACCTAGATGTGAATCACTGAAACCTAGAGTTAAAACTACAAAGAGCGACCTGGTATATGTCACCACCCACTCAACAGAGTAATCAAATCAAAAAAATTATTAAAAAGAACTGGAACATGCTGTCACTGGATCCCACACTAGCAAAATTATTTCCCAATTCACCACTCTTTGCATATAGCAAAAGCAGGTCACTATCTAATCATCTCATTAAAGCAGATTTTGGACATAAAAGAACAAAGAACAAAAACGTTAATGGAACCCTGCCATGCAACAACTGTAAATGTTGTCGTAATGTAATTTAAGGGAACACCATTAATCATCCATACAAAGGGCACTGTATTACATTACTGCACACCTCAACATGCGACACAAAAAATTTGATCTATGGAATAAAATGCCTTTGCAGACTGTATTACGTGGGTCTGACAATTAGAAAAGCCAAAACACGTTGGGGCGAACACAAGTCTAACATCAGTCTGTTATCTGAGAAGTCGCCTGTTGCATAACATTTTAACTAATGGAGACACATAGTTGCCCATATTCAGTTCATAATTCTAGAACATGTCAGTTTGCCCAGGAGACTCATGCAACAAAGATACATTTATTGGATCAAACTACTTGACTCAGTGCACCCACGAGGGATGAATCTAGATTGGGACCTGAACTGTTAGCTATAATCCCAACACTCTTCTATAACACATCTGACTAAATAGTAAATAATAGTGTAACAATAGACGGCTCAGAAGATGCAAACCAACAATATTATCTATTTAGCAGAACCTCACCATGTCCAGCACATCACCCTATCAGGCAGAGCCTCTGATATACATGGAGTAATTCATGGACATCACCGACTAGCTGTTACTGTAAAAGATTCTCCTTGATTTTGTTATATGGATAATACCGGGATTTTGAATTCAAACAAGGAGTGTTGCAACCACTTTGCACAGAACTATGAGATTGACTAATCCCACACATTCCTCTCATATCAATTCAATAAGGAAAACAAAAGCGTAAAAAAGCAATAACAGCACATGCGAAGACACCGACGCTGCCTAGCAACGAACAGCCGCAACAGGACGCAAGGTGAGAGAGTTCACGAAAGCCGGCATTCTGCCAGATGTGAAGAATACTGCAAGTGAAGGTAAGCTTCAACACGACTTAAACTTCAAATGAATGTTGTGATCGGAGGAATCTGCAAACACGGAAGACGACCGTCAAAATCGGAGCGAAGTTTACAGTGGTACACTTTCCTTCTAGGTTGATTAGCGCCCGATCGGAACACTTGCTGCACGCAGAAGTCACATCTAGATCGAACGCTGTGGCGTCCTTGGCAACCACCAGCAGACGGTGAGTATAATTTCACCACCGGCTGGACAAATGGTATTCAGGAACAAAGCATGACAAATACAGGGAACGTAGAATATACATAACCGCTTCACTGCTAAATGATTACTTTTAAGTGAAACCGCATCTGTAACAACCCAGCAACAAACACAACTTACAAAATCCGGTTGGCTGAACTGCTCAAAACAAAGGCAGTTATGCTGTAGATTCCCTACCAGGAAGATCACAAAATCCAGTATTTAACTAATCCATCTATGTAACTGGAAACTAGGTGAGTGAATGTCACCTTCAGTGCAATCAATGAGACATGCCATCACGGTTAAACCCTTTTCGTTCTCCATGTGGGACCCAGCGCAGATTTTCTTAGCGACTGATCCCGCAGGAGAACGACCAAGATGCCCAATACAAAACTTATGGCTCTAAAATCTTACCTACAGAAATGGCCAGTGGACTGCCAAACATATGTGAAGTACATCACATCCTGTCGTAACACGAACTCCAAGGTCAGTGACAGAGAATAATTGTCCACTGATTTCAATCATGATTATCGTGAAATTGAAGTAATTTTCAGAACAGTGACAAAAATCATCTTTATCTTTTTTTCTAGAAGTTCATCACATCCCCAGTTATCCTTAACTGAAAAAGGGTAATTTGCCTGAAACGCGTAGTAACTAATAGACGACCGTCAGAGACTCCCATCTGTTCAAGAATATCAAAACCGGTTCCTATTGAGATATCTGTTATTATTTAAGGATCCATGAACTGAATTGTTTGACATTAGGAACAATGTAATGAAATGTTTATTTTATTTTGTTGGACGACAATGTATTGATCAAGCCTAGCCATCACCAGCGTGGCACACATACTTGTAAACAATAACACAGTGTAAATAACATGCATTTCTATTTTGTAATAATTGTTGCTCACTTGCTATAATGTGAGATGTAAGATATTCCTTACCTATTGAATTCTCCATTGCGCAAACTAGTAAAAGAATGTTTTCTGCTCTGGAATTTGACTAATTTATGTTAGGTGAAAGTTGATTGACAATTACATTGTCCAAAGTGTGCCCTGAGTCTTGCCCTTTGATGATTTCGAAGGACCCTTTCTCTATACCTTGAGATGATCTTGTAGCTAAGATCTGACTGGGAGCACCTAAAATATTCTAAAAATCTTTTATAATCTAAACAGAGTTATTGAAACCTCAGGACCATTGAGTGCACCTCTACCCTCTATCCAATTTGTAAACACTACACTGAACTGCTCTCATCCATGTCTTAAACTTTCTGATCACTGACCACCAACCTTACCTCAAATCCTCATTCTACTTCATCTCTCTGCATTCTTCAACACTTTGGTTCATCCGCCTCCTTGTATGAACCCTCACCTCCCTTGGTTTTAAGGACACTGCACAACCTGTCTGGTGCACTTAGGCCAGAGAACTCAGAATGGTGAAAAGTAAAGGACACCACGAAGTTAGCCCAAGTAAGTTCAACCAATACCTGGCACCTCTCACCCACCGCATTTCTGCTCTCTGCTCCAACTTTCAGTGCTTTGCAGATGACACTGTGCTTGTTTTCAGGGTCCCCTCTGGCACCTCACAGACTGCTCATTCTCCATCTCATGGAAGTCAAACACTTCTTCCCCCTCACCGCTTCCCTGTGGGTCTCCAGGGTAAGCCATCTGCCCACTCTTCTTGAACCAATATACCTCCTCCCTGGGGAAACTAACCTCCTCCTCCCTTTGTCGCTATCTTCTTTTCTTCCCCTCCTCCAACCATGTAATCTTCACCACTTTGGTACTGGGACGAAGAAGATGCATGTAAGGAACTGTAAGAGTCGGGCATGTCCCACTAATCATGGTCAGGCAGGGCCAATTAGGTGCACACACCTGCAGCCAGTCAAGGGGCTGCAGGTGTATATAAAGAAAGAGAAAGCGCAACAGAGAGAGAGAGTGACAGGGAGACCTGAGAGCAGAGGAGCCGCAGGAGACCCATGTGGAGAGAGCCTGGGAGCCTCCAAAGCTTGGCACAAGCAGCAGGAGCTGCTGGAGAGCGCAGAACCCCAAGGATGCAGTCGGCGTGTGAAAACAAGTGTCAGAGGTGGGTTTCCCTGCTTTTGGAGCAGAAGGGTAACCGTGGGAACCATCTGACAACTTAAAGAAGGCTGGTGAGTGTCGGAGGGATGCTCCAGCACTGGGAAGTAGCTAACGGACCTCCAGTGAGTAACGGTCTGTGAAATTTAACAAATGAAAACATATTGAATAATGAACTATAGATCACTTTAACTTTGAAAGAAAAACAATATGTTTTGAATGCCGAACTATATGAAAACTTAACATTGAGTCAAGCAAAGTATTGAATATCGAACTCACTCATAGTTCGGCTTTGAAGCAAAGAAGTTTACAATTCAAACTGAACATTATTAAGCCATATAAAACCACTTTGAACTCTGAACTGAAATTCCACCACAATGAATCTAGGTTGCACAACGAATTAGACTTCACATACAAGTTGAATATATTAAAGGCTGAAGGAAGCCGAAACAAAGGATGATGAGAACTGAATGAAGTGTGGCAAATCTACAACTTGACAAGGTGATCCATGGTGACAGAGCCACGGGGCAAACAAGGAGAATCCAGAGGAATACAAGAGTGCGCCTAAAGCCAAGATGTCAATACAAGGAGTCAAGTGAAAGAGACTTGGTGCACAGGAGCCAGCGGCAAGAAACCTGTGTATGGGCTAATAAATCCTGGTTGCGTGACCTGTGATGGGTGGACCGTGTGGTCTGACATCTGTGCCTAAGCCAGAGAACCCAGAATGGTGAAAAGTAAAGGACACAATGATGTAAGCCCAAGTAAGTTCAACCAATACCTGGCACCTCTCGCCCACCACATTGCCGTTCTTTGCTCCAACTTTCAGTGCTTTGCAGATGACATTCAGCTTTTTTTCAGGCTCCCCTCTGCCACCTCTTCTCCTTCTCTTAACTCTGTCTGCTATCCAGGAGTGGTGTGCCGCCAACAATCTCTGTCTTAATGCCAGTAAGACGGAGATTCTCCTTCACCCTCCTGCACCCTACTTTCCTGTACTCTCTGGCTGGCATCCCTTGGCCCTCTTCCTGCTCCCAGCTGTGAGCCAAAGAACCTCAAGGTCATCTTCGACTCCACATTCTCCTTTTCTCCTCACATCTCTGACGTCACTAAGAGGTCAAACTACCAACTGCACCTCCTGAGAGGTATTCTTTGTTTCCTTGCCTTCCCTCAGTGTCTCTAGAGCTCTGGTTCTCTCTAGGCTGAACTACTGCAACAGCCTTTTTCTAAATCTGACTGCTTCTATTTTCCGCCCTCTGCAACTCATCCAGAACAGGACCGCGAGACTTGTCCTTGGCCTCAAGCCCAGGGATCGTATCTCTCCAGCACTGACATTTCTCTATTGGCTCCCAGTGGCTGTAAGGATTAAGTTCAAGACCCTCTACATTGTCCACAAGGCCTTCTGGGGCCTTGGTCCTCCATGCCTCCAACTCTCTCTTCGTAAATACCTTCATACTCAAGCTCTTCGCTCCTCCAACTCCCTCAGGTTGTCGCTTCTGCAAGCAACAAGTTGGTGGTAGATCTCCTCCTTTGGCTGGGGCCCTCCCTCTGGAACAGCCTCTCTGAAACTTGAGGAGAACCATCTCCGGTTCCAGAAGTATCTCAAGACCTTCCTCTTTGCTTCTGCCTTCTCTCTCCCTCTCCCTTGCTGATTTCCTGTATGATACTGCACTGGTCAACTGGCTACACTCTGATTTCAGGCCCAGGTCCCTGCCCACCCGCACTGCCTCCCGGCAACCCTTGCACTTGGGTATGTATGTGTAACCCAACAGTCTCCTTACCTGCACTTTTGGAAACCTGCTATCTGCACTTACCCTTGTACCTGCCACCTGCTGCCGCACTTCGTTATTGTTTTGATCCCATATACAGCACTCCCCTTTCCCCTGTCACCTTTTCCCTCCCCCTACCTTGCAGTTGCGCAATCTCAATGTCACTTGGCTTAGTAGGATCGTGCTCTGTCCTAGCTCTGTTCATCATTCCCTGCCTCGTCACGCCTTGATACACTTATCTATATGCACGTTACAAGTGTCATATCATACTACTGCAACACTTTCAAATACTGAAGCAAGTGATGTCTTGGGGAAGGGAAGAGACTTTTGTTTGGATTGTGCAACTTTAAGCTTACGGAAAGGAATGCCAAGGATTGATTTGGATCCATATCACCTTCAACTGGAGAAGGTGAAGCTTTGAGAGATTTTGTTGACGGAATTGTCATATGCCTGTGGAGAACTTTCATATATTTGGGGAAAGGGAATTCAAAGAAAGCTGTGAGCTGGAAGAAGCTCAGAACTTTATGTTGAACACGGTTTCTTTTGACTTTGATATCCCAACACATTTAGTGGTTATAGTTGTGAGGGCAAGGATAGGTTTTGGACACAGTCGGACTATTAAGTTGAACTCTTGACACAGACTTCCGTTAGTTTTGTTAAGGTATGTAAATCCCACCAAGCATAGGGCAAGTTAGGCTTTCACCCATCCTGATATTTGAGTTAATAAACATCTTTTGTTTGAATTTTAAGTCTGTTGTCTGTCCTTTTTCATGATGCCTTCACACCATGTAAAGCAGACAATCAATGGGACTCAGGCGACTGACTCCTTCTCAATGAGGAACCAGTTCGGACAGTCAACATTTCCAGATAGAATTCATTAGTGCAACATGCATAGTGTAAAGGCAACGTGATATTGCCTCACTCTGGGATAACCAAAGATCCCCAAATGCACTGGTTTCTGAAGAACATCCGTCGGGATCCATGACCTGCCTCCCTCACCCAGCCGAAAACCTGTTGAAAGACTTCTGTATATCTGCAACTAGTTTACACGAAAGAGGAAGGGAGAGCATGCTGAACACTTATAGTTGCTTTAGAAGCAGTGACATCTTGATCACATTGATCTTACCCCAGAGCATTAAAGTCCGACAGAGAACATCTATTTCTGTAAATTTAAGCCTAATATTGTGCACTAGAAGTGTATTGGTATCTCTGGAAATCTGGGTACCCAGATAGTTAAGTACCACTGGGAGCCCATACATTACACTCTATATCAAACAAGCCTCTGTGGCACGAAGACAAAATTGGAAAGATGGGCATTTTTTAAAGTTGGTTCTGCGTTTGTTAGATCCCAAAACCTGCACATGTTATTCACTCAAGGCAGTCAACATCATCTGACTATCTATATGGTACAGCTCTGCCTTTAGGTGCTTTATATATTTTTTGTATGATTGGGATATTATTATTTTTACATAGATCTTTTTATTGGCATTTATAACAACAACCGAACAAGGTAACCATAATCCTCCCAACTCAACCCCCCCCCCCCACACCACCCACCCCTACCCCCCGCCCCCACGGGTCTTGGTACATCATTACAACGCTCTTAGGTTGTGTCCTTGTTAACGTCATCCCTGCTCCCGTCTCTCGCCTCCTACCCCCATTCACCCTTTTATTAGGCAGTCCAAGTTCCACCGACCAGAGCCACAAGATCACTGAATCCTCTCATCCCAATTCTCCCCCCATCCGGTCTCAAACCCTTTATTCAGCAAATCCCAAAAGTTTTTTGCTGTGCGGCCACCAGGCCACCCTGGAGTCTCTTCTAAGGAATTGCAGAACCAAGTCCCAATCCAAGAGAACTGCTGATGCTTTCCTTTTAATGAGTACGTCACCACCTCCGGAGCCGCTAAACTCCAAATCCTTCCTACCCATTAATGTTCCGTGGGCGCCTCTTTTGCCCTCCATTTGTGTGCTATTACCAGTGCCCCTGCCATCACCAAAATCACATACACCTTCTTTTGGGCCCTCGTCCGTATCCCGTCCAGGGTACCATCCAGCCCCAACATGAACAGTGCAATGTTAGTAACCCCAGTGATGACAGTGCCCATCACGTCCTGCACCGCCTCCTGAATCTTAGCCCAGAATGGGGCAACCTTCGGGCAGAGCCACCAGACATGCCTCCAGGAACCCTCCTCTCCACAACCCCTCCAGCACAGGGCAGTTCCAGACCGATATATTTTAGCTAACCTGTAAGGGGTGAGATGCCACTGATACATCAGCTTCACCCAAATTTCTTGGAGTTGCAAGGAGCTCGTCAATTTGGGAATCCGTGCCCAGAGGGCTTGCCACTGCTCCAATGCAATTGATTGTCCCGTTTCTTTCTCCCACTTGGCCATAAAACTCCTCCTGCCCACCTCTTCCCCTTCCTTGAACAACCTATACAAATCCCCCACTAGATGTCTATCCCCTGCCTTAGTGGTCACATATTCCTCAAACTGGGTAAGACCCCTTGTAGCAGCCCCTTTTATAGCAGGGTGTAAGGCCCAGTGCCTTAGCTGCATATATCTGAACCGCTCCTCTTCCCCTACCCCGAACATGCTCTTGCAGGTAACAAAATCCCTCACCTGTCCTCCTTCGTAGAGGTCTTTAAGGAACCTACAGCCCCCCTCTTGCCACGCATCAAACCCGGAATCTATTTCCAGCCCGGGGGTGAACTGATGATTAGCCAAGAGGGGCGTAAGAGGAGAGGGAAAGGAAGTGATTTTGGATCTAAACACCACCTCGTCCCATAACCTACCCACCAACTCCTCACTTGCTCTACAATACATCCTCCTGGTTCTGTCCTCACGAGGAAGCCACAAAACTCCCTCTATCCCATCCAGGCACAGCACCTCTGACTTACTTTTATTAATCCGTAGCCCTGCAAGTTGGCCGAACTCCCCAAAGATTTTCTCGACTGCCTCCAAGGATTCTCAGGGATTCATCAGGGTCAACAACATATCATCCGCAAAGGCGGCCACCTTATGTTCCTGTCCCCCAAACATTACCCCTTTAATCTCCTGGTTAAGTCTAATTTTACTCAGGAGCGGCTCAAGATATATTGAGAAAAGAAGTGGCGACAGCGGACAGCCCTGCTTCGTACCCCTAGATACTGCCACCGGGTCAGATGCTTCCCCATTTAACATCAGGCGCAGCGTGGGATTACAATAGTTTGCCTTTATCTTTCCCATAAACTTCTCCCCAAAGCCCATCTTACGCATAGTGGCAAAGAGAAAGCCCCATTCTACTCTATCAAATGCTTTCTCAGCGTCGAGGGCCACCACAATTGCCTACATCCTGAATTTGTTTACTTTCTCTATAATATGGGCAATCCTCCTAGTGTTATCATGCGTTTGCCTTCCCATAACAAAACCAGACTGGTCCCGCTCTACTAGGGATGGAAGGAGAGGTTTGAGCCTAGACGCCAAGATCTTAGTAAATATATTTGCGTCCAAATTGATTAATGCAATCGGTCTATATGCTCCACATGAGGCAGGATCTTTCCCCTGTTTAGGTATTAATACTACTTTCGCCTCTTCCATAGATGGGGTTATCCCTTTCCCTCCCCCAAAAGTATTATATAAGGCTACCAGTCTCGGGACCAGCACGTCCCTATACATTTTGTAAAAAGCTGCTGTGAAACCGTCTGGCCCTGGAGCTTTATCAAGGGGAAGAGCCGCAATAGCTTTGTGAACCTCCTCTATGGCTAGGTCCTTCTCTAGTTCCTCCCTCTTTGCTGCCTCAACCCCTGCAAGTTGACAGCTTTCCAAATGCCTCTCCCGACCTCCTCCCGCTGGACTGTCAGATCCATACACCTCCCCATAATACTTCGCAAACTCACTCTTAATTCCTAGGGTCTCCGTCACCTCCCCCCACTCCGCCGTCCTAACTCTCAGTATTGTTCTGTCCTTTTCCTCTCTCCTCAGCTTTCTAGCCAATAACCTGTCTGCCCTGTTCGCCTTCACATAGTACTGTGCTTGAGGTGTAGCAGCGCTCTCTCCGCCTTACCCGAAATAATGGTGTCCAATTGGCCCTTAATCATCCTGTATTACCTTCTAATCTCTGCGGAGGGTCTAACAGCAAGCTCCTGCATGACCGCTTTCAGCTTCGCTTCCAGATCTTCCTGTAGCTTCCTGCATTCCCTATCCCTTCTCGCCTTGATCCCAATAATCGCCCCCCTAATGGTAGCTTTAAAAGTGTCCCACACTATTCCAGGATCCATGCCCTCCGTATCATTCCTCTGAAAGAAGTGACCCATCTCCTGCCTCAATTCTTCTTGCAACACCACATCTTTAAAAATGTGAGAAGGATACTTCCACTTCCACAACCCAGCCGCCTGCGACGGCCGTGCGAGCACCAACGCAATTGGGACATGGTCTGAGCGCGAAATCGTGCCCACCTCAATCTCCCTGAGCCTACCTACAAGAGAGCGAGACATCCACACATAATCTATCCTGGAAGCAGATCTGTGTACATGAGAATAGAAAGTGTACCCACTATCATTACCCCTCTTTTCCCGCCATGCGTCACCAACGCTAGGTTATCCAGTTTGGACTGGAGTTCTCTGGAGGGCTTAACCTGGGTTTGAAAGAGACTCGCACTCCTATCCCTCGCTGGATCCTAAGCCAGATTTAAATTCACCCGTGAGTACTATGTTGCCCCTAGCAGCCCTCTCCAGTTTACCCAACATACTTTCTATAAAGTGGTCCTGCCCGTATTTGGTGCATAGAGGGTAGCCACTGACCAGAACTCCCTGCCGCTTTGAAGATTTAACACCAGAAACCTGCCCACACTGTCCCGGGAAGAACCTAGAACCGTCACATTTAAACTGTTTCTTAGGGCTATAAGAACGCCCCCCTTCTTCCTCTGGCCGTTCGATTGATAAAGGCGGCTGAACCCCTTTAGGCGCACCTCAATCTATCTTTTTCTTGTATAAGAGTTTCCTGAAAGCTAAGAATGTCAAGGTTTTCTTTCGCCAGCTTGTGCTCCACTTTTTTCCGTTTCACCGGCGAATTCAAACCCCTAACATTCAGGGACAACATTTTCAGACCCTTACCCATTACCCATAGAGATTGTGGAACTCCTTATACCAGGACCAAACCCTGATTTCGCCCCCCCAGACCTGTGACCCCCCCCCCTCTCACCGGGTGCGCACTGCCAGCCTCTAGCCCCCCCCCCCCCCCTGAAACTCTCACTCAGGAGCAGTGCCGCTTACCCACCCCAGTGTCGCCATTGGCAGGTCAACCCAGACCCATAAGATCTCCTCCATGACCCCAACCCTCCCCCAGCCACTACAGCCTCAAATAGACACCCCTCCCTGGGTATCCCACAAACCAACCCAAACTTATCCCAAAGATCAGTGTGGCGACACGCTCTGCGACTACCCCCCCATTCCGGGTACGGAGCTACACCCGGGGGGGGGGGGGGGACTCCTGTCGGGCCCCTCTTCCTTCTCGCTTTCCTTTTTGGAGCCATTGTTGACCACTCCCAATCCTTTCGTTTAGGGCTGGTTCTCCCCCTATCTGGCGACTCAACTGAGGAGTGGTCCACCTCTATCCCGAGGATGGACGCACCCTCCTCCACAGATGTGACCCTTCTTTGCCTCCCGTCCAATTCAAAAACCAAGCCAAATGGAAATGTCCACCTGTATTTCAAGCCTCTCTTCTGAAGCTCCTGCGTTATCGGGCGCATCCGCCTCTTATTGAGGGTAATAGCCGACAAATCCTGGAACAACTGAATTGCTGAGCCATTAAAGCTAATGGCATCTGCCCCCCTCGCAGCCCGTAAGATTTTCTCTTTTTGTGTATAATCGTGCATAGCCACGAGCACATCCCGCGGTCAGGCACCAGGCTCATCCCTTCTGGGCCCCACTGTGCGCCCTATCCACTCTGATCTCGTCCCGGCTTGACACATCTGCAAGAGGAGCAAACGGCTGCCTCACCGTCTGCTGGAGGCCTGAATCCGAAACAGACTCCGGTAGAAATTTCGCCCTGATGTTAGCTCTCCTGGACCTGTTCTCAAGGTCTTCGGTCTGAAGCTCCAAATTGTGTGTGGCATTGGCAAGACTCTCGACCCATTCCTGCACTATGAGAGTTCTCTGCTAAATCTTGGAGCACTTTTTCATTAGTGTCCACCCTTGAGCCCAAATTGGTCAGGTCGCAGCTCACCTCTCGGATCGCTCCCGCCAGACCTTCCTTCATTTTGTCAAGGTGTACTTGCATGACCTGGGCAATTCTATCCAAAAGATTGAAAGCACTCCTCCAGGAGCTTCTTTGTGACGCTTTCGTCCCCTCGTCCATCCTCCAGGGCCAAGCCTTCCACACCCCCGCCACTCTCTCTTCCGCGCCCAGGCTCAGCCCACTCCTCCCTTCTCCATAGTTTCTGAAGCATGCACTCTGGTGGCTTCTTCTCTCCCTTCGCCGGGGTCCCCGGGCCCTTCCCTCTGCCCTTAGACATTTTCAACCCGGATGAGTCGTCCTGGCTCCTGCCCCCCTTTTCCGAGCCAAACATCACTCCTTGTGCGATTCTGTCCTCACTATGCACCACCAGGTCTTCGGCCCACTCACTCCCAGGTCACCGGGGCACATTCACCTCCAGCCGTGAACCCTGAATTTCCAGAGTCGTACCCCCCTCTCACTGAATAGACGCACTCCAGCAGCGGCCTGATGCCTGTAAAAACGCTCCAGAGGTTCCACCGCTCTTCCCCCAGAGGTAGAGTTGGGCCTCCCACTATCGGGGGCACTCGGAGCACCATCCACTAGTCCTCGCACGTCCCTCCTGAGGTGAACTGCCCACCCCCACCGCACACTCCAGCAGCGGGACTGCCCCAGCCTAAGCAATGGGGCGAGGGGGTCCCGTGGCTGCTTCTCTGATCACCGACAGTACATTTCCAATGCAATATGTATGGGGGGGTGAGGGGCCAAGGAGCAGGCACAGAACGCAGTGCCCAAGCAGTGTTCTTTGAATGTACCCCCGCACCAGATCTCCCCGTGTCCCGAAATCTCCACACTCCTCCGGCGCTGAAGGTATCAAAATTGAGGCACCTCACCGCAGAAGGCCCGGGTCTTCCCCCGGAGACTATGTGCTCCTTTTCTCCCTCCGGTGGGCCTCAGGGAAGCTACTGCCTCAGCCCCCCCAACGACCGCTGTTGATGCTCCAGAGTCCTCCTCCCTGCAGAGGGCCCCACCACTTCCCTCCGCTGGAGTCCCAGGTCTCCAACTCTCACCAATAATGTCTGGGGATAAAGGCAACTCCAGGCCCTCCCGGGCCAGCCGCTGATCCCACTCAGATCCCCGCCTCTCAGCCTGCGTGCCGCTCGCGCTAGGCTGCGTGCACCGAGTTCCCTGCACTATACTGTAGCAGAGCGGGTTCCTCCTCCTCCTCCTCCCTTCCGGCGGGGCTCCAGGCCACATGCTCACGCTGCCGCAGGCCGCTGCCAATGTCCGGGTCCTCTTCGGAGCTACTCTGCTGCTCCCCGCTCTGCAAAAGGCCCTTCCTCCTTCCTTCGCTGGAGCCCAGATTCGCCCGCTCAGATCGCCCCCAGCACCAGGGAAGATCGCGGAAAGCCCAAGGGCGGAGTCATCCCCAGGACGGGCCGCACTGCAAAGGGCCCCTCCTCCTTTTCTCTCCGGGGCCCGGGTCGCCCGCTCACACCGCCTCCAACACCAGGAACGAGCGTGAAGATCACAGGGGCGGAGGCGGCTTCAAGGCGGGCCGCAGGACCCACCGAGGACCCCCTCCGCTCCGCCAAGACACGGGTGCCAGCTCCACCAGCACACTCCCTGGGAGAGCAGAGCTGTCCGGACACACTGCTCCGTCTCGCAGACATGACCCCTCTCACCCGGGGACAAGCACGAAGCCAACACCAGCGGCGCCTCCTGGGGACAGGCCACGCTCCGTTATTTTGATTGGAGAGCAGGTCACTCCACACCACGACCAGGCGCCACCATCACTGACACCAGCTCCAGCAGGTAGGGGCACCCAGGGAGGGGAACTGCTCCTAGTATACCACTTTTGGGCTGGGGGCTCTGGGAGTGCCTCTAGCACAGTCGTCTCTCCGGCGGCCATCTTGGAATGATGATTGGGATATTTTTCTCTCATCTCTTAGATATGCCTCCAAGTTCTTAGTATGCACTTTGGGCAAGTGTCTAGTCACAGTTCTTTTTTCTTTTTTGGCACTTGCTGTTTTATGGCTGAATATATGTCTGATGTGAGTATGTAGATTGCTTTTCCCTTTCCCAGACACCAAGGCTAGAGCTTGATTTATCACGTCTGCGTACCCATGTCTCTTTCTCCACAAGTAAGCACTCAAGCATTGTTGATGAAAGTGCTAAAAAGGATTTTGCAGCTTACAATCTAATATTGAATGGGGCACCATCAATTGAAATTCCAGCGCTGCATGATCACTAAACCCTTTAAATGATATTTGATCATCAAAACATTGTTGTGAGAGAGGAAAAGAAATAAAAACATGATCGATCCATGATGGCGATGTACCTCTTTGCCACAAAATCGTTCTCTTAGATTGACCCTCAAAGGTAGGGACTAGCAGGTCAAAATCCCAATATTCCATAAAACGATTTCAAAGTAGAGCATCATTAATAGAAGATTTTACATGGCTATTAGTATAAATAGGCAACATTTTGTCCTCAGATAAAAATTCTGCACATTTAGAATTAAAATCCCCTATAATTAAAATATTATTCTGATGTCCTGAGCCTAGCCACATACATACTATTTCCCCATTCTCTTTATGAAGGATAATCCTATTGTTGACCGAAAGTTATACTTAATACCAACAAAGAGTACTCGTAGGAAGCTAGCAACCTTGTGGTGATATTTAGCTTCAAATCTACAGCCGTAGCTACACCACCCTGCGGTTGACCAGTCACACCCTGCGATGCCCTAGAGTAGTAAGACTTATACCCATCCATCTCGGAAAAATCCATAAGCGTAGTATCCTTGAAAAGAATTATATCCATGTTAAAATTATAACCTGTATTAAATAAATTGGATATATTACTAAAACCACAATTCCAGGACAATATTTTTAGATTAAAGGCAAGGAACAGGAGCCGTTTGCCCCAATTTTTGCACCAGAGCTTTCATAAGCCAGGACCAGTTCTCCTGTTTTGGTAGCTGGCTTGAGGTGGTCAAGCAAAGTTGATCTACTAGTTGAAAGGTGTTTTTGGGGTTCCCGGAACCGTTATCCAAGGATGTAGAAGAATTCTTATCCCTCGATAATGTTTTACACGACTTTGGATTCGAAAGGGATAGCAGATCCAAGCCCATTGTCCTGAAGTCATCCTGGTGGTTCCATACAGTGCAGGAGATGACTTTGGAATAGAAATGCACAACACTACAGTCACTCCCCTCATTGGGAATATCCAGCCAGTCTATGGCCCTCATTAGGAGTTTGCCGGTAACCCACCGGTGCTACCGGCAGTTTACCAGCAAACTCCTCTTACCGTTACCGATGCCCGATATCCTGGTGTTAGCGGGATATTGTGCACCGGCAACAGCGGTAAGTTCCCATTCCATGGAGTCCTGTAGGACTCCATGGAATGGTAACCACTGAAGCACCGGCACTGTTAACAGTGTCGTAGCTTCCGTGATTTTTCTGCTGGTAGGGGCCTGAACTCCCGGCTGGTCGGCCCTGCCGGTACTTCACTGCCCCTACCAGCAGGCTCCGAGTAATCTGGTCTGGAAAAAATGCCGGAGCCGGTAGTACTGGCCATTTTTTGCAGGCATTTGTTCTCGGACTGGATTACTTGTACTGACCTCTCTATATCTCTTGAGTGCATCAGATGCAACACCGGTATTGTGGAGATCATTTGCAATAAAATGGTATGATTAAAAATTGATTAATTCATCAATCTGAAATTTTAAAAACCAATGATTTGTTCAAGTGACCATATTCGTTGGCTGGGACTGCTCCAAAGCACCAGCAATACGGGCAACACCTAATGTACATTCCAGGAGACGTGCATTGACTGTCCTTACACCATTTGCCAGACTCTGTTCCGAATGTTGTTTGGTCAAACAAGGTACATTAGCTGATGGATTCAAGGCTCCTCGCAAAGGATACCAGTCAACTTGTGACACTTCTTGAGTGGTACCCTTTGTAGTCAGATCAACTAAAGGTAAACTAGTGTCTTCTGTTGTGTTTACAGATGATTCCCCTGGAGGATTTATTGTGGCGATTGAGTTGTGTTTGACAAAAAAAGTATTAATCTTTCCTTTTTACTAAATTTACTGATTTTTTCTGTTTAGTGTTCTTCCCTTTTTTCTTTGAATTTAAAGAGGAATGAGTGCCTTTTACACCAAATGAGTTCTCTAATTCTGTAATTACATCAAGCCTTTCAGCGATGACGTCACTTGTTACCGGACTGGAACTATTCACCTTTATCTATCAGTTTATTTTAAATTCTGCCATTCGTGGAAATTGAGTTCCTCTACCACTTTAGAGAGCATTGTTTGAGTACTTCATCCACATCATTAGGTGGGGCATAGTTGTGTGGTGACGTATGATCTGTTAATTGTCCCCTTGACAAAACTGAAGAGGTGACCGCTGGGAGGTTAAAAATGTATCTTAACCTCTGTGTTGTCTCGTCTTTCCCTGCACCTTGCCCTGTATGCATGGAATGCTTGGAGTGACTGACATGGAATGTTGTGTGTATGAGAATGTTATGTTCTGAATGGTTCTGTGAATATCAATTAAGAAGATGGGTTGACTGAGGGAGGATGCCGGTGGATGTCTGTCCAAGTAACTTACCTGATGTGCCCTAAATGTATTCCTATGCTTGTACCTGGAGCTGGAATGTTTCCTGTTCCTACACCAGTGTCGGTGTCGTGCTTGGCCAGGACCCCAACTTAACAATGGTGACAAGGATGGTGGCTTTTCTGGGGGGACAGCACCTGTAAGCGACATCAGGAGAGGGACATCCACGCCTCCCCCCCCCCCCCAAAATCAAGAGAAGAGCCTCTCTCAAGGTAGGAACGATGTGGACTGCAGTGGGGCTAGTGAGGTCCAGCCTCTGATATAGAGGCAGGGCCAAGGGCCAACCAGGTCTGCGAGGGGCAGACACAGATATTGGTGGGCCAGAAGGTGATACACCGTAGCTGCTGCAGAAACTAGTGTTGTGACCTGAAACCCCAAGGGCAAATAGAGCAGTGTTGCAAGGGGTTTCAGTGACTGCTTAGCATAGATGTGAGGGGCAGCTCAACCAGGGTGTCAACCTCCAGGAATGTGGGTCAGCCTATGGTGGTAGTGCTGAGGAGCAAGCAAAACTGTGGTGTTTCACACGTGAGTTGTAGGTTCAGGCCATCTTACCTTGGCTTCAGTGGAGGCCCCGTGGGCAGATGTCCGTGCCCAGGAGTGTCTTGGGGTGCAGGCGTAGCTTCGAACAATATGGTGGTCCCAACAGATGTCATTGCGTGTGCCGGAGTGCGTTGCAGCTCAGGAGATTACTGAGACATTGAAGGTCGGAGAGGAGTGGCGTGGCTGCAGCCTGCAGGAGCAGGGCTGTGGGGGTCTGCTTTGCGGTCGCTGTGCAGAGGAAGAGAGGTAGAGCAGTGAATCCAGTTGGAGGCGGCTGTGGTGGTGACAGAGTGGCGCAGCGGCTGGATGTGCTGAAGGTTGCCAGGCCGCAGAGCTCCTTCCACTTCAAAGTCTGTTGTGGAGCGATGATGTAGTGGAGCGTTGGTCACTGGGGAGCAACAGGCGTTCAGTGAACGGGACACGCTCACATTCTTTTGGGTGATTTATTCTAATCTTGAAGGTACAGCAGTTTTATGCTGTGCTCGCACAGCTTGTTTGCTCGAAGAGGAGCAGCCTGTATGTGTGTTGTGATGGGCCGAGGGTAAAAGTAGATGGTCTAGGAAGAGAGGCACATTCAGATGAAAGGATTCTTGGCGGGATGTCAGCGAAGCAGGCCAAGTGTAGTGAATCAATGCAGGGGCAACTTGGTCTCAACAAGAGGAAAGGGCCTGGATAGGGAGTTGGACCAGTCTCCCTAAAGTACTGTGGGGCAACTTGTGAAGACTGTTTTGGACCGCACCAGGTTGGAGCAGAGAGAGACCTAAAGGTCTCAAAGATTTATGATTTTGATCTCATTTGGTTCCTAGATAGTTGTTTTAATTCACATTAGATCTTTGGTAATAGTGTGATATGAGGCCTGTTGAATTTCTACATCTGTTGGTGTGCTTGTGTTTCTGGAAGTTATGGCCTCTGTATAGAGAGTTGTTTTAAGTGAAATTTTAATGTAGTGCTGTTCATCCATTTTTGTTTTTAAATTGAATTTTATTGGTTTTGTAATCACAGTCAAACATCAAATAACATATGTCCGTCCAAGGGACAACCGTTCATAACAAGAATACTGTTTCTGTAACTTACCCTTACAACCCAACCTCCCCGCCCTTTCCCTCCCCCCGCACTCCTGGTGAGTAAATCTCATTAATTCCAGTTCTTTGATTCACCCTCAAATAGTGCAATGCCCTATTGGTTTCTAGGGTGAGTCCCAACTTAACCTCCTTCCGCTCATCTGTCCATCAATTAATTTGTCCAGGCCGGGCCACGTTTCCTGAGTCCTCTACCCTTGACCACCTCCCCCAAAGGCACTACAGAACTGTTGCCATTCCATTTCTACTGCAGCACCCCCTCCGTGGATTGCTGCCGTGATTTTTGCCATCAGATAAATCTCTCTAGCTGTACTAGCCCACTCTTTTAATGTAGGGAGGGTGGCCCTTTTCCAGTGTCTAGCTCGGTTTGCCCGGGCTGCCAAGAGGAGGAAATGTGCAAACGGGGGGAGGGCACACCACCTGTCCTCCTTTTTTTCAAGACCAAAAAGAATTAACATTGGATCAGGCTCGACCCCCCCCCCCCCTGCATCCTTAATCCACCCCAAGGCCCCTGTCTATTTGATCTGCACTCTAGGACAGCCCCACCACATATGCCAATAGTCAGCGGTGTCGCCACATCCATGCCAACATTGGGGGTTCACTGTAGCAAACATCCTTGATATCCGCATCGGATCATACTGCCATCCGTGCAATAATTTCACACTGTGAAGCTTATATTGGCAAGAGATCGATGTCTTGAATGCTCGCCAGCACATCTGTTGCCAGAGGTTTCCATCCAACTCAATACCCAGGTCCCTCTCCCATCTCTATACATACGTTTAATTTCCAAAAGACCGCTGGCAAAATTATTATTTGGCCCAAATGATGAAATAAATTAAATTAGTTTTTGTGTTGAGTATCTTTAGATATCTCAATTGTATTAATACCTTTGTAGTTAAAGTGAACAGTGAGCCGAAAAAGAGGAGAGGAAAAAGAGGAAATCTTAACCTTTTTATTCCATGGTTACAAAAAGTATAAAAAAGACTTTTTTTGAAAAAAATATAATGCAAGTAATTTGAAAACAGTAGGTTGCTGATAAAAGTTCAAAGAGTAACTGATGTGGACAATAAGATTCAGTTATTCTTGTTTAAGAAAAACGTTTTGTTAAAGTAACCTGTATGAGCAAAAACATTACGTATTTGGACAACACAAGACAATAGAACAACAAAATAGCAGTTTGTTATATTGTTTATACAGAGTAAGCTCTTTATGAGTATTCAAAGTATCACTCGATAGATTACTAAAGCAGGTTTGCCTACGTGGAAGACAACAAATAGTAGTTGGCTTCAGGATCAGAAATGATGTATTTCAAGTTCATAGAAAACTCAAATAGTTTTTCTTTGCTGTTGACCTCCGTTACGTTTCGGCGAGACCACCTGTGGGGCCTGAATTTCAAAAGTACGCCTTCCTCTGGGCAGTTTTTTTTATTAGGGTGACAATCCCTGTGAGGGAGGCAAACGAGAAAGAGAAGAAAAAAAATGTTTTCAGAGGTTGCGTACTGGCTGTATTAAACTGCAAAGGTTAGTATATTACATTTGGTGTAAACCTGAATGTTGACTACTTATTTCAAAACTCCTGAACAAAAAAGGGAATCTTACCACATTAGTTGGTAAAGAAAAAACAGGAGCAGTTTGTCCCAAGACAAAGACCCGTCGTTACTGGCATGTGTGGTCCAGCATTTTGAAGAGACATTGCCAGTGTTTATTAGAATAGAGTCAGTTCTTCACCTTGCATTAGTCTGGTTATTCTGAATGCAATAAATAAATAACAAAGATAACCGTTAAATTGAGCGCTTGGGTTGGGTATACTACTAAGAGTTGTTATGGGTGATTATGACAAAAAAATGTTTTACCGTTTATTTCCAAACTTCAGGGTTGCATCTGTGTTTGTTCAACCTGAATCAATTCAGTTGAGGCGTAATTGGAATTGCTTTTGTGACGTTTGTTGGTTTTCCTCATTTCGACCGGAGTCCAGAATGATTTGGTGACAAATGTGTCTCAGGGTAGGAATCCTGAAAAGTAATAGAGGAAAATAGCTTAGGAATCATGATGGCGTAACCGTGCTGCTACATGTGGGCAGACACGGACTGGAACACGTAGCATGAGTTGGTTGTGGCAGACACAATAGGACCAGTAGTCAACAAAATAGTGCATGCAGTATTTGTTGATCGTAATTCTGAATGTGGTTAAATAAACAATTGTTGCGCCGTCCTCATGGCTTGAAAGCACCCCTCACGAGAAGGAGCGGGGGACAAGGACGCCAGTTATCTCAAAGTTGGCGCGCAATACGATTATTAAGCAATCTGCCTGAAAGTGTAAGGCGCTGAAGTATGCTAGTGCATTGGCCGATCCTTCTCTTTCCGTCAGTGTTCATGGTAGCTCGGACAGTGCAGCAATCAGTCAGCTTACACCATCGTTCAGACGAAACAAAGCTTATATTGGCAAGAGATCGATGTCTTGAATGCTCGCTAGCACATCTGTTAACAGAGGTTTCCATCCAACTCAATACACAGGTCCCTCTCCCATCTCTGGCGCAGTCCTTGAATGGCCCCCTTCTTCGATTCTAACATAGCACCATAGAGACGCGAAATGAGACCCTTCATCTCCTTATGTCCATCCAGGACCCCTTCCACTGGCGTGAGTTCCCTCTGAATCGACTCCTTCAACCTGAGGTAGAGGAGCACCGAGCGTGTGCCTATCGCCAAAGCTTCCTCCGACTCCTGCATACTCACGAATTTCCCATCCTTCCACAATTGTCTCACTCTAGAGAGCCCACCCTCAAGCCATGCCTGGTACCTTGAGACCTCTGGTATAGCGTCCCGCACCGGGGGTGCCCATATATGGCTCTTCAGTGAGGGCCTGGTGGTGATCCCACCCAATTTCACTCCCATGCTCAACACCTCCCAATGGACCCCAAGAAAGGGGTGTTTGCGAATTCTCTTCGGGAGTCTCCTCTTAGGGACACAGAGCCATTCCCCCACCATTGCCGGGAGCATTTGCTGGTACTCCAAATATACCCATTGTCTCTCTGGGTCCTCCCTCAGATGCGTGACCAGTGCCCTAAGCTGTGTTGCCCTGTAGTACATCATTAAGTCTGGGAGCCACCCCCCCTCGACCCCTCCAATCCTTTGGTAGTATCAGCATCTTATATCCCACCCTGGGTTTCTGATTCTGCCATAGAAACCGCACGATCCTTGACTTAGCTACTCTTAGGTGCGCCTCCGGGGCCCGAACTGGCAACATCTGAAAGAGATATAGCACTCTCGGGTGGAGGTTCATTTTTATTGCATTATGCCTCCCATCCATGACAGCTGTGCCTTACCCCAAGTTACCATTTCCGCAAACAGTTTGTCGAAGAGGGGAGGGTAGTTGGCTCCACCCAGATCCTCTCATGGTCTGACTATGTTGATTCCCAGGTATCTAATACTGTCAAGCTGTATCTGCAGTCCCAGGGGCCTGAGGGCCTCAAGCTGCCGTGGATCCCCCACGGCAATCGGAAAGATCACCAACTTGTCCTTGTTGACTTTAAATCCCGAGAACTGCCCGTATTCCTCAATTATCGCCAGTGCTGCGGGGACAGAACTGGTGCGATTCACCAGATGCAGCAGCACGTCGTCCGCGTAGAGTCCCAGTTTGAACTCCCTTGTGCCCACTCTAATGCCCTCCACTTGTGGGGCCCTCCTTAGCCGTTCTGCCAACACTTCCAGTGTTGGTGTGAATATGAGTGGTGAATGAGAGCAACTCTGTCTAGTACCCCTCTGCAATCTGAAAGCCCTCGACAACCTCCCGTTCACCGTCACCATTGCCACCGGGGCTACATAAAGCGCCCGTATCCCTCTCATGATTCAATCTCTGAATCCAAATTTCTGTAGGACCCCCCTTTAGAAACCTCCAGTCCACCTGCTCAAAAGCCTTCTCGGCATTGAGGGAAACCAGGACCGGGTCCCCTTCCTTCTTTACTGCAGCCTCCATCAGGTGCAGAGTCATACGCACAGTATCTGCCCCCTGCCTATCCTGAATGAACCCCACCTGATCCAAGTGGACCAACTTGGGCATGAGATCCTCCATACGTGTGGCTAGTATTCTGGTGAAGATCTTCGCATCAATGTTAGTAACGAAATGGGACGGTAGGATTTACAGCACTCCGGGTTCCTGCCGTCTTTTGGTATTACCATAATCAGAGCCTTCCCAAATGAGGGGTTTGGGGGTCTCCCTGTGTCCAGGATGTGGTTAAATAACTTTGCTTAGTGATGCGCAAGAGACTCTGCGAAGCTCTTATAAAACCCTGTGTGTACCTATCTTCTCAGGGAGCCTTGCCCAACTTCAACCCCGCTATCGCCCTCAGGACATCCTCCTGCGTAATCAGCTCCTCCATTCCTGCCTTCGCACTGCCCTGGAGACTTGGCAGGGGCACCTCTCCCAGGTATCTGTGCAGTTCTGTCCCCCTCTTCCCTTTAAAGCTGTTCATAAAAGTTGGCAAATTCCTGGGCCACGTCTCCAGCAAGAGAACAGAGTCGCCCATCTGGACCCCAGACTCCGTATACCCACCTCTCCGCCCGTTGGCCACTCAGCCTGGCCGCCAGCAGAGCATCAGCTTGTCTCCCTTCTCATAGTACCTCTGATTCAGGAATTGCAAGCCCGCAATCACCTTTCCCACCTCCAGATCCCTCAACTCCTGCCTGAACTCTTCTATTGCCCCCGCATCTCCTTCACGAAGACCGGATCTTTCAACAAGTTATCATTACAGCACATAAAGATTCACGGGATCTCAATCCTGCCAGTGCAATTCCCATGACCACCATGTCGTGGTCCGTCCAACTAACCAGTGAATGTTCGCTAGAAGTGACTCTACTGACATGTCTCTGTATCAAGAACAAATAATCTATCCGACTTCAAGACCAATGGACTGGGGAGAAAAAGGGATAGCGCCTCTCCATGGGATGGCCCTCCCTCCACACATCCACCAGTTCCTGGTCCCTCATGTACCCCAGGAATCCCCCATCCTGTCGCCCCGTGCCAGACCCCACCATTTCCTGCCCTCCACTATGGTCTAAAGCCCGGTCCACCAACATGTTGAAGTCTCCCTCCTATAGCAATAGACCCTCTGCCCGATTAAGTATCTCTCCCATGACCTCCTGTAGAAACTGCATCTGTCACGTATTGGGGCTATACACCACTGCAATAGTTAGCTGTACTCCCTCCAGTGACCCAGTGACCACCAGAGCTCTCCCGTCCACCCTCTTCCAAACCTGTGGCTGACCAAGCACACCCCCGATTTAAGTAAAATGCCAACACCCCCCCCCCCCCTTGATCGGATCGGAGGCCCAGAAATCCTATCCAACCTGTGCCCCAGGGATACGTCTATCTTCCCCCTGAAGCAAACATGTCTCCTGCACCAGCAGCACGTCCAGATCTCTATTTCGAAACTCCCTCCCCAGCAATGAGCGCTTGCTGGGAGAATCTAGGCCCTTGACATTCAAAGTTCCCAACTTTAGAGCCTCCACCCGGCCCTTGCCTCGCGCCATTCGGATGTGCCTGACTCTGACCCCACCATTCCATCAATCACAATGCTGTGTTCCCCAACATTGTCTTCACCTTAAAACCCTCCCCAACCCTACCTTCCCCTCCCCCACCTCCCCCCAACAGTGATTAATCTGCCCATTGAGACGCCCGCTATGTGATGGGCCACCAGGGATGAGTGCTTGCCCAGCCCGTCATTCTTATTACCACCACATCTCCCCCTTCACATATCACTCAAATTGCTTAGCAGTCTTGTCTATCTTGTTTGTGCTGTCTCTCCCCCCCCCCCTCAAGAGTCCCTGGAGTTCTTCTGTGGAGGGTATTGAGCTTTTTAAATTTCCTGTCACCCATCACTTTCTTCTTCACACTCTGCGGACCCTGCGGTCTACTCTGCTCTGTCGGTGCGACCGCCGACCCCTCCTGACCTTCTGTAGGGATTTCCCCTTAAGAACTTGGAGAACCTGGTGCACCTCCTGTCCGCTGGTGACACAGTAGTCTGCGTCACCTTTCTCAAATGACAGCGCAAATGGAAATGACCAGCGATACCGCATACCCCTTTCTGTCAACCATTGCGTGAAGGGGCGGCAATCTCTGCAACGGGTTAGGGTGAACCCCAACAAGTCCTGGAACACCCTGATCGTGTCCCCCTCATATTGGAAACTCCCCAACCTCTTGCCTTTCTGCAGGACCTCCATTTTCTCCCAATATCTCAGGAAGCGGACCACTATTGATCTTGGACCCTTCGCTCTTCTGCCGCCTCCTCTATGCACCCTTTCCAGCTGTACCTCCTTCCCCCCTTCAAAGCGAAATGTTGATCAGTCCTTGCACCTTCCTTCCAACCTCCCCTGCAGACTCTCCCTTCTGTTCTCTGACCCCCAAAATGTGTAGGTTATTCCGGCGCTCTCTACTTTCCATATCGTCCAGCTTCAAGATGGTTTCCTCCTCCTCGCAATTCCAAGTCCGTTAGGCGAACCTCATATTTCATGTACAGAAGGTCTACCTGCAGGTGGTTGTTTTCCATCCCCTCAATTTTATCTTCCTGCTTATCCACGCAGCCCTTTAGGTTGCATATCCAGGCTTGAGTGTCCGTTCGTATTGCCTTAATTTCTTGAAGTATATCCTTGAGACCGTCTCTGGTTAGGGCCGGCGCCGGTGTGCTTCCCCCTGCCGCCATCTCAGCCCTTGTTGGGTGTCTCCATCGTAGTCGATACGGTGTCTCCGGAAGCGTTGAAGATATTGTACCCCCGCATGCATCGCACTTCTGTGTCCCACCGGTCCTCTGATCCTCCTCCAGCATGACCCCAGGCAGTATATCTCAAAGTTCAGTGTGTCGATTGGCCAACACTGGCTCCTCCTTGACTTTACCCTAAACCCTGGGTGAGTCTGTCTATTCTCTGGGGCTCCACGTGGCCTTCAGACACCAACTTCACTGTGACTATGTCTGCATCGTCCTGGGCGTTACATGGGAGAGGGGGGCCTGCGCTCCTGCTTGCCTCACGTTCCTTGGCAATTTTCTCCTGGTCCCTGGAGCATCAGCCCCCTGGGCTCCCTTGCCTCATTTCAACAAGCCAAATTTTGGGCCGTCTCCTATGGTCCCCGTTCCAAGGTCCACTGGGGCTCCTGCGTCCCCGGGCTTCCCTATGCCTTCCAGTGAGAACAGCGCCTCACTTCTTGGCGTGGACAGCATATGTCCTTAATCGGGGGCCAGGGCCCAGTGTCCCCTCTGTGCGTGCTATCTTCCCTTTCACACATTGCACCACCGTTCCCTCTTTGCTTTAGGGCTCATTTTCCTCCCTTCCTCTCCTGCTACTGTTCCTTCTTTCTTAAATTTTTTTCCCCCACTTTTTTTAATTAGTTTTTTTATTGTTGAGAGGAGTTGGTGTGTTTTTACCATTATGGGTCCAGGTCTTTGTGGGCCGGGGCCCCCTGACTCGTTTTTGCAGTCTGTGTATTTCTGGGCTCCAGGCCGCCGTACTACTAGGAGGGGGAGGGCGGGCCATTACGCCACAAGTTCCATCTCGCCCTGCGTGGAGCCGAGGGAGAAGCTACGCTCTGTGCACGTGCGAGTGTCTCCCGGCATCTCTTCTGCCCTCCCTCTCACCTGCTGCCTGCTGAAGTCTGATCCGCTGATCGCTTGGTCGTCTCCTTCTTCGTTGTGGGTACGGCTGGATCGCGCTCTTTGTCCCTGTCCCAGGCCTCACCGCTGCAGCTCCTCCTCACCTCCTGGGTTCCTCTTTCTCCCTCGCACTGGGTCTCCCACTGCTTCTGTGGTCCAAGAACCTCGGGCGGGGGCAGTCTCTACCAGCTGACGACTCCGGTCCTCCGCCACTTTCACCCGCTTTCCTTTCACCTCGGCAGAGGTGCAGGACTCCCGCTCGGGGTGCACGTTGGGTGCGGCTCTCTCCACACGCCGGGGCCGCTACAGTCTTCTCTTAGCTTCTCTGGTCACAGCACCTAGGGTGAGGGGTGTCTCGACTCCCAGCCCCGTCAAGGACCCCAGGGGGTTCGGAAACTTCCTTTTGTTGTGTTTTGTTTTTCCCTGCACCCTACCTTTATGCATGGAATGCTTGGGGTGAGTGACATTGAATGCTCTGTGTGAGAATGTTATGTTCTGAATGGTTCTCTGAATGTAAGTTGAGAAAATGGGTTGACTGAGATAGGATGCCAGTGGATGTCTGCCCAAGTACCTTAACTGATGTGCCCTAAATGTATTCCTATGCTTGTACCTGGAGCTGGAACTCAGTAAAGATGTTTCCTGTTCCTACACTAGTGTCGTGCTTGGCCAGTACCCCAACTTACCACTCGGGCATTGCTCTGGACAACTCTCCAGACCACCATTCTTCAGCCTGTCAAGCCATTACAGAAAGGGGAAACACCATATGCAAATCAGGCTTGCTTCCACCCGAAAAGGGGCAGTCCAGCCCAAACTGCTTGGCCACTTGATAAATCTATAAATTTACATCTTTCCGGTCATACATAATACAAGAAACTGTGTATCCATGCAAACGACCACATGCGCCTCAAACAGCTACATTTTGGAACGGATAGACCAACATTTGTGCAGGATGCAGTACAGTAAAAGCAACTTTATAGATTGTGGATTACACTGCCTGCATCTTGGCAAAGTGGGATCCTGTTCTCCAGCATTGGATCTTTCATACAGTCACTTGCTTTGAATAATACCCTATTGCTTGATAACAGAAACCATGAATCTATGAAAGATACCAATGCTGGAGAACTGGAGTTACAGGTAAGTAACTCTTATAGTACTCTCAGGCACATTGCAATTTTCTAGACCATATGAGGCACCACAAACAAAGAAAACCTGCATGTACATCAATGGAGCAGTCAGTCAAAAAATTTAGGACCATATTTCGCCACCCATCTGCCTGAGTCAAAATCACTGATTCCACATCACTCCACACCAACGCCCCCTCTCCCCGCCACCCTGTTTGCAAGTCTTATGGACTACCCCAAGGCTTCATCCTAATCCGAAAGTCATGCTTTCTAATCTTTCATAGACTCGCTAAGCATACCTTTTGTGAACATGATCTGAGAAGCAGATGACACTCAATGATAACTAGAAGGAAGTATCCACCAAAAAGAACTTTTTAGCACTTCAAATTGTAAAAACATTTAGCAAATACAGGACTCGACAGAACATCAAAGCGTTAAAGTGAACCTTATAAAAATGGATTTCTTATTTATCTTTTAACTGTCTTTTCTTTCCCTTACCTCACTCAGACTTGACTCTGTGGCCCCTGGTCCAAAGGGGTCTCCCAAAATTGTGTGCAGTCCGAAGACATTGCCGTTTTGTGCTCAACATCAAACTCAATCTCCATATAAAAAGAATAGAAAAAGGAGCCCTGAATTGGCTGCTGAAAACACCAAAGATCTGGATATGTATGCCACTGTATCCATATTTGACTTCAGCAGCAGATTTCAGACTGGCCTTTCAAATTCCCAGCATTCCAACTTAAAAGGGGTTCAACTTCCTTCTGTAAGGCGGATGTCCAGCACTAGTTGCTTCGATCATTTTGCTCAGACCCTTATCACATTGTACAGTTTTCTGATCAAAACTGGATGAATCTGCAGATGTCCTGCCTAAAATACAAAACGTAGATACTGTGCCCCATTGTCTAGAGGCTCTTTGGACATCCACTACACGCAGGTATTAAGCCTAGTATTCGTGAGCATCAAGAATACAAATAATCGCCAATAGCTCTCATCAGGTTGAGTCTCAAGAATCAGTAACACATTCCCAACCAGCTTTTACTTGCCTTGCCGTTCGCTATGCTTTGGATGAAATTCAAAATGTGTCTTTACTTACTCATCACATGCAATACATGTCTCCATATCCCAATGGTACAGTTCTGATGTCACATTTTTGCCATATCCTGATTGATCTAGTGTCACTCTCCTGATATATACTGCTGGTAAATAGCTAGTGAGACTTTTGAAAACCGCCGACCGAACACAGCCTTTATAATTTCCATATCTTATTATTTTTGTTTTTAATAAATGAATCCATCCCATGAATGATTCGAAACTGGAGACATGCATTTAAAGTATGTGGAGAGCTGCATGTGCATCAAGTTTAAACACCTTTCCACTTAGGGTTTGGAAAATAAGATAAAGAAGGTAAATTATTTAAATAAAATGGAATGTTGAAAACATATCTGCTGAAGAATATAGACATTCCCCCAGCAGAGGGTACTAAGTGCGATGGTTTCATACATTCTGCTTGAAATCTATTTTGTGCACATTGCTAGAGGTGACTATTTTTGCAAGATTTTATGTAATTGCATGTATTGTTTTACTTCTCAGGAGTATGACCAAGCTGCGACATTTCGTGTGCAGCAGTTATTCAAAGACATTGATGAGCTTTTGTATGGTGAAAATACTGGTGTGCTTGTCAGGGGTCTGCAACAAGAGTGCCAAGAATGGAGTTCTTACTTCCCTCATCTCAGGTAACTTTTTTGGATAAGGAGACCTTCTAAATTCGCTAGGTGTTTTACGTTTTGAAACATGTTTTCTGTCTCTTTGGTAAAAAAAAGTGTTGTGATTCTGCCAGGTGTGTCTGGAAAAAGGTCAGATGTTCACTTGCATTTGTGTGTAAGCCCCTTTGCATTGTCCGACACCCAGTATCTGGTTTTAGCTCCTGCTCATTTAACCTTGATTTCGAGCCCTGCAGTGCGCACTGGCCAGATTCTCTGCATGCGCTGGCTCATTGTTCTTTTTATTTTTTGAGTTTATTTTTTTCCTAAACAATATACAGATGTTACATAGCACATAGTTGTAATATATCAATTCCGGCTTACTTGTAAGCCTTCATGCAGCACCTGTTAAACCATTAATTTCCCTTTCTCCTCTCCCACTTTATTAACTAGTCTCTGTATAGTTCCTTGTTCTGCTTCTCGTCACATGTTCTACTTCCGTATGCATTATGAGTCTTGTCTCTCTTCTTGAGAACCTGTTCCTTCATTTTTGCTTCCTGATTTGAATAGTGTCAATATCAGTTCTGTCTATTGTAACATATCCTCTCCTGGATCTTGTTTTTGTACATTAATAGCCTGTTTCCAGACTTCTGTCTCCGCCCTTGTCCTTTTTTGTAGATCTCTCCATCCCCCTCACTGGTGGTCCTGTTCCGGTTTTCCAGTTCATGGCTATACAGCGCTTGGCTATCACATATGCTAAGCATTTCAATTTCCCAAGTGCTTTTCTATTCCTGCTCACCGGGAAGAGCCCAACATACAGGCCACCAGGGATTGTACATCCAATTCTATTCCCCTTTTAGACAGTTTGTGTGCAATACCGTCCCAGAACTTCCTTATAGTTGCGCATCCCCAAAACATATGTAGCATTCGCACATTTGTCATGTTGTATTTGGGACATTTCTGTTCCTTTAAATCCTGCTGTTGTCTTCGGTGTTAGATAGGCTCTCTGTTACATACAATTGTAGCAGTTGCAGTTTCGCGTTCCTAGAAAACCCTCTTGTGAGCCATTCTTTGTCTGTAAAGGGCTTTCCCAACTCTACTTCCCATCTTGCCCTGGTACGTAACTCCTTGCCTGAGTGATTGTCTAATAACACATCATACAACTTTGATTTGGCATGCCGCCCTCTGAAATATTTATTATCATTTCCACTTCAATTTCAATCGTGTCTCTCCCCCCGCCCCCCCTAGTGGCCACCTTTTCTTAATCATATTCACCATTGGTTGGTGCAGGAGGTGTTGACCGCTATGTATTCTTCTTGTTTCTTGTAATTCCTGAAAACTTATTAGGGTACAGTTTTCCCTCAAGTGCCCTATTGTAGCTATCCTGCATGTCTCTGAGTGGAGTCGCACGCTGGCTCTGAGACTTCTTTTATCTGTGCGGTGATATCAGGTCTTTGATCTTGAGTTTTTTGCAGGTTCTGCACCACACTTGCATGCCCAATTTCACCAAGTGTGGATACTCCCGAGATTCTGGTGGGGCAACCCAAACTAGATCTTTTAAGTGAAGGTGTTTTATTGCTGGCTGTAGGAGTGCTGTATCCAATGTAGGGTCGTCTGCTAGCCAGCCTACCACATATTGCCTCTGACTTGCCAGGTAGTATAATCCAAAATTCCGGATTATCAACCCTCCCTTATCGTAGGGTCTTTGTAGGGTCCTCGGCGCAACTCTGTGTCTACTACCATGACACAGAAAGGTCCTGCACTCCTTGTCAATTCTTACAAGGAATTTTTGGGAATGTTATAGGGGATATTTCCAAAGCAGTGCAGTTGCCTGGGCAGTGCCACAATTATTTCTGTTTAAAAATGTGTATTCGAATAACATACAGCAAATGGTATGAGAACAGGTAAAAAAAAAATGTAAACAATTAAATAATGTGATTTATTGGAACAAATCTAATTGATCAAGAAAATGTTGGGTACACTAACATCAATGAACTTATTGAAGTAACAAAAACGGGGGAACAAAGACTGGACATTAAAGGGATGGTCTAGTAAAAATTTTTATTTAAAAAATAGATAGGCCACATAAAAAGAAATATACTAGCATCCTCCGTTTTAAAACTTCCTATGTAAAATTTTGAGCTATTCAAGCTCAAAATTCGAAAAAGCAAGCACAGGCGTGCCGCCATTTTGTGAAATGGAAAAGGGCCCCAAATTGAAAAGCAGATTCAGGCAGACACAACGCGGCATTGCGGAAAACAACCGCGTTGTGTCTGCCTGAATCTGCTTTCCCATTTGGGGCTCTCGGGCTCCCCGCGGGGAGCCCGAGAGCCCCAAATGGGAAATCAGCTGCAGGTAGAAACACTACGCGGCATGTAAACATAACCGCGTGTGTTTCTGCCTGCTGTGGCTTTCACTTTGGGTCTCCGGTGCTCGAGCACCGGAGACCCAAAGTGATAGCCACAGCAGGCAGAAACACACACGGTTGTGTTGGAAAACGCTGCGGTTTTTCTTTCCAAGTTTCTCAGGCTCCTCCGAGCCGGAGGAACCTGAGAAACTTGGAACGAAAAACCGCAGTGTTTTCCAACACAATAACGTTGTATTTATGTTTGCGGTCACTTCAAAAGCGACCGCAAACATAAATACGTTTTTAAAGCTGCGGTTTTAAGTTTTCCGGGCTCCTCCAGCCCGGAAAACTTAGAAAAAAAAACGCAGCTAGTGCTTATTTTTTGTAAAAAAAATAAATAGCACTTACCGAGATTCAGCTGCAGCTTTCCTGCTCTGGTCTCCGGTCCGCGTCCTCCGAGTCCCGGCACTAATGAAGGGAAAGCCACCCAGCGGTAGACTTTGTTTACTACAGCTGGCTGGCTTTTCCTTCATTAGTGCCGCAAAAGCCAGCACAGGAGGGCGTCCATTTCACAAAATGGCGGCGTCCCTGTGCTTGCTTTTTCGAATTTTGAGCTTGAATAGCTCAAAATTTTACATAGGAAGTTTTAAAACGGAGGATGCTAGTATATTTTTTTTTATGTGGCCTATTTTTTAAATAAAATTTTTTACTAGACCATCCCTTTAAACAATAGCAAAGGAGAGGGTCGGGATAACGGAAAGAGCAGTTGATACCAATTAATCATGAGAGTTGAGGTATTGAAGAAAAATATTAAATTCTTTGTTGAATTTATGCAGATCACCAAAAGAAGCATGGCATTTTCTTTTTTGATGGGTGGAGCAAATGGAGTTCCACCAAGTATTATTAGACAGGATTGTTGTATTTTTCCAATTATATGTAATATTCTGAAAAGCAATACTTATGAACAGATTAAACAAACGGGGAGGCGTCAATATGATTTATAACTGGATTAACAATAGAACCAATCATTAGGTTGGCGAGTGTAAGAGGTTCTGAAAAATGAAAGATTACTTGTAGCCGTGACCAAATAATTGATCAAAAAGTGTGAACATGTTTACATTTGAAGGTTAAATTAACAAAGTCAGCATTAGGCTCAGCACATGTGCAGCAATTATTAGAAACATTGTCCACAGCTTTGGTGATACGTAAAGGAGTGAGAAAAGTACGATGAAAAATAAAAAAAATCGGTTTGTGTGAGATTGGCAGCAATAGATGTTGAATGACACATTTTTCAAATTTTGGTCCATTGGTCCGGGGTAAATTGCAGGTTCCAATCAACTTCCCATTGCCTGATAGTACTAATATTGAGTGAACTGGGAGAAGGGAGATCATTTAAAAACGCATAATATTTTGTAGCAGTAGTTGAGGGAGTACTAATTAGAAAGTCCAAAAACGGTGAAGGAGAGGTTTGGTTATAAGTAGATATGGATTTTGTAATTGATTTAATGAAGGATCTGTGAAAGAGAAGATCTGAAACAGGAATTTCATATTGCAAACATATCTGTGGAAAGGGTATTACTTCTTCTGAGTTATTAAAGAGTTGTTTGATGAATATGATACCAGATGATTACCAGATGATTACCTTGTTAATAGTAACAAGATTGGATTTGGCAGAGTTTTGATGATTGAACCATAGAAAAAGGTCATCAGTATTAATATTAGAAAAGGAATTAGGGGGAAGCTTATTCCAAATCATTTTAAAGAGATGTAATGAAGGGAAATAAGTGATGTTGGGCCATGTAGAGGTCAATAGGAAATGGGAAAGGGAAAGCAGAGAGATAGAGCTAGCTTCGACATTAATCCAAAGGGGAGCACTATTAGGCTGAGATTCGTAATGTTTGAAAAAGATTACTTGTTTTAGAAGAAAATCTTTATGATGAAGTTGAAAATTAGGGAATTTGACTCCTCCCGAGGATCTGGGAAGTCTCAATTTGTTAATGGCAATGTGCTGTACTTTATGATTCCATAAGAATTTGAGAAGAAGGGAATCAAGTTTCTTGTAGAGAGAGGTGTGGATTGTTGTGGGGATCATGAATAAGAAGTAAAAAATAATAGGACTGATCATCATTTTGATAGTGTCTAGGCGTCCCAACCAGGATAAGAAGAGAGGCGACCAGTTAGACGTCATATCGGTAACTTTTTCAATTAAAAGGTTGGTCTTTAGATTGATAGTCGTATGAATATCCTTAGAAATTACAAGCCCATATGAGAGGGTTGCCATGGTAATCCAGACAAAGGGGTATTAGAGAGGTTACAAGAATTAGTGAGAGGCATAACTTCGAATTTTATCAAAATTAAGCTTGTATCCGGAGACGATGGAAAAGTTAATAGTAGTTAATAGATGTTGGATAGAGGAGGCAGGGTTAGAGAGGTAAAGCTGAATGTCATCAGCATAAGCGGATAATTTGATTTCAATATTGTTTATAAAAATACCTTTAATGTTGGTGTTCAATCTAATATTTTGAAGGAGGGGTTCTAGAGCAAGATTGAATAATAAAGGATAAAGGGGGCAACCTTGACGAGTTCCTCTTTCAATTTGAAATGAGGAGGAAAGAGAATTATTGATAAGAATACGAGTTGTAGGAGAAGAGTAAAGAATTTTGACTAGATTAATAAAGTAAGGATGAAGGCCATGCCAAGATAAGGAGCGGAACATGAAGGACCAAGAGACACGGTCAAATGCTTTTTCAAGGGCAAGAAGGCCAAAAGGGTTAGAAGCATTTTGAGAATGGGAAAGTATATTAAATAAGAGTCTAGAATTAGAAGAGGCGTGACGATTTTTAATAACACCAGATTGATCAGGGTGAATAAGTTAAGGGAGGTATAGCTCTAGATGATTTTTAAGTCTGAGTTAATTAGAGATATTGGTTTGTAATTTTCAATTAATGATGGATCTTTGTCAGATTTGGGGAACATAACTAGAAGAGCCTCTCCAAAAGAACCAGGACTTTGACCAATTTCAGCATAATAGGAGTAAAGTTCGAAAAGTTTAGGTGCGATTGAATCAATGAAAGTTTTATAAAAATCAGTGGTGAATCCATCAGTGCTAGGGGCTTTATTAGATTTGAGGTCAAGTATAGCTTGCTTAATATCAATAAGAGAGATAGGAGCATCAAAGGGAGATAGGTTGATCGGGTTGGCAGAATTTACCTTTTTATTTGTTTCAATGAAGGAATGGATGTCATGATTGTTAATAGAGGGATTAGAGTGATAAAGATTGGTATAGAAATCAAGGAAGGCATTGTTAATATCTTTTGGTTTGGTTAATCTGTTACCATCCGAAAAGAGAATTTGGGTAATAAGGGATTTTTCTCTATTTCTTTTTGAGATAAGAAGCTACCATTTACCCACCTTGTTGTATCCACAATGAAGTTTAGTTTTGGATCTAAGTAAGGAGTTAGCCGCTCTTTTGTTGAAATCCATACGTTTAGTTATAAGAACTTTCAAGGTAGTGGGATCCGGGTTTGCATAATAAGATTGTTCAAGTTGTTTAATTGATGAAAGCAGGTTATTATGAGAGAGTTCAGATTGTCGTTTTTTAATGACAATAAATTGTATTATGAATCTATGAAGAGTAGCTTTAAAGGCATCCCAGTTGTTGTGAATGGAGGTATCTTCCGGGCGGTTATTAAAGAACTCTTTAATGAAGGAGTGAGTTTTTGCGACAAAGGAATTATCCTTCAGTAGAAACTAATTAAATCTCCCATCTTGGAGAGAGCTTGGTGATGGGTGTCCATTCAAGAGTGGTGGAAACAGGGGCATGATCTGAAATAGTAATGGGACCGATGTTAGAGTTCAAAATAGTAGGCGTTAGTGAGGAATTGACAAAAATATAGTCTAGTCTAGAAAAGGATTGATGGGAAAGTGAGTAGAACGTAAAATCTTTGGTATCAGGATAGCAAAATCTCCAGGAATCAATTAGGTTTAGATTTTGCAACAGGTTTATGAAACTATTCTGAGATTTGGAGTTAATCAAGTTCGAGGAGGATTTCCGATCCTGTCAAGAATCTGATTCGTATCTCCACAAAAAGAGTTTATCAGGGTTCTTAGGTGAAAGCTTAGGAATAAAATTGGACCAAAAAGGTGGGTTGGGAGCATTGGGGCCATATACATTAAGAATAGTAATGGGTAGGTTGTTGATGGCATCAATGATGATCCATCGGCCTTCTGGGTCTTTTTACTCAGCGACTAATGAAAAACGTAAATGTTTGTTAATTAATATAGAAACTCAACCTTTCTTATCTAATGCATTCGAAAAAAGGGTATGGCTAATCCATTGAGCTCTAATCTTAAAACTTTCGATATCTGAACTTAGATGAGTCTCTTGAAGACATACAATGTAGGGTTTTTGCTTGGCAAGTTGAGAGTTCACTTTGTTGCGTTTGATACGATGACCTAATCCTTTAATATTCCAAGTGATGATTTTAACAGACATTAGTAAAAATAAAGTAGTTAATGGCAAAAGAAAGGTACAAAGCAGTGGATAATAATATACTTACACATTGCACAGAACAAGATACAGCATATTGTAAATCAATGGAATAGCAATCATTAAATATAATATTAGTATTGGGGTGTAAGGGAAATGACAAAAGGAGGGGGAGACAACAATAGAGGTAAAAACATAAAAGAATGCTTAAGTTGGATAGAAAATGATATCTAAGAATAAAATGATATCTAAGAATAAGTAATGGCAAGAGGGTAAAGATGAGGACAATTGTAAAAAAAAAGTGAGAAAGAGTATCATGGTGGAACCAGAGTACATAGACGGAACAAGCACAGATGAGTAAAAGCAACGAGCAAGAGTAGAGGATAACAGCAAAGGTTATAGAAATATGAACGTATTGAATATACAATAATACTTCAAGACAATGAAACCAAAATATAAGCAGTGAGTAGATTGCAAGTCGGTTGAGGCTTTTATGGAAGATACTCCAGAGTTGGTCTAGATCAAGTTTGCAAAGTTGAGAAGGAAGGATCAAAAGATTTAATGGGGGATCTTGATTTGTCCCTCATGTGAGTTGAAGTGGATGGAACATCCAGTGTGGATTGATGAGGTTGACCTGCTGCTTTTGGATTCTTGGGAACTGTGAAAGTCGGAGGATGAGGTGGAGGATCCGAAGTACAAGTATTGACCAAAGGATTCAGGGAGGTAATATCCATAAGTGACGTTTGCAAGGCTTGGAGCAAGTTATGGAGATAATTTGGGTCTGTTAATTCTTTAGTGGGGCCGTCCGGAATGGTTATAATCATCCTTGCAGTAGCCAATTGTCCATATCTAATGTTTAGGGATTAAAAGAGAGGTCTCATGTCAAGAAATCATTTCCTCTTGGCTTGGGTAATTATAGAAAAATCTGAGGAAATAAAAATACAATTGTTCTGGTAAAGGATAGGTGAATTTTTCCTGGCTGTAAGTAGAATTTGGCATGCTTGCTGATGTCGTAGGAAACAAGCAATGAAGGGCCTAGGCGAAGCTTTGTTGCCTGGGGAGCGGGGTCTGATTCTATGAACACGTTGTAATTCCAAAGGTGGTGAGAACGTGATCCCTAGAGTTGCTGGGATCCAATTGGTAAGAAACCTGATGGGATCATCAACTTATTTTTTCAGGAATTCCGTAGAAGCGAAGATTGTCTTTTCCATTCCTATCTTCTAGTTCCGTGACTGCCTTTTCAAGTTGCAAAAGTCGTACTTGCATGCTTTCAAGGCCGTCTACTCTATCTTCCACAACGCCAATTCTTTCTTCCGTTTCTTCAAGTCTGCTGGAGAATGTCTTGATCTCAACCTTGAATCTCTACCTGAATGGAGGAGGAACGGGAGTCTAATGAGGAAAGGAGGAGGAACGGGAGTCTAATGAGGAAATGGAGGAGCGTATATTACCAAGTTCTTCAAGAATTTTCTCCATGCAACCATGGAATGGTGCAATGTCAGATGATGCCACAGTTTTCGTTGATTCAGGCATTGTAATGGGTAAAGTTGAGTAAGGATGATAAGGACTGAAGGAAGTATGTTAAACTAGCCAGGCACAATAATGAAAGCTGCTACAACAGGGGAAACAAGTAGAAGGCGCAGCCAAGAGTTGAATGGATCAATTCAAGGAAATTAATAAGGTGCAGCAACTTCTAGATAGTTTTGTAGGAGGATGGACAAGTTGTTTCGAAAATATGTTGATATTAAATGGTAGGATAAGCAGGTGCCACAGCCTAAATAAAGCTAGCTTTGATACATTTCTAATTTGTTGAAGAATGGAATATTAATGAAATCATGAGGCTTAATTTGTTATTTTTATGCACAGGCAATTTTCAGAAAGTTAGGCTCCAAATAGCAGCGCAAGAGAGAAACCAGGCTCCAAATAGGGGGGGGGGGGAGAAGAGAGAGAGAGAGAGAGAGAGAGAGAGAGAGAGAGAGAAAAAAAAAAGCCAGGCTGCAGTAAATCACCAATTCTATAAAAATAAAATAGGGAGCGAGCGTGGAGTTATGAAATGATGTTGCGCCTCCAAGTTTGAAAGTTATTTGCAGTATATGGCAGCAGTATTCATCAGAGACCCAAATGGTACTGCTTAATTAGTCCATAAAGGTTATTAGTTTAGGTTGTAATAACGTTTAGAACCGAAAATTGTAGCAGTTTTGCCATCCGTTAGTCAAAATATGTAGAATCCTTCAAGAAAAGAAGAAACGCACTTACTGCCTTTGTGGTGAAATAAACGTGTTACCAGAACGGAGCGGTATGCCTTGTACGTGTGTACCCAGCAGCTGACAGGACGCGTCGGCATCAGCGGTGACGCAAGGCCGGGGCTGTAGGCCTCGCCCACCGATCAGCGGAGCAGTAAGCATAGAATTCACTGGCAGAGTCAGTGTATATGAAAACAGGCCAGGCCAAGGCAGACAAGGAACTATGTACTGTAGCAAAACTTTAGATTCCGATTACCAAGGAAGTACAACTTCCCGACACATTCCAGCAACGTGAAAGGATCTCTTGAAGAAAGCCGATGCCATGGACACTGAAATCAAATACTGCAGATACAGGTGAACAAGAATAATAGGTGATGCAAGTATTCCAACTTGGAATTAGAGTTTAAAAGCAAAATGTATGTCGTTCATTTTAAAAGGAAACTCTTCAGCGCTCGGAGCTCCAGAGCTATGTGGCCATCTCTGTTGCTGCTTGGCCACGCCCCCAGTGCCTCCATTTGTAATAGTGACGCTCTCCCCATTATCGACGAAGGCAACTTACTCCAGAATTTCATTGAGTTCCCCAAACCCTCCAGCGCTTTCAGTGTATTGTTTGTGTTCTTGTTTGGGAGTGTGATAAATGTCCAGTCCCAGATATCGGAGGTGTCTGTTGCCCATGGGAGGGATAGTGTCAGTAATTCTGCTTTAGTCTTTTCTGCAAGCTTGGCTATCGGAAATAAGCTTGATTTACTTCTGTTGATCGTGGTTCCTGACAACCCCCTAAAGTTTTCTAGTATGTCCAAAATGTGTTGCAAGTTCGTCTCAGAGTTTTGCAGATATAAGAACATGTTGTCCGTACACATGGACACTACATTCCACAAATCCTTTATTCTGCTTCCTGGTATTCCTCCCTCAGGTATACCGCTATTGGTTCCATTGCTATGATATAAAGCATCAGGGACAGCGGGCAGCCTGTCTGGTGTCTTTCTGTAGCTCCCATTTATCTGAGAATATGCTTCCAGTTCTGACCTTAGCCATTGGCTTAGTGTATATCAGTTTTATCCATTGCATGTATTTGGGCCTGAAGCCAAGTTTTTCAATGGTCGCATAGAGCCAATTCCAGTGGACTGAATCAAATGCTTTCGTCACATTTAATAAGGCCACCGCACCATGCCCGTCCCAGTCTTCTGTGCTGCTAATAACATGATATAACCTCCTTAGGTTCCAGGAGATGTTCCTTCCTGGCACATATCCCGTTTGGTCAAGGTGTATTAGGTCGGTTATTATTCTCCTAAGCCTATTCGCCAGTATTTATGTAAGAATTTTGTTGTCTTTATTCAATTGGGACAGAGGCCTGCTTGAGCCATAGTCAGTTGTATTTTTATTGTGATTGGGTAGGGGAATTATTACTGTTTCTCATACTTTCCTGGGAGCATTACCGTTTTGAAGGCTTTTGTGTATACTCTAATCAGCAACGGTGCAAGAATGTCCGCATATACCTTATAAAATTCACTCGGCAGTCCGTCCATTCCCGGCGTCCTGCCTGAGGCCAGCGTGTGGGCAGCATTCTAATTATCGCTAACACCGCTTCGCTCGTTTTTGGTTCTTCTAGCATCTGCATTTTTCCTATCCCTAATTTTGGTAAGGTTATGAGATCTAGTGCTTCTTGTAGTTCACTATCTCGCTCTACTCAGGGATCTACGTATAGTACACTGTAATATTTGTAAAATGCTAATTGTGTATTGCACATACTGCCCTCTTTATTTTGGACTGAGCGTATTGGCATTTTCCTGTTGTCATTTTTGTACAACCATGCTAAATGTTTCCCTGGTTTATCCCCTTCTGCATGTGTTCTCTCTAGATACTTTGCATAGCTGAATTTGCCAAGCCTATCCCATTGTCTTGGGGAATTGTGTTTCAATTGTACTTCTTGTTCCAAGTCACCCAGCCCTGCACCATTCTGTTTCTCAACCCCCAGCCAATGCTTGTTCTATTCTAATTCGTTCTACAGTGGTAACTTTGCGTATACCTCCTGCTTTAGTAATCCTCTTCTCCCTCCTCACTACTTTAAATATCTCACACACCGTGCTTACTGCCTTGACTCTGCCCTCATTAATCGTAAACAATTCCTCTTTGTGTTCCCTCATGTGTTCCCTGAATGCTGTGACCCACAGCGTCTCACTTCGAAGTCTCCAATTTGGTATTGCCGGTCTAGGTCAGTTTTAATGGGGCATGGTCTGACAGTACTCTCGCTTTGTAGTATTCCACCTCTTCAAATTCCCTCATGTACTCCTCACCTGTAAACAAATAGTCCAACCTAGTGTGTACTTTGTCTGGCATGGAGTGGTGAGAGTAGTCTCTCTCAAATGGGTGTAATGTTCGCCAGATGTCTACGAGTTTGAAAGACGGTGCAGGCCTTCTAAACTTGTTGTCTGACCTGTCAAGCACCGGATTCTGTGTACAATTAAAGTCCCCACCCCACAACAGTGACCCGCTGCTATAAGGGCCTAATTTTGCATATAGCAATTGGAAAAATTTTGTGGCGTCATGGTTCGGTGCATAAGTGTTCACTAGGCATATTTCCCTATTTTTTAGGGTACCATGGATCAACACCATCCTTCCTTAGTCATCATATTTAGGGCTCAGTATCCTCAATGTAACTGCCAGGGTTATCCAAATGAGCACCCCCCCTGGCATATGCAGAGTATGTGGACCCCACTACTGTCCCTCCCCATTTATGAGCTAGCTTGTCTTGTCTGGATTTACTGACACATTCCTATCTAGTTCCTGCGCAAGTTTGGAATTATTCTATGTCTCTTCAAATAGTTATTTATTCCTCGGATGTTCCAGGTCATAATCTTGATACTACTCTCCATTATGTGCGTGTGTATGTACCATTCGCTGGTTACTTCTCCCCAGCTTCTCTTTTCTCGTGTTTGTCTCTGCATGTGACCAGCCTAAGTACTTCTCTATCAGGCTTTCTCCCATATCCAGTAAACAGCTTCCCACCACCCCCTTTAACCAACAGCCCTCCTCAACTTTAACCACCCAGCTATGCAGTGCATGCTTAGACTTTCCCACTTCGCACCCTCCCCTACCAGTCTACAAACTATGCATTTGGTGCCCAACGGGTGGGTACTTAATAACGTACCCAAACTCACTCTAATGGGAAAGTTAGAGTAACACTCCTGTGTCACTCCTCCTTTGAAGACTTGTCTATGCATCTTGCTTCCTGCCCTGTGGTCACTGTTCAGTAACAGCCTCAATTGTTTTAGTCTCTGGTTGTTCATCTCATCAGGTCAGATTAATGCTTGTTGTAGAGCTTTTAGGATCCCTTGCGTGTCTTATTGCGTGGCTCTCCTTCCGCAATTAGTCTTCTCTCAGCGTAGTTGTTCCTTATGAAGCTTCTCCCTTTACTCAGTCTTTTTCTGTTGCCACTTTCGCACTGTCCATCCAATCTTGCGCTTCTTCCGGACTTTCAAAGAACAATGCTCTTCCGTTATGTAGTATCCACAACATCGCCGGGTAGATTAGCATGTACTTCAGCCCATCCTTCCTCAGTCTCTCCTTGGTTGCGATGAATGGGGCCCTCCGTGTTTGCACCTGGGAGATGTAATCTGGGTATATTGCTAGTTTGGCTGAGGCCCTCTGTATGGTTTATCCCATTCTTGAAAATGCCAAGATCTTCTCTCTATCCTTATAATTTAGGATTTTAGCTGTAATGAGTCTGGGAGGAGTGCCTGGCAGCGGCTTTCTGATTAAGGTTCTATGTGCACGCTCCACCGTAAATTCCTGTGTGAGATTCTCGGGGCTTGGTTCCTGTAACAGCAGGTTTTCAACATAGTTGGCGGGGTCGGTTCCTTCCATGCCTTCGGGCAGCCCAAGTATCCTGATATTGTTCCTGCACACCCAGCCTTCTGCATCTTCCGCTCTTACTTTGAGTAATTTAACTTTTTGCTGCAGTACTTTAACGTTCACTGTTGCGCTTGACACTTCCCAGGTGTTGTCCTTCGATTGTACTTCAAGTTGTCCCGTACAGTCTCTTTAAAAAGTGGGGGAAATCAGGTATAATAATAGGCTAAGGGGGAGCAAACCTGACCTGTATATAATTAGAACAACAAAGCTCCCACACCTAAATTAGGTTTATGGCATGTAGTTCACTGGATGAATTAGGGATCCACACATTAGTGAATGACAATTCAAACAAAGACAAGTAGAAGTTCAAGGAGAATACAACCTGACTTCATAGAACAATATTATAATAACATAAACAGTTTTTAATAGAGTTGTTAAAATCATCACATAAAACATAGTGTCCAGTGCTCTAAAGTGCATAGCGATGTTCGTCACATCAATACTAATGTGCAAAATGTGCTTCAATTGTACAAAAAACGCAATTTCACAGTATCTCTTCTTTAGAGATCTCAATTCAAATGTGCATAAAAATATGAACAGCTTTCAGTTATTCAAGTCTCCATTTTTACAATAGGATTGAACCACTTGATATTACAACAGGTGATACTGTTTTGTTGACAATGAGTACCTCCTGTCTAGATGTCTGGGTTAGTCAATACCTGAGTTTCACCTATTCGAGATTCTTAAGCTTTTATTGATGCTTTATATTAGTATCTCAAGTTTCCCTTACAGTCTGCCAGTGCGCGCACATCCTGTCTCAACAAGCCCACATCCACAATAACTGCATCAATTTTCCCTTCCAAGGCCGTCTTCAATGCTATGGCTGCCAGTATTTATTTGCTGATCACCTTTGTCTAACTTGTCCATCTTATCCATTCCCCCTACTGCTTGTTCTGTGAGCGCCCCTCCTTTCTGGCTATCTTGCACCTTAGTGAATATTTCGATTGTGGTTTGATTGCCTTTCGGCTTGTTGCCCTTGGTTGCCATTTAGTCTGTGGCTCTTATCGTGTCCTTGTCCTTTTCCCTAATTTGTAACTTTGGACCTGCTGGGCCTCAGGAGTGCTTAGGTGCTTTAACATGAGCCAGTGTGGGCTTGTGGTTCTTTTTATCTGTGCTCTCCCTCTGGTTTGTTGCTGGTGCTGGAAGTTGCTCTCTTATCCTTCCCCCTCTGTCTAGTCCATGCTATGGGCTATCCTTAGGTTAAGGGGCTTTTTCTGTGTCATATCTTGTGCTGGCGTTATTTGTAGCTCCCTTATTGTCTGTGTTGTCCCTTCTGCCTTTTGTTGTGCTGTGTGGGACAATCCACTGTTTCCCACCGTTTCCATGGTCTTTCCTCTCTTCCTCTTCCCCCTTGTCTGGCCGTCTGCCTTGGCTCTTCTTTTACCTTCCGGCTGGCTACTAGCCCACTTGTCTCTGTTGGGCCGGCTTGCGTGAGTTGCTGTCCGCCATCTTGTCTTGTCTCCTCATTCTTCCGCGGCTCACTTTTTTCGCCTTTGCACGGCTCTGGAGCACACAACCCTTCGCAATCCGGTCTCTGCTGTTATCTACGTTGCTTCTCTCTTTATACACCCTCTATAATTGTTGGCCTGCTGTTAATTAATGATTAATGTCAGATCTTGTAGGAGCAGCACCGAGTCACGTCTTCACTGGATGGCAGTTAGCCATGACTCCCTCCACCCCCCCCGCGCTGGTTCATTGTTATTCATGAATGTGACAACCCAGGTTGGCAGGGCTATTTATCCTTTTCATGAATACCAATGAGTTTGATGGTGACAATGCTGGGCACCGATGCTGGCCATGTCCACACACTGCTCCACTCAGCCTGCATGACATTGCTGCAAATTCTCAACTGTATTAACCATCAGGGTGGGTTGTGTGGTGACCTAGAATAAGGATTCTGACCAAGTGAAGGCATGTTTGTTATTATAGACTGATTCATTAAAAATAAATGCAAACCTATCCACCCTCCCAAGCCCTTTGCAACGCATTGGCCACACACTTCACCACTAAAACTCAGGAAATCCTGAGCACCCATGTGTCCCTCTCCCTGACCCCAGCCCCACTCCCTTGCCTCCCACCTCTTCGCTGTGCTCCGTCTCCCCTGCCACACCTGATGAGGTTCCCAGAGTTGTCCGCTCCATGAAGGTCTCCTCCAAACAGGTTTCCCCTGCTCCTCAAGAACCATTAAGGACAACATTGGCTTGCTTGCCCCTGCACTTGCTGATTTCTGCAACCACTCCTTCGCCACTGGAACTTTCCCCTCCTCCCTCAAGCATTCTCTTGTGCGCCCTCTCCTTTAAAAACCTCAAGCAGACCCCACCTGCCCAGCCATCTACTGTCCTATCTCTATCACCCCCTTCCGTGGGAAACTCCTGGAGAAACTGGCCTTCCCCTCTCATAATGAAAGTTTTGGCGGTCTCCAGATTCAGAGCATCCAGAGGCACGGAAACTGCTCTTCTGAACACCTGTGAAGAACTGCTTGCATCTCTGGACTGGACTCTAACTCTCCAGCTGTCCTCATTCTACCCAATCTCTCCTCTGACTTTGACACAGTCATTCATTCCATCCTCATAAAATCGCTCCATGATACCCTGGTATCTCGGAGCAGGCGCTGGACTGGCTGTCCTCATTCCTAAGTGACCGTCCGTCCCAGCTTATTCTGGGCACTTTCCCGCCCCTGCCTTATCTCTATCTCCTCCTCTGGTGTCCACAGGGCTTCAACCTGTTCCCTTGGCTCTTTAAAAGTTATCTTGCTCCACTGGTACTAGTCATCTCCACGTTCTCTACTTACTTCCAGTGCTACGCAGATGACGCACAACCTTTCTTCAAACTCCCTGCTAACCCTCTCACTTTTTCCATCATCCCGGACTGCCTATCTGCCATTTAGTCCTTGTGCACTTTCAACGATCTCTGCCTCATTGCCAGCAAGACTGAGATCCTTTCTATTGGGACCCCTGTCAACTCTTCCTTCTCAAAGGAATTTCCCCTTTTCTCAATTTTTATTTATTTTTATTTTATTGTTCATTTATAACGCGCTTAATACCTGTGAGTGATTTCTAAGCGCGGGATCGGGATTCAAACCTGTGTTGCACCGCTTGTTTTGCTTCCAAGACAAACGCGTTGACCTGAGCTTTCCTTCCTCCCCCATAAGCTCCATGTTACCTGAGCCCTGGTTCTCTCCAGGCTTGACTACTGCAAAAGCCTCCTCTTGAATCTACCCTCTTCCTCTGTGTGTCCCCTCCAGCTTATCCAGAATAGGGCAGCAAGACTTATCCTTGGCCTCAAGACCAGGGACTGTATCTCTCCTGCCATAAATCTGTGTCACTGGCTCTCTGTTGCTGCATGGATTCAATTTAAATCCCTCTTAATCATCCAGTGATATTGATATTTTATTTCTATTGCACTCGTACACAAGTGTTTCAGAGGGCGAAACACCCTCACTTGGTGCTGGTGTACTTGGTGACAGCCTTGGTGCCCTCGGACACAGCGTGCTTGGCCAGCTCGCCTGGCAGCAGCAGTCGCACTGCGGTCTGGATCTCCCTGGAGGTGATGGTCCTGTGCTTGTTGTAGTGAGTCAGGCGGGAGGCTTCCCTGGAGATGTGCTCAAAGATGTCATTGACAAATGAGTTCATGATGCCTATGGCCTTGGAGAGATCCTGGGGCATTTCTTCCAAGGATGTTTGGGGCCAGGGACCATGCTATCTGCAACTTGCTTTTACTAAATACTCTCCCCCTAGACTTTTACGTTCCTCTGGTACCAACTCCCTGTGCGTAAAGCGTTTTACTAAACAGAGGGCCGGAAGACGATCCCTTTCTTCAGCTTGCTCCCGCTTATGGAATAGCCTGTCCCTTCCTCTTCGCCTTGAGCAGGACCTCCAATTCTGGAAGCTCTTCAAGACCTTCCTCTTCACCCCCCCTTCCCTTCATCCCTTCTCTGCTAATCTCTGTCGCTTTGATTGATGACCGGTGCCCTTATGTGTCCTCAGGGCCCTGGCCTCCCACACCCAACCGCCTCAGCCTCTGCCTACACACAGCACTTGCCTGTCACCGACTGGCCTACAACACTGTAGGCCAGCACTTAACCAATATGGCTGCCCAACTCTCCCTAGCACTGACTACACTGAGCGCTTCATCTGCTGCTCACCCACGAGCACAGGCACTCCAGCACTTCACCTCCTCCCCCTTTTCCCTCATCTCTCCCTGCACTTGCACACTCTGAATGCTCACAAGGCCTAGTAAGTGTAACAAGTGGGCGGGGGGTCTAATAAGTCTGCCTTTATCCATCAATGTATACATTGTTTTCAATCATATGTTCCCTCCCTGTTGCCCTTTGGACGCTTTGAAACACAATTTACTTGTTGTATAAGTGCCTAACAAATGCCCAATAAATAAATAAATAAAATAAATAATGCTAGAGGTGGTTTCCCCATCTCAACCAAACTAAAACTTGAGTCTGTCAGGCAGTCCGTGATGTCCAAATTGAAGGTACCGTCCTAGTCAAACCTCCTACTCTTCCCTGCCGCTTAAACACAAATCACAGCTAACGGAAGAGTTCTATATTCTAATCCAGGAGAATGACTCCCTTCTCCTGGGTAAAAGTCTCTCACAGTTTGTGTTTTAATAAGTTCCCCAAATATAACCGGACTAGGAGAATGGCTCCTGTCTTCTAGTTAATAACTGTTTATAACCAGCTAGGAGGCTTTTCTTGACCTCGACACTGTCTTTCGGCTTACCCCACCAGGACGAGGGAGAGACTCCCCAAGCTCTCCTAGACTCCTCCATGTTCTCCTGAGTTTGTCAATTTTACATTCCTCATCAATTCTTTAAATTCTCTCCACAGATCAGGGAGAATAGACTCTTCAATACCATAGTCTTATGGAATTTACTAGGGAGTTGTCTCACAAAATTATCTACTTCTCTAGTGTCTTTTGGCTTTGCCTTCTCAAGTTTTCCCGGACATACTACCGCTCCCGCTACCTTCTCTAAGGGAACTCTTCAACGGTTTCATCAGGGATCGCAGGTTTGTTCTTTGTCTTTCTTCTTCTGCTCTTCTTCAGACCGCTTGACTTTGTGGCCCATTAATGCCGGGCGAGAGTTTCAAATCAAACGGTTCATCCATTACAGGTTGCTCAACCACCACAGTTCCTTGTACTTCCTATGCTATCGCCTCGGCAGCTCCGCAGTAGGCTAGTGTTGGTGGTCTCAGCGTAGTTCTTGGACATCACGGTCCACCCACCACAGGTCACACCACCACCACATTGACTCTCAGTTTCAAGGTTGTCGACTCCCAACCTCTGTAGTGCTGCTCTGACACAGCCTTCAAACGCCTTGTTTCCAACTCGCTGGCTTTTTGGCAACCTTCTAGCTCGCCGACCTCTCCTGGATGTTGCTTCCTCTCCGGAGTTTGCTCTCCTTGTCCATCTTTACTATTTATCTTATGTAGCTGGGACTGCCCCAGCGGGAGATCAGTTTGATTGATAAGTTGATAGAACACTCTTCATGCTTGCCGGTAGCGTTCTTGGGTTCTTCTTCGTCCCAGTACCTAGCATAGTGCGACTGTCTGCCACATTACAAAAACACATTGTCTCGGACTTTATCATACGTAATGAAGGGTTAGGTGATGTTTTATTCCATAGGGTGGGGAGAAAAAGGGTCTCTAGCCCAGATGTACGTCCTTGTGCCCAGGAGGTGGTCCCTCCCTATGAGATCCTCCCCCATGTTACCACCCTTAGGGGGACTATCAGTTAGCAGCCTCAGCTCCCTAGCCTCATGGAATTGGGCTCCACTCTGGGGAGAAGTGATGTCATCTGGAGGATCACCACATACCCTTTCCCTTAAACCTTCGACTTCCCCATCCACTCCCTTTGGAAATCAAGATACAAAGTCAGCATGTCCCTGTACCTTCCCCTTCCTATGCTCAACATGGAAACAAAACGACTGCAAGTCCAAAAAACAGTGCATAATTCACGGGTTAGTGTCTTTACCGAGGCTGAGCCAGGTTAAAGGCGAGTTGTCTGCCACCAGCTGGAATTTGTGACCAGTGAGGTAATATTACAGATGCCCTACGGCCCACCTATTAGCACGTGCCTCCAATTCTATGGTTGCATCATTTTTTACATGGGGAAAATTATTCCTACGTGCATAGGACCGGATGTTCCACCCCGTCATATTCTTGCGACGGGGCTGCCCCAACACCCACCTTAGAAGCATCTGTCTGCAACACAAACTTTGTTAAAATTAGGCACTTTTAGCACTGGTTTGTTACAGAGGATGTATTTCAGTGTGTTGAAACTGGCCTTGTCTTATTTTTCCCAGTGCATATTTTGGGGCTCTGCATTCTTTAGCTGATCGGTCAAGCAAGATAACCCTAGAGTAGTTTAAAATTAACCTCCGATAATAGCCGTTAAGGCCCAAGAATGCTCATAAGTCCCTCTTGCTCTTAGGAAGAGGGGTTTCACTAACAGCCTTCACCATCTCAAGTTGAGATCTCACCAAGCCATTCCGTACAAAGAAATTGTTCTATATATATGTGTGTGTGTGTGTATGTGCACTGGGACTAGCCCAAAAACAAGCAAACCACTGCAGGTTGAAAAGTCCCTAAAAGCTTGCCACAAAGCTTAGGTGAATTGCTGTATGCCTTCGAGCTATCACCTGAATTTTTTTGTTATAGTCACCCTGACTGGGCGGATATGTAGATACGTGGGTCCCATGCCTGCTTGGATTAGAGATCCAAGCAACCTGTCCCTGATGAGGCCCAAGGCCCAATGAGGCTGATGCATGTCTTGGAATTCTTGTGGTCTCATGCAGAAGGGATGTGACCAAGCAGTTTGGGCTGGACAGCCCCTTTTGTGGTAGGACCTAGCTTGATTGGCTTATGGTTTTTCACCTTTTGTAACAGCTTGGCAGGCGAATAACTGTGGTCTGGAGGGTTGCCCAGAGCAATGCCAGAGGTTAGCATTAATTCTTAACCTTCTAGCTATCACCTCTTTTGTTTTGCTGAGTCGTGAGGTGATTATACCATAAAGAAGGGTCTATTCAGCTCTACATGCATTGCAATGTGGGACCACTTAGTCAAAGTAAATCAAATATACAGGGTGTTATTAGTGGCATCTAGAATGGTTGCTACTTGTTCCACGCAAAATACTTGCAGGTTAGCCTCTAACTTACAATTGTTAATAAGCAAGGTATGGTTGGTAATAATGCAAGCCTCCTTCTGGTCAATCTGAAAAATGTCAGTGCCATTAATGTGATATTGCATCCAATTGCACTCTCCAGTTACAAGGTGAATACTGTGAGAAACCAGAAGGTGCATCATCCGCTAGTCCCTGCGGATCTCTCGCTCTCAAGTGGCCAGGGCACAGCCATTGCCTTTGAATCCAGATCCTGGGGGTAGACAAGTGCGGGAGGATCACCGGGGTGAGGGTGTCCTCGGGGAGTGGAACACCGGATGGTGAGACACGGTAACCCTCTCTTCCCTGTAAAACACTTACCCCATCCAACTGATGGGATATTTAGAAACTAACGCCCCCACCTCCTTTCCTGCACAAACACTTTTACATGGACACGCCCCCCTCTGGTAGGAAACAGACTCACATCCGAGGTGTATACCTGTCATGTCCACTTATCGACATTCACTCACACCTGACTTCCATTACACTTCCCCACACAGATAAAAGGCAGAGCTTGAGAGCACACTCTGAGCGAGGCAAAACACACTTAGGTACAGCAGTTTCGAGTGGGCAGCTGAACGAGGGGAGAAAGACGGCCAGGCACTAGTGGTTCTTGAGAGGGGCAACACCCTTGGCCTTGTTGGCAGGAACCCTTTACTTTCAAGAAACCTTCAATGCAGAAAACATAAGACTAGGAAACCAGGCTGAAGAATCCTATATTGTGTGTTTGAGATATCGAGGGTCCTCCAGCGTAACTGACCAAGTCGGGGAGGAGCAGCAGATGTTGTGGTATCGTCCTTGGCTCCAAGAACAAAGAAGCAACAGAAAACACAGCCGGTGAGCTGGGAAGTCTGATGCCAGGCAGGTCTGTGTTGAAGTCAAGGTTTCAAGCGACAACATTGTAAAAAGAGCGCTGGAATGAACATTGTTAAACACGTTTGAGGAAAGATGCCTGTGAAGCTAAATTGCTGAAGATTGTTTGAACATTAGAAGGAAAGATACAATACTGTTGACAGAGTGGTCCGGAACCGTGAATGTGCTCAGTCGCAGATCTCTATACGGTATCCTGACAAAAGAAAAAAAAAGTAGAAGATTGTAAATTGTGTGCAGTGAATCAAAGTGGTCCTGCGGTTTAAGCAAAACCCGTCTCACATTCGAATGTTTTCGATTTTGGTATTCGTCCGAGACTGAACGAGGGAGACCAAATTGTGAACATTGTGGAAATCAGTATTTTCTTATTGTATAAGCGCCTAACAAGCAAACAATAACATAAAATAAAAAAATGAATAAAGGGATCTGAGCCCGGACTAGCGGGATCCATGGTCCGAGCCCTAATGAGGGGGACCAAATTGTGAACATTGTAGAAAAGGGATGCGAGTCCGGATGAGGGGAACCCATGGTCCGAGCCTGAAAGAGGGAGACCAGTCTTGAACTTATGAAAATGAAAGCCCTGACAAAGGAAAGGAACTTTTGTGTTTTGTCTGTTACATCAGGCCCACTGCAATAAGAGACTGTCATTGAGAGAGATACTTTGGCGGAAGGCCCTCATGTCTATGTGTTGAACTGTTACCTCGTTGCCAAGAAGCCAGAGTGTGTGCGAAGCCCACACGTGCCGCCTGGCCCCGTGCTGAAAACGTGGGGAAGGGAAGCTAACTGTTCACATATCCTAACATATAATGTCCTGAACTCTTTTCTTTTGCATACATTGTTATCCCACACCATTTTCGATTTAGAAGTAAGGATTGGCAATAGGTTTATTAGTATAGGCCCTTTTATTTTGACATACTCCACTAGCACTGCGTCATTATTATTTGATGGTCATAGCTTGCTTTCATCTTTGGGTTTAGGTTTAGATAGGCGTTCTACCAACCCATTGAACTTCAGTAAACACCCTTGAACTGTGGTCACTTGTGTCTGTCTTCACTGTTTGATGCCTTGTCTTCCTTACAATACACAGGTCAGGTATTCATCCTGTTTGAGGGCACACCCACCCTTGCTCCCAAGGTGTACAGGTATGACTATGGGTTGTGTAATTCTGGCTATCTAACCATTCCCCTCATATTTGTGGAACCTACTGTGATAAGTCCCAAGGTATTGTCATGTCTTCCATGTGGAGGCCCCCTTCCATGAGGCCAGGGAGGTGAGGCTGCTACCTGATTGTCCCCCTGGGGGTGGTGCTCAGTGGGTGGATTTCCGGGGAGAGGAAACCCTTCATGGGATTGGTGACAAAGGCCCTGGGAGAACGCATTATTCATTCACTCCTTTGGTGTCCCCACCTTCCTTAACCCCCACTCAAGTCTATGTGACCCCCCCACACTACTATTTATTATGTTTTTGCAGAGGCATCCTTAATAAGACAGGGACAGGGACGAGCAAGAGGGACACTCAACCAAGCCTGATGCAAAATCACACTGTGATGAGGAATTTAAAGCCCACCGTGGAACCAACACATGCAGTGTAGCTGCTAAAGGCTCGCCTGTTCGTAAAAAGGGAAGGATGACTCCTTCTCGGATCGAGAAGCTAGCCCTGGAGGAACAGGGAAAGAGACGCTGGTTCCGTACCGAAGAGCCCGAAGACTGGTGGTCGGGGGCGCAGACAGCCACAGGTACCCGAGCGGTCCTAACGAGGTGGACCTGACCAGTGGCAGAGTCACGGGAAGCCAGACTGATGAAAACTTACCAGGAACAAAGAAGCTGACAGTTGAAGATGAGCGTGTTAGGAGCAGAGCAGAATTGTTCCATCTCCAGAAGAGAACAGTGACTGCCCCGAGACTTCCCAAAGCTAGGGAAAGGGCCGGTACGGTTTGGGTGGCATTGAGGGAGCTGATGCCCCTTATGAGAACATCCAGAAGATCCCAAGGGGGTGAAAGGCATCCTATATAATTTAATTCAGACTTTGCAATCACTCTAAAAGAACCCAAAGATTACTAGGGGATGAAACAGGAAGCATACAAATAGATACTAACATTATAAACCAAATAAGAACATCCCGAAGAGCACAAGTGGGTGATTTTTATGATGGATTTCTAAACTCTGACCGGGTGGGCAGAAGTTTAGGAGGCCACCCTCAGGTTTAGTGAAACAGGGGATCCTTTTGCACAAACCAGACCAATCTAGGTAGCTTGGCAGGCGGTCAAGACTAAGTCTCAGGAGGGGTGAGAGTGATCGGAAGCCCACGATGAGCACACACAGTAACGAACCACAAATTACTCTTAGACAGTGTATATGAAAAATATCTATACATTTATTGTTGGCCGGACCAGTAGACACAAGTAACTTTAGTTATGCAAAAACAGTTATCACACAAAATCCTTATACTATACAATATATATACATTACATTTCCTAATGCCAGTCGGTGATAAATGTACTCCACAACCTGTAAACAGAGGGTTGAGTTAACACATTAATAGCATTGGGCAATTCTTCAGAGTTGTTCCCTAACTTTCGAGTGCAACCCTAAGAAGGGTGCCTTGTACAGTTGTGCATAAAAACGCACCATCACGCAGGTAAAGCAAAAAGCAGGTCTTCTTGGTAGGGCTGTAGCAAGTCAGGCAGGAGCTTGAGGCGATGAATAATTGGTTCCCACTATTTGAGTAGGCTCTGCCCTTGGCAGGAAAGCAGTGTTTAAAAGGCAAGAATAGCTATGGAGCGCAGGCTAACCCAGCCAAGATAGAGTACCTTTTAAGGGATGCCCGTGTGTAAAAGTGATCGGTTGTGCCAGGGGGCCACCGGTAAGTGATGCAAGTAGTTACCGACCCTCGGCACAGTCCGTACCAAATTTTGCCAGTTTAGTCGAGGTCGCTAGTAGGTTCAAGTTCTGCAGTTTCACGGTGCTCCGGCTCTCAGCCGCTGCTGGGGAGAACGATCGTCTGTGATGGAATAGTTGCCTTTTTCTTGGCATCCTAAGGAGGTATGAAGAATATTGCGGTGCAGCAGGCTTCAGGGCACAGGAGAGCAGAACAGCAAAGGTTCTACAGTTACCATCACCAACAGGTAGTGATGCAGGATTCACAGATGCAGGCAGCATTCCACACACTCCTAATTTGGGATCCAGAGGAGCTAGGCCGGCGAAATGTGGTAGGAGAATGCACAGAACGACAATCGAGCAATGTCCCAAGTCTTGGGTTTGCACTAGAGACAGCAGTCGTTCTGCGGGATACTCTGAGGTAGAGCTGGACAGTTCACTGTATGGCCCAGGAACACTTCCAAAGGGGCTCGTTTGGTGGGTAAGCAGGGGGCGCCAAGAGTAGTTGTTCCCACTACTCGAAAGGGGTGAAGCACCTTGGCATGCCTTTGGATCAAAGCAGAAAACGGGGGTCTGACGGGACAGCAGAGGACAAAGTGTGCCAAACCCTTCCAAAGCATCTCCGGTGGTTTCACAAGTCTGTTTTTTCGTACAGGAGACTTGGCTCCTTCTGTAGTTCGGTGAGAACTCAGGTGATCGACCTGGGATGGATGCAGAGCCCCTTCTCTTATCCAAGATTAGATTCATGCCAACATCGAGCACATCCAATCGAAGATCTGCTCTCTTGCAGGCATCCCATTCGTGGACCAATCACGGTCCACGGTTGTCTGTCATTCAGGCACTCCAGACATCCTGGCACCAGTAGTGTGGATTGGGACCAGACAGTCCCAACTCGCTTCCTGGGCACACACACGTGACCGGCAGAAGCCCGCAAAAGAGATCGGTTTTTGCAGGTGGCTGCATGACCAAATAAGGAAAACCTGGGTTACTCAACCTGGGTGAAGGCAAGGGACAAAATGGCAGTGGGACAGAACAAAAGACTTTGTGACACAGCCATTTTCGCAGTGTGATTCAGTAAAAAAGCAAAACATTATAAAAAGTAACTGCTGCCACCAGTTCGTCCCAGGTACACTTGTACACTCACCCAAAAATCCTTTGTGTGTCTAGGGCCATAAAACAAAAAGGGACCCCAGCGCACGTACTGGAAGGTACATTGTACACTGTTAAAGTTAACAAAAATGGCAACATAGTCATAGACTAAGGGAAACCAAGTTTTCCAGTACCGACAGTCTGAAGGACGTGTCGGTTTCCCCATAACAAGTGAGCAAAAGCTCAGGGGAATACAGCTGAAGGCTGGGCTCCACTGGAAAATGTCAGGATAGGAAAGCCCAACAAAAGCAAAAAGTTTGAGGGGGTCCACAAATGGAGGGAAAATTACTCATAAATGAAATCTTTCCTAGCAATGATAAATAGAATATACAATAAAATATGAACTGTGTGAAGCAGATAAACACGGCCCGAGGGGAACAAGAGAATAACAGAAGAAGCCTACAGTCAGATATGAATATTGAGTGCACCTAGGTGGGGCAGTACCTGGCAGGGGAGTATACTGGGTCTGTCCAAGTGTACACTAGATAACAAAGGGACAAGGATCCCACCAAGACAAAGGAGCAGGGTCTGGGACCCAGATGAAAACGGGCAAAGCCAACCAGTGGAATGCACCTCAATATAGGAAGAATTTTAACCAGTGGGTGGAAGCCGAAAACACAAATCTCTGGAACTGAAAGTTGTGCACATCAAGTCTGGCAGGCGAGTAGACCAGACCTGGTGTACCGTTTAAACAAGTCTGTGGTGATGTCTGGCAGGTTAGTGAACCAGACCTGATAAGAGACTGGAAAGGATCAATTTGTGCTACGGACTGGGAAAGAGGAATTTCCCAGTGGATTTTGAGGAACTTTGTTTTACGGATAATTGGAACCAGGAACCGAGGAAGAGGTTCCCCTTCGGATAGTGGGGAACTGGGCTATCTTTAACTTTGGCTGAACTTGTGAACAGTGAATTATACATATTCCTTTGCATTAGAACAATGCTTTGGTGTCGGCATCCAGAATGGGAGAGACCTTCATTGAATTAAGGAGTTATCCAACTTTTTTTGGAACGAAATACAGTTTTGGCTGCCGGAGCACCCAATGAGCAATACTGTCTTTGTGCTGGCCTGAAACGAGGGTTTTTTGAGCCCTGTTCTGCCTCCTGAACTGTAGCGGGAAATCACAGGCAGCTGCCTGCAGAATGGCCTCCTCCCACCCCGACTATACTGTCGCCTCCAATGCATATCGGCTCCCGCCCAGCCAGGCACACGAGCCGCAGACAGCGGTGATCGGGAAAGAGATCCCTCTCTTCCTCCTACGAGTGACGAGGGATAGCCGGGAGCGACGGTTAAGATACAGCAGAGCATGCGTCTGCCGTGTGGATCGGGGTGCAGGCAAAGCCGGAGACTCAGCCCGGTGCCCTCGGTTGAGCCAGACAGTCTCGACATCCCCCCTGTCATCAAGGGACGTAGGATACAACTAAGAACATCCGGCAAGGTAAAGAGGCCACGCAGCCCTGGTACGGGGGCTGAGTCGGCTCATGAGACGTCCTGCTGCGCAGTCCAGAGGGGATGACACATCCACAATGAGGCGGCTGGAGCCTCAGAGGTCCATACTCGGAGCTGCCTGCTCGGGGTCTGTGGGCGTGAGGGTGCTTTGGACCCCCTTCTCCTGCTTGGCAAAAGCCAGCTGACATCGGGGTCTGACTGAGAACTACCAGAGGAGCATGCTGAGAGGCCCCCAACCCACACATTGCAGTTGGGAGGGACGAGGCATAGGGGGATGAGACCGAGCTGCAAGAACGGTGGGGGATGGCAGCCATACTGATCACTCGGGGACAGTGGTACAGGACATAAGGGGAGCCAGCCAGCAACAATACACTGGGCACTCCCCCCTACACCTCCCAGGGAAGAACAGCAGCCCTGCAGAGGTGAGGGGGCTCATACAGATAGTTCTAGCCACCAGAACAGCTGTCTCAAGGATCTCCACAGGGCAGGGGCAGCCATAGCATCAGACATCAACGGCACCGGCCAGAGCCCTTTATCCATCAACAAAAAACTCCATAGCCCAAGCCCCCCAGGGCCCCATAGGAAGCAGCTGCAAAGAAGCTGGCCTGCAGTGGGCACCCTCACTATAAACCCAAGTTTGCATACACGAGCGGTGTGTGGGGTCTGCCATCACCTCACTCCATTGCCACCTGCGTCCTGACATGGCATCTAGCGACAACATGGGGAGCAAGGGACGCCAACCATAAATGGACTTGTTCGCAGCCACTGTCAAACATCCACAGACCTCTGCTCCTGCAGTCCCAACACAGAAGTCGGAACCTGCGTCTAATCTGGAAGCGAGAATTTTGGAGGTTCTCCTGGCAGTGCAGAATTCCAGGATGGCGCTGGAGCTGCAGATGGGTCACGTCAGTGAGGAGCTCAACCTGCTGCGTGCCGATCTGCACAAATACCTGAAAGGCAAAAAGAAACAGATGTCAGGTTCACCTCAGTGGCGGCAGAAGTACAGATGTTTTTCAACTCATGCAGACAACCAAAACTTTAACGGCAAGAGCAGAAGACGCAGAAGGCCGATCCTGGAGGAAGAATGTCTTCATAATAGGGCTCCCAGAGAGCGAAGAGGGAGAGTCAATGGAGCTCTTCCTGGAGTCGTGGCTGCATGATAAATTGGGGTCCAAGGGACTTTCAAAGTGGGTTGTGGTGGAAAGGGTATACAGGGTCCCTGCAAGCAGGCTGCCACTAGGCACAAGACCCCACCAGGTGATCGCCAGGATCTTTAACTGCAGAGGTTGAGATGCAATCTTGCAAATGGTGCTGTGTTGCTGCCCGATATGCACAGACAACAGTTCCGTCCTGGCCTTTCCAGACTATACAAAACAACCAGCCCCAGTGGCAAATCTTTGAGGAAGTCAAATGGACATTAAAGGATAATGGGATTCGAGACATGCTGCTTTATCCAGCCTGGCTGAAAATAATACAAGTGGCGGTTCTGCAACTCCCCAGAGGAAGCATGGCACTGGTGGGAGACCGAGGTTAGCCGGGCCATGGCATCGCCAGTACATCTGAGTGAGCAGGCACCTCCTGTCCCCCGGTGCCCCTAAGGGATGCCAGCATGAGGCCGGCGACAGCAGACGCAGAATGGCGCTAGCGACAACAGGATCACAGTAGCAGACGGTGACACCCTGCAGAGGGAGGAGATTGACGACTGTGGAGACACTGCAGCGTTCACTTCGTCAGATGATCACAAATACGGAACAGACTATCTGGGGCGGGAGGGATGTTCCCTGATCTGGCTACTGACGAGCAAACTACCAGGTATTGAGGTTGTGGCTCTGCACACCTTCAGAAGTAAGACATGGGCGGCGGCAGAGCACGGCAGGGATTGCGGCCAGGAGTAGCACCAGCTTGCCGCTTCTTTCCAGGACCCCCACAAGCTTCCCCCCGTTCCGGGATGACAGGGGGCAGCCCCCACCCCAGGTGTGGGTCGATCATTGCAACCCCCCTCTTTTGAGCGACGGGGGAGAGCGACTTACCGGCCAGCATCTAAAGTGCAGGTATTCATTGACTGATCCCTCCTGTTGAAGGCAAGTCTAGGCGTCTGTTAAACATCGGACAGTGCTTATACTGTCCTGTTGAGGGAAAGTTTCTGGTGGTTGCTGTGGGTTGGGGAGTTGGGATGCTCCGTGGCGGGCAGAAAGTGGGGGTGGGGGACATGCCCGGCACCTGAGCTACAAAAGGGGGAGTCGAGGAGGGGGAGAGGTGTGTTGGGAGTTAGGGAGGATGGGGGGGGTATTAGACCTTCAACTCGAATTCTCAACTATACTGGACACAATGCAGGGGCACCTGGGAGGATGTGGTGAAGAGTGGTGAAGGGCCATAGTCCTCTTACTGGAAATGGGCACACTTATGACGATTTTAACATGGAATGTGCGAGGGATAGGGCATGTTAAAAAGAGGAGGGAGATTTTGAGCTACCGAAGGGTATCGTGGCGCTAGGAGGAGTAAAGGTAGGACAGAGGAAACTAATTAGAACAGGAGGGTTTTCAAGAGACGTCTGAATTCCAGATGGTTAGCAGTGCATCTCAGAGAAAAATGCAGCGTATTACACAATTTCGCCGCTGCCACTGAGAAAGCACAATCTCCAATCCTAACATGATGGGAGGAAGGAACAATAACCAGACAGGTCGAGCTGCAGTGAAGAGCACGAGTGGGCCGGTAATGGAGAAATGTATCCTGAAGATAACTAGCACCAAGACCATAAAAGGCCCGATGCACCAGGCAAAGAGACTTGAATTCAATTTGTCTGCCCGCCGGCAGCCATTGAAGGGAGTGAAGAACCAGCGTTATGATTCCCACAAGGTAGGGTCATGGCTACCTTAGCCGCTAAATCCTGCAGTAGCTGGGCCAATGGATCAGGCTTTTAGGCTGGACAAGATAGAGCGCATTACAATAGTCAATGCAACTTACTACCAGGACGGTGACCACCAGTAACCAAACCTTCCGGGGGAGCAGAGGAAGGACCTTCGGAACAATCCTCGATGGTAGTGTCCAGCTTTGCAGACAGCCGCCACCTGGGCACTCATACAAAATGCCACTTTCCACCTACGGTAATAAGAACAATTGATCAGGGTGACCAAACAAAGCAAACACACTCCAATGTTTAATGAATTATAAAATAAATGTAATTCTTTTGTGGTTAAACAAATATATTTTAGTTTTAACCAAGTTAAACGATGACGAAAAAACTGTACGCGTATAATTTCTTCGTCGGTGGGAGCCTTTAATCTTCGATCAAACCAAGTAAATCAGCGCATGTCAAGCTCCAGCCCAGCAGATTTTCGTCACTGGACCCAACCACATGTTTTGGAGGGGGTCATCACAATATCTCTTCTGAAGTCTAGCAAACATGAGACTTGGGGAGTAAGAAGATAAAGCCACACAGCCTCTCTTCCACTATCTACCACAAAGTTGATTATCAACAATACCGTGTGAAACTTTGCGAACACAAGATAAAAAGGATTCCGTCACCGAAACTCTTCCTTGTGTCCTGATGAAGGCCATCCATTCCTCAGCACAATAGACCAGCTACCAATTGGCCGAAACGCCTTTGTCGACATCCTTTTTCAGTGTTCAGCGCTAACACTGCCACTATTCTAAATTGGTTTACACAAACGTTGTTCTTTTTTAACCAGTCTGATCCCAGATGTCACATGGGACCTTGTGATTTTTATGCCCGTCTAGTTCAGAATGTATGAACTAAAATGTCACTCCATGTATAGGCATTGTATTTGTACCACTTTGTCCTGTTGAAATATTATTTTTTCACGAATGTATGTTTTGACAAACTTGGTTAAAACTAAAATTGATTTGTTTAACCACAAAAGAATGACATTTATTTTATAATTCATTGGACATTGGAGTGTGTTCACTTGGTTTGGTCACCCCGATCAATGGTTCTTATTACTATTTGACCCATCTGGGTAGATCAGGGCTTTGCCAGGAGCCCTATTGAATATTACTCTCCACCTACGACAAGCAAATGTGGATGCCATGCTAGCCGCCGTAAAGCAAAAAACTTTGGAGGGAGATAGTGGACTTCCTCCCAGACCTCACAGTTCATCTGCAGGCTCGGTTCTGGGCCTGCCTCGCTGAAGCAAAAATAGTGGCTCAAGACCTAATGGAATCATCTGTGGCTCACATTGACACAGCAGGCAGGGCCATATTTGTGGCAGCAGACATGAGGCTGACTGTGTGGCTCAAGGCCACTAAGTTTAATCCAGATGTACAGGACCGTATTCTTGCTCTACCGTTTGAGGAAGGGGACTTGTTCCATTCGTCCACTGATGAAGAGTTGGACAAGAAAAAGAAGAGCTCCCAAACAGCCAAATCTCTGGCTAAACCTGCAAAGCTGGCTTCAAAGAGCTTTGGCCAGAGCCAGTTGCGGTATTACAGAGGCCGTACCTTTGGTCGTTTCAGGGGCTTCCAGGACCGCTGCATTAGACAGCCCGACAGGTCTCCCAGCCAACACAGGTATAAATACCAGAAGACTACACACAAGGGCTTCTTCAGTCCACCTCCCAGTCGCCAGCCTCAGAGGGAAAGAAGCAGTGACTGGGTCATGATCCACAGCTCTCCGGTGGGGGGCAGGCTTGCCATTCATATTCTGTTCTGGCGGACACGGTTCCCAGACACGTGTATACTCTGAGAGATTTCCCAGGGATTCCGCCTTCCGATTCCACAAGTTCCCCCTCTGCCCTCCACCCCCCACTCCCACAGATTGGGACGCCATCTCTCCTTAGAGATTCACTCTCTATTAGTGAGCGAGGCAGTACAGGAAGATCCCACCCCCACCACAATGAGGCTTGGGGTTTTACTCTTGCGTATTTGCAATACAGAAGAGGAACCAAGCAGGCCTGCTAGTTGTCCTACCACTTCAAAAGTTCAAGATGGTGACACCAGCATTGATAGCGTAGTTCTTGTGTAGGGGAGACTGGACATGCTCCCTGGATCTGAATGATGCATACCTACACGTCCCAATTTGGCAGGCCCATTTTTCGGTCTCAATTCAGCCCCAAAGGTTTTTAAGACTAATTCTGTGGCAGCGCTGCTCAGGTCGGAGGGCTAATACATCTACCCATACCTCGACGACTGGCTGGTTCAAGCAGATTCTCCAGCGTGAGTCGAGAACACAGCAGACAGGTTTGTGCATACGCTGTATGAACTGGGGTTCTCCATCAACCTCAAGAAGTCGCAGTTCCAGCCTACTTAGTCCTTGACCTTCTTGGGTCTCATCTGGGAAACGGAGGTGGAGATGATATTCCCCACCGTGGAAAAGATTGCAATGATCGGAGTCACTACAGGGCATTTCCTAAGCAGGGCAGTGACTTCGGCATGGTGGTACCAGCACTTGTTAGGGATTATGGCAGCTTGCCTCCTGGCTGTGCCTCATACCAGGCTCAAAATGAGGAGGCTGCTGCTACATTTCTCGGCCTCATGGAGCCAAGAAACGGGTTGCCAAGCGGCATTAGTCGGCATACCAGCATATCTTCACCAGGACCTACCATGGTGGAGGGCGGACACCAATATCATGGTGGGCAGACCATTCAGGCATACACCATTACGACAGACTCCTCCCTTGAAGGTTGCAGAACCACATTGAACAACCACAGTGTGCACGGCATATGATCCCGAGAGGACCAGGGTGGGCATATAAATTGGCGCGAAATGATGGCGATATGGCTAGCTCTGAAAGCTTTCCTTCCGGTTACCAACAGCCCGGTCTGCATTCAGACGGACAGCTACTTCTGCATGTACTACTTCAACAAAGGGAGCACCAGATCTCCTCTTTGCAGGCTAACCATCGACATATGGGAGTGGGCTTTAGCGAACAACATATCGCTCGCGGCTATACACCTGCCGGGGGAGTCCAACCTAGAGGTGGACAGGCTCAGCAGGCTGGGGGCCGACAGTTACGAGTAGCAGTTGAACAAGAGGGTCCTGAGGAAGATCTTCAATAAATGGGGTCATCTACTAGTAGACATATTTGCCACATTGCTCAGCAGGAGGTGTCACCAGTTTGTGTCCTGTGGGATGTGCTGCAGATTCAGTGGGTCGGCATGTGGGCATACTCATTCACACTGACTCTGTAAATCCACAGGGTCATCTGCAAGGTCAGGGAGGCCTGTCGACTATATCATTTTGATAATACCTCAGTGGCCTGCCAGACCATGGTCCTCAGAGATGTTATAACTGTTGAATCAACCACCAGTTCCCCTCCCAGTGGGGCCGGATCCACTTTTATCCCAACAAAGGGGGGTGGTAGTTCACCCCTCCCCGGAGAAGTTAGCCCTAGCAGCCTGGTTCCTGATGTGAGAAACCTGAAGGTGTCTCACCCGCTAGTCCCCGGGGATCTCTCATCCAGGTGGCCAGGACACGGCCATCGCTTTTGGATACAGTTCCTGGGGTTGGACCAGTGCGGGAGGATCACCAGGATGAGGCGTCTTCGGGGAGTGGAAGTGGGACCCCGAACGGCGAGACACTTTATCCCCTTTTAACACCTTCCCCCTAGGATAAGGATAGGATAAAGAGGAACTCAACCTCTTCCCCTCCCTCCCCCCCCTTTCCCGAAACAAACACTTTCTCACGGACAGCTCACTGTGAGAGAAAACAGACTAACACCTGACATGTTCCAACACAATGGTCAGGCAGAGTCAAGTAATTACCGATCATTACACACACCTGACTTCCATTGCACTTCCCCACACAGGCAAAATGTGGAGCACGAAAGCGCACTCTGAGCAAGGCAAAGCACACATGGAAGCAGCAGTTCCAAGATGGTGGCTTGCTCAGAGTATGCTTTCGTGCTCCGCGTTTTATCCGTTTGGGGAAGTGCGATGTAAGTCACGTGTGTGTAATGATCTGTAATTGCCTGACTCTGCCTGGCCATTGTGTTGGGACATGTCAGGTATACGGTTGGGACAGTTTAATACGGGTCGAGGATTGCAAGGAGGGAAGTGCCCTTGACCTTTTCAAAGAAAGACTGTTACGTTCATGAGTCTTTGAGAATAAGAAACATAAGACCTGGAATTAAAGCTAAAGAAACCTGCATTGTGTGTCTGAGGTACCCGGTGCTCTCCCACGTCGAAAGTCAAGGCGAGTATGAGCGTTTCCCGTTGTGGTACTGTCCTAAGGCTCCTATAACAAAGCAGCACTAGTAAAGTCATTACAGCCGGTGAGTCAGGGAGACTGATAGCAGGCCGATCTGTATTAGAACCTAGGTTGCAAGCGGCAAGTATATGGAAAAATCTGAAGAGAACAGTGTGTGAAACGTATGTGACGAGCGATGCGCAAATAATTAAACAGCAAATGAGTGACTGAACCTTTGAAGCCAAGACAGATGGCGTAAACAGAGTGGTCCGGTGCCACGTGGGTGCTCATTCTAAGGTCTCTGTTAGGTATCCCACTAAGAGGTGGAAAAAGGAATTGTGAAGTCGAAGTGGTCCTGCAACGGGTCAAGCAAAACCCTGTGCACATTCAATAGTCTTTGATTAGTTAATACTAACTGAAATTGGTCTGAACCCGGCTGAGGGAGAATAATTGTGTAAGAGGAAGGATCTGAGCCCGGCTGATGGGGCATCCAGTGTGAAGATTGAATCACCTGTGTAAAGGTGGACCCTCTGCACTTCATCAGCTTTGGCATCTGTAGGCTCTGGCACTTGAGACTGCACAAAGGAGGAATGGACACCCGGGTACAAATTCACAGCCATCTTTAATACAGGCTCAACAGGACATACTGGAAGGCACACTTAGCTGCTATAATCAGCTTGCTTTTATAGGCTTTTTCCAATGATGCAAAATGTTCATGCAAATTCAGGATACAGTTCTAATTGGTTCTCTTAACTAGCATATAAGCCCTCCTTGTCTTTGATTGGTTGGCCTATGTGTCACTCACAAAGCCCACATTGGCTCATTTTGGCAAGCATCGGCTGACTGACACATAGACTACTCCGCTAAACATAATTACATATCCTTATAATGCCTGCCAAGAAACAGTCCTTATCTATTTCTCGCGGTCCTGACAAATTTACTTGGCAGCTCATACGGTGAAAAACTTCATGAGCTAATTTTATTTGTTGCCAAGTAGGCAGCTGTTATGTGGTAGCTTTCCCATGCCTTTGTCTAATTTTCTTTCAATAATGTCTGCTTTCTTTGCCAAAATGTCTAAATATACCATCCCAGACGTGCTTTATCTCAAAGTGAACTGCTGCCAAAGAATATTCATCATCAGCATGATTCGGGCCTTTTGACACCTGCTCCCAAGACACCATTTTGTATTTGGCATCCATTTTAGAATCTATCTCAGCCTGTTCAGCCTTGCTACCAAACGGTAAATCGTTATTTACTTTTGAGCATAACTAATTTTCTATCCAGTTTTCAGATTATATTTTTACATATTCATGATGTGTGTGTAATACCTGAGGCACCCTTCACTTCCTGAGTCATTCTGACCCCAAAACATGTGTCAACTCACATGCACTCCTTTTACCTTCAAAAAGCACTATAATTCTGATTTTTGCCATACTGGAAACATTGATCAACCTACGACCTTATCTGTGCTCAGTTTGAGAGGGGGGGGTCTGGTACCCTCATACACTCCCCCCCCTCTGGTTAGTATTTAGACAATTGTTCAATACATGCCCACTACACCCAGTGTCCACCCTCCCCATATAAGGTGTACCTATACATCCCTGTCTCAGTGACCTCACTTAGTGTGGTGATTTATCTCAACATGGGAGGTATCATAAAAACATTTCTACGGAACCAACAGTGACTTCAATCATTTTGTACTCTCTTAATCTAAAACATATATGCATCTCCTTTTGTCAAAAGATTCTGATGCTTGTTAATCTGCTTAGAATCAGATGCTCTGCATATGGTCCGACATCCAGTGGTAACCGCAGAGTATTACTCCTGTCTGGATCCCACCCACATTACCCAATTAAATGTAAACATAACATACACAACAGGCGAATTTGGCCACCACAAGAATCGAGAGAAATCATTCCTTGAGGCAACCCACCAGCACATTTTCCTCTGATTTTGTCCACGTGCAACTTTTACTGTACACTTTTTCCTTCCTCCCACCCCAATACATTTCTTTGTTTCCCGCTGTCTCCCCATACCCACTTTAAAGTTTTTTTTTTTTCCTCAATTTTTCTTCCATTGACACATCTTCCACCTGATTCATCTTATTTTGGCGTATTCTGCGTCCAAGGACCTTCTTCATTTTTAGCCCATTTATTTTTATTTTTCCTTTAAACTGCTTTGCAGCGAGTTCACAGGCCCTTTGATTCGTAGGTCAGTCCTTTTTTTCTTTTTTCTCTCAGAGTACTTAAACTCTCAGTCTTCTGATTCGAAGTCAGAAAAGGGGGGTATTTGTTTGTTTCTGGTCAACACAAGTATGTGGGACACTTTTTTCATGAAGGCAGTTGAAACTGGGCATCTGGCTGGGTCCCTCAACCTTTTCTCTCTGCTCGCAGAATCGGTTGTTTTCAATCACGTGGTGTGTAGGTGTCTCTCATCCATCTGTAATATCAAACTGAATGAATCTCTTTTGAAAAATAAGTATGTCTTTATCGTCAGTACTGCCTCCTCAAACCCAACCCTTGAAATATCTATATGTTTCTTTTAAACACTCCTGCCTCCTAAACAATCTCCACTGTGTTTTCTCTTTTTGTAATATAACAGGATGGCTGCTCCTTTCTCACTTTTCGCACATCTTGGTGTCACTTTATACTTAATACATACTGGCTGATACCGGGACATGGCTATGATCTGAGGTCATAAAATATATACATTTTCTTTGTTGCTTTTTCTGGCATTGCCCTATTTTTCATGGGCCTTCTTTTCTTCCAACAACTGCATAGTGCATTAAAGACAACATTTCCTCTGTGGTTGACATTCCCAAACCAAATAGTCATGCATTCTCCTACTTTATGATAAAATAATAAACGACAAAAACAGACAACATAACCAATTCAAAAAACATTTTGTTGGAAAAAGGATGTATTTTCTTCAATCGCTCCCCTTCTTTCTTCTTGGTGCATCCGTAGCTGAAGAGGAATACCCTGGTGTGGGTTCCTGCTCTGTAGAAAACCGAAATAGATGTACAGTCATGTTTTAGCTGACAAAGCAATCAATTATTTCCTCAGGGTGGACCTTTGCTTCCTTTTCTCAAAATAGTTTTACTGAAATCATCCCTTTGGCTTTCTCAGCCCACTGCACTGTAGGCTGCTCTTCTGTAAAGTAAAAATTTGGTTTGTGCACTTTTAAAACGATCTGTCATTATGTAGCAATCAGGCTTGTCTTTCTTCCGTTTTTTTTTCCGACCATGCTGAACATTTTCTTTGTACTGTTGAAGTCCTCCTCCTGCTGGCGTGGGACCACGGTCGTCTTCTTTCTTTACTGTGTTTATTCTGTTGAGATATAATTAACATTTTTCGTCATCCTATCTACACTAACCTTGTCTACCCATGTTATTGGGAACCCAGCATTGATTCTACTAAGTGCATGCGAGTGTAACATACATCATTATGCCTATCCTCAAAACTTTTTGCATTTGCCAAATGCACCTATTCAGCATTTCTCTGTTACCGGAATTACAAAAAGGTTACTCCACCTTCTATTCAAAGTCGTCTTCCTTCTCATTGTTGGGTATGGCCATACCGGGAATATCTTATGCTATTCTATGTTCACACTTGTTTGCACCTTTCTTGTGAAAATGCTATCTATTTGAAAGACTCTATCCCTTACTGCCTTTCTGCCTTTCTTCTGTACTCACATGGGTCCTCTTACTCCTAATAATAATGATCCATAGTTTGTTCGCACACTTGTGTCAACTGGTTCTCACCTTTTTCTTCTCTACTTGTCCACTTAACTTACCTTTGTCATATGTTTCTTCCCATTATATTGCTGTACTGTACTAAGGCCATGAAGACATTCCTACCATAATCAAAAAATTACAATTTTCATCTGTAAAACATAAATCAACATCATCATATACATACAATGTTTTTGTTACTTACTCTCATATGTTCTTTGGTATAGTTGTATTAAAGGTTTTCTTCTTATATTATCAGATCACTCTTGGCCATTTATACCCCTTTGGCCTTTCATTGATCTTATTGTATTTCTATCAACATACACTACACTACTGAGTTATATCCAACACCATCCATTGTGCTCATTGTTTACAAATCTGGATATCTTATCCAGTTGTGCTTTTCTCTGCTTTAATATCCATTCATTCATTTTCTATTATTTATTTATTTCACACCCTGAATTGTCGTCAATCTTTTAGATTTGAGCTTCTTACTCCTGCACTTTTATCCCTATCTATTTACGATTATCTTACATTAATTAGCCTAATTACAACGCAAACCTAATTTTTTACGTTTTTATAATGCCTTTCATATGTGTACTTTTATTTTGTTTCCCTATGTGTTTCAATAGACCCATGTCATTAAGGGTCTGTGGTTCACATGACACTTGGCACTCTCTCCAAGTCTTCCTGAAAATATGCTGAGTGCAGCTGTATTTTTATCATTTGCTGTAGAATTTCTCCTCTCTATTTTTATCTAGTATGTGGAGCTCATAAAAAACACTTCATCATTTGTTTAGTCTTCTCTAAATATGTCATCAGTGACGTCAATCAACCTAGACCCTTCTTCAAGAGCTATCACTGTCCTCCATGGTCCACTCTCATTGTCCATCCCTTCGAGCATTTCTGTTTTGTTTGTACTATGGCTGCTTTCTAATTCTTCAAGGATCGTCTGTCCCCCCTCTTTGTCCATTGATATCCGTGATTTTGAACACAAATTCATCAGGTATTCTCATCCTTTTCCTCCACTAGGCCAGGTAGCCATGTTAATAGACTGTTCACCTCGTAAATTGAAAAACCTTCAACTCAACTCGAACATCTGAGTCACTTGCCCTGTGAGTACCAGTATAAATTTGCTGCATTTAAATTGTGTATTTCAAGAGCGGAACACACTATCCCTTTGTCAATAAATAAAATCATCATGCTAAGTTTTTTCATTAAAATCCCTTCCCAAAATATTGACTGGTGCCTGTCCCCAATATAACGAAGGGTCAGTCATGTCATACTTTCCTATAGAGACTGGTACTTCATCATAAAAATAGGAACTCAACTTGTGGCTCCAAAGAACCCTTAATCATTTATGGCAATTCCCATTATTGGATACTTTTCCTCCTTAGTTCATGGGTGTGCAATCCCTGTGTCTACTTATAAAGCGAATGTTTTGCCGCCTAACATCACAATAACCCTTGGCTCCTCTTGGGGGTCTAATATCACTGAAAATTCTGAATGCATCAAGTCGTCCTGTGAACTGTTGTATTGTGGGTGCATGCATACCCTGGTCTTGCGAAAGGATTTCCTCTTACCACAGTGGCACCTCCTATTCTGGGTGTCAATACCTGTTCTGTATTTACATATCGCTAAATCTACATCAGGGCTTGTTACAACTGCCCCTGCATTGAATTCATTTGCACTTGCTCTAGCTGCTTAACCTGTTGCACTCTCAGCGCTTGTGTCTGATACAATGTCTGATCCTGAGCAAACCCTTCCCTAGTTTGTGAGCTATATGCTGGAGGATAAGCTGTCCCCCTCTTGAGAATTGTCCATTTTGTACATACTGTTCCCTCCCTCATGTGCGCACAATTTGCCCTGTCACGCCACATATCCAATACACAGGAGGACCCAGTCTAACTAGTCCCCCCTCCCCGGTTAAACCCTCCTTCCATATTCTGACTCTCATTCTATATATTCTGAAAAACCACCTCTGCCTCTATTTCCCATTACTCTGCCTTGTGGCACAAATCCATTCCCTCCTTGGCCAATCTGGTGCTAATTATTCACCTGTGATGTACCCACTGCTTGCTGTATTCCCAGTCCTTCTCCACTTGTCAATATTGCCCCTTCTATGGCATATTTTGACAATTTTTTCTGAACTAACTTGGCTTCCTCACTTTACCAAGCATCGTTTTTCTTTTTATCCTTCTCCTGTAACAGCCAACAATAATATACTATAGTCGGCTGTATCTCAGGTTTCGCTTCCATTCCTACTTGCTTCTTAAGCGCCTCTGTACCTGCCCAGACAATCACTGACATAAAATACGATAAAATACTGCCACTGTTTTTCCCCTCGGCTTGAATGCTTTAAGAGTTCAGTGCTCCTGAATATAAGCAAGTGGCTCCTCATCCTCTTTAAAGAAAAAAAAAGAAAATCAAATTTCTTTTATATTTGTAGCAAAACATAATATCCCTAACTGATGTTCCCAATGTAAAGAGAAAGCATCCTGTATCTGTGCTTTTTGTGTATTGAGCCTGCACTCCTTTGATTGCCTGTACTTCCACAAAATCATGTGCGTGCGTGCGTGTGTGCGTGCATGTGTGTGTGTGTCTATGTGCATGCATGCGTGTGTGTATCCGTGTCTTTATCACTCCCCCTGTCCTTATAAGCATGTCATGACAGAGATTTTTGACCTAAATCACTTCATCATGCATAATATTTCATATCATGCTCGGTCTGCTTGTACTTATTCCTAAATACTGTTTCATTTAACAAACCCTGCAAACCCCCTAAATAGTGGACTCTTTATTTTTGGAAGTCAGGCCAATCCGGGTGTGTGCTTCTATAAAAAATATTTTTTTGACCTAATGTTTTCTCAATACAACTATTTTAAATGTATTGTGCGCCTTGTCCATATTGTGTGTGACCTTAGTCCTGGTGCGCTTTGCAAGCACTTCTCCTCATTACCCACTGATTCCTTATTCTAAATACAAATTCTTGCTTCAGTACATGTTTTTCCAATATTCTTCCCCAAAAAGGTGGTTTTGTTTAATTTATTCTTGCTATTCGCCATAAATATTCACAATGCTTTCCTTAACATCATTCATTAGTGCATAAATATACTTTTTACTGTAATTTGTACACATAATTGCATTTCTATTCTCGGCGACACCCTTTCACAATTTGTGTGATTCTAGACACATTTATTCCTTTTTTCCAAATGTCCCTATATTATGTAGTTTATATTGTATAGTGGGGGAAACACACTGCCCCTCCCCTCTTGAAACCTATCCAATCTGCTCTGGCCCTGGTGTACTTGCCTAAGATTTGCATGTTATAACATCTCCATGATTCTACATTGTATTGTGGTACTGTCATGATTCCTGCCCCTCATGTCCCCAGCCCTCCAAGATGTCAGGCTGGAGCCAGGCCACGATCACCTACATGGCCCTCAAGGGCCGCTCCATCCCTCCAAAGACCCACTTGGAGTCAGACTTGGCGCTTGTGGCACCAGACTCACTCACTCCCATAGGATAACATTGGGGATTGGACTTAAACTGCATTGATGGGGACAAGATGGATGCCCCCACATATTTTGGTTCCCAGAACTGCATGTGTCTTTTGGGTGTGGTTCAGCCCAGAGACACCTGGGATACCCAGAGACTATTTAAGCCACATCCATGCTGAGAAAAATGCTTTACGTTTTCTGTACCTGCAGCGTGACACTCACCGTGTTCGGATCGGTCCCCAGTAGGCCTGCATCTTTCTTCTGCGCTCAGCTCCTGCAAGAACCTAAGGAAAAGGGAAAAGAACAGAAAAAAGGCATTAGTAAGCATTCTGCAAATGTTTGCTTATTTTTAAATACTGTACAAGCTTCAAACGCTTACCTGAATCCCAGCCACTCTGGGAGAACTCTGTCTCTGGAACTTCTCATCCATCTGCAAGAGGGAAAAGACTCCAGGTTAGCGTGGAAACATCTAGAGGCGCCACATACCGCGCTTACCCACCGCATTTGTTCTTCATAACCAGCATTCACGCTGAAAACGCTGCGGCACCTAAAAGACATAGAAAATAACTTAGTTCAATACAAATACGAAAGGGGTGCATTGCGCTCTCACTCACCTTCAGCGCTACTCATCTAAGCAGCACGCTGCCATCCACGGACGCCAGCCATCATCTAAGGAAAGAAAGGAACGAAGTTAGAGAACTGTTCAAAAGACTCATTATAATTACCTGTCGGACTCTTGCCAGTGAAGTAACTAGGCAGCAACGAGCACACATCAATCAACGCGCCCCTGTGCTGAAAGCAAGACGGAGAGCACACTATCCAATAAAATGAGGTGAGCTGTGGATCAAAGGGAAGGGTTGGACCCCGGGGAAGAAGGGGTTCAAGCACACAGAGACAATAGGGAGTTAAACTCTACCAATCCTGTGTTTCAGGCCCAGTCTACAGTCGAATAGCCTCCAGGGAAGGGTTCGAGGTCATAAGAGGTCAGAACAGGCTGAGTGACGTCCCCGTGGAGACCAGGTGAGCGTTACATGTACATATCCCATGTCTTCTCTCTGTCCCCAACTACCAATATTCTCACCATTCTGGTCACCCACAGCATGCTCCTGGACTTTCATTTACAATCTGTCTTTCTTTTCATAGCACGCTGAAAACCGCTTAGCGAAATGTTTTCCCTCTTTTTCTCATCTGTACAATTGGCCCATGCATGCCTTATGAACTATACTTTTTCAAAAATGACCCATCAATCATCAACAAAAAAAGGCTATTTGCCCAACATAAAATCAACCAATCAGGCGCACTCTAGTGTGTGCTCAACAAAGAGGGCATCCAACACCAACCCCCTAAAAATGGGAAGTGACCTGTATGACCCTAAACAGTGACTCAGTGGGGTTTTCCACAGCTCTCACACACACATAACTGGGAATAACTTTCTATTAAAAAACAGTATTAAAAAAATAAAGTTCAACCACATCTAATTTTTCTGTCCAAAATAAACAATTTCTTTAAAATATACACCCTCGCTTGACTAAACAACCAGGAGTTTAAATACCCCACAACATATTAATCCAATTCAGCGCTTCTCTTAGTATCTAGTTTCAATAGCCACACACTATTGCCATAAAAAATGCTGTTTTTTCAAAACGTACTCACTTGTCAATTACTCAGCAGGTGTCAACCAAATCAACCAATAATGTTTCCCTTTTGCCTGGTACCGCTCGACTTACCGTGCACAGGATCACATTTCCTTTCCCACCCCAATGGTCTTAGCAGGCCAGCTTGCCCCAGACATCCTATCCCATGTCCAACCCCATTCCTACCCAACCTCATCCCATTCCGGCCTTGCCACAGTTAAACCCACCCCATCGTAGATACTTGCACCATCCACGAAGAAACTCATGACTCTATTCCGTGCACTCCTACCCTGAATAACAATCCCATCAGGAACTCCTATCCAAGCTTAGGCATATTGAGATGTAACCGCCTCAGATCTAGGACACACACCACTTTGCCTTTTCCTAGCTCAAGTCCAAGCAAAAGTAAAAGCAAACTCAAACTAGCCACTCCAACCTCACATGCAACACCATCTCCCGAACAGACTACTCCCCATTCCCAGGCCTCCTCCCCCGGCACCTTCAACAGAAAACCACGCCAACCTATCACTGAAACAATCAAAGGCTCACTAGTCGCCCATGCCCTAGACATAGCCGATATCATCTCGCTAAACGATCTAGACTTCTTAGCTATTGCCGAAACCTGGCTCCACGCAGCTTCAGGTTCTACACTAGTGCTAGCCATCCCTAATGACTACTCCATCTACCGCATGGATAGACAAACGGCCAAAGGCGGAGGAGTAGCTTTCATAGCAAGAAGCTCCCTTAACATGAGACACATACTAAACCAAACTCTCCCATCTACAGAATCACTCACCATCAAACTATCTACTACTCACACAAACACAATTACCATCCACCTGATTTACAGGCCGCCGGGCCCCATTTCTTCATTTAACGACGACATAGCGCTCCTGCTCTCCAACACCAAACCCAACTCACAGATACTCCTATTAGGTGACTTCAGTCTGGGCTATAATGATGAGAAAGATGACCAAGCAAGCGCAGTAGCAAACACTATCTCAGAATTAGGATTCACCTACCACGTCACTCAACCTACACATAACAAAGGCTGCACTCTAGATTGGATTGCAGACCTCAACTGCAATACCTCCATCCTTTCCAATACACCATGCGCCTGGACTGACCACCACCTCATCACCTTCATCATCAACAAAGACAAACAAACACTGGCACCCCTGCCCAATGCTCCACCCACACTTGCAAGAAACATCAAAAACATCACAGTCGAGAAACTCATCCCTTTGCTCCAACCTATCATCGCCTTCACACCCACCATCACCAACCCCACCGAATTAGTAGACCTTTACAACACAACCATTCTCAAGGCCATTAACACTGTAGCACCACTCAAACTACGAAAAGCCAAACCACGCGCGCACCTCAATTCCTGGTTCACACCTGAATCAAAAACTCTCTGCAAAAACAAAAGACAAGCCGAATCAGCCTGCAAACAGTCTCCCTCCGCTAATAATAAAACATCCTACTCCTTAGCCTCTAACATCTACAAGTCAGCAATCATCCAAACAAAAAAAACATGTACAATGAATTGGCAAAGCCAAATCCAACAACAAAGAGCTATTCAATATCCTTGGTGACCTTGAATCCCCATCTCCCATACCCGACACACGCACCAAAGATATCTCTTGGTGTACCAACATACAAGAAGCACTCCTTGGCAAAATTGCTATGTTACAACCGAAAATTGAGTCAAAGAAAGAAAGCCTCACCTTTCGCAAACAATCCCACCTCACCCACCCACACCACCCGATCGGATAATAACCTATTTGAATTCTCCACCATCTCTACAAAGGAGGTTGAAGATATAATAAACTCTCTTAAACCCTCCAAATGTCAAGGAGACATCTGCCCAGCCCCAGTTATCAAAGACGCGACCAAACACCTTGCCCCGTTCATCACCTCTCTTATTAACTCATCCTTCACATCCAGTATAGTACCCAATAACTTAAAGGACTCTTGGGTCTTACCTCTACTCAAGAAACCCACTCTAGACCTCAATGTACCCACCAATTATAGACCAATTACTACTGTGCCCTTCCTGCTAAAAATCCTTGACAGAGGCGCCTACCTGCAGATCCAGAACAACCTAGAGAAAAACAACTTGCTAGGACTAAGACAATCGGGCTTCCGACCCAAACATGGCACAGAGACAGCCTTGATCGATCTCAAGACACAAATGGACAATCTCAAAGACAATGGCAAATTAGCCCTTCTCCTCCTCCTTGACCTTTCTGCCGCTTTTGATTTGGTAAGCCACGATATTCTCTGTAAACATCTAACCTCAGCAGCCAAATTCTCTGACAAGGCCAATGCCTGGATCAAGTCCTTCCTGAATAATAGATCCATGAGGGTCTTTGCTCCCACGGCAGCCGCTGAACCGGTCCCTGTCACTTGCAGCGTCCCCCAGGGCTCTTGTGTTTCCCCCACATCATACAATGTGTTTATGAAACCTCTCTTCGACATACTGAACCATTTGGGTGTCATCTACACGAATTACGCAGATGACACTCAAATACTCATCCCACTAACAGGCGACTACTCCATTGACAACTCTGTACTCAACAACATTTACTCCATTATCCAAGAATGGATGGCCAAACACAGACTCTGCTTCAATGACGATAAGACCGAGCTTCTTCTAGGCTCAACAACCTCGACAAACTTTACCAGACATTCACCATTGACGTTAACAATATCCCTGTCTCCAACAGTGTTAAAACTCTAGGGATTTATCTTGATTCCTCCCTCACATTGACTAGACAAATCAACGCCATCTCTTCCGCCACTGCTTACACATGTAAGCTCATCAATGCCAGCAGACCTTACCTCTCGACCCCTAATTGTACTACGCTAGCCAGAGCAATAGTACTCTCAAAAGTCGACTATTGTAATGCTCTCTACTTGGGCACCAGCCAAAAGAACATCAACAAGCTCCAAGTTATCCAAAATAACGTACTAAGATCAGCATTGAACATACCCAAACACGAGCACATCTCTAACGCTAGACGCACCACCCAATGGCTATCCATACCTCAGAGAATCGAATACAAAACACTCTCTCTCACACACAAATGTCTATTTAACCAAGCACCTAGATACCTTTCCGACAACTTCCCGCTTCACACCCCATCTCGCCTAACCAGATCAGCCCAAACACAGTTCTTAAATATCCCCAGATTTAAGCTCCAAAAAGCAGGCGGCACAAGCTTCACTGAGCTCGCCTCAAAACTCTGGAATTCCCTTCCTACCAATCTCAGAGCTAAACCGTCCTTTCACTGCTTCAGACACAGAGACAAAACATGGCTACTTGCCAAAGAAGCCTAAAACGCCAGCTCATCACTAACGCCTCAACCTCACAAATGTATATATTCAACCTGTGCAACTGCCTGTATATATCTTTGATGTCTATACTTTGAGAAACTGATTGTACAATGTCGTTATTACTTGCAATGCCTGTTTTGTACCATTTTTGCAACTTTGTAACCTTGCTAAGCACCTGCATGCCCCAGGGCCAGGCGGCGCTATACAAATAATGAACTAAACTAAACCCCTAATTGAGCGTCCCTACTACAAAGCACATACATTATATCTGTCTACCCCAAACCCCCCCAAAAAAGAACAAATTAATTTAAGGAGTCAAGGTTCAACTCTATATTTCCATAAGAGTCAGGGCCAGTCCTGGCTCAGTTTCAGCTCAGTACCAAAAAAACAAATTTTTTCAAAACTGCACAAATGAATCACTAAACATTTTACTTACATAGTTATACATATTGGCTTCAACCCAACTAATTGTTACTTGTTTCAATCATATTTCCATGATTCTTTATATACTCTCATGTTACAATATTAATACACATACATGTTTTCCTAATTTTTGCCCATGGATCCGCTAATGATTTATAAGAAAGGAGCTAGAGATGATCTCGGGCAGTACAGGCCAATTGCCCTTTTAGATACCGTAGGCAAGATTTTTGGATCACTGGCCTTGGACAAGTTTCAAGAGTGGACTCGGGATAGCAAAACGGCAGACCCAATGCAAGCAGGTTTTGTAAAAGGGCTGGGGACTTCGGCAAATATACTGGCACTGAGTACCCTGAAAGCGAGATGCAAGGAAAACAAACCACCTATTTTCTTAGCATTCGTTGACCTGGTCCAGGCATTTGACCAGGTCAGCAGGGAAGCTCAGTGGGGTAAATTGAAGGCAAACAACTGACCAGAAACAATCTTGGACCCTATTCGAGCCCTGTATACTGACACATCCATCCAAGTCAGGCTGAATAACGCAGACCTTCTATGAACCGAAGTAAAGGCGGAAAGAGGAGTGAAGCAGGGGTGCCCTTTGGCCCCAGCGTTATATAACGCATACACCAGCGACTATAAAGACCACAAAAGCCTTCCCTGGGAGCAGATAAAATATCAAGGATTATATATGCAGATGACATCATATTAATGGACATGACCATGATTGGCCTAGAGACAGCTGGCAAATCTGCAAAAGTATCTGAGCCATACGAATCTAGAACTCAATAAGGATAAAACGAAAATAATGTGCTTTGATAACTGTTAGGCAGAATCCTGTGCAGTTCCCTTAGGGAGCACTGCAGAATATTAGGACTACAGGTGAGAGCAATAAATGCCCTTTGGTATCAGTCCGTACCACAAAGATTTAGTTGGTAGCTGTGGCTGAGCAGTCAGACTTATCTCAAGAGGGAGATGAGCAGTATTCAGGGTTTACACAATAGGCCTTTAGTACCTTGGAATAAGGAAACACTGACCAAAGCTTTGTATTAAAAAGGAATATATATATTTATTTTATACACTTCTGGTAAAACGCATTTATCACAGTTCTTACGCAAGTTAAATTCAGTCAAAGAAAGTACACAACTCCCTAGTTAAATTGTAGACAAGTTTGAGCAAGAGTGAAAACTGAGCAAAACGGCACAGTGAAAACCAAACACAAATGGCACTCTAGCAATTTCTTACAAGGGAGGGAAAACACAAGTCATTTAGAAATATCTTCTTATAGGCCCTAGCAACCGTTCCCATGAGCTTGTGAACCAGTTTAGGCAAGGCAGTACATCATTATAGCAAATACTTAAATGTAAACTGAGCAAAATGGCATTTCACAAGGTTTAAAAGTGGGCAGGAAGGGGTGGTTATAAGAAGTAGGTGCACCAGCACAGTTCTAGTTGAGAAGCAATCTGGTGAAGGCAGTTCTAACAAATTTAGCCAGAGTCAGTAGGCCTGTGCCAGAGTCAGTGGTATAGGGCAAGGGCCCGGGAGCAAAATGTTCTTGTAGCTGCAGTCAAGTCTTTGGTTAACGATTTTGAAAAGGTGGATGCAGAAGGTGAAAGACAATGTGAAGAGAGAGGGGCGGCCAACCCAACAGGTAGGTAAAGGATTTAAAACACCTTTTAGCTCTACCACGCAGAAAGGGCGGCCTGGCGGAACAATGTACCTTTAAAATGAAGAAGTGGCTCCTGCAGTGGCGGTTGTTCCTGGTAGTTCCTGCAGTTCGGGGGATCCAGCAGAGGAAGAGAGGCTCTCGTTGTGGAGGAAGGTTCGAGTTACTGCACTACCCAGGGATGAAACCAGCCGCGGTGCTGCCCGACGAATAAAAGGTATGCCCCTTCTTAAATCGCTTTCCGGGTGCCTGGCTATCCGGTCTCCGAGTACAGGGTGCTGGCGATTCGACCAGGGCAGGTCCAGGAAGGCGATTGGCAAACTGGTTGGTCCCACTGGCTCAAGGGAAGAAGGCTCTTTCTTACAGCTGAAGATCTTCTCTCGTCGTGTGGAGAAAAGTGGTGAGCCGCTGCAGCAGGGCTTCACCGGTGGTTCAGTCGTTGCAGATGTCTTTGGCTTCTCTCCTCTTCGGTTTCTTAGTTCCAGTGGCGACATCTTGCTCTTCCAGTCCTCAGGACCCTGCTTTTATGAAAAAAAGCCCCATTCATACAGCCTAGCTGTCACTCACACAGTGGAGTGGTCATCTTGGCGGGAGACCCTCCAGCCTACCAGGATAGAGTGCGACATGGGTTGCTGAGGCAACCCTGTCCAGGGGTCCTACTCCCCCCTCCCACACAATGGACCCACCCCAGACTCAGTGGCGCCGAAAGGAGGGCTTCTTGGCAGAAGCCCACCTAAAGGACGAACAAAGGATCCCCGACCTGGGTTAGGAGTTTAGAGAAAGACACGAGAAAGAAGTTCTATTAAAGTTCTGGTAAATAAAACTTACCGGAGTAAAGTTAATATTAAAATACACCGGCGGTATGTTAGAGGCTGTCAGAAAATGTGGTAGCCTCGAACAATGGAAAAATCCCATAGGAAAATATTTGCGTTGGAATATTTGTGGTAGTAACCACTGCCATCAGCCAGAAACTTTTGAGAGTGGGACTGTACGGTACCCACTCGAAAATGAACATAAGGGAAAAACTATTAACCCTTCCCAGTACCTTCATAGTAAGATGGGTTGTACTGGTTTAGTTTACAAAAATTGACTAGTAAAGTCAATGGGGACTTTACATGCCCTGGGAGACAGTAGTCAGTCCCAGGGTATGGAGTCTATGTTTGGGGGTCGCTACGACACCCCTGTGTCACTGCACGGAGGGTGCTGTGTAACACATGTGAATAAAGATGGTTCCTATGGAGGTGAGAGAAACCCCATAGACATTAAACACAAAAATAGCCTAGAACACACATAGCAAAAATGTCTAAGAGTGGGGAAAAAGAGTCTCACTCTTAGCAGGAGAAAAAAACAAACCCTTCAAATCCAGCAATTTGTCCAGTAGTTTCCTTTAAAACGACCAAAAAATGTGTCTCAAAAAATTAGTGATATCTATGTCCGCTCCGCGGTCACACTTCCCTGTTCGCTCCACGGACAAGATAGCGATTGGCCAGGGGGTGGTGTCATGACCGCGGACAAGCGACGTCTTCACCGATTAACTGCAGCGAGCCGTAATGTGCGTCAGAATGTGTGGATGCGCCCGACATTTTGGATCTCAAGACAGAGTGGCCATCACCAGAGCTGAAATGTTGTTTCCGAAACTGTTTTGCTCTCCTACAGTGTGTGGGGAGGTTTACAGAGTAAGAGATGGGTTACATAATGTACTTGTTTGGCCGACAGTTGTTAATGATCTATTCTCCATGAGAATTGCTGTTTAGGAAACTATTTTGATCTCCTACAGTGCTTGGGGAGGGTCAGATAGTAAGAGATGGGTGAAATACTGTACTTGTTTGGGCGATAGTTGTTAATGATGTATTCTCTATGCGCACCTTGTTTCGGATGTTTGTACATGCAGAAAATGAGGAATCTAATAAGGGTAGTGTTTCAGCCCATGCTGTGGGCAGGTACCTTGAAAGTGATGTAAGAACACGCGTAATGTTAGCCACCATTACAATTGAGGACATATCGTTACTACATTTCTATTTTCCTATGGGTATGCCATTGATTCCTACGCCGCCATGGGTGTGACATGCTGCGGTGGTTGTGGCCATTGCCTAGAGTCTTGGATGAATGGCCGTAGGCCGAAGGCCATACTTCCAAGACTGTAAGCGCTGGCCACAACCACCGCAGCATGTCACAGCAAAGGATACACCTGTACTATTGATTATCGATTAGATGGTTGTGGGGAGTGTGTACAGTCTTGGGAGCATGACCAAAGGCCATGCTCCCAGGAACAACATTATAAGCTGTGACATTATAAGCCAATGTACCCCCATACATTCACATACTTATGGCCTTTTATCCACATGCCTAGGTCCTGCCCACAACCACTACTGCATATTAGACAGGTGCATTAGTGGCTGTGTTGTATGGTGCAGTTCCTGTTTGCTTAGAACAATCACTTTTTGGGTGCCTTACAACTGTGCTCCCCTTGGACGATTCCTCCCCAAAGTTTGCGAAAAATAAATATATCAAACATTTCCTGCCCACGATTATGTGGCGCTTTCCCTGATTGGTTGTGGAACAGCTTGAAGTACGTTAGCTTTCTTTGTCACTCCGCTATCTTTTATTCATGTTTTGGTGTACGCCGACATCGCCTGAAACACATGCAAAACAAGACAGCATTGCACCTGTCACACTTACGTAATACTATTTCAGAAGGTGACCGTTGAGGGGCGTACGATAGGAGCACAAAATGAAAAAGTGAAGTTTTCTTGTCACCAAAGTCATACGTTTAAATGGAAGTTCGTCGTCACTGTACCATTACCAATTAGTGCGTTTGGATTAAAATGTTTTTGCACTAACATTGCCATCAGACTGGTGTACTAAGTTTTGAAAACTTAGGCCACCATCTGCACTCTTTGCTAGAGACAGCGATTCCGGAGGTGTAAGGGAGTAGCGGTTCTCATAATTGAATTTCAATATGTTGATGCAACGTAAGAATGTATTTGGCTTCTGAGTGAAGGTCACATGAGTTTATTTTTTTGGTTGAACGCACAATACGCCCGCGCCTCCCATTCAAAGTATAAGAGGCAATTGTTTTTTTACCTTGAGCGAAAGGGAAATCTTTGAAGACATTCACAGAATGAAAGGCTGGAAAAAAATAGCAATTGAGAAGGTTATGTTGTAAAAAGTTTGTAAGGGACATGCAATACCAGTCGACAAAGATTCTTCGCTGCAAATACATTGGTGTCTGACTTGCAGAAAAAGAATGGAGGCAGTAAATATTATGTAAGTTTATTACTTTTGCCAACGCTACAGCGACGCGACCCGCCCCTTCATTTTTACTTTCCCTAACATCTAATTTTGCCCATATAACTCATGTATTATCTTTCTGCACTATTACATTTTTCCTGCAATATTGCAGAGTGCCCAAGTTGCACATTTGTACAGTATGACTACTCTCATGCTTTCTTAACCCTAATCTTTATTTGAAACGTTACGTTTGCCCACATAGCTTTGTGTATTAGTTTGCACGTTATTTTGGTTTTCTTTCAAATCACAAGACAGAATATTTTTTCCACTCTCACTTCATTCTGCTTCCATAACTGCATTATCGCCTTCCTGTGTAGTAGGCAATTTTTTCTCTCTTACAGTGCATGCAGAATCTCGCCCTTTGTAGCCTGTTACTAGACTTACACATGGTCATTAATAACTTTTCAGTACAATGTTGTGTTTGCCAACGTACATTTGTGTGAGTTAGCAAATTTTTTGTGTCTTTTTTGCAATTTTTTGGTACAGGTTGGTTATTGATACATATTTACCTGTAACATTTCCCACGTAGGTATATATTGCCGTACTGTCCGTGCCATGGTTTCCGGATGCCAAGTGAGGGATTTTTCGGCCGACAAATACAACTGCTCGTGAGCGGCTACCTGTCCATAACGATTATGTGGAATGACACCCTAAACCCGCTTTGTCCGTACGCTGACCTCGCTATTCGGAGCAACATCACATCATTTATGGTGCTGTAGGCTCAAGTTCATGACGCCTTCTCGGAAATTACTGTCTAAACAAAGCGGCTACTTTAATCAAGAACCGAACATTTTTGTATGCTGTACAACCAACGTGTTCCTCTACTTACACATTTGCAATCTCGCCCTTACAACCATTGTTATCATTGCTTTGAAAATGACATTACTCCGATGGTCTCTGACATTTTGCTGTTAAACCTACTTTACTAACTCGTAAATGTTCACGTTTTCTTTTACAGTGCACTCTATTATTTCGAAATGTACGTTATTACTTTGTACCTCGCTGTCTGTTTATTTACAGGTCCCGTGTCACGTCAGGTACTTGTGCTTTTTTGCTGCCTACCATGGAAAGGGAAGAGGGACTATGAATAAAATAAACACCTTCCCTTTCTATGGTGGCCATCTTGAAAAATAATTTTCGTAATCCGACCCGCCAAAGCTGCCCCGCATTACAGCAAGTAATCTTCTCTTTTTAGTAGCACATGCTACTGCTTTGCAAATGTACACTATTACTGGCAAAGATTACTACATCTTTGTATTATACTAAGAAATATGCAGTACTTGGAGTGTGTGCATTTTAAAAAAAGTTTTTTACACTGTGAATGGTCGTTATTAATGCTTCATTAACTTTGTTTATGGGTGGCTTTATTTTTTGGTATGGCAGTCAATAAGGCAATTTGCAAACGGCAATGAGCAAAGAGGCAACACAAGATAATGTGGGTCGGTAGATGTACGGGGCCAAAATGTTGTGCATTTGTAAGGTACCGGCACTGTTTCTCATGCTTCATCATCACAGAAATGGTACTGTTTCTTAGGGAGGAAGGATGCCTTTAGCTGATGTCATTTTCAGATAAGTACAACTTTTGCTAAAGATATATAATGTGTAGTGCATTGGTAATTGCTGCATACCAACACGTGTTGACGTTGAGTAAGGGAAATGTTGAAGGTGGACATACATCAATATAAAATCTTTTTCCACACTGTCCACGAGGCATACATTTTACAGTTAAGTGTGTACTGAATCTGGAACATTGCTGAATACTAATACGTGTTGCCGTTGTGTAAGGGAATTGTTGAAGGTGGACGTTCCTACATCAACACCAAATGTATTCCCACACCTGTGCACGAGGCATAGCTCTTACTGTTAAGTGTGTACCGATTCTGGGATATGTTACTGTGATGTACGCCCGCATATTGCCATGTGGCTTCTTCGCAAGTTTAGCAAAAGACCCTTGGTAAAGGAACATTATGGTTACGTTGCCCTATTGAAAATCTGTGACATTCACTGCAACATTTTTTTATTACCCAGACGTTACACTTAAATTGACCTATTAAAAACCTGTAAAATTCACTTGACCATAACGTCCCCTTAAAGTTTTTTTTAAGTTGCCCTACCAAAAACGTGTAAACTTCAATAAAAATCCTTTTCACACATGCCATTATGGTTCAAAGTAAAACCGAAAAACCCCTGAAATTCGCCAGTTATGGTCGCCTAAGCACCCATACCTGCCATCACCACTCTGCACTGCTAACACTAACACCCAGGGCATTGAAGATGGCATCACAAATGTCATTGATGACATCATTGACGACATGACATATTTAGGGCCTTTGTTTTTGTTCACTGATATATATATATATATATATATATTCAGTAACAAAACTTTCTTAAAGGAACACTATACTTCACAGTAAAACCGAAAAACACTTGACATTCACTAATTATGGTAAGTTATGCAACCATAACTCGACATCAAAGATGACATGACAAATTCTAAGGAAAGTAGTGTAAGAATGTGTGAGAATAGCAATATCTATAAATGCAATACCTTTTTGAAAGTTAAGTTTCTGACTGTCAGTAAATTAACCCACCTGGGCTAGATATGGCAGTGAACAAAAAGGGGCTAGACATGTGATGTCATCAATGATATTTGTGATGTCATCATTGATGTCCTGGGTGTTAGTCTTAGCAGGGCACGGTGGTGGCGCGAGTTATGGTTGCTTAGCTTACCATAACTGGCGAATTTCAGGGGTTTTTAGATTTTACTTGTAACCATAACGTTTTTTTTACTGAATTTCATAGGTTTTTATTAGTGCAACTGAACCATAACGTCCCTTTTTAAGAATGTTTTTTTGCTAAAGGTCATTGGTTTTTAGTAGTGGCACGTAACCATAATGTAAAGTACCTTCTGACTTAATTATACACCTTGCGCAGAATGCCACATGACCATATGCTGGCGTACAGCACGGTGACGTGTCAGAGAATCCGTACACACTTAACAATAAGATGTATGCCTCGTGGACAGTGTGGAAATACATTTCATATTGATGAAGGAATGTCAATCTTCAACATTTCCCTTGCACAGCTCCAACACATATTGGTAGTCAGCCATTAGCAATGTAGTACACATCACATACTTTTAGCAAATGTTCTAGTTATCTGAAAACGACATCAGCTAAGGCCATCCCTCCTCCCCAAGAAACAGCACCACTGCTGTAATAAAGGAGCATGAGAAACACTGCAAATAACAAACGCACAACATTTTCCGCTGTCCACTGACCACCCCATATTACGGTTTGGTGCCTCCTTCCTCATTTCAAATTTCCTTATTCGCTGTCCTACCAAAAAAAAACGCCATCCGTAAACAAAGTAAATGTTCCTTTATGAACCACCTTTCACAGTGTAAAAATATATTTTTTTAAAAATCGCATACACTCCATCTACTGTATATTTCTCAGTAAAGGACATAGACGTAATAAGATTTGCAATTAACAATCTAGATTTGCAAAGCAGTAACGTGTGGTACTAAAACATAGGATTTCTCGTTATAATCCTTTTCCAAGATGGCCACCATAGAAAGGGAAGGCGGTTGTTCCATACATGTCCCCTCCTTGCTTTCCATGGCAGCCCACAAAAAGCAAAAATATGTGCCGTGACGCAGAACCTGCAAATGAACATACAGCGACGTACAACATAACACGTTTCTTTTTGAAATGTACATTGGTTTTTAAAAGAAAACATTAACATTTTAGAATTTGTAAAGCAGTTTTATTTCACAAGAAACTGTTCGAGACCATCGGACTATTCCCATTTTCAAAGTGTAACATTGTGTCTGTGTGTCATCGAAAATGTTAATGGTGAGGCAGACGTTGTTCTTTTCCCATACAGTGTGTGTTTTCGATAAAGCAACCGCTTTGTTCGCACAGTGATTTCCAAGACGTCGCCATGACCTTTGGCCTACACCACCATAAAAGATGTTATATGTTACTCCTAATGGCCACTTCAGCGTATGGACAAAGGGGGCCAGCGCGATCATCCCACAAAAAAAATTGTGACGGACAGGCAGCCGGTCACGATCAGTTGCATCTGGCGTCCAAAGAAGCCATCACTCGGCATCTGGAATCCATGGCACGCACAGTGAGGCAGGATGTAGCTGGTCGGAAAGCGTAAGAGAAAGTATGTATCAATACCCAGCCTTCAGCAAACAATTTCAAAAAAGACAAAAAGAACGTGGAAACTAATACACAAATCGAAGTGGTCATACATGACATTTTAAGGAAATATTAGCGTTGAACATGGGTGCATCTAGTGACAGGCTACAAACGCTGAGAATCTGCACTCTCCAGAAGTAAAAAAAAAATGACAACTACACACAAACATGGTACTTTAGTTACAAAGCCAAAATTAATGGTCAAGTAACAAAAAAATACATCTCGTGATTTCAAAATAGACCAAAAGATCGTGCAAAGTGATACACAAAGCGATGGGGTCAAACATGAGATTTTAAAGAAGAAATATTAGCGTTCAACAAGGGTAAATCTAGTCATAGCCTGAAAAGTCGGAGAATCTGAACTCTTGATAAGTGAAAAAATTGACACCTGCACGGAAAGGTAATTCTTTAGTTATATTGTCAAAATTATTGTTCTGGTAATAACAAATTTAAACTCTGTCCGGTGTAGAATCGTCAAAATTAAACTTAGATGATATGTACCGCCTCTATTGGTTTTGGATAAAGTCAGACAGCAATGTATTTGCAGCAAAGATTCTGCGTGAACCGATATTTCATGTGCCTTACAAACGTTTTTGAAACATAACCTTATCAAATTGTATTTTTTTTGCAAACTTTCACTCCCAGCATCGTTGCTTAATTTTCCCTTTCGCTCCAGGTAAAAAAACTATTGACCCTTATGGTTTTAGTGGGATGCGTGGGCCTACTGAGCTCGCAACCAAAAAAGCAAAGCAAGTGACCTTCACTCGGAATGCAAATACATTCTCACTTTGCAACAACATATGAGAATCCATTTATGAGAACCGCTACTCCCATACACTTGCAGAACCGCTGTTTCCATCAAACAGTGCAGGTGGCTGCCTCAGATTTCAAACTCTAGGACGCCAGTCTGACTGCAATATTATTCTAAATGCTTTGTAACACAGATGCAGTAATTGTGCGCCATATATTGAGCATCAACTTCCAATTTACTGTATGATTTTGGTGACAATAAAACACCACTTTTTGACTTCCTGCTGCCACATCCCATCCCAGCCTCATTAACGCTCACCTTCCGAAACAGTATTTCATAAGTGTAACAAGTGCAATGGTGTCTTGTTTTATGTGTTACCGGCAATGTCCGCGTACAACCAAAACACGAACAAAAGATTGCGGACGCAGCAAAAGAATCTAACGCACTTCACGCTGTTCCACAACCAATTGAAACACTTGTGTATAGGCGCGTTACAAATACCATATCATATCATATCATAATCTGTGAAAGCGTCACATGTCCGCGGACATGACGCTACGAATTATCCAATCGATTTCTTGTCAGCGGAGCGAACAGGGAAGTGTGACCGCGGAGCGGACATAGATATCACAAATTTTTCGAGACATACTTTTTGGTCGTTTTAAAGGAAACTACTGGACGGATTGTTACCAAATTTACAAAAGCACGCTTTCTGGATCAAGCTCCTGCTGCAAATTTGGTGAAAATCCGTCTAGCGGTTTGGCGTGCGCAAAGTTTTTCCCCATTCAGTCTATGGGGAAAAAGATGTTTTGGGACCCCCCCTATAACTTCCCCCACCTGGACCAAACATCACCAAATTCAGAGTGGCCCATATACTTTTTTTGCAAAGTTTGGTGTGGATTCGTCCAGGGGGAGCGAAGTTAAAAGCCGCCCAATAATATGAGCGCATCCCTCAATGGTTTGCTCAGACCTCTTCCTTTTTCACTGCTTTCTGTCTATTTCTGGGTTGGTACAAATCACCTCCCCTAAATAAATGATGTAATTTCTTGACTTCATCCCAACTTTGTAGAACTCATTGTCGCTCTTTGGCACCTTCATTTTAAAACAGACATATAGACAGACACACTGACTAGTCAACTCTTCACATTAATCCTCAGCACTATTAGCTTTACCTCTGCCCCTAAAGATACCCCGATATAGGTTAAAATTATTATTTTTCAGGGACATGTTCTCTGGATCTCCTAGGTTTACTTCAATTGAAGTATGACTTTGAAATCCCTTGGACCAAGACTTTCCGGGCCTCTTATATCTGTATCTCTTGTCTATATATATACAAACACACCACTCATTATCTTTTCTACACTATTTTCAAGGTCCCCGTTACTTTTTAAACCACTGATTACTTTCTTAAAACTACTGATTACTTTTTTAAACTACTGATTACTTTCTTAAAACTACCACAATTAATATATGCATAACATGTTTTTTTTTCCTTCCTTTTTTGACTCTGTCCCCCACAATACATACCATAATCCATGGATGCCAAAGAGCGCCATCATATTATGCTGGCAGCCATGGGGAGGCCTTCCTAGACAAAATCAGGGCACACTGCATATTCATTTACTTACCCTGTCACTTTCCCCTGGCATCTCCCCATCTCTGTCAGCATGAAGCCTGGGTTCTTGTTCCTGGAAGATTTTCAGGGTCCCTTCGCCTGGTCACCGCATGTGTAAAGGCGGACCCTCTGTAATTCATCAGTTATGGCATCTGCATACTCTTGCACTTGAGACTTAACAAACGAGGAACGGGCGCCGGGGTACAGATTCACAGCCATCTTTAATACAGGTTCCAAAAAGACATACTGGAACTCGCACTGAGCTGCTGTAATCAGCTTGCTTGTATAGGCTTTTTCCAATGACGCAACATGTTAATGCAAAGTCAGAATACAGTTCTAATTGGTTCTCTTAACTAGAATATAAGCCCTCCTTGTCTTTGGTTGGCTTATTTGTCACTCGCATTAGCTCATTTTGGCAAGCACCGGCTGACTGACACATTGACTGATCTGCTTATTTCAGACTCTGCTAAACATAATTATACATCCTTTAACGCCTGCCAAGAAACAGCCCTTATCTACTTCTCGAGGTCCAGGCAAATTTACTTGGCAGTTCATACTGTGAAAAACTTCATGAGCTCATTTTATTTGTTGCCAAGTAGGCAGCTGTTCTGTCTAATTGGTAGCTTTCCCATGCCTTTATCTAATTCACTATCGATCATGTCTGCTTTCTTTGCCAACATTTCTAAATAAACCATCGTGCTTTATCTCACAGTGAACTGCTGCCAAAGAATATTCATCATCAGCATGATTCAGGCCTTTTGACACCTGCTCCCAAGACACCATTTTGTATTTGGCATTCATTTTAGAATCTATCTCAGCCTTGCTACCAAACGGTAAATCATTATTTACTTTTGAGCATAACTAACTTTCTATCCAGTTTTCAGATTATATTTTTACATATTCATGATGTGTGTATAATACCCGAGGCGCCCTTCACTTCCTGAGCCATTCTGACACCAAAAATGTGTCGCCTCACATGCACTACTTTTATCTTCAAAAAGCAATATAATTATGATTTTTGCAATACTGGAACTATTGATCAACTTATCACGTTATCTGTGCTCAGTTTGGCAGGGGGTTTGGTACCCTCATACACCTAACTTGAGTACTTGTAAGAGGAAAATAATTTTCTTTTGTTTTTAGTGCATCGGGCCCTCTGAATCAAGAGACTTTGGTAATGAAAGAGACTTGGGCACAGAAGGCCCTGTTGCTGGTAATTCAACTGTATCCTTGTGGCGAAGAAACCAGAGATTGTGCTACGCTCGAGTGAACTGCCTTGTCCTGTGCTGAAAACATGAGGAAGGGAGTCCAACTGTCTGAACATCCTGACATATAATTTTTGTGAACACTTCTTTATTTTCATAAACACTACCCCTACATTTGTATTTAGAGGTAAGGATTGGCAATAGTTTTATTTAGTATAGGCCCTTTTATTTTGATGATATACCACTAGGACTGCATTATTTATTATTTGATGGTCGTAGCTTGCTCCCATCTGTAGATTTAGGATTAGATAGGTATTTATCATGCCCTTGTTGAAGTTCAATGAACACCTTTGAACTGTGGTCACTTGTGTCTGTCTTACTGTTGATACATGCCTTCCTTATATGTGGTGTCAGCAGTCGGATGTGACTCAATTGAAACAAATTCCAGAAGCTTAGTTATAGATGGGGCCCTTTGGCTGGGGCCTCCCTCTGTAACTGCCTCCCTGCCTTCGGTTCCAGAAGCACCTCAAGACCTTCCTCTTTGGCTCTGCTTTCTCTCCTCCTCTCACCTGCTGAACCCCTGACTGAAACTGCACTGGTCACCTGGCTACCCTCTGTTCTCGGGCCCAGGTCCCCTCCCCCCTGCCAGTTGCACACCTGCACTGCGTCCTTGGCAACCCTTGCATTATTGGGCTGGTTCTGTATCTCTACAACCCCCTACCAGCACTTGACATCTGATGCCTGCACGTACCCGTGCACCTGCCACCAGCTGGCCACAATTATTATTTATTGTTCCTATTATTGTTTTCTATATATTTACTGTTATCCTATGTACTGCACTTCCCCCCCTTTGCACTTTTCACCTTCCCCACATCCCCACACCCCTGCACTTGCGCAATCTCAATTTCACCTGGCATAGTAAGATCGTTGTCCGTCTTCCCTCCGTTCCCCTCCATTGCCTCATCACGCCTTGAAGCACTTGTGTATAGGCGCATTATGAACGCCATATATCGTATCATAGTGCCTCAGACCCCTGTATTGCCACAAAAGAATCAACAGGATTTGATATCTGTAGTAGCAGAGAGGCTACTATCCCTCCTGGTAAAAGGGGAATGATTCCCATAGACTTGGTTTTGATTCCCCCTCCTGGGTGTTATATAAGATTGGCCCCAAAATCTGTCCTGGCCGGGAAGTTCGGTGCAGACATTCTAGCAGGCACTCTCAATCCCGACTTCCACTGAGACATAAAGTTTCTCTTACAGAACCATGGCGAAATCCCATTTGAAGTACATCGTGGGGACAAAATTGCAAAAGGTATTCTTGAAAAGTCTTTATTTCCTCATTTTAAAGAGAGTGAACCAGAAGAAACGGAGAGAGGTACCTTAAGCTTTGGGGAAGCCGATGAACCATCTACCACTGAAGAGAAAAGGGCAAAAGAGCTTACCATTTTTTTCGACTTGGCCTACGCCCAGCGAAATGACCCAGCCCTCGCTGAGGCTTTCTTACAAGCAATTCCCAAAGGAGATGGAGTAGAGAAGGAAAGTCCTTTTTTTCTTCTTAAAGCAAGCATGGCTAAATAGAAAACAAACATCCACAGAAGGCCTAAGTAAAACTCAGTTAGTAATCCCCAAAACCAACCGGAAGATCATACTAGAGATTGCACCTTCCCATCTGGCAGGGGGACACTTGGGACATTCCAAGACCCAGGCACACATCAATGGCAAGGTTTACTGGCTAGGTATCGATGCTGAAATAAAAACCATTATTCAAACATGTGAAATGTCAGAAAACCAGTACTCGCATCCCATTGTCTGCTCCTCTGAATCCTTTATCAATAAAAGAAATCCCTTTCGAGGGGATTGGGTCCTCCAACGTATTCTATATCTATGACAGGTAATTTCCACAGCTGTGCTGCTTCGGAAAAATTTTCGGCTCCTGCGTCGATGACGTCGATGTGCCGTCCCCAAGGACCTCCTCCGACGGCCGACGTCGCCCGATGTGATAAGTAGGACGCACGACGCCCGAAGCCTCAGTTATGTTTTTTCCGCGAACGTGTTCGCTTCGTGAATCTCGGTACGCCTCGACTCTCTGGAGTTTGTTGTATTCTTCTTGGTTCTTTGACCCCTTTCGGTTTTTGTGAAAAAAGCCTGTCGTGACGATGTCTACCTCGTCTTCCACCCTGCGTCCGGGCTTCAGGAAATGCGGGGACTGTGGGTCCAAGATGTCGGTCACAGACTCGCACGACGCCTGCCTCTGGTTCCTCGGGGAGGTCCACGATACGGATGACTGTGTCGACTGCCAGTCGCTCACGGCCAAGGCCTTGCGGGAGCGCAAGGAGAAGTTGTCGGTAGGTCGGGTGTCTAAGCCCCGGAAGTTGAGGTCTATGGGACTTTCGACGGATGACTCGAGAGGCGACTCTCTGCGTCATCGTCGGAAGTCCAGCGGGTCTCCTTCCAGGAGTCGGTCTCGCCACTCCTCTGCCTCTTTGAGGCATTCCTGGAAGCACCGGCATCGGTCGCCTTCCCCGTCCTCTTCCGAGGACTCGCCCGTCGGCGGGTCGCTTATCCCACCATGCAAGCGACACCGGAGGAATGGGCTTCCTTCGGGAAGAAAATGTTGGCGATTCTTGAATCGCAGGGCACCGGTCCGTCTGCGCCTCCGAGTGGGGGTCGGTCGGCACCGGTCGAGAGACATCGCTAGTACGCCTTCGTGCTCAGGTGGTCAGCACGGTTCGCGGTAGAGGTCCCGCTCGGACAAGGGTAGCTGTTCTCGCCATGCCCGTTCCAGGTCCCGGTCCTCGACGCGCTCGAGACCGCGTGATCCTGTGCCGTCTTCGAGGAAGACGTCGACGCCTGTGGCGCCGAGGTCGTCGACGATCTCTCTCGAGGCTCCGCTTCCGAGGGGGTCGTCGACGCTGTCAGTGTCTAGGTCGTCGAGAGACACGCCTGTGTCGATGCTGGCGGCGTTGCAGCTGACGACGCCGATTCACTCGACGTCGATGCCGATTCTCTCGGCGCCGATTCGTTCGGCGCCCTCGACGCCCTTCGAGGCGGTCATGTCGGAGGGGCCCCGTGCACGGGAGAAGCCCCTAGAAAGGCTCTGGCTAAGGTCAGGCATAGCTTTGGTCCCCAGGTGTCTTCCTCTCACCGCCTGGAGTACATTTCAGAGGGTGATGAAGGCTCTGATGAAGGCCTGGTTCCGGTTAAGGTGCCAGATGAGCTTCTCTCAGGCCATAGCCAGTTTGATGACCTGAGGCAGTCACTGCATGATGCCAGTGGACTGGACACCTCTCCGGAGGTGGAGTTTTGTAGGCCGGAGCCTGGCACTGCTGCCGATTCGTCGTACCAGTGCCTTATGTCTCGGGTCACCGAGTACTTGGGATGGTCGGCTCCCCTAGGGGAGTTTTTTCAGGATGATCTCACGGACATCCTTGATCTTGGTCCCCCCACTGACCCGGTACTGCCATTTGATATGGCTCTGCAGAGAAGGGTGGCGGCGGCTTGGACTGCTCCGGAGAGTCTCCCGGCAGTGGGCTAGTCTTTGTCACGAAAATACCGTCCAGCCAGTAGCGACCCCTGCTACTTGTCCAGGCACCCCACTCCGGAGAGTTTGGTGGTGCAGGCAGCTACGGCCCCGGCAAAGCAGGCGTCGTATCCTACCATCCCTCCGGATAGGGACGACAAACATTTTGATGGCTGGGCGAATAAAGTGTTTTCTTCAGCGGGTATGGCGCTTCAGGCGGCCAAATCCGTATGTGCCTTGTCTCGTTTCACACACACTCTGTGGAACTGTGTTGCATTAGCGGCTGAACATATTCCCGAAGGGGATGAACTGGATGGTTTCCTTGCTATGGTTCAGGGTGGCAAGGATGCCATGTGTGAGGCCGTTCAGTCGTGTTTGGACATGGCAGATTGTGTCAGCCGGTCTATGGCGGCGAGCACCGTAATACGCAGGTTTGCATGGTTGCGGAAGTCTGGGTTCGCTCCTGATGTGCAGTCCCGGCTCCTCAACATGCCCTTTGACGGTGACCATCTTTTTGGCAGCAAGGCTGACGAGAGCCTTGAGAGGTTGCAGACCTCCAAAGCTGCAGCGAAGTCGTTGGGCGCTGCAGTTCGACAACCTCCGCCTTTTCGTCCTAGGGGACAACAATGGAGGGGATGTTCCTTCCGCTATTACTCGTCCTTCAGTAAAGCGAGAGGAGCTGTCAGTCAAAGAGGCCACCGTAAGAGTGCCAGAGGTGGAAAACAGGGTACTCGAGGTGCCAAGGCCGCTCAGGCAGTTGCCTCTTTGCCCTCGGGCAACGCCGCAGCCACTACCACTCAATCATGAGGCCAGGTCCCATGGTTCGCCGGTTGAGGGAAGGCTGGCACAGCATCTTGTAGAGTGGCGTGCCATTATTTCAGATGTGTGGGTTCTCGAGATTATAACCCACGGCTACTGTCTTCCCTTTCGGCAGAGGCCTCACGACAATCCACCTGGGAGCCTCTTTGAAGAGTCCGGATCCGCTCCTTGCGCAGGAAATTCAAGCCCTGCTGAAGAAAGGCGCCATAGAACTGGTGCCTGTAGCGGAGTGGAACAAGGGATGGTATTCCCCTTATTTTTTGATTTCGAAGAAAGACGGGGGATTGAGACCCATTATGGACTTGCGCGGTTTGAACAAACTCCTCCGGAAGGACAAGTTCAAGATGGTTACTCTCTCTCCAGTCCTCCAGGCCCCTCAACTTCAGGACTGGTTGGTGTTTCTCGACCTCAAGGACGCTTACTTCCATGTGCCGATCCATCCCAAGCACAAGAAGTACCTGAGGTTCGCGGTTTTTGACTCGCACTTTCGGTTTCGGGTCCTGCCGTTTGGATTGACCTCCGCCCCGAGGGTTTTCACCAAGCTCATGGTGGTGGTGGCAGCGCATCTCAGGAAAGGGGGGATTCACGTCTACCCCTACCTGGACGATTGGTTGATCAGGGGGAGCTCTCCCGAGCAAGTCCTGGATCTGTCCGTCACCTGACACTCCCTTCACAAGCTGGGCTTCTCCCTCAATTTAAAGAAGTCCCATTTGACGCCAACCCAGCGGCTCCAGTACATCGGAGCAGTGCTCAACACATCCCTAGGGCAGTGTTTTCCTCCCCACGTGAGGGCTCTTCACATTCAGCAGATGGTGCACAAGTTTCACCTTGCCCAGACTCTCCCAGCATCCGAGTTCTTGAGACTGCTCGGCCTCATGGCATCCTGCATTCTTCTGGTGCCAGAGGCTCGTCTGCAGATGAGATCTTTGCAGTGGGCACTCAAGCTCCAGTGGTCTCAGTCCTCCGGCAGGATGTCGGACCCTGTTCAGGTGCTGCCCTCGGTCGCCCAGGACCTTGTGTGGTGGGTTGTCGAAGGCAATCTGATGAAGGGGGGCCCCATTTTGGCTGCCCTGGCCGGAGGTGACGATTGTGACGGACGCATCCCTCACGGGACGGGGAGCTCATGCCAACGAGTTGACCGTCAGCGGTCGTTGGTCTCCGTCGGAGTCCAGACTCCATATCAATCTGTTGGAGCTGAGGGCCGTCAGGCTAGCCCTGAAGGCTTTTCTGCCGACTGTGCGAGGAAAGAGTGTCCTTATTCTAACGAACAACACGGTGGCCATGCACTACCTCAACAAAAAGGGGGGGCAGGGTCACTTCCTCTGTGCAGGGAGGCGATGCAGCTCGAGTTCTGGGCCATCCAGCAGGAAGTTTCGATCTCGGCTGTTCATCTGGCCAGAGACGACAACGAGACGGCGGACACTCTGAGCAGGCAGAGCACAATCTCTCACGAGTGGGAGCTGGCTCAGGAGCTTCTCCTGGAGATCTTCGCCCTTTGGGGGACCCCTCAAGTGGATCTCTTCACCTCCAGTGTCAACCGGAAGTGCGAGAGGTTCTGCTCGCGGGAATTTCCCCCAAAAGGAGCATTAGGAGACGCGTTCGTGGTGGAGTGGTCATTCCCACTGCTGTATGCGTTTCCAGTCCCCGTCATCCCGCAAGTACTGCGGAGGTTACGGAGGACGTGGTACCCGGACCTTCTCGACTTGTCCATCTGCCCTCCACGTCGTCTTCCCTACCGAGACGATCTGCTCTCACGGGAGGAGGGTCAGGTTCTCCATCCAGAGGTCAGATCCTTCAACCTTCACGCTTGGCTTCTGAAAGGTTGAGGTATAAGGATTGGGACCTCCCTGAAGACGTGATGGAGGTGTTGCTCTCGGACAGGCGGCCGACAACAAAGTCTCTGTACCGTTGCCGTTGGAGAAAGTTCTGCAACTGGTGCAGAGTTAAGAATGTGGATCCTTTTGAGTGTGACATTCCCATGGTTCTGTCTTTTTTGCTTTCCTTGGCCCACAGGGGCTTGCAAGTGGCGGCGCTGTACATATTTAAGCGCTCGTCTGAAGAATGTTCCTATTTTAAGATTCCTTTCATTTCTCAGTTTTTGAAAGGACTCACTAATGTGTTCCCTCCGTCACCTTTTCTGGTGCCCGGTTGGGATTTGAACCTTGTTCTTAGGTTTCTTACGGGTGCTCCGTTTGACCTTTGCATTCTTGCCCTTTGAGACTGAAAACTGTGTTTTTGGTTGCGGTTACTTCCGCTCGCAGAGTGAGTGAGTTACAGGCACTTTTAGTTAAGCCACCCTTCACTGTGTTTCATAAGGACAGAGTTGTCCTTAGAGTTCGTCCTTCCTTTCTTCCGAAGGTGGTTTCGTAATTTCATTTGAGCCAGGTGGTTGGTCTTCCGGCGTTCTATCCTTATCCACATCCTGGTAAGGAAGAGGAGAGGCTCCATAGGCTTGATCCTAGGAGAGCGTTCAGCTTTTATTTTTCGCGCATGTCCCGGGTCAGAGTGGACGATCAATTTTTCATCGGTTACGCAGGAAAGTGTTTGGGACAAGCTGTGACGAAACAGACTTTGTCTCGTTGGATTATTTTAGCTATCTCCGAGTGTTACCGCTTGGCGGGTAAGGACCCTCCGGCTGGCTTGCGGGCCCATTCTACCAGGGGAGTGGCTGCGTCTACTGCCCTGCAGAGGGTTGTTCCTATTCGTCACATCTGTGATGCAGCCACCTGCGCTTCAGTACATACTTTTGTACGTCCCTACTCCCTCGATTCCATCCAAGGGCAGGATCTGGCCTTTGGCAAGGCAGTCCTTTATTCCGCAATTTGATTGGGCATGCTAAATTTGTGTTCTAAATTCTTTTGCCACCTCCTTGCTTGGTACTGTTTTGGGAGTCTGTCATAGATATGGAATATGTCGGAGGACCCAATCCCCTCGAAGAACAAGTTACTCTTACCTGGTAACGTTCTTTCGATGGGATGGTCCGACGACATATTCCATATCGCTCCCTCCCTACCTTCCCCGCTGCAGAATTTCTTATGCGATTGCAGCTTGCGTTCCGCAAGGCCTTGTGTGTCTGACTGGCAGAAAACTGGTGTCACACGTACTGGGAGATAAAACTACAACTGAGGCTACGAGCGTCGTGTGTCCTACTTATCACATTGGGTGACGTCAGCCGTTGGAGGAGGTCATCGGGGATGGCGCATCGACGCCATCTACGCAGGACACAGACGCCGTAAATGTTCCGAAGCAGCACAGCTGTGGACATTACCTGTCATAGATATGGAATACGTCGTCGGACCATCCCATCGAAAGAACGTTACCAGGTAAGCGAGTAACTTGTTCTTCTCCAGCATGGGGTCTGGCATGGATTCACATGCTCATGAATATTCCCCGTTGTCAGGCCGGGAATCCTCGGTAGAGAAAAAATCAGTATCCGTTTCGTTTCTGATCGGTCTTTCTTAGTAGTAACCAATCACTGATCTCTGGGTCATACTGCCCCCAGCCAATGACTGCCCTCTCCATAAGCCCCTCCCCCGGCAGCCATCCTCAGATTTTTACTGGTCGCTCAAGTGTTGGGAGTCCTCGTGTTTAGCTCTCGAGCTTTTTGCTGCGTTTTCGTGCTTTTTCAAAGAGATTTTCTCATTTTTCGGTCAAATAGAGCCTCAAGCTCCATCGTGTCTACATCCGATGAACGGGTACCTGTTTTGGATTTTCTACGCCCTTCAAGGGTGAAGTTTTCGTCGAGTTACGCTTCTTGGAGGAGTCCAGAAGTTTCTGCGGCCCAGGAGAAAGGAAGCTCAACGCCCGGAAAGCTGTTCAGGGTTTGCCCTGGATGCCAGCTGCAGAATGTGTTCAAGGAGGACAAGCACTTGAAATGTCTCTACTGCCTTCATGAGGACAAAACGCACGTGGAGAAGGACTGTGCGTTTTGCAGGAACATGTCGGAACGGACCATCGGGGACCGACACCTTCGTCTCTCCAACTGGCTGGAAGGAAAGAGCCTGTCAGGTGAGAAGAAGAAGAAGTCCGAGCGGTCTTCTAAGTCCTGTGAGGGCGCCCCGGCAACGGGGGCCCAACAGAAGGCAAAGCACCGCGAGTCCGCGGCACCGGGAGTGCCGAACGGTCGGGCTCCTCGGCTGCCAGGCAGGGCACATCCTCTCCAGCGCCATCAACCACGAGCCAACGCTCTGGCTCAGGGAAGAGGAAGGCCGAGAACCCAGTGAAGCTTCTGGAGAGGCCCTGGACGATCTCGAAGGATCCAGCTGAGGGGGACCGAGGTGGTGACCCTCCCCCCAAAGTGAAGGCAACAGGCCCGCAGAAGGTGGTGAAGGCCTTGATTCACCCGGCCAAGGCCTCTATCGAAGTCGCGGTGGCCCTGGCGCAGCCTGAGGAGGCTACACCAGTGGAGGCAACCTCGGGGCCCAGAGTCTCCCTGCCACCGCGGATGGAAGCCTCTTTCAGGCCTATCGAGAAGATCCCCGTGAAGACCCCGGCGGAAAAAGAGTGGGGGAGCCAGTGGCCATTGTGGACACGGACACAGCCTCCGAGGAGGAACTGGTTGAAGTCTTGGAGGGCCTTGACGAGGGCGTCGAAGAGACCTGGTCCCACGGGATGGATCCCGACGAAGGCCCTGTCGAGGTTCCTAGTCAACAGTCGCGCCCGTCGCTTCCGGAGCCGCAGGACAACTCGGCGGCCATTTTGTTGGCAATACAATCCTCAATACAATACAATGCTCAGAGATAAGGATGAGATTGCCCCTACCACAGACAGAGGAGCCAGAGCCAGGATGTCGGAAAGTCCCCCAAACAAGAGAAGGCGGACCTATCCAGCCCTGCCTTTTCAGCCCTCGCGGCCTGCTCAGCCTTTGCCCACGTCCCCCGTACCTGGGGATGACACGGCCACGACGGGTACGGATGACGGCGACAACGAGACGGAGCTCACATCGCCTCCAGCCCGTGCCTCCCCGCCCGACGAGATTGGGTCTTTCCACGCTATGATCGCCAGGGCATCTGAGCTTTTTCAGCTCTGCCCCTAAGAGAAGAAGGAAGGTTTCCTTTACCAACGGCGTGAGGCCAAGAGGAAGACAGTCCTTGCCGTGCCTCTGCTGGTTGACATCTGGGACGAGGGTCTCACCCTACTCAAGAACCAGTCTACAATGCCTGCCAAGAGGGATCGGTACGACAAGAAGTACCGGGTCCCCGACGCGGCACCTTTGTGCCTTAGGGCGCAACCGACCCCTGACTCGGTCGTCTTAGCGGCGGCCAAGAAGAAAGCCGGGGGGGGGGGCATCGGCCTCGACGTCAACTTCCCCACCGGACGGCGAAGGAAAGAAGCTTGATGCAATGGGATGACGAGTTATCTCGGCGGCAACAACGATTAAGGCGGCCAACGCCCTCGCGATCGTGGCCCGCTACGACAGGGAGTTATGGTACAAGATCGCCCCCCTGTTGGACTTCCTACCGGACGACAAGAGGGCTGAGGCCCTGGAGATCTTGCAAGAAGGTGAGTGAGGTGGCGTCGGACCACGCCATAACAGTGGCAACGGACATTGCTGACACCGGTTTCCGCCAGCTAGGCAACGGCGTTTGCCTCAGACGACGAGGGTTATGATATATGTCATTTGTAACGCGCCTGTACACAAGTGTTTCAAGGCGACGGATTTCCACCAGGACGTACGAGCCAAGATTTTGGACATGCCGTTCGACGGAAACAACCTGTTTGGGAAAACAGTGGATGAGTCCCTCCAAGCCATCAAGGCGGACACGGAGACAGCTAAGGCCCTGGGAGTTCTCCAGCAACGAAGGCCGTCCTTTCGGAGCTCCGGAGGCAAGCAGGGTGCCTCCAAGGGATTTGGCGGTGGCTCCTCTAAGTACCGCCAAGTGGCCCGCTCCTCGTCGCAGGAAGCCTATAGAGGATGAGGCAAGTCGGCTGGATCCCGCCATCGTCGCCAGGGAGGCCAAGGCGGCAAGGCGTCCGCCAAGCAAGATTGAACCAACCGTGGCATCGGGCCCCCACCGAAGCACCCCGGTGGGAGGCCGGCTGGCGAAGTTCGTCAGCGTGTGGGAGTCCATCTCCACCGACCATTGGGTGCTGGATGCCCTGGCCCAGGGGCACGCCCTCGAATTTCTAAATAAGTGCCCCCGCATTCCTCCCATGGCCAGGAGAGAAAACCACATCCCTGAACTGCTGTTGGAGGTAAGGGCGATGTTCAAGAAAGGTGCCATCGAGCTCGTCCCAAAGAGGCTCCGGGGCTCCGGAGTATACTCAAGGTACTTCCTTGTGAAAAAGATGACAGGAGGGTGGCAACCCATCCTAGACCTGCGACGACTGAACAAGTACATCAAGGCACAAAAGTTCTGGATGGTCACCCTCCAGCACGTGCTGGGACAGCTGGAGGAGGGCGATTTCCTGTCGTTGTTGGATTTGGAGGATGCATACTTTCACATTCCCATTCTAAAAGGGCACCGGAAGTTCCTCAGGTTCGTGGTCCAAGGGCGGCACTACCAGTTCAAGGCCCTCCCGTTCAGATTGAAGTCGGCACCCAGGGTTTTCACCAAGTGCCTCGCTCCAGTGGCGGCGCGGCTGCACCTGCAGGGGATCCACGTCTACCCCTACCTGGACGATTGGCTCATCCGCGCAAGGACAAGGGAGCTCGCTGTAGAACACACAGCGAAGACCGTCCAGCTGCTCACGGACCTGGGGTTCTCCATCAACTTCCCCAAGTCCCACCTGGTCCCCTCACAAGTCGCTCTGTTTCTGGGAGCCAAGCTCGACACAGTGGTGCGTCTGACCTCGCCGTCGGAGGAAAGGACAAAGGCCATCCTAGGCAAGGTGCAGTGTCTGCTGGCCACGGACGTGGCCAGAGTGAGGTCCATCAAGTCCCTCCTCGGGATGATGTCCTCTTGCATTTATCTTGTGCGCCTGTGCAGGCTTTGGTTGCGCCCTCTACAGGAGTTCCTCGACGCCCACTGGATTCAAGCGACGGGCAGCTTCGAGGACAGGATCCCTCTCAACGACAACTTCCGACGAGCGATCCGGTGGTGGGGCACCCGCGCTCATCTAGCGGTGGGGAGAGACTTTCAGACCCCGCCCCACCAGGCGACAGTGACGATGGATGCCTCCCTGGAGGGGTGGGGAGCCCACACCGGAAATCTTCATGCGAGAAGCCTTTGGCTCCCGGAGGAGAAGCCGCTCCACATAAACATCCTGGAGCTCCGGGCAATGTTTTGGGCCCTCAGGTGCTTTCTCCCGTCCCTCAAGGGCAAGGTGGTGAGGATCTTCACCGACAACACCACCACGATGTTCTACATCCGGAAGCAGGGCGGAACCAGATCCCCGGCCCTATCCAAAGAAGCCCAGGACCTATGGCATTGGGCCGTTGCTCAAGGGATGTTTCTGGGGCCGTTTCATCTGGCAGGGATAAAAAACACCATCGCCGACTCACTCAGCAGAAAGCTGCGCTCGTGCCACGAGTGGGAACTACGCCAGGATCAAGTGGACCGACTCTTTCAGCGATGGGGCAAACCCCAGATCGACCTGTTCGCGATGGCGACAAACTCCAAGTGCCAGAGGTTCGCCAGCAGGTTTCCCCAACAGAGGAGCATGGGCGATGCTTTCTCGTTCTCCTGGGATGGCCTGTTCCTATATGCGTTTCCTCCGTTGCCGTTGCTGCTCCGACTCATCAACCAGCTCAAGAGGTCCCGGTGCAGAATGATCCTCGTCGCACCGACGTGGCCGAGACAGATCTGGTTCCCAGACCTTCTGGACTTGTCAGCGTCCCCACCAGTCAAGCTGTCAACAGACGCAGATCTTCTCTCCAGAGAAGGAGGCGCCATCCTTCATCACAACCGGAGTCGCTGAACTTGCAGGCCTGGCTCCTGCAGCACTAGAGTTTGGAGGGTACGATATCCCAGCTGACTGCAGAGAGGTTCTTGCAAAGGCCAGGGGGTCCTCAACTCTCAAGTGCTACGGACATAAGTGGAAGAGGTTCTCTGTCTGGTGCCGTGCACAGAAGATTAACCCTCTGTGGATTACGGCCCCTCAAGTACTGCCGTACCTACTGTTGCTGGCCAAGGCTGGACTAGCTCACGCTTCCATCAAGATGCATCTGGCTGCGGTCTCCCGATACACCAGAACTACGGGACGGGCGTCCTTGTGGTCTCATCGCCTAGTGAAGGAATTTATGAAGGGACTGTTCCGATCGTTCCCGCTGGTGAAGGCTCCTGCCCCGGCGTGGGAACTCAACGTGGTGCTGTCTAGGCTCATGGGGGCTCCATTCGAGTCTCTGCATTCAGCGCTGTTGAAGTTCCTGTCATGGAAGACACCATTTCTTGTGGCCATCACCTCTGCACGACGAGTGGGAGAGATCCAGGCCCTATCCTGCAAGCCTCCATACTTGACTTTTCACGACACAAGGGTGGTGCTGAGGACGCACCCCTCCTTTATGCCCAAAGTGCCGTCGGACTTCCACCTCAACGAGCCCTTGGTGTTACCAGTTTTCTTCCCGTCGCCTTCGTCGCCGGCCGAGAGAACATTGCACTCGCTGGATGTGGCTAGAGCACTGAAGTTCTACGTGGACACCACGAACAGTTTTCGGAAGACGTCACAGCTATTTGTGAACTTTGGACCTGTGAACCAAGGGAAGGCTCTCTCGAAGGCTTCCATTTCCAGATGGCTCTCCGGCTGCATCATGCACTGTCACCGGTTGGCAAACCGACCGTTGCCCGGCCGTCCAAGAGCCCATTCACCAGAGCGATCGCTGCTACCACGGCGTTCTTGTCTGGTGTGCCCCTGCTGGACATCTGCAGGGCTGCTACGTGGAGGTAGATGCACACCTTCACGAGATTCTACTGCGTCGACAATGATTTCTGGGAGGAGTCCATAGTCGGCCAAGCAGTGCTGCGCAACCTGTTCGCCTGAAGGTGGGCCTGGTGAGGATTAAGAGTGCTTAATGTTGAGTTTATGTAATGCTTAATGTTGAGCCTTTGCCACCTCCCGTGGTTGTGCATGTGTGTACTGCCATGTATTCTTATATTCATGAGCATGTGAATCCATGCCAGAGAACAACAATTACAGGTAAGTAACTTGTTCCCTCTCAAGAATCGGGGTGGACATCACTGGACCTTTAGAAACATCTAGACTGGGTAACAAATGTCTGATTGTCGACGCGACCAGAGAGCCCAAGGCATTCCTTATGCGGAACACCACCCAAAAGATTCTAAAGCACCTCCTACCATATTTTTCCAGGGTTGGCTTTTCTAAGGAAATCTTGTCAGATCAAGGATGCAATTTCATGCGCAAGCTCATTGGTGAAGTCAAGGAGATGCACCATATTGCCACATTACGAACTTCAGTTTACCATGCCCAAAAAAAACAGATTGGTAGAAAGTTTCATCATCACACTCAAAATTATCGTAAGAAGGTTTGCAGATAAGGACGGGAAGGAATGGGACCCTGTGATCGCCTGAGCACTATTTGCAGTAAGGAAAACCCCTAAGGCATCCACTGGATTTTGAACTACTTTATGGTAGAGAACCTAGAGATGTCCTGGACATGCTCCGGGAGACCTGGGAAGAAAGAGAAGAGGCATCCATTCCCCTTTCTCAAACTGCTACCAGATTACGAGAGCATATGAGACTTGTTCGAAATCTAGTATATACTCAGATGGAAAAGGCCAAAATCCAACAAAAGTCCACGTATGACAAAAAGGTAAACTTAAGATAATTTTCTGTGGGACCAAAAGTATTAGTCCTCCTGCCTAACTCAGAAAACAAACTTGTTTCGTAGTGGCATGGGCCATATGAAATATTGGTAGCAGAAGAAATAGAGAACTTTGAATTAATTCCTCAAGAGCTATCTAATGAACAAGAAGATTTAAAGGATTTAGTTATATCATTTCCCGATGTATTCTCATAGAAACCAGGAAAGGCACTTATCACTACATTAGAACACCCAAGGGATAAGTGTTCCATCTGAAACCAAAGAGTGTCCAGGAAGCCCGTAAAAAGATAGTGGTTGAGGAAGTGAATAAAATGTTAAGATCGAATATTATCGAACCCTCTTCAAGCCCATGTTCCTCCCCTATAGTATTGGTCACCAAACCGGACCATTCCTGGATGTTTTGCATAGACTTCCACCAAGTTTATGCCATTTCCGATTTCAATGCCTATCCCATGCCACGCATCGACAACCTGATTGATAAACTCAGAAACGCCACTTTTCTATCAACACTAGACTTAACCAAAGGGTACTGGCAGGTCCCAGTGAATGGACCTGATAAGGAAAAGACCGCTTTCTCAACGCCCCTGGGGTTGTTCCAGTTCAACGTCCTCCCTTTAGGCTTACACAAAGCTCCAGCCACTTTCCAAATACTTATGGACAAAATATTACAGCCCTACTCTGACCCGACGCAGTGTCTTCCATACACTCAACATCATGACATCTTATTGACCACCGCAGACAACGGTGGTACTCCATCAAGGGCCGAAACATATGTCGACTTAAAAGGGAAATTAAATGTCTTTTCCTATGTCATGCATATCAAAAATAACTAATATGCTAGAAGAAAATTCAAATTGTAGAACCCCGTTTTTGTAAAAAGTATGAGTGGAATGAATGGTATAATTGGTTTAAGTAGAAGTCAATAATAAGGTTTTTAAGATGTTTTCATGAATTAACATTAAAGAGATTTATGATTTTGCTACATTGCATTCAGTTGAAATAATTCTTTCTCACAGGGTGTTCAGTCTGTACAATAAGTAAGCAGTCTCTCTGTACCTAAACCTGAGTCCCCACAGGACATCTAGAGAGGGGTAGTTAGTCTGTCATGTATCTTTTCTCTTCGTAGACTCTCCCTTCCAACAGACTTTCCCCCCGTTAATAAAAAGTTAGGGAGTACCCACGCATATAGTTTGTCCAAGATACCCCTACAACTAAAGCTAAAAGAGATCTCGGTGCATTCTTGGGGTTAATTGGTTATTACCGTTGGTTTATCGCAAACTTCTCGGACAGAACAGCTAGGCAGACAGACAAATTAAAGATCGCTGAACCCCAGAAAATTCATTGGACTGACGAGGACGATATATGTTACAACAACCTAAAACAAACCCTGTGCCAGAACCCGATCCTAAAGGTAGTAGATTTCTCAAAGATTACAAACAGACACCTCCCTTACAGGGCTAGGAGCAGTCTTGTTCCAAATTTGCGACGGATTGGAACATCCCATCTTATTTATGAGTTGCTAACCGTTCCCATATGAAAAAAATGAATGTGCTGGAATTAAAGGCCATTGCCATGAAGTGGGCCATTACCCACCTTAGATACTACCTCCTAGAAAGAAAGTTCACGCTTGTTATTGATTTTCCTCCACTAATTTGGATTAGCAAGCAGAATTATTATAACCCCAGAGTCATGCGATCTTTCTTAGACCTGCAACATTACTGTTTCACTGTGGGGCACCGAAAAGGCAAAGACCAAGGGAACCTGGATTTCCTCTCTCGGTTCCCTTGTGAAACAGATGCAGCTAGATCGCATAGGGGAAAGGCATGTGAGAAACCTGAAGGTGTCTCACCCGCTAGTCCCCAGGGATCTGCCATCCAGGTGGACAGGACACGGCCATCGCTTTTGGATCCAGTTCATGGGGGTGGGCTAGTGTGGGATGATCACCTGGATGAGGGTTCTTTGGGGGAGTGGAAGTGGGACACCGGATAGCGAAACGCGGTAACCCCTTTCCTGTAACACCTTTTCCCCATCCTACCAGGTAGGATACTTAGGAACTCAACCCCCCGCCCCTTTCCCGACACAAACACTTTCTCACAGACAGCTCACTGTGAGAGAAAACGGACTAACACCTGAGCCATATACCTGACATGTCCCAACACAATGGTCAGGCAGAGTCAAGTAATTACCGATCATTACACACACCTGACTTCCATTGCACTTCGCCACATGGGTAAAAGGCGGAGCACGAAAGCACACTCTGAGCAAGGCAAAGCACACAAGGAAGCAGCAGTTCCAAGATTGCAGTTTAATACGAGGACAAAGCCGGCAAAACCGGAGTGCTTTGCAAGTAGGGAAGTGCCCTTGACCTTTTCAAAGAAAGACTGTTACTTTCATGAGCCTTCCAGAATAAGAAACATAAGACCTAGAATTAAAGCTGAAGAAACCTGCAATGTGTGTCGGAGGTACCCGGGCTCTCTCGCGTCGATAGCCAAGGCGGGGAGGAGCATTTGCCAATGTGGTACTGCCCTTGGCTCCTACAACAAAGCGGCGGCAGTAAAGTCAGCACAGCCGGTGAGTGGGGGAGACTGATATCAGACCGGTCTGTGTTAGAGCCAATGTTACAAGCGGCAACTTTGTATGGAGAAATCTGAAGAACAGTGTGTGAAACGTATGTGATGAGCAATGCGAGGCAGTGGATCACAGCACGGTCCCCGAGTTGGGGACATGCATAACACTGGGACGCTGTGCATGGGCGCTACCATAATGGGCCACATTGTGCATGAGCGAAGGTCCAAACACTGCCTCCTAGCACTCGGACTGTGTCCTGCATTGCAAGGCAATGAAGCTTGCCACAACAATCACGTACCCGGATCAGTGCTATTTAAATCCAGCTCTCATTGACACAGGTGCGTCTCAGTACGCTCTGTATGTCTGCCCTTCCTGAGTTGTTTGCCTTGGCTACCACTGTTCCCTGCCTGCCCCTTGCCTGTCTCCTTCCCGGTCTCCTTCCCTGTGTCCTTGTCCTGCCCGTTTCTGCTCTTGCCAGCTTCTGTATTCTTCGGGACTGCCTGCCTCTGGTCTCCAGCCATTGTTCCTTGTGGGACAAAACCTAATTGATCAGACCCAGCCAAATCATTGTCCAGCTAGTATGTCAGAGGATCCTGGTCCCGTAGGCGAAAGAGGTCAAGGATCAAGGGCACGCAGCAAAACACAGCCAGGTTTGGAGAGGAAAAGGCCATGGCAACAAAATACCAAGGTACCATGGGGTGGCTATATCCGACACCGGTGGAACTGGCAGGACACCAACTTGAAAACATTCAGTGAAACTAGTGTGAAGAACATCAAAGGCAGGAAACTGAACTTTAAAGTCCAAGCCCGCCACCCACAGCACAACAGACTCTGGTCCTGAGGAGATGCCCAACATAAAGAAGAGGACCAATCGAGGACCAGCCCACTGGATCTAGTTCGTCCCTGCTATAAGTTTCCCAATGTGATGTAACCCAAGGGTTTGTGCCTTTCAGATACTATAGCCCTATTTGGTCTTATCCTTCTGCGCTCTGATTTCCCCCTCCCTATGTTCTCTGTCGCTTTCCCTTATCTCATCGCTCTTAATCCTCCTCCATCTCTCCTTACACCCTGCCACTTCCTGCTCCAACTCTCCATTGTTTCTCTCTCTATTGTCTAAATCCACCCTGTGACCCTACTCCTCGTCACTCACTCTCCCTCCCCCTCTCCGCACTATTACTACTCTCCCCTCTCCACACTACTAGTACTCCTCTCTCCTACTCTTCCCTTGCCACAGTATTTCTACTCCTCCCCTCACCACACTACTTTTACTCTCCCCTCTCCACCTGCTCTCCTCTCCAACATCCTTCTTCTCACCTCTTACCACACCCCTCTTCTCCATCCATTCCTTACCACACTCACTGCTTACCTCTTAACACTATCTTCACCCCTCCTTCTGCTTCACTCCTCCCTCACCTGTACTCCCACAACTGTCTTGCACTCTCTAACCCCTCCAACCATACAATCACTTCCTCCCTACACTTTTTCCCCTCTGCTTCTATCTTTATATCCCTCACTCACCTTTCATATAGCACCCCTTTATCACACTGCACTAGACACACACAACTTGTACCACTCTCTCTCACAATTCTCTTACTTTCACTCTACTCAAATTTGCCGCATTCCTCGCCACCTTATGTCCTCCGCCTGGTATCTTGTGCCACCTTCACACCACCTACTGACCTTTCACCTGCAACCCACAGTCTGCCTTTCCTTCTATCTACTTTTATATTGTGGCCTTGCTGATTTCACCTCCCCATCTCTCTACCATTGGCTTCAGCGCTCACCTGACAGTAGAAACCAATCAGTGCCTTTGCTTTCCCCCAAAGCCTGGTTACTCAGATGAAGAGACTTTAGAAAGTCCTTTAAGCATCTCCCCCTTTTCCAGCAATGTTTTTGGAAACCGTCTCTGTTACCATTTCGTTTTGGGGAGGGTTTCTGTGTCTTTAATGTTCCCCAGCAGTCTCTCCTCACTCCTTTTTCTGCTGGCCCTTCATTTGCCTGGAGTCCATCTGGGGTTGTCAGGTTGGCTGGCTCATGTCGGTTTGCCAGGATAATCCCCAGCCCATTTCCTGAGTGATCTTGATTCCGTTCTCCATGCTCCAGTTTGGGTTTTCTCTGTTGCTCATAGGTGCACTATAGGATTTGGAGTTCTGAAATGGAAAAGAGCGGGCACTGGCCAGAATAATGTGGCGATTCAGAAGGTGGACACGGACTCTGTGAGGACATGATTCAAATAACCTTTATTAAATTAAAGGATAATGCCTAACTTTCCCTATCTCTATAGGGGGTCTCTGGCTATTTTCTAACTAAGGGGTTAGTCGGTCAGTCTTGCATGTCCAAAATGAAATGGTGCAGTGTCCCAAAATGATCCTAACAGACCCTACCACTAAAGAACAAACTTGTATCTGGATAATGACTCCCTTCTCCCTGAGGGCGTTTTCATACCAATTGGTAGACTTGGTTACTGATATGAAAGTCTCAGTCTCTTGTGACTTCTTTGACTAGTCTATGTAACTCTTCAATTACGTGCTGTATTTTTCCCTTCTCAATGGAATCCCCTTTAGGGGTTCTTTTCCAAGATACACTTTCTTTGTTGCTACTTCCAGTGTATCCTAGAAGGATACTATTATTCAGGTGGCCTTTTTCTCTGTGTGAATTTGAATTCAACTTGCCTTCGCCTGTTGCCTTATTTTGCTGGCTCTCTGATATATTTCCTAGTTCACCATGTCTATTCCTTTTGGCATTTTCTTCTGTTATGACATAACTTATGGGTCTCCCCTTCTCACAGGGTACTGTTATTCCTTGTCTTAACACTTTGACATTTAAATTCGTAGTGCCTCTATTTCGGTATTCCTGTTAATTTAAGTTAAGAGTTTTTCTGTCTCTTTCTCTGTTTTCTTACAATGTAGGTTGAGCCGGTTCAAGGATACGTTTCTCTCAATAAGTTACACTGCGACGAGTGGTCTGCATGATATAATCTCTTTGCTTTCCTGTTCTCCCTGTTACCTTCTCTCATCCAAGGGAACTTCTTCGGGAGTGTTGTTTCTTGGCAACCTCTTCTCGAGCCTCGGAATGTTTGCTTTGCCTTCTTTTGCCTTACTGGGGTTACATTTCGGCTCTGGTGTCCCAGCAGAGGTGTAGACGGGGTAGGGCCTGAGCGGGCAGGGCCCACCCAAAATATTTGAATGCCAGCTCTACAGCATGAGAGCCTGATACCTGGAGTGGTGCATTGTGTCCAGAGCTGTCCGGCAAACAGGTGAGAAAAAGAAATGTGTATTTGTGTGTGAGTGCGTTGGATGTGCATGATTGTATGTATGTATGTATGTATGTATGCATGTTTGTGTATAAGCATGCACAAGTGTGTCTGTTTAAGTTCATGTATGAATGAGAGTGCAGTGTGTATGTATGGATGTGATGGCGCGTGTGAATGAGAATGCAGTTTGAATGTTCTGGGTGCTCGTGTGAATGATTGCGAGAGCAGCTGTATGGGTGAATGGCTAGTGGGTGAATGGGTACGAGTGGGTATATGTATATGTGTATGAATGTGTGTGTGTGTAAGGTATGGACTGTAGGTGTCAATGACCTCAGAGGTGCGTTTACAGTTGGAATTACAGATGCTCCTCTGTAAAAGATGCTAGAATTACTAGGACCCGTCAGTGTAGGGACTGTACATTAATTAGTGACATTGTGTAGAGTAAATCTAGAGGTAATAGCCATGAGCATTTCTGTCTAGAGGTTGCAGCGCTTAGAGGAGCTGGTTGCACAGTAAGTAATGGATATGGGATAATGCTTATGGAAAGGGCTGATTGTGTAAAGAGTGGAAAGGCCTACATCAAATGGCTGTTCAAGGCTGCAGTGGTGACACAGTGACTGCCATTAAGGGGGGGGCGAGAGCCATTTTGCATTTCTCATTGGCCAATGGGTTTCTTAATTTTGGCTGCCAGGTGCCACTTGCACAGCCAGTAACTTTGTTATGTTGGCTTAAAGGTGCAAAAGGTGTGGTGTATTTTGGTTCAATATTTCAAAAGTCGATGATCATACAGTGATAACAAGTAGGGCTTGACTGGGTGTGAGGCTTTTGGAAGACTTTACAGCGATGAACTTTTTATGCATAATATGTTGCCATGGATTTTTTCCTTTCTTGTGATTGTGGGGGGGGGGGGGGGTGGGCGTATATGTGATCCACTTCTGTCCATCCCTTTGTGCTGCTTTGGCAATGTATGAATCCAATGGAGTCGTCATGGATTCTCCGGTGTGAACCTCCTCCCATGTGGCCATGTGACTGCAGCTGCTACCTGATCCTGACCCTGGGGGGGGTTACATGAGGGAGGATCACATGGGAGGAGGCAACTGTCAGGGAGATGTTATGGCTTCATTAGAGGAGTCAGTGTCCTACCCCCCCTTTCCTATGAGAAAGACCCCCTGAACCCCAAGACCTTAATGGCATATTGTAAGATAACCCACCCCCATGTAGAGGAAGTCGAGAAAACCTCTCTCTAAATCATTCTAGTCAGGCTCCCACTTTCCACTCAAACACCAATAATTTACACATAACAACTTTTGTTCTTGATGTAAAGTCCAGGAGAAAAACTATTTAAGGGTTAAGAGTCCAAAGGTAACCATGACCTCTAATCTTGATGTACCTTTTTGTGAAAACCATGAGAAAAACCATCCAGGAGTTAAAAGCCCACAGAGTTATAAACTTCAACTCCCATAACCACTCGGGTACTGAGACGAGGAAGAGGACTAGGGAGTTTGTCAGATTGACATACTCAAAGTGCAACATGCAGACTAGTTGTTTTTCAAAACCTGCAATGAGCGGGAAATTTAAAAATGGCAACCACACTATGGAGTGAAGAGGTGCAGCAAGGAGACGTTGCCAGTAACGCCGGGGCACCTGAACGCGAAGCACACAGCAAAACCGGCAGAGCAGAGGAGGCCATAGGGAAAGGAAGAGGAACGTTGCATGCGAGCAAGAAGGACAGCGTAGACTCCAGGAGCCGTGCAGAAACTCTTGGAGGTTTGGTCTCTCAGCGAAGCCGCTGACTTTATCCGGGCCGAGAAGGAGAGCTGACTTGTGACTGCGGAGCCGCGCTGGGTGCTGGGAATGCGTTTGCACACTACAACCTGGAAGGCAGAGGAAAAAGCCATAATGCAGAGGCGTGAGCAACATTAGGAACGCTGGAGAAGAACACTGAGTTTTCCCAAAGCAGCTGGGGACCACAGGACATTCCGACAAACTTGCCAACAAGTGATTGAATCGTACAAGATTGCTAATGCAGATAAAATACAAAGGCAACATTTGTTTGCATACAGTCAAGAGAAAGTACACATTCAACACCCGATAAGAAGAATGTTTGATGCAGAAAATATGCAAAGACAAAGTTTGTTTGAATGCAGCCAAAGCAAAGTACAAAGGCAAACCCTCCAGAAACATGAGATGATATGATATGGCATTTATAATGCACCTATCCACAAGTGTTTTAAGGTGCGATGAGGCAAGGGAGGGGGGGGCAAAAAAACCAACGTATTGATATTTTATTTGTATCACGCTAGTACACATTGAGATTGCGCATGTGTAGGGGGGAGGGGGAGAGTGCCGGGGGTAGGGGGATGGGCAAGTGCAGGTCATGGAATCAATACAGCAAGTAGTGCAGCCAACAGGTGGCAAGTGCGAGTGTTAAAAGTTCAGACAACAGGTGTCTAATAAGTGCAGGAATGGGACTGTAGGGTTACAGATACAGACCACAGTGCCAGGAGGCAGTGCAGGTGTGCAACTGGACAGGCAGGGACCTGGGCCTCAGTTCAGAGTGTAGCCAGGTGACCTGTGCAGTATCAGACAGGAGATCAGCAGGGGAGAGGAAGAGAGAAGGCAGAAGCAAAGAGGAAGGTCTTGAGGTGCTTTCGGAACGGGAGATGGTTCTGCTCAAGGTTTTCAGAGAATCAGGGAAGCTGTTCCAGAGGGAGGCGCCATTCGAAGAAAGAGATCTGCCCCTAACTCGTTGCTTGGAGAAGCGACTGACACTCAAGGAGGTGGAGGAGCAAAGAGCTCGAGTAGGAAGATGTTTCCAAAGAGATAGTTAGAGATATTGCGGTCCCAGGCTCCAGAAGGCCTTGTGGACAATGCAGAGGTTCTTGAACTTGATCCTTGCCACCACTGGGAGCCAATGGAGAGATTTCAGGGCTGGAGAGATACGATCCCTGGGCTTGAGGCTAAGGACAAGTCTTGCAGTCCTCTTCTGGATGAGTTGGTAGAGGACAGAGAGTAGAGGCAGGTAGATTTAGAAAGAGGCTGTTGCAGTAGTCCAGCCTAGAGAGAACCAGAGCTCTGGAGACTGTGAGCTTCTGGGGGGAGGAAAGGAAGAATACCTCTGAGGAGGTGCAGCTGGTAATTTTACTTCTTAGAGATGAGAAGAGAAGGAGATTGTGGAGTCAAAGATGACTCCAGGTTCTTGGCCTCACAGGAGGGAGCAGGAAGAGTGCCCAGAGTGGGCGGCCAGAGTGTGACAGGAAAGGAAGGTGCAGGCGAGCCGATGAGGAGGATCCCAATCTTACTGGCATTAAGGCAGTGATCATTGGCAGCACACCACTCCTGGATTGCAGACAGACAATCCGGGATGAGAGAGGGTGAGGAGGCGGCTGAGGGGAGCCTGAAAGCGAGATGAGTGTCATCCGCATAGCACTGAAAGTTGGAGCAGAGTGCAGCTATGCGGTGGACGAAAGGTGCCAGGTATTGGTTGAACAGTTAGGGAGAAAGATTAGACCCTTGGGGTACACCACAGGTAGAGAGTGAGATAGAGGACCGGAAGGACCCAAGTTGGACCTGGGAGGGTCGGTCATAGAGGAAAGAGGTCAGCTAGGCCAGGGCCTGATCAGTGATACCCAGGTTATCACAGAACCAGTTGAGCAGGATGGAATGGTTGACCATATGAAAAGCAGAAGAGAGATCGAGTAGGGCGAGGACAGAGGGGCGGTTCGCTTCAAGGTTAGAGAGAAAGTCTTCACGGATGTTCAGGATAGCAGTTTCCCTGCTGCTGGCCGTTCTGAAGCAAGACTGATGGTCAAGGAGACAACCAACAGAGTCAGTGTGAAGATTAAGCTGGGAGATGGCCAGCCTTTCCAAGAGTTTGTCCAGAGAAGGAGTAATGGAGATTGGGAATATCTAGCTGGACAGGATGGGTCAGCTGAGGGTTTCTTGAGAAGAGTGTGCACAAGAGTGCTTCAGGGGAGAAGGGAAGGTTCCATTAGCGTAAGAGTGGTTGCAGAAGTCCAACAAGGCTGGAGCAAGGGAGTCAATGTGGTCCTTGATGGTTTTGGATGTTCAGGGAAGAACCTATTTTGACCTTGTCAGGGGTGAACAAAGGAAAGGGAGGAGGGGAGGAGGACGACGCAGGAAGGCCAGAGGAATAGGAGAAAGTAGAGAAGGAAGGGGGAGAGGAAGAGAGGGTGGACAGGATGTACTGTTTTTTTTTTAGATGAAATGTGAAGCCAAGGCCACGCAGAGGGCCTGGGAGGGGACGAGAGATAGAGACTGCAGCAGGATTGGCCAGCTCGTTGCATATTTTAAAGAGTTTGGCCGAGTTGTTAGATGCTGCAGGGACGCAGGCTTGGATGTGAGCTCTCTTCTTAGCGTGGACAGAGAGTCAGTATTGGCTTTGGAGCAGGCGGTAGGACAGTTTGTCAGAGGATGCACAAGATGCCAGCCATTTCTTCTCAGCCATCCTACACTTGCATTTAAGGGTGACAAGGTCTGAGTCGTACCAAGAATTGCACTTGGCTTTGGGCTTCAAGTGGATTCTCATGACAGGGCCAAGTATATCAAGACTGTCAGATAGAAGAGTGGAGGTTGGAGAAGGCTGTGTCAGGATGCGAGTCAGCCAGCGTTGCAGGAGGGGGAGAGAGTGGCGGCAATAGCCTCAACTGACACACTCTTCATGGGTCGGATGACCGAGAAGGTGGGTGGCAGTGTGGAGGAACAGGAAGCAACCAGGTGGATGTTTAGGTCTCTGAGGAGGAGGTGGAGGAGTTCAGTGGCCAGAAGAGAGGACAAGAGGTCCGCCCGCTCGGAGAAGAAGGAAGTTACCTGACCAGGTGGCTGGTAGATAGTCGCCACAGTGAGAGAGCAGCCAGGAGAGGGAGAGCGCCTACCGACCAGGCATTCAAAGGAGGAGTAGGCCTGGATAGGAATGATGAAGGCAGGAATCCACTCCGGGAAGATCAAGGCAACACCCCCACCGGGACAGTTGAATCTGGGCGCAGAGAGCATCTTGTAGCCATCAGGGAGGAGTGTCAAAACTTGTGACGCATCTGGCAGTAAACCATGTCTCTGTAAGACTGTACATCATGGTAGCATTCTTCCAGGAGACGGCAGATGTCAGAGGAGTGTTTAACAGTTGATCTAGAGTTTAGAGTGGCAATATGGAGAAGGTCACCACCCTTGAAAGACTTCCGGGGAGGGGTACAGGTCAGAGGTACTCCCTGTGGAAGTGTAGAAGGAGCCCGAGGGTGGGCAGAGGAGGGAGGAGGAGAGAGGGCAAGGTAGCCAATGAGGAGGAGAAAGGTGCCAGAGAGGTGGCAGAGGAAGGAGGCAAGGAAGCCGGAGAAGGGAAAGAAGGGACAGCAGGAGAGGAAAGGAAGTTGAAGCGCAGGAATCGTCTATCAAAGAGGAGGATGTTGGCCTTAGGGCCTTGGACCTAGACAGTGCCATTTAGGTAAACATTGATGATGATCTTAGAAGAGTGGAAGGGGGCCAAGAGGGCCTCCCACCGGGTGCCACCATTAATGGGAGAGGAGGAAAAACGAGAGAGCACAGAGACCAAATGTGGAGTCATAGGTCTGGCGAAGGAACGAAAAAGAGGATGTCGGTGAGGGTCTGTCTGGAGGAAGCGCTTGTATAGGTATCAGCGATAGTGAGGACTGGGTTGGAGACCAGGATGTCCTTTTTGAACTTCCTCCCACCAGACTTGGTGAGAGGGATAGGATAGGATAATCAATAGAGTAGCAGTTAGAGAAGATAGGAAAGACAGAGAGCACCATAGAGGATGCAGAGGGAGGGGAAATGGGAGAAGAGGCAGAGGTGAGGGGTGGGGGAACACGGTAGGGGGGAGGAGACACTAGGGGCGGGCACAAGAGGAGGAGTGCAAGCGGACGAGACACAAATGAGACGGAAACAATTTAGTAAAAAACACAATGGCCAGGCAGCCTGCAAATGGGGCTGCAAAGGCACCCTGGGCCCCTTAACCCTGATCTGGAACAACCCTGACCTCTCCCCTGGGCTCACCCCCGGAAGGCTTTGACAAGTGGAGGGAAGGGGGCCTAGCCCAGGTAACAGACTTTTTTTGTCAGTGGGACCCCTCTAACTTTCCAAGAGTGCAAAACGAAATTCCGGATCACAGAGGCCGAAAGATTCCAATACGCTCAACTCAGGCACTGGATTTCACAGCAGCACAAGGACCCGCGGAGGGAGGGACCTAACTGCAGTAGAACGCACCCTAACAACATCAGCCCCCAAGGTAAAAGTCTCGACCCTATATTGGCTACTCAATAAATCCAACCCCAATAAAAAAGAAGCATATGCTCAAATGGGAAAGGGATTTGCAACAAGGCCTAGAGCTGGAGCAATGGGGTCGAATATGGGCCTGAATGCACAAAAGCTCTAAATGCGTTACGAACAAGGAGGGGGCGGTAAAGGTGTGCTATAGTTGGTGTGTAACCCCAGAAACGCTAAACGAAAGCAACCCAGCAATATCGCCTCAATGTTCGAGAGGGTGCCCAACCACTTGTTCACTGTTTCACTTACTATGGTCTTGCCCAAAGTCTAAATGGTTCTGGTGAGAGGTGCTGGAACAAATTCAACTAATCACGGGTTTGACCATCCCATGGGATGGGGACACAGGGGAAGGAGCATTTCTGTTGACGGGGCACCTATCGGACCTATGCACTGCTGCTACAATCACTATGGCGCGGCTATGGAAACAACCCGAAGGCCCGGCGCGCCCCATGTGGGGGGTAAAATGCTGGGACACATTAGTTGCTTAGAAAATAACCACCATTTGCATGGGAAATGCAAATAAATTCCACAGCATTTGGGCACCCTTCTTGGACTATTCGGAGCAATACCCGGGAATAGCTCTCCAGACTCCTGTAACCCGATGGCTCAAGAAACATAATTAAGGGGAGAAACTCAGAACCACAGTCCTCCCAGGACCCTCGGCAGCGCAACCAACTCAGAAAAGACTTGAAACCGGTCCCCCGACTGCCCCTCACTGTCATACGCCATGAACTGCTACAGCAAAGAAAATCTACTCAATATTACCTCTGTGCGTTACTTGCTTGTTGGAATGAGCACTCCTGCTCCCCTATAAGTTCTGCTGTCTTTTATATGTTACAACATTTTATATTGATGTAACCATTGTGAAAATACTCAAAAAACCAACAACCAAACTTGCAGTACATGTTACAATTTCACAAAGTTTATCAGTTTAGTCAATGTCTACTGCATTCCCCTTCCCTCCCTCCCAACTGAGCCTATTCTGCTTCACGCTATGCTTCTCCACCTTGCAGCGAGGTTCTCTCAGCCATATTCTCTTCCGAGTCCTGGTCGCTCGACCAGTTCTGTGCAGGCTCAAACAAAGTGATCATTAGATGTTTTCCAAGCTGTCAGGTTTTCTGCTTCTTCTTCCCCCTCCAGTATTACTAGCTTCCTGCCACACTGTGGTTTCGGCTTCTGCCCATTTCTGAAGGTCTTTCCACCATATTTCTATCCTCAGCCTTCCATCCCACAGCAATTTCAGCGCTTCGCAAGTATATATGCCAAATCTTTTAGTTTGCTTACATGTTTAAGTTTACGCGCCCTTGGATAACTCCCTATCCAACATGCCCATGCTACCTCAACATTTCTGTATCCCTTTTTCTTCCAATTTATGGGCCACTTCCCCCCAGAATTTCTCAATTTCTGAACATGCCCAGAACATATGCGTCATCCCGGCGTTTTCCTCGCCACATTTAGAGCATGTTTGTCATTCTGCCTTTTTAAATTTAGCTATCCTTTGGGGTGTCATGTAAGCCCTATGGGTTATATACAGTTGTATTTGCTGTAGTCTGGCATTCCTTGATACTTTCTTATGATACCCTTGGGCCCGCTCCCACATCCCATCGCTCATAGGTGTGCCCACTTCTTCCTCCCAGTCCTGTCTTACTTGTACCACTTCTTTCCCCACTTTGGACATCACCAGCTTGTATATCCTGGATATTTCGTGCCCTCCTTCTGCCGTATCATATATCATTTCTATGACAGGGTCCGGTTGCTCCTCTAATACTATTTCAGACCATGTCTCTTGTATTCGCCGCACCATCCTGTGGTACGTGATATATTGTCCTATATGCAACCCTGTTTCCTCCACCAGCGTCTCAAATCCTTTTATTCTCCCCTCTTGCCATAATTCTCCCATTGTTGCTACCCTTACCGGTTCCCAGTGCTTCCTAATCGTCTTTCTTAATTGACCTTCATTTCCCGTCAATGCGACAAGTAGTACTTGCGGGGAGCACGGACCCGGTTTCCCCATTATCTGACAGGCCCTGTGCCACACCTGCCATCCCAGTGTCCGCATCTCCGAGAGCTCCTTCACATCCGATTTTGGCAACCATATCATTTCTTTTAGGAAAAATGGGCCACACTCCCATCTGAACAACCTAGTTTCTGTGGTTGGATCTTCTGATAGCCACTTTACCACGTATTGCAGTTGACTCGCTAAGTAGTAGATCTCATAGTTTGGCAGTTTTATTCCGCCTTTATCATACGAATTCTGTAACTTCCAAAGGGCAATCCTGTTCCTCGGCCTGTGCCGGAGAAATTCCCTGCATATGCTATGTATCCTAACAAAAAATCGCCTTTGTATCAGGTACGGGATGTTCCCGAAATAATGTAACAATCTCAGGAGCACTAACATTTTCAGCATTGCCCCTCTTCCCATCATCGCTAAGGGGAGCTTTACCCAGAATTTCATGATATTTTCAATACCCTTGACCGCTTTCTCAGTATTATGTTGCTCTGCCTCCACCGTGTGATAGATGTCTATCCCGAAATATCTGAACGTGGTGACCTGCCATGGTATTTGTAGGACTGCCAATTGGTCCCGCGAGACCCCTACGTACCTACCCAGCGGAAACATGCATGATTTTTTTGGGTTCACTGCTATACCAGATAGCGACGCTAATCGCTCCATCACTTCCAGAATATATTGGAGGTTTTCTTCTGGGTAACGCAAGTACAACAGCATATCATCAGCGTACAAGGAGATTAAGTGCTGCTCCCTGTTTATGTTAATTCCTATTACGTCATACTGTTGCCTTGGGTATATCGCCAGGGGTTCCAGTGCCAAGATATACAACATAGGGGACCATGGGCATCCCTGTCTAGTGCCCCTGCTAAGTTGCCACCTCTCTGATATTATTGCTCCTGTTTTAACTATGGCCAGCGGTGCGCTGTATAGCAGTTTGGCCCATTTAAGATAGCCAGGCCCTATCCCATAGCTGGTCAGGGCTGTAAGCCGCCAAGGCCATTTCACTGAGTCAAAGGCTTTTATTGCATCCAATGATACAATTGCAATTTCCCCCGCGTCCCCTTCCGTGTGTTCTATGACTCGGTGTAGTCGTCTATGGTTGTTGGATACATTCCTATTTGGGACATAAACAGTCTGAACAGGGTCTATTAGTTTATCAATGATCCTTTGCATTTGGTTTGCCAGGACCGCCGTAAGTATTTTGCTATCTTGATTAAGCATCAACAGCGGTCTGAAGGATCCGCAATCCTTGCCAGGCTTATTGGGTTTAGGGAGCGGTATGATAATCGCCTCTCTCAGGGACTCTGGCAACCTTCCCATTTCGTATGCCTCATTTAAGATTGCCAGTAGTGGGGGGAGCACCTCGCTTCTGTACACTTTATAAAATTCACTAGGGAGTCCATCAGCCCCTGGGGTCTTGCAGGTGGGTAGCTGCTTAACCACCTCTTCTAGTTCTTCCAGGGTTATCGGGGCATCTAAATCCTCCCGCTCCTCCGCACTTATACGTGGCATACATATGTCCTCCAGTGTTTCCCTTATTCCTCTGTAATCGCTTCCCCCTTCATCTCCATACAATTGTTGATAGTACTCCAGAAATTCGCGCTTCACCCCCTCTTGGGTATCCACTATACTTCCATCCTCCCTCGTCACTGCTCTAATTGTATGTCTGGGGATTTCACTTTTGTATAACCATGCCAACACCCTTCCTGGTTTATCGCCTCCCGCATGTTGTCTTTCCACATACTTTTTATAGTTTAGATTACATAGTCGCTCCCAGAGTCCTGCACATTTCTGTTGCAGCCTTAGTGTGGTCCCAGCGTCCTCCATGGTATTACCCCCCCTTACCCAGCGCTGTTTCTAGCTCTCTTTCTGCTTCCTGCAATTCTGTTAATATCCCACCTTGTAATCCCTTAGACTGAGCTATGGCTACCCCCCTCCTTACTACTTTGAAGGCTTCCCACAGCGTTCCAGCCGACTTAATGCTTCCAGTATTGGTCTCAAAGTAATTTATTATTTCTTCTCTTAGGTCCTCCCTAAACATTGTATCCTGAGTGCCTCCGCTCTGAGGCGCCACGTTGGTATCCTTGCTCTTGGGGGTCGGTATTGGCACACCAGGACCAATGGCGAGTGGTGTGATGGGACCTCGCTTTATATTCTCTGTACAATGTCCACCATTAGCTCTTCTGTGGCAAACATATAATCCAACCTAGTATGCAGGTTTTGTAGGGCCGAATAATGTGAATACTGTCTATCCTTTGGGTGACACAGCCTCCATGCATCCACAAACCTGAATTCTGTCAGCAGTGTCTGCAACGCCCTAGCAGCCGGGGTGGGTCTATCTATTTTGTCATCTGATCTGTCTACTTTCGGATTTAGTGTACAGTTGAAGTCCCCCCCCCCCCAAATCACTGCTCCCCCCAGGTACATGCTTATTTTGTTATACAAGGTTCTAAAATATGCCACTGTTTCCTGATTTGGAGCATATGTATTTATGATACATAATTCTTTATTTTCCACCAATCCCCTTATTGCCACCATCCTCCCATCTGCTTCCACTGTAGATTGTAATACCGGGAAAGGGACATGTAGTGCTACCCAGGTAATCACCCCTCTGGTGTAGGCAGAATAAGTCGCACCCACAACCGTTCCCTTCCATTTCTTCCGGATCACCTCTAATTTTTCTTTTGTGAGGTGGGTCTCTTGTATTAAAGCTATGTCTATCTTCTGCCTGTGCAGGTACATCATCACCTTATTCCTTTTTAGGTAACTATTGAGCCCTCTAACATTCCAAGTGATTATTTTCAGGTCCCCCATGTTCCAATCCCATCTCGCTCCTCCCTTTGCAAGTCTCCAGATCTTATTTGTAGGCTGCCCCTCCTGTGTATAGGCTCAGTCCCCAACTTCAAACAAACCCACCCTTTTGTCTTAACTACTTCCTCCCCCCATAACACCTCAACTCCCCACTCCCTCCTCCCTACCTGTCCCCAACTTTTGCCCAGCTCCATCCCTGGATCTCAGGCGATCCTGCATTTAGTCCTTTCTCGGCTAGCCGGTACAAGGAACTCAGCAGGGTGGCTACCACTCTATCAGTAGCCTGTCCAATCTATACTATTGGGGTGTAAGAGCAGGTTCCATTCGTTCCTGCATTATGCACTGTCTGTTGTGCATGCTAATCGCTTTATATTGGCCTAGAATACTTTCTTACGTCATTGTCTTATAATCTAGTCCCAATGTCACAGATCATACAGCACCTCGATTCTTGTCGACACTGCTTTACTTCTCGAGTCCGTCCGCCTTCTGCTAGTCTGTCTCATCTGGGCAACTCTGGCCACCCAGCCATTCCGTCGCTTCTTCCGGCGTCGCAAAGAATAAGGCCTTGTTCTTGTGGAACACTTTCAGCCTCGCTGGGTACATCAACATGTACCTATAGCCCGCATCTTGCAGCCTACTCTTCACAGTACCAAAGTTCAGCTGTTGCCTCTGCACCTGGAGCGTATAGCTGGGGTATGCCGTTATAGATGCTGTTGCCCTGGGTATTGTGCCTCCTTTCCGAAAGAATTCCAGGATTTTCTCCCTGTCTCGATAATTCAGGATCTTGTCGATTATCGGTCTCGGAGGGGGCGCTCGATGGTGGTCTTCTAGTGAGGGCCCTATGCGCTCTCTTCACCGCAAATCCCTGAGTGACTTCGCCTCCCTGTGTCTCCTGCAGCAACATTGTCTCTATATATTCCGTGGGGTTCTGTCCTCCTCCTTCCGGGAGCCCAACAATGCGTACGTTATTCCTGCGGGCCCGCCCTTCGGCTTCCTCGCCTCTGCTCTGCTCTCCAGGTTGCACACTTGCTGTCGCAATATGTGGATTTCCGAGGTATGCGTTTTGCAGGCCCCTGTGTTAACGCCTACTACTTTCTCCAGCTTGCCAGTGCGTTCCGCCACTTTTAACTATTGTGAAAATACTCAATAAAATGTTATGTTGAAAAAAGAAAAAAAACACAATGGGCTCGATGAGACAAATAAGAAGAGCTGTCAAATCGATGTACATTTTTTTTTACAAGTTAAGAGTAAGAACGAGGGAACCTGAAAGAAAAAGAACACCGCACAGAACAACCAGGCAGAGCAGGGCAAGTAACAGAACTAAGATCATGGGAACCCAAGAAGAAGAGTGAAGAACCTACAAGAAGTAGGCAGTTACAAGTATACAGCAAGAACGAGGGAACCTGAAAGAATGAAAAGGGCACAGCAGGGAACAACCAGGCAGAGCAAGGGCTAAGTAAACGATCAAAGGAAACCTACAGAGAAGAGTGAAAAAACAAATGGAGTTAGGCAGTACAATAACAGCAGTCAAAGATAGAATGCCAAAGACGCCAATGTGGAGGGGAAGTTTGAGCAAGTACAAGCAAAATATTACCCAAAATAGATATACCAAGCTGCACATGGTATATGCTATTGTGATACTTTAAGGAACTATAAAATGCATTAGAGCTCTGAGAGGTGAATACCCCAGGCAGCTGAAGTTGAATCTTAGAATGTTGAAACACATGGGGAAGTCCTGGCAAGTGAGTATACCAGGCAGTTGAGATTGTACGAATATTCCTGACAGGAGAGTATATCAGGAGGTCTGAGAATCCTAAAGAGAAGTCCTTGGAGGCAAGCACACCAGGCAGTTCGAAATGGTATGGAGATTCCTGGCAGGGAGTATACCAGGTAATCTGCAAAGGTACTTGAACACTTGCAGAAAGATGAATACAGAACATTTTGACAGAAAGATTGATAGCCTTTTGCTTGAACAGAACTTTTTGGCTAAAAAAGAACTTTGTGAGTCCAGTGACGACACCAAGGAATAGTTAAAGAGAAATTGTGCCATCCTGTTCAAGAATCTAGGGGGAGGGGATTCTCCGAGTCCAAAGGCCTTTACTTTTGGGAACATTTTCATTGGAGTAATTCTTATGCTTTTGAACACTTTTTGTAACATCAAGTTAAAAACATTTCCTTGCACCTTTTGTTGTTTGTGTATAAGTGTGAGGGTCAGGATAGATTGTTTTGGATACAAGGATGACTTTTCAGTTCCTGACACAGACAGATCCTTAGCTTTAGTTTCTTGAATGGGACTAGAGAGATGTTTTTCCAACCCCTTTTTATTTAATAAAAATGTCTACAGTTGAGAATACAACTACCTTGTGTCCATATCGCATTTCTGACCCCTCACAGCAACCAAACCTACCGCGCACCCCAGCTTCTACGATGATTCAGCAATCCTGCAAACTCCAGCTGGTCCTTACTAGCCTTTCAGCTCACACTCCTTTACTACACCCACCAACTCCATCACTAGACATCTCAAAGGTATTTGCCTTTAGAAGGCAATCTACAGAAGGAAGGGGCAACATGCTCTGCCTGATGTCTGTACTTTGCCAAGACCTTTTTATCAATCCATGTTACGCTCCTTTTCCATGCTATTCTCTTAACTTTCCGCCCATGCAAATGGTGTGCAAACTTTAGCTCTCCTCACTAACATATCTTCTCCATGGCATCTCTCCCATTTCTCATAAAGGTCACCTTTCCACTGCAATCATGTCCTCTAGGCCTTCTATGCCCTCTGCAAGCCCCTCTCTGTCCCTCAAAGCCCAGCTCCCAGCCCCTCGCAAACCACGTACCCTTCTTTCTTGTCCACTATGCCAGCATTCCATCTTTGTTACTTTCTCCCCTTTCCTGTCCCCTCCTTAACTAGTATTTTCGCTCATAGGTTTTGAAGTGCCCTTAGAATGGCATAAAAACTCTACAGGCAACTGACATGACATGCATTGGACAGAGGTGGCTTTGTTGGAATACATTGTGACGACAAGAAATGAAGACTGACCAAGTGGTGCCAAGTGGTGCCATAGTGGTTGCTATAGACCTTTATTAAATAATAAACCAAATCTATCTAACTCTAAGGGGGTTTCCCTACCTAAACTAAAGAAACTCGGGTGTTCATTATGAAGTCTCTGAGTCAAAACAAAAAGGCGCTGTTCCGGTCACAAAGGCTCCTAGTCTATCCCTGTCATTATAACAAAACACTATAAAGTCAAGCTACTGTTCGTAATCCAGGAAAATGACTCCCTTCTCCTGGAAGTAAAGCATCCAAATGCCTCTCAGGTTGTGAAAAGCAAAAGATCCATAAATGTTCTCGGTTCTCCGTAACCCAACAGGAAGCAAAATAATCATTAAGTTCTAGGAGAATGACACCCTTCTCTTAACTGGTTCCCTGATGTCTTTCACAGTTCTTCATAAGGTTTGTAGCTCCCTTAGGGTTGTTCACAATCTCTGGCCTTTTCACAATTCTTGATCCCCCCCCCCCCCACAGGGAGAGCAGATCTGTTCCTGTAGTCCCCCTCAACGTTCCAGTACCACTCGTTTGTTGAACTCCCCTGCGTATCACGAAATGGTTTTTTACGATTTTCTCTATTTCTTTATGGTTTACAGTCTCATAACTTCCCGGGCCCCCTCACGGACTTAAGCATGTTCCTGTTACCTTCCCCCAGGTAGCTCTTCCCCAGTTTCACGGGTTTGCTTTTCCTTCTTCAAATGATTCCTTCTGTAGTACTGTGTCTCGCCTCTCTCCACCTCGAATTATTGTGGACTGCTTTGGTGGAACTGATGGATCCCTCGGTCCGTCTGTGACAAGTTATGTCTCTGCTGCGGTCTCTCTGTCTCTCTCCTGATAGTCACCTATGCGGTTCTGCTGTAGGCTACGGTAGGCGTCTCAGCACCGTTATAAAACCAAACAGTCCATCCACTACAGGTTGTGCCATCACCTCTCAGTCTCTGCAAGTGTATCACGCAGGTTTCCAACCAACTCGCAAGACACTTCCAGGGCTTCCCACAATTTCTCTTCTCAGCCTTGGAGATGAGCCTTGCTGCAGTATCCCGAAGCCCTGCACCTGCTTTCCAGGCTTCAATGCATCCTCCTCCGTCACCTGGTTCTCCCTCTGGTCATATCACAGCTATTTTAAAATGGAGCAGACAGCCTGGATGTTTCCTTAATGTGGTATGGCATTTTTTTTTTTTTTTTAAACTTTGGTTTTATTATCATTTTCTTAAACTTTGGGGCACCAAACGTATTCACATGAAATCAAGTGACAGGCCCGAGGGCCTCCGCCCTCCCACCCCCACCACCCCAATGCAATCCCACCCCCCTAACAAAAAATCCCCCTCATCGGGGCTTTGAAAAGCAAGCTTTCTTAGTCTGGAGCTTGGAAGCGAGCATGAGCGTTGACTTCTAGTTTGGCCGTTTTCCGTCTGCCGGTTCCCGGGCCCTGGGCACCCACACCATTCCCAATTCCACGTTACGGATCAATGGACATCCCATCCCCAGGTCTGTTGCACCCCGTACCAGTTCGCTTGAAAGGAGGCCGAGACATTGTTCACCATTGCCGTCAGTTTGTCCATCAAGAACATATTTTTGACCTTCTGTAGCCATTCCACCTTGGAAGGAGTTTCTGGGCTCTTCCACTTTTGGGCGAGGGCAACCCTTCCCGCTCGTAGCATTGTTTCCCACATTCTAGGGTACCTCAATGTGTCCGTGTCCTCTGGGGGGAGGCCCAGCAGCATAGTCAGAGGGTTCTGGGGGAGCACTTCCTCCGAAATTTCAGCGATCCAGCCCCTTACCTCCTCCCAATATGCCTGTACCTTCGGGCAGTGCCACCACATGTGTGCCCTCGAACCAACCTGGTCGCAACCCCTTGGGCATGCTGGGGATACACCTGGGAACATTTTTGACAACTTTGCAGGGTCTCTGTGCCATCCCTGGAGGATTTTAAAATTATGTTCCATATCCGCGGTAAATAAGTTCCCGTGGAAGGCTATTTTAAATATCCTGGAAAAGGCGTCCTCCGAGATCTCTTCCCCTGCCAACTCGTTCCAAAAAGAGCAGAACCGCCTCCTCTCCCCCAAATTGACAGTGTTCAAAATTGTATACATCCCTGAAACCGCCCCCTTCCTGGAAGACGCTGTATCAAGAAACTTCTCAAAGGGGGTCAGTTGTCTCTTCAAGTCTTGGCCCCAGGCCTGGTCACATAGGATGCCCTTCAAGCGGAGATATTCAAAGATGGATAGTGACCTCTGACCAAGAGCATCCCTCAATTCCTCGTATGTTAGGAAGTCTCCCTCCCTGAACATCTGCCCTGCCCATTCCATCCCCGAGACGGACCAGGACTGTGCACAGCGGAACCCCCTACTGCCCAGCTTGAGGGGTTGGCTCCATAGAGAGGACATCGGGGACGGCCATGACGTTAAGTGTGCTGTCTGGGGGCCCTCCCGCCAGATCGCCCAGAGAACGCCTAATGTCGGGTGGGACTTCAGTCTGTTCGGGATAAATTTTCGCGGGGCCCATAGAAGGTCCCGAACCTTTAGTGGATGGGTATCCATGTCCTCCAGATAGGACCAGTATGTGCCCAGCCCCTCTTTCATATGCTCCAGGAGGACACGCAACTGGGCGGCACGATAGTAAAGTTGGAAATCTGGCAGCCCAAACCCTCCCTCCTCCCTAGGTAAAGTCAGGACAGTTTTTGCGGTTCTCGGTGTCCTACCCTGCCATATAAACTCACGGACCGCGTTTTGGAGGACCCTGAAGGTCTGGTCAGGGACGACCGCGGGAAGAGAGGTAAAGAGATACAACAACCGTGGAAGAATGTTCATCTTGACTGCCGTCATGCGGCCGTACCAGGACAGAATCATGGAGCCCCATCTCCTCAGGTCTGCCGTGATCCCCACCATCACAGGGTCGTAATTAATAGGGGCAAGATTGGAAAGGTCCCTGGGGAGGAGAACACCTAGGTATCGGATAGCGGTTTTCCCCACTGTTATCCCCTCCAACCTGTCCAGGGATTCCAGACCCGGGTCTAGTGTTCTCATGGGGAGGAGGACCGATTTGGATGCGTTAATTTTGAGCCCCGAGAAGCGCCCAAATGTGGCCATCAGAGACAAGAGGGGGGGAGCGAGAGCCGCGGGTCCACCAGGTAGGCCAGGATATCATCTGCGAACAGGGATAGCTTAAATTCCACCTCACCTCTCTTGATCCCCTTGATATCTCTGAGGTCTGACTGCGATGGCCAGGGGCTCCATTGCAAGAACGTAAATTAGGGGGGAAAGCGGACATCCCTGCCTGGTTCCCCGCGAGAGGGAGAACGGGTCCGATAGCCTGCCGTTCACCTGAACCCTAGCCTTCGGGGCCCTGTATAGTGCAGCCTCCCAGTCCCGGATCTGTGGCCCAAAGCCCATTCTCTGGAGGGTGAGTGCCATGAATCTCCATTCGACCCTGTCGAACGCCTTTTCAGAGTCCAAAGATAGGACGCTCGCGTCAAGATCCGCCCTCTGGGCATGGTGGAACAAATCTATAGTTTTTCAAATGTTGTCTGAGCCCTGACGACCTCCTATGAAACCCACTTGGTCTCCGTGGACTAGTTTCGGCAGGACCCCCTCTATCCGCCTCCCAATCGCCTTAGCCAGGATCTTCACGTCAGTATTCAACAAAGAAATCGGGCGGTAGGAGGCACACTCCGAGGGGTCCCTACCGTCCTTGGGGAGCACCACTATGATCGCCTCCATCATGGAGTCCGGGAGAGACCCTCCCTCCAGCACTGCGTTGAACACCTTTACCAGATACGGAGCCAGGGTAGAACGGAACCTTTTGTAGAAGGATACTGAGTAGCCATCCTCACCCGGGGAGGTACCCCCCTTCATGCCGCTAATCACTCGCTCCACCTCATCCTCGGTCACCGGGCCCTCCAATCCCTCCGCCATTTCCCTGGAAAGGGCTGGGATCTGTATAGAATCTAGAAACCCCTCGATTTCCTCCTCATCCCCGTTATATTCGGACGAGTATAGTTTTTCATAGTATCTGCGGAATGCCTCTCCTATGTGGGATGCATCATGGCCTAATTTCCCCTCCTCATTTTTAACTGCTCTCACCATTTTACTTCTCTGGACCTCTCGCAGCTTCCAGGCTAAGATCCTGTCCGCCCTGTCCCCCTTCTCATAGTACCTCTGTCTGACCAGCTGGAGACTTCTCTCAGTTTTTTGGAGGAGGAGTTCCTTCAACTGGAGCCTGTAATCGGCCAGGGCGGCCATCCTGTCACCGTCTAAGGGCTCCCCAGGGGAGCCCCCTGGTTGGAATTGGGCAATTTTCTCCCTCAGGCACCTTTCCTGGACGGCCCTTACCCTCTTTTCCCGGCCTCCTATTTTGATCAGGACTCCTCGCAAGGTGGCCTTGAAGGCGTCCCAAAGGGTGTGTAGTCCTACCTCCCCATTGTCGTTAAAATCAAAAAATTCAGTGATGGCCTCTAGTATCTCCTGCGCTAGTACCTCATCTTTTAGTAGAAAGTCATTACACTTCCATCTCCCCCCGCGGTCACTCAACCCTTCCCTCGCTATAGTAATCCTGACTAGGTCGTGGTCAGACCAGGGGACCGGCTCAACCCTGTAGCCAGATATAGATGAGAACAAGGATTCGTCCACCAAGATGTAATCTATTCTGGAAAACGATGTGTGGATTGCTGAATAGTACGTAAAGGAGGGGGTCTCGGATCTGGGGGTTGGGACCGTGTCCACCAAGCCTAGTTCCGAATTGACCCTCTGGAAGGTTCGGGCCATGATTTCATCTGCTACCCTGGGGATCTGGGGGCCTGTTCTTTTCCTGTCCCGGGTTGGGTCCAGGACCATATTAAAATTCCCACCTACCACCACCGTGCCGTGAACAAAAAGCTTTTAGTTTATCCCTCATCTCCTCCCAGAACTGAGCTTGGCCTTCGTTTGGACCGTAGATGACCGCCAGGGTGAGTGGGGCCCCCTGCAGGGCTCCCCGGACTAGCAGGTAACGGCCCCCCGGGTCTTTCAATATGGTTTCTTTTTCGAAGTTGACTCCTCTAGCTAGTAGTATAGCCACTCCTCGTTTCTTTCCCTTGTGGGAAGCGCTGAAGACCTCCCCAATCCCACCACCCCGCAATTTGGGTTCCTTCCCCAGAGGCCAATGGGTCTCTTGAAAGAAGAGGATGTCGAGCTTGGCTCTTCGGAACTCCCTACTAACCAGGGATCTTTTCGTGGGAGAATTTAAGCCCCGAACATTGAGGGGGCCCACACCCAGGGCAGGCAGATTCTCAGCCATAATCTAAGTAATCTTCCCTCACGGTCAACGACTCAGTAATGCTCATTCCCGGATGCTCCTTGAATTGTGCTCTGAACTCCCCTCTTCCCCCCCACCCTCCCCCCCGGGCGGGCATGAAACGAAACCCCAACTGCCCCCCAACCCCAACTCCAAACTGAACCCCCTCAACTTTCGTGTACCCCCCTCCCCGGCGTCCAGCCAAATAGTTCCGCCAACACTGGCTTTTGGCCGAACCACCAGCCTGCCCCCTGTGGCCAGGCTAATCGCCCATGAAGCTGATCCTCTTGAGCCCCCCTAACCCTCCCACGGCTGCATTCCTTTTTATGAGACCCATATACTTGCTGTTCGTGGGGATGCAGTTAAAGAATAAACCTCCGACTCCTCCAAATGCCATTTTAGATCATAACAGTTTGAGTCCGTTCTCAGTCCTCGGAATCGTTCCGACCGCCTTCCTTTGCTGGCGATGGGGTGTTCATTTTCCTGAATTTCCGCGTCCCGGTTCTCTTTCTCCTGTCCCTCGACGGGCCGGGGTCACCGGGTCCGCCCCTCCCTGGGCCCGAAGGGCCCCTGCGGGGGTTCGTGTCCACCACGTATTCCTGGATCGCACCGCGGATGTCTTTTTCTGTGATCAGGGTCGATCTTTGGCCCATGTATTCGAATGTCAGGGAGAAGGGATAGCCCCATCTGTAGCGTGTCCCTTTATCCTTTAGCAGCTGCGTGAGGGGGCGGCACATTCTCCGCTTAGCCAATGTGTATGCGGAGAGGTCCTGGTATATGGAAATCTGGGCATTATTATAGGTGATTTCTCGGGCCTTCCTGGCCTCCTCCAGCACTTTAGTCTTTTCCGAGTAGTAGTGGAACCGGGCCAAGATCGAACGGGGCCCCCCCGCTCTGCCCCCCGCCCTGTGCACTCTGTCGAATGTAGGCTCTGTAGTCATCTCCTCCGCAAACAGGAGAGTAATGATGTCCCGCACCGCTCTGGTGAAGTCCCTCTCCGTTTCCCCCTCCATTTCGGGCACCCCGAAAATCCTGAGGTTGTTCCTCCTCTCCCTATTTTCGAAATCGTCCATCTGGCGGGCTCTCTCCTCGTCCCTCTTTTCCAGGGCTTCTAGCCTCATGTTGAGTTGAATCTCTTGGGGTGCCGAGGTTGTTTGCTGCATCTCGACCTGAAGCAATCTGTCTTCAATATTTTCCACCCTTTGGTCCATTTTTTCAAACTTCTGTGCAATATCAGAGCGCATGTCTCTGATTTCTTGTAAGATTGAGGCGAAGCCCCTTTCCATGGCTGAGGAGGAGGGGGCTGTGTCTTTCGACTGGGCCATGGTTCTTTTCCGACTTGTACCTTTGTCGCCTTTTTTGCCCTCCTGGAAGCGATATTCCTGCAGGGACTCCCGCCAGCTCATCAGGTGCCTTCCCGTAGTCCACTGTCTGGGCCTCAATGTCCCTGGCGGGGGGGTGAGACCGTTCTCCTGGGGACGTCCGCGGGGGGGCCCCCGAGACCGAGGGACCGTCCACTGGGGCAGACCCGTCCCGGGCCGACACCAGCCGGGGTTGTAGAACGTTGCACGTTGTAAGGGGGGGGCGGGCACACGCCCCACCGTCACCTGGCGGGGGCCCTCACACCCCGTCCAAACTCCCCGTGGGGGATCGGGGCCTTTGCTGGGTACCCCTTGGAGGGACTTCGGGAGCCCGGTAGCCCATAGGGCTAGTATTGTGGATTTCTTTGAATCTGCAGGGGGGGAGGGCGATCCAGAACCAGCGCCCGACCAGTGGTGGCCTAGCTGTTTGTCCGTGGCTTTTTATTTTGTTTCTTTTTTTTTTTTTTTTTTTCCCCCCTCTCCCCTCCTTCCTTTTTGTTTCCCCCCTCCTGGGGGGGGGGTGGAAGGTCACCCCCGGGCGGGCACACGCCCCACCTTCGACAGGCGGGGGCCTCACACCCAAGTGACCCCCCTGTCCGTTGGTGCTAATGTGTTGGGGGGTTGGGGGGCGGCCCGTACCTCCGGCGTGCTCCGGGGGTCCGCACGCCCGCGGGGAGCGGTCCCTGGGCCTCCTCTGGTTCTGCTGCTTTCTTCTTTCGTTGGGCTGTGGCAGCCCGCGTTTGAAGATCCAGGGGGATCCCACCCCGACTCGCGCCGTCAGCCTCGGTCAATCCTCGTGGGCTGGGGGGGAGGCACCGGTCCCCAGAGCCCGCCTCGGGCCCCCGGACTCCGGGCGGGTCCCGCCGTCTTCTGTTCGGGGAGAGTCCCCTGGACGTATCCCGCCAGGCCGCGGAGAAGCGCGTGGAGAGGCGGGAGCGCGTCTCCCGGACCACGGCGGTGTCCCCGGGCCGCCGCAGACCCGATCCCCGCCCCTGGTCGGGGAAAAGGCTAGTCGAGGGAGGGGGAGGACAGGCCGGGCTATGGGCCTGCCAGGCTGCGGGAGGGGTCCGCCTCTCCTCCGGCTCCGTGGCCTTCCGGGCCGCGCTCCTCACCCAGTGCGGGGAGTCCCGGGTCTCGATCTTCCGTCTCCCGGGGGCCTCGGAAGCCGCTCTTTCGCCCAGGAGGTGCTCGGGGGGGGGGCGCCCGGCGAAATCGTTGGGGTGGGCCCGCCGGGGAGGCTTGGGGGGGGGGGGGCTCAATCCCTTGCCAAAGCCCGGTCACAGCGGGAGCTACGCACTCAGGCAGCCATTGCCTGTGCGCCCCCTGGTGGCCTTCTCGGTATGGCATTTTTTTACTTGCATCAAGGGCATAGCCAACATCATGTTTGTTCTTACATGGCAAGCATGTGTGAAGCCAGAACAAAATGTTTCCTTAATGTGGCATTGCATTTTTCACTGAGGTTAAGGGCAAAGTCAACACGATGAGTATTGGTACATTGAGGGGGCATTTGTGCAGCCAGCAAGTAGACAAGGTTTTCTTACTGTGGCATAACATGTTTTACTGATGTTAAGAGCAAAGTCAACCTATGTGTTCTCACATTGGGGGGAGGCATTCATGCAGATGGCAAAGACATGTTTCATTATGGTGGTATTGCATTTTGTAATAGCGTAGTGTTAAGGCAAAAACCAACATGAGTGTTCTTACATGGTGGAGGTGGGCTTTTGTGGATTCAGCAAGAACATGTTTTCTTACTGTGGCGTGAGTTATTTACTGGCATTAAGGACAAAGCCAACGGGAGTATGTTCTAAGGTGGGGATTGTAGCATATTTTGGTAGAGCCAGTATGAACATGTTTTCCTAAGGTACAATTACTGGCATTGCATGCGTTTGACCAGCGTTTGTTCAGTGGAGTGCAGCTGAGTGTTTAGTACCGCAGTCGGGCAGTGGCTAGGCTACATTGTTTCAATATTGCTCCGACCTTCTACAGAGCGAAGAGAAACCGACATCAGAGACTGCCATGTGGACCCTGATGATCCATTGCTCTGGTGGAGACTGGATTGACTGCCAGTGTGGCTTGCCCTCACGTGTGTTTGACCAGCATTTGTTCAACCGAGTGCAGCTGAGTGTTTAGTACTGCAGTCGGGCAGTCAGGCGGTCAGCTGGCTGATGTGTGCTACGAGTAAGGCTGTGCCTTATTGGACCTTCAAATGCACTAACAATCAGAGAGGTAGCTGTTATCCAAGTGCTTAGGAGTGCTGCACTGCAGAACACAGGACTTGCGACTGTTGTGAAAGATTTCCAATTATGGGTAATTTTCCCTCTAGTTGTGAATCCCCCAACTTTTTGCTTTTGCCTGACCATCCTAGCCTGATATTTGCCAGTGGAGCCCAGTCTGCTGCTGCACTCCGCTGGGTGTTTGCTCATTTTGTTATGGGGAAACTGACATGCCTTTCAGACTCAGTACTGGGAGACTTTGTTTCCCTTAGTCTTTCACTTTGTTGCTATTTCTTAGTAATATTTTATCAGTACACAGTGTACCTTATAGTACAATGCCCTGGGGCCTCTTTTTCATTTTTAAGGCCCTAGACACCCTCAAAGGATTTTTTATGACTGTGCAAGTGTGCCCAGGACGGAGCTGGTGGCAACAATTACTTTGAAAGCATTTACAGCGTTTGTCCCAGGACAGTGGCCAGTGCCTAAAAGGGCCATGCCACAAGGTCCTCTGTTCTGTCCTCTGGCCATTTTGTCCCGTTGCCTTCCCCAGGTCGAGCAGACCTGGGAAATTGCTTATTTGGTCATGCAGACCCTCGCGCAATCCAAAGCTTTTGCAGGCTTCTGCATGCCTTGTGCGTGTGTGCGCCCAGGATGTGGGCTGGAGCTGTCTAGTTCCAATACACATCCTGGGTGCCAGGATGTCTGGTGTGCTGGGAATGACTGGAACCACTGTGGTCCGTGATTGGTCCACATCTGGGATGGCTGAATGTGAACAGATCTCCTATTGGTATCTCTTCATTTTGGCATGAAGGAGATTCTGGATAAGAGAAGGCACTTCAGGACAGGTCGTTGAAGTAATGGGGCTAACTACTCTCAGGACCTCCTGCTTAACCTGCAAACAAGCCTCTTTGGAAGTGTTCCTGGACCGCCCAGTGAACTGACCAGCTTGTACGGGACCTTTGCTCTAGAACCGCTGCTGTCTAGAGTTTCGACTTCAGCCTTTGGAGACTGTAAGCTCTGGGTATAAGGCACTCTGCCGCCGTGTTTCGTACACCTAGGATTCAAAGGTCTGGAATTTGGAGAGTACGCCTGAACCCGAGCATACGCGGTCACTGTGTTGCCCAGCTGTGGTGACGATCTTCGTGGGTGCCTTGCTGCGGTAAAGACGAGCTGCAGTGAAACTGGTCTGATCGCTTCCCCAGGAGCTGAGAAACTGCCACTGTCCCGCCACAGAATAAATCCTGTAACACAGCCCCTGAAAGCTGCAGAACTGCGCAACTGCTGGATTCAAACCTGCGAACTAACTGGACTTGACTGGTGAAGTTTGGTCGGGAGTGCGCCGAGGGTCGAGAAGTACTTGCATCCCTTACCGGGGGCCCCTGGCGCATCCATACACTTTTACACACGACTGTCCCCTGAGGGCCACTCCTTTATCGAGGTAGCCTGTGCTACCGAGCTATTCCCAATTCTTGGCACCTGCCCTGCCCTCTTGGGGAGACCTTTCTTGAATAGTGGAAAGTTATTCTTCATCACCTCCCAACCCTCCTGAGCCAGTACAGCCCCCTGACGAAGACTCATTTTGAACTTAACCGCACGATCAAGTGCTCCAGCAGTGAATGTACTTTTGGGCGCAAGGCTCCACACTTCTTAGGGACTGGACTACCTATCAGTTAGGGTTTGAATTGTTGAACGACTGCCTAAATTATATTCGGACTGTGTGACCCCTTTCTTTGCAGGTTGTGGATCTCTACTTGTGTAAATATGCTGTCTTTTATTCCTGAGACGCGGGGTCGGTTCTGATTGCTATTGCCACGGGTTCCATCGTGATTGCATACAGTGGAGTGATGGGGCAGCCCTGCCTGGTACCTCTGGTTACGTGGGAGGGGGTGGAGACGGAACTGTTGACTAATACTTTGGCTGTTGGGTCTCTGTAAAGTGTCGAGATCCATCTCCAAAAGTTGGGGCCAAATCCCATTCTCTCTAAAACTTTCCCCATATGTGCCCATTCCACTCGGTCAAATGCTTTTTCAGAATCAATGGAAATGAGGTACCCTTCTAGTTTCTGCTCTTGCTCCATGTGCATTAGATCAATTGTTTTTCTGACGTTATCGGCTCCCTGCCGCCCCGAAATAAACCCCACTTGGTCCCCTTGAATTAGTGATGGCATCAGCATCTCTAACCTTTTATCCAGTACTTTGGCAAACTTCACATCCGTATTTAACAGGGCGATAGGTCGATATGATTGGCATTGCGTCGGGTTCCTTCCGTCTTTTGGGATTACTATTATTAGGGCCCATAGTAGGGAGTCTGGCAGGACTCCTGTTTCCAGAGTTTGATTAAACATCTTAGCCATGAACGGGGCCAGGGTAGACCGAACCGCTTTGAAAAAGCACACTGTCAATCCGTAATCACCCAGCGACGCCCCCCCCCCCCCTTCCTTTTGCCAATTATCAAAATTATTTCTTCTGAGATTGGGGCGTCAAGCACGGCTGCGTTGTCCGTGGATATGCCCGGCATGGGTAGGGCACCTACAAAGCTATCTATCTGTGTTTCATCACCCTTGAATTCACTCGTATAGAGGAATTCGTAATATTTACGAAATTCCTCTGCTATGTTATTGTCCTCTAAGACCCTCTTGACCCCTGCCTGTTGTATCACCCCCCCCCTCCTAGCATTTCTTTGCTCACGCAGTCTCCGAGCCAGTAATTTGCCTTTGTGCTCCTCTTTTTTTATGTACTTTTGTTTGAGAAAAGCTAACTTTCGCTCCGTCTGGTGTACCAACAGGGCCCTCCAAATGCTTTTTGTATTGCTGCACTTTTGCAAGGTTTGTCTGTGAGACTTGGCTTCTTAGGGTCCCCTTTGGTTTTAAGGCATCTATTTTTCCCCTTAGGTATGACTCCACCTTTTCTCTCTCCCTTTTTTCCTCACCTCCAACCGCAACAGCTGTCCTCGTGTTGAGGCCTTGAATGCCTCCTATACTGTCGGCAGTCCCATCTACCTGTTATCGTTGAACTGGAAGAATTATTTTATTGATTTTAACAGCCCCTCGGCTGTTGCTTTGTCTTTCAACAGCAGATCATTGCATATCTATCTACCCTTCCGGATACCCCCAGTCCAATCTCCCACACCGACTCTGGCTAAGTCATGTTCTGACCATGGAATGGGCTCAGTGGTGATTTTCGATACACTATTAATCAGGGAGGTGTCCAGAAGGACATAGTCTATCTGCAAGTATGCATCATGGACTGTGGAATAGAATGTATGGGTGTATGGCCCCTACTTCACATATGAGCGAGTCTGCGACCCCATGCTCACTATAGATTTGGCAGAAGCGCCAAGACTTGCTAAGCTGGGAATGGGAGACCTCTGCCGGTTTAGCTCTTTTTCTGTCTATTGCTGGGTGCAAGACCATATTAAAGTCACCCCCAATGATCAGATGCACTTCAACAAAGGTCTGGATTTTCCCCTTTACCATATCCCAATACTGTTCCTGTCACTCAGCGGGGCAGTAAACCGAGCCCACGGTTACCTTGTGTCCTTCTATCCACCTTTTAACTAACAAAAAGCGTCCCTCTGGGTCGTCAAGGGTCGACTCAGTCACGAAACCCAGCTTGTTAGCTATAACAATGGCAACTCCCTTTTTCTTGGATGAACTAGAGGCATGGGGGATCATTGTCTCTGACTTCGACTTAATGGATCGTTCCCTGTCTCTCTGCCAGTGAGTCTCTTGTACGAACAGTAGGTCTGCTTCCAACCGATTGAATTTGCATATCAACAAGGATCTCTTAAGTGGTGAATTGAGAACCCCTGACGTTTAGAGAGCCTAGGTCTAAGGCAATGTTTAAGTCTGCCATCTGGGCCCTCATTTGCAAACAATAGAACTACCCTTGCTCTTTGAGATCCTGCCATGTGACACGTGTATACCCTTACCCTGCGTGTGGCGGCCCAGTGAAACCCCTGTGTAGCATGTAACAGTGGAAACATTTTTAAAAACCTTACCCATGAATACAAACAAAACGATCATAACTTTTCTAACTCCCCCTGACCACCTCCAATCGTGTCTCGACCTTCAGTGAGATGCATCTTTCACCATACGGCCAGACCACCAACCTACCCTTCTTTGGGCCTTAATCCACCTCAAGTATCCTCCCTAGAGCACCCCCCAATCAAACGATTATCCTGTCCCTCATGCCCAAACCTGCAACCCCGTCTCCTGCCCCTTACCATTTTTTTTTAAAATTCTCTTTATTGAATTTTTCAACAACTTTAACAATCCCCATAACTCCCCCCTCCCTTCCTTCCCCCCTCCCCCTGGTGCTGCTTCAAAGTCTCTGTAGCTCCCTGCCACCACAAAGTGTCTATTCGGGGTCCTTCCAGATCCAAAAGTCCTAAACGTTGCGGGCGCCACCGGATCCTGAAATCATCTCTGAGAAAGGAAAGGACCTCACCCCACTCGCCTGCAAAGTTCTGTATTGTATTGTTCATTGCATAGGAGGCCCATTCCATTGCTACTATCTCAGACTTTACGCAACCAGTCTTGAAACATCGGTATGTTCGAGCTCTTCCATCTCTGGGCTATGATTGTCATTGCTGCCAGAGTGAGCATCACCCTCACTCTTTCCCTTCCCCTCGAACCCGCCAGCCCTTCTGCAGGACTCAGGCCTAATAGTGACCATTCCGGGGGTATGCCTCCCTCTGCCCCAAACACTTGTTCCATCGCCTGCTTAATGTCTCCCCAGAACGGGACTATTTTTGGGCATCGCCACCAAATATGTTCCGCAGTGCCCACCTGGCCGCATCCCCTCCAGCAAATTCCCGACAAATCTGGGTAGATCCTGCGCAGCCGAGCTGGAGTTTAGTGCCACCCATAATATATTTTATACCAGGCCTCCCGGGTTTACAAGGCTCTCGCTAGTTTAGGGATCTTCCTCCATAGATTTTCCCACTCCGTCTTCTCTATTTCCCTGCCCAGAATTTTTTCCCACCTTCCCATAAATGCCCATTGCGGCCTCTGGGTAGCCTCATCCAAGATTTTATAAAGCTGCGAGATAAGGCCTTTCGAGCCGTCGTTGGTCATCAGGAATTTCTCAAAAAGGGTCCGTGATCTAGTAGCCGCCTCCCTATTTATGGGGTATAGAAGCCAGTGTCGCAGCTGTGAGTATCTCAACCTTTCACCTTCCCCCAGTGCGAAATCCCTTTTACAATCTACAAAAGAGCTGATCTCCTCTCCTATAAACATGTCCTGCATCCAATGGCAGCCTCCCTCCCGCCAGTTCCGGAATGCCCCTCTTTCCAACCCCGGGGTAAAGTTTTTATTATTGAAGATGGGGGTGAAGGGGGATGGGTAGGTTGTAATTTCCTTACGTTGGACCAGTCTGTCCCAATTATCTGCAACTAGTTTGGTGATAGAGCTCAGGTACATATGGCCCGGACGATGCTGTCTGGGTAGCCACAAAACCTCCTCCAATTTGTGTCGTGTGACCGCTCTGTCCATCTGAACCCAGTGTTTTCCTTCCCCCTCCCGCAGCCATTCCCTAATCACTGTTAGCTGGGCCGCTTCGTAATATTGACGGAAGTTGGGGAGAGCTAGCCCCCCCCCCCCTTTCCTCGGGGCCGTGAGTTGCATCCTACTCACCCTTGCCCTTTTTCCCCTCCCATATAAACTCGTTTGTTACCACCTGGAGCACCTTAAAGAAGCTGGCCGGGACTGCTTGAGGGATAGCCTGGAAGAGGTAGAGCAGCCTCGGTAGGGTAACCCATTTAAGTGCCTCTAGCCTCCCCAACCAGGAGATCCGCAAGTTCCGCCATTTAAGGAGGTCTTTTTTAATTCTTTGCAGGAGTGGGGGGGTAGTTTGCTGCATACCATCCTCGTAGAGCCGGAGTGATTCTCACCCCCAGGTACGTAATTCCCCCTGGTCGCCAGGCAAGGGGCGTCGTTCCCTCTAACTCCTCCCTCTCTTCCCTTGCCAATGTCCGGTCCATCAATTCGGACTTCTGCATGTTAATGCGTAGTCCGGATGCTTCCCCAAAGTCTTCTAGTAGTAGCCTGCATTGCAAACTCGACTCTATGGGATTGGTCAGGGCAAGCAACATGTCGTCCGCGAAGGCCGCCACCTTGTGCTGCCTACCCCCAAACGGTATTCCCTGTATTCCTTCAGATTCCCGAATTGCCTGCAGAAGGGGCTCCAAGTAAACCGCATATAGCAGGGGCGATAGGGGACATCCCTGTTTTGTACCTCTTTGGAGTTGGAATGCTCTAGACAGTCCCATTAACCACCACACTCGCTCGCGGGCCCTCATAGTTCGCCATTACCATCTGTAAATAAGCGCCTCCTAACCCCATTTTTTCCATGGTTTTGAAAAGGAAGGACCACTCCACCCGGTCGAATGCTTTTTCAGCGTCCAAGGACAGAAGTGCTGCCTGGGTACGAGTATTTTCCGCCTTTTCCACCAGATGGGCCACCCTTCTAATATTGTCCGCTGTCTTCCTCCCCTTCACGAATCCCGCCTGATCCTGATGGATCAGATCTGGGAGAAGCCCCTCGAGCCTATTCGCCAGGATCTTAGTGTAGATTTTTGCGTCTACGTTAATAAGCGCTATTGGCCTATAGGAGGATCTTTTGAGAGGGTCCTTGCACTCTTTCAGAATCAGAGAAATCTTGGCTTCTTTCATGGACGGGGTGATTTGCCCACTACCTAAAAAAGAGTTGAAAAGGTAAGTCAACTGTGGAACCAGCACTCCGGCAAAGGTCTTATAAAAGAACGCAGTGTACCCATCAGGGCCAGGGGCCTTACCTGCGGGCAGCTTCCGAATAACCCCCCTCACTTCCTCCTCCGTTATCTTTTGTTGTAAACCAGTCTGGGCTTCCCCCTCAATTTTACGCAGGTTAACCCTTTCCAGGAATTTCTCCTGGGCCTGGCCGCAGGGGTGCTGTGAAGCATACAAGGTCTCGTAAAATTCAGCCATGGCCTCTTGAATATCTTCTATTCGAGTAACCCTTTCGCCCCTATCTGAGTTTAGAGCCATGATTGTGTTTCTAGAGGCAGCTCCCCGAAGGAGGCGAGCCAGCAGGGCGTCTGCCTTATTCCCTCTTGCATAAAATCTTTGCCTCACGAAAAGCAGGGCCCCCTCTGCTTTTTTGGTCCGAAGGATCCCCAATTGTCCCACTGCCCTCCTGTAGTCCTTCTGGTTAGTCCTGCTGGGGTTCGCTGCTACCCTGCCTCTCGCTTCCTCAACTTCCACTTCTAGCCGGGACTCCAAGGCCTGTAGCTGTTTCTGTCTCTGTGCCTTAACTGCTATAATTTCCCCCCTCAATGTGGCCTTTTAAACGCGTCCCATCTTATATCCTCACCCGTGTCCCCTCTCGTTGTTATCAAAGAACTCTCTCATCTTACCCTCTATCTCCTCCCTTACCAAAGGGTCCCTCAGCAGGTGTTCCAGGTATTTCCAACCCCACAGCCCCCTCCTCCTCCTCCTCTTTCCAGTTCCAGCTCCATCGACAATATTTTATGATCTGCTATTCCCATGGGCCCAACCTCTATCTCTTTGACCTTACCCACCAGATTGGTCGAGATCCAGATGTAGTCAATTCTGGACTGGGTCCCATGAACTTCGGAAAGGAATGTGTAGCCCTCCTCGTCCCCTTTCAATTCCCTCCAGACATCCCTCAACCCTACGCTCTCCACTTTGTCCCGGAGTTCCGCCGAGGCTACCGCCCCTGCTTGACGGCTTTTAGTCCCTCCTGACCTGTCTTTAACCTTGTCCCATGCTATATTCAGATCCCCCATTATGATTATCTGGCTTCTTGCACAGTCACCTATTTTCCCCATGAGGTCGCAGAGGAAGGAGTCCTGCCCTGTGTTGGGCGCATAAATCACCCCTATTGTATACATCTCCTCCGCAATTGTGCCTTTTACCATAACAAACCTACCCTCCTTGTCCTTTAGGGTGTCTTCCAAACGGAAGTTCACCGTGCCCCTGATGGCCAGCGCCACCCCCCCGATTTCGTGGGACCAGACGCCTGAAACACCTGATCAAACCCTCTCAACCTTAAGCGACTCTGATCCTTGCGAAGCAGATGTCTCTTGTAATCCCAGAAAGTCCGGTTTTCCCCGCTTTGTAAATTGCTCCAGCTTTTTCCTTTTCAGCGGGGTATTGAGGCCCCTAACATTATGCGTTACCCACTTGAATTGTGATTAGACACTTGCCCCCGCCGTTCAAGTCCCCCCAGCAGCTCCCCACCCCCACTCATTTGCCCCATGTCTGTTACCCGGGTGCGTGGACCGCTTCTAATTCGCACCTCGGGCAGCACCTGAGGATCCCTCCCCCCTTCTCCCCCTTTCCCCCACCCCCCTCCCAACCTCTAATGACCTTAAAACTTGGTCTACCCCCCCCCCTAGGCTTCCCCGCCCTTGGTGATCCCATGATGTTTGCTCTTAGCAGCCTCCCTCCTCCTTGTGATCAAAAACAGCCTTTGTGTCCACCACCCCCTGAGATTATTCAAATACCCGATCAGTTCTCCTCTGGTCCGGATCACTCCATCGCCGCTGGCTCCACATCAACTCCCTTCCCGGGGGCCTCCGCCACACGGGTCTCCTCCTTTTCCCCTCGCCGACCAGTGACCATTCCAATGGCCTGGTTCGGACACCACTTCCCGCCTCCGAAGAGCCGCTCGCGCCCGCCTCCCTCGATTCCCCGAACAGCTCTTGATCCAGTTCAAGTTGAAGTTGGTCCGCTCCTTCCTGCATTGTGGTTATCCTATTCTGAGAACCAGCCCACTCGAAGACAAGTCCAAAAGGGAAGGTCCACTTATATCTAATCTCCTTTTCTTTAAGCTTCAGGGTGAGGGGGCTCCATTGTCGCCTCTTGAGCAGGGTACAGCTGGCGAGATACTGGTACAGTTCAATACATTGGTCGTTAAAGGATATCGGCTCTTTTTGTCTAGCGGCCTTGAGTACTGCCTCTTTTTGAGCATTTCTTGTGAACGCCGCCAACACGTCCCGCGGCCTAGACTTCGTGTTCCTATTGAGGAAGCCCACTCTGTGAACCCTGTCCAACTCGATCCGATCAGGTGAAGGCTCGCCCAGTAGCTCCGCAAAAATTCCTTGAACCGTTTCCTTCAGGTCCCTATCTTGCACCGTCTCCGGCAGGAGCTTCAACCTGATGTTGATCCGCCGAGACCTGTTTTCCATGTCTTCCATTCTTATTTCCAAGTTCTGCGTTGCCGTGTCGAGCCTCTTGATTGCTTCACTGTTCTCTGTAACCTCTCTGCCTATCTCCTGCAGGCCTTTTTCGACTATGTCCGTTCTCTCCCCCAATTGACTCACTTCCTGCTTGATTTCGGCCAACGCCTGGTTGATGTCAGACCTCATTAATTGAAATTGCTCTTGAAAGGTTTTCCCCAAGGATGCTTGAAGTGAGAGCAGCTCCCCGTGCAGATCCTGGCGTGAGATTTGTGCGGACGCTTCCAGGATCTCAGCGTGCTCCTGCTCCATACTCCCCCCCACACCCCCCCCCCCCCACCTCTCCTCCTGTGTGGCCCTGCGTTCCTCGGCTGCGTCCTTGCTTGCCCAGAGGGCTATGATGGGGCCTGGGGTGTCCGCCTGAGACTGACTGCTTTTATTGGCCTTGCTCTTGTTTTTAGCCGTCATAATTGTGGCTTGTAGACAGGGAGATCCCCTCTGATCCTGCCCGTGCCTCCCCAGGGAGTTGCTCCTGACCAGGCCTGAATTCCTTGCCTTGCTGTTCCTGACCAGGCCTGAATCCCGAGCCTTGCAGTGCTTAACGTTGCCTTAGGGCCTGTTGAGGTTGCGTGTAGCAGGACAGTACATCAATGAGGCCGCGCAGGGAGCCGACGTTAGCCCAGCATAAATGTCACCCGGGCCCCGCTCCCCCCCCCGCCGGTCACCGCACTGCTCTGGTAGTATCCTCTCGCCGCCCGGGGCTGCACTCCGCTTCACGGGCCGGAGTTCCTGCCCGGAGCTCGCCGCCGCTCCAAAGGACCTGCGTGGGCCCCCTGGCATGGGCCCGGCTCCCGCGGAACTCCAATCCGAGGTATTATCCGCCGATGTGTCCCGAGGGTGCATCCTTTCCCAGGGGCCCGCCGCCGGGTCGCCTCCTCCTCCCCGGCTCAGCCAGCCGCACCCGCCCGATGGTCGGCGGGAGAGCCCGCTGTGCGGCCAAGAGCACGTCTGCTTCCCCGAAGCCGCACCACTTTGTCCGTTGCCCGGCGGGAGGACAGGAACGGGGCTGTGATCTAGTCCCGCCTGCAGCGCCGCTTCTCCTGCCCAGCACAGCAGGCCTGATGCGTCTCCTTTCGCCCGCGGGCCTCAGATGCGCCCGCAGTTGTTTCCCCTTCTCCTGCTGAGTGATGTAGCAGCTACGGGTGCTCGAAAGTACGGGGAAGCGACGGCGGCTGTTTTCCTGAGTTCCTCGGCTCATAAGGGGTGGTGGAACCGCTTAAGTGAGTTGGAGGTTCTGGAGCGCCGTCGACACACGTCTACCTGGTGTCGGCGGCCATCTTGGAATCCCCTTACCACTTTTTAATGTGCTTCTGTTCAGTTCAGCAAGATCGGATGGTCTCTTCCGCCTTTGGTGTTGCTGGCTAATTGGGCAGGCTTCCATCACCCTTTAAAGGAATTACTGTGGTCCATTCCTTATGGTTAAGTGGGTGACGATGGGTGAAGCTTCTTGCATTTGCAGAACCCCCTAATTCGTCTTCTATCAGTAGATATTTCGATCTTCAACTTTTCTTTCTTTGAGGTTGGTCCATGCACCCCCTCTACGGCTACGGCCACTGAGTCCAATGAAGCTTCTCCCATCAGTTCTCGGGAGACCCTGCTGATGTCATCCTCCGTCACTAAGTTGTACTTGTACCCTTCGTATTCGTAATTTAGAGAGAAGGGGAACCCCCATCGGTATCTGGCAACTTTGGCAGTCAACCATTTCGTCAGTGGGGCGCAGATTCTTCGCCTCGACAGGGTGAATGTTGAGAGGTCCTGGTAGATGACAATGTGGGAAGACCTCCACGGTACCAGACCCACTGACCGAGTTTTGTCCAAGATCTTCGCTTTCTCCACATAGTAATGGAACCTTGCCAAAATAGAGTGCAGGCCTTTACCTCCACCACCGGCTCTATGTGCCCTGTCAATGGTTGGTTCCGTGGTCATGTCTTCCTCGAAAACATTTCTGATAACTTTGTTGATCGCTGCTACAATGTCCCTCTGGGTCTCTCCCTCTTTTTCCAGAAATCCGAAGAATCTGAGGTTGCTGCAGCGCTTGCGATTCTCAAAATCGTATATTTTTAGGGGACACTCTTCTCCTCTTCTCTCCGGTTCATATCGAATTAGGATTTGCATATCGTTCCAAAAGGGGTATTATGACTTGGTAAAATTTTGGAAGAATTTCTCACCAAAGTTAATTGTCCATCTTATTGATTTCAAGGCTGGGGTATAAAGTTAAACCAGTCAGCATCCTTATTAAGACTTAGAAAGAATGGATCCTGTTCACTTTCCACATGCTCAATTATCTTACATTTTTCAATGTGGGCCCAGAAGTTCTGAGATACTAAAACATAGTCGATACTGCTGGCTTTATTCAGAAGCCGAAAAGTGGGATGTGCTGGGTAATCATTGGCAAAACGTCTGTTACAGGCTTGTAGGCCAATAGTATGCATAATAAGGCTTATGTCACCTGCAAAGGGATACAGGTGCTGGGTGGATAGGAAAGGAGGGCAGGAATCCCCCAAGCTTCATGCTCTAAAGTCATATCTGCTGATATCACACTAATGTCTTCAAATTGGGCATTGAGGTAATCCAACAATACTAAGACACTGTTTGGCAATCTCACTATACATTCTGAGACCCTATTCAGAGTCTCCTCTAGATAACAAATTGCAGATTGGCTCTGTCTTAAATATACATTCACAACAAAGACTTGGAGCCCCCCACTCCTCCTTACACCAAACTCCACACCTAATAGATCTGACGACTCAATTGGGATCTGTTAACAGGATGTGCCCAAACTCTTATGGATCCACATAATGAGCCCACTTTTTGGTCTACCACTAATGGATTTAGTGGCTGGGTAATGGAATGTACGATAGCCCACTTTATGCATGGGCTCGAAGGACCACGTTTCCTGTAAACCATTTAGCATATTTTTGTCAATTAGCTCATGCCAATCAGGGTCTAGATATTTTGTGGGTAAACCATTTACATTCCACAAAAGAACTCACACTGATCTATTACCCACCACTGTAGAAGACCTAATCCCATCCATCTAGGGGGGTGTACGGTTCAACAGAAGGGCAAAAGTCTAATTTTGTCTCAAAATCAACTTCAGCAGTTTTGTCTAAAGATTCTTTAGCTCACATCACTCTTACACTGGACAGTGTTTTGGTTTAGTTGTAGGGCTTGGTTTACTCTGTGAATTTTGACAGGGTCCACTGTAAGGTCAATAAGATCCTCTGTGGTTTTTCCCTTATGTATAGCCGAGGTAACACTCTGTGGTGTGGAAGGGTTTGGTCTCAGGTTAATGGCAGAGTTCGCTGGGGGATACATTTGATATTCTATAGGAAATAATCCCTCCCTCAGAAAATTTGCAGCCGGGGTTACTTTCATCTAGTCATATCTGAATAGTTGCATCTAATAGAGTATAGTTCCTACCTATACTATACTATATATGTGAATACCACATTCGGAAACCTGAAAGTAAAAATGCAAGTGCGTAGTGATAACATATATATCTGTGCTATTGTACAGTGGTAGAATCCCGGCCTTACAAGTGCGGGGCACACCGCCAGAAACTGTTGTACCAGACAAGGGGTGGGGGACACCCCCGAAACCCCTGATTACCTTGTGCAATATAACAGGGATTCAGCATTTTCGTCTACTGCAAATGCTCAGTAAACGTACATTTGGTTTTTATTTTCGGTATTTTGGTATGATACCGGTAGAACCCCTCTTTCGAGGGGATTGGGTCCTCCGACGTATTCCATATCTATGACATGTAATCACCACAGCTGTGCTGCTTCGGAAACTTTTTTCGGCGTCTGCGTCCTGCGTTGATGACGTCGATGCGCCGTCGTCGAGGGCCTCCTCCGACGTCATCCGATGTGATAAGTAGGACGCACGACGCCTGTAGCCTCAGTTCCATTTTTTCCGCGAACGTGTTGCTTCGTGATTCTCGGTTAACGCCTTGACTCTTTGGAGTTCTGTTCTTCTCTGGTCTTCGAACCTGTTCGTTTTGTGAAAATCCTTCGTGTGAAGATGTCTTCTACTTCGTCTTCGACCCCGCGTCCGGGTTTCAAGAAGTGCGGGGAGTGTGGGTCCAAGATGTCGGTGACGGACTCGCACGACGCCTGCCTCTGGTGCCTCGGGGAGGCCCACGAAACGGATGACTGTATCGACTGCCAGTCGCTCACGTCCAAAGCCTTACGCGAATGTAAGAAGTTGTTGTCGGTAGGTCGGGTGTCCAAGCCCAGGAAGTCGAAGTCTGCGGGGCTTTCGACGGATGATTCGAGGGGTGACTCTCCGCGTCTTTGTCGGAAGTCTAGTGGGTCTCCTTCTAGGAGTCGGTCTCGCCACTCCTCAGCCTCTTCGAGGCATTCTCGGAAGCGCCGACACCGGTCGTCTTCCAGGTCCTCTTCGGAGGACTCTGCCCGGCACGTCGCTTACCCCACCAGCCGTGCGACGCCGGAGGAATGGGCTTCCTTCGGGAAGAAAATGCTGGCGATTCTTGAGTCGCAGGGTACTAAGCCGTCCGCGCCCCCGAGTGGGGTCGGTCGTGAGAGGTCGAGAGACACCGCTCGCAAGAGTGGTCGGCACGAGTCACGGGAGAGGTCCCGTTCGGACAAGGAGACTCGTTCTCGCCGTACCCGTTCCAGGTCCCGGTCCTCGACGCGTTCGAGACCGCATGCACCTGGGAGGTCTTCGAGGAAGACATCGACGTCTGAGGCATCGAGGGCGTCGACAGGCTTTCTCGAGGCTCCGGCTCCGAGGAAGTCGTCGAAGCCGTCGACGCTCAGGTCGTCGAGGGACACGCTCGGGGCTCCGGCTTCGAGGGCTGTGTCGACGCCACCGATGCTGGAGGCGCTGCATCTGACGCCAGCGCCGATTCGCTCAACGCCATCGACGCCTTTCGTGTCGGAGGTACCCCGTGGCACGGGAGAACCCCCTAGGAAGGCTCTGGTTAAGAGCAAGCACTCTCGGGTGCCTTCTTTTCGCCACCTGGACTATATTTCAGAGGCGGATGAGGATTCTGATGGCCTGGTTCCTAGTCAGGTTCCAGATGAAATTGTCTCGGGCCATAGTCAGTTTGACGATTTGAGACAGTCACTGCATGATGCCAGTGGACTGGACACCTCTCCGGAGGTGGAGTTTTGTAGGCCTGAGCCTGGCTCTCATGCCGATTCCTCGTACCGGCGCCTTATGGCTAGGGTTTCTGAGTACTTGGGATGGTCTGCTCCCCCAGGGGAGTTTGTGCAGGAGGATCCGACGGACATCCTTGATGTTGGTCCCCCAACTGATCGGTACTGCCGTTCCATATGGCTTTACAGAGAAGGGTGGCGGCGGCTTGGACTGCTCCGGAGAGTCTCCCGGCGGTGGGCAGATCCTTGTCGCGAAAATACCGTCCAGCCAGTGGCGACCCCTGCTACTTGACCAGGCACCCCACTCCGGAGAGTTTGGTGGTGCAGGCGGCCACGGCCGCAAAGCAGGTGTCGTACACTACCATCCCTCCTGATAGGGACGACAAACGTTTTGATGGCTGGGCGAAGAAAGTGTTTTCTTCTGGTGGTATGGCGCTTCAGGCGGCCAACTCCATTGGTGCCTTGTCTCGTTTCACACACACTCTGTGGAACTGTGTTGCATTAGCGGCTGAACATATTCCCGAAGGGGACGAACGGGATGGTTTCCTTGCTATGGTCCAGGATGGTAAGGATGCCATGTGTGAGTCCGTTCAGTCGGGTTTGGACTTAGCTGAATGCGTCAGTAGGTCCATGGCGGCGAGCACCGTAATACGCAGGTTTGCCTGGTTGCGGAAGTCGGGGTTTGCTCCTGATGTGCAGTCCCGGCTCCTCAACATGCCCTTTGACGGTGAACACCTTTTTGGCAGCAAGGCTGACGAGAGCCTTGAGAGGTTGCAGACCTCAAAAGCTGCAGCGAAGTCGTTGGGCGCTGCAGTTCGCCAACCTCCGCCTTTTCGTCCTAGGGGACAGCAGTGGAGGGGTGGTTCCTTTCGCTATTACTCCTTCAGTAAAGCGAGAGGAGCTGGCAGTCAAAGAGGCCAACGCAGGGGTACCAGAGGTGGACGACAGGGTACCCGTGGTGCCAAGGCCGCTCGGGCAGTTGCCTCTTTGCCCTCAGGTAACGCCGCAGCCGCTCCCATTCAGTCATGAGACCTTGTCCCATGGTTCGCCGGTTGGGGGAAGGCTGGCGCAGCATCTTGTAGAGTGGCAAGCCATTACTTCAGATGTGTGGGTTCTGGAGATCATAACCCACGGCTACTGTCTTCCCTTTCGGCACAGGCCTCGCGACAATCCACCGGGGAACCTCTTTGCAGAGTCCGGATCCGCTCCTTGCGCAGGAAATTCAAGCCTTGCTGGAGAAAGGCGCCATAGAACGGGTGCCTGTAGCGGAGAGGAACAAGGGATGGTATTCCCCTTATTTTTTGATTTCGAAGAAAGGCGGGGGATTGAGACCCATCGAGGACTTGCGTGGTTTGAACAAACTCCTCAGGAAGGACAAGTTCAAGATGGTTACTCTCTCTCAAGTCCTCCAGGCCCTTCAGCTTCAGGACTGGTTGGTGTCACTCGACCTCAAGGATGCTTACTTCCATGTGCCGATCCATCCCAAGCACAAGAAGTACCTGAGGTTCGCGGTTGGCGACTCGCACTTTCAGTTTCGGGTCCTGCCATTCGGATTGACCTCCGCCCCGAGGGTTTTCACCAAGCTCATGGTGGTGGTGGCAGCGCATCTCAGGCAAGGGGGGATTCACGTCTACCCCTACCTGCACGATTGGTTGATCAGGGGGAGCTCTCCCGAGCAGGTCCTGGATCATCTGTCCGTCACCTGCCACTCCCTTCACAGGCTGGGCTTCTCCCTCAATTTAAAGAAGTCCCATTTGACGCCAACACAGCGGCTCCAGTACATCGGAGCAGTGCTCGACACTTCCCTGGGGCAGTGTTTTCCTCCCCAGGTGAGGGCTCTTCACATTCAGCAGATAGTGCACAAGTTTCAGCATGCCCAGTCGCTCCCAGCGTTCGAGTTCTTGAGGTTGCTCGGCCTCATGGCATCCTGCATTCTTCTGGTGCCAGAGGCTCGCCTGCGGATGAGATCTTTGCAGTGGGCGCTCAAGACGCAATGGTCGCAGTCCTCCGGCAGGATGTCGGACCCGGTTCAGGTGCCGCCCTCGGTCGCCCGGGACCTTCTGTGGTGGGCCGTCGAAGGCAACTTGATGAAGGGGGCTCCATTTTGGCTTCCCTGGCCGGAGGTGACGATCGTGACGGATGCATCCCTCACGGGTTGGGGAGCTCATGCCAACGGACTGACAGTCAGCGGTCGTTGGTCTCCGTCGGAGTCCAGACTCCATATCAATCTGTTGGAGCTGAGGGCCGTCAGGCTAGCCCTGAAGGCTTTTCTGCCGACTGTGCGAGGAAAGAGTGTCCTGATCCTGACAGACAACACAGTGGCCATGCACTACCTCAACAAAAAGGGGGGGCAGGGTCACTTCCTCTGTGCAGGGAGGCGATGCAGTTCGAGTTCTGGGCCATCCAGCAGGAAGTTTCGATCTTGGCAGTTCATCTGGCCGGAGACGAAAACGTGACGGCGGACGCTCTGGGCAGGCAGAGCACGATCTCTCACGAGTGGGAGTTGGCTCAGGAGATTCTCCTGGAGATCTTCGCCCTTTGGGGGACCCCTCAAGTGGATCTCTTCGCCTCCAGTGTCAACCGGAAGTGCGAAAGGTTTTGCTTGCGGGAATTTCCTCCAAAAGGAGCCTTGGGAGACGCGTTCGTGGTGGAGTGGTCATTCCCGCTGCTGTACGCGTTTCCTCCAGTCCCCGTCATCCCGCAAGTGCTGCGGAGGTTACGGAAGTTCGGTTCCCGGATGATCCTCATTGCTCCGGCGTGGGCTCGGAGGACGTGGTACCCGGACCTTCTCGACTTGTCCATCTGCCCTCCGCGTCGTCTTCCCTACCGAGACGATCTGCTCTCGCGGGAGGGGGGTCAGGTTCTCCATCCAGAGGTCAGATCCCTCAACCTTCACGCTTGGCTTCTGAAAGGTTGAGGTATAGGGATTGGGACCTCCCTGAAGACGTGATGGAGGTGTTGCTTTCGGCCCGAAGGCCAGCAACAAAGTCTCTGTACCGTTGCCGTTGGCGTAATGTGGATCCTTTTGCATGCGACATCCCCATGGTTCTGTCCTTTTTACTTTCTTTGGCCCACAGGGGCTTGCAAGTGGGTACCATTAAAGGTTACCTGGCGGCGCTGTCCATCTTTAAGCGCTCGTCTGAAGAGTGTTCTTACTTTAAAATCCCTTTAATTTCACAGTTTCTGAAAGGGCTCACTAATGTGCTCCCTCCGTCGCCTTTTCTGGTGCCCGGTTGGGATTTAAACCTTGTTCTTAAGTTTCTTATGTGTGCTCCGTTTGAGCCTTTACATTCTTGCCCTTTGCGGCTGTTAACTCTGAAAACTGTGTTTTTAGTTGCGGTTACTTCCGCTCGCAGAGTGAGTGAGTTACAGGCACTTTCAGTTAAGCCACCCTTGACTGTATTTCACAAGGACAGGGTTGTCCTTAGAGTTCGTCCTTCTTTTCTTCCGAAGGTAGTGACGGAATTTCATTTGGCCCAGAAGGTTGTTCTTCCGGCATTCTATCCTCCTCCGCATCCTGGTAAGGAAGAGGAGAGGCTCCATAGGCTTGATCCTAGGAGAGCTTTAAGCTTTTATGTTTCACGCATGTCCCGGGTCAGAGTGGACGATCAACTCTTTATTGGTTACGCTGGAAAGCGTTTGGGGCAAGCTGTGACGAAACAGACTTTGTCTCGCTGGATTATTTTGCCCATCTCAGAGTGCTACCGCTTGGCGGGTAAGGACCCACCGGCTGGCTTGCGGGCCCATTCTACCAGGGGTATGGCTGCGTCTACTGCCCTGCAGAGGGGTGTTCCTATGCGCAACATCTGTGATGCAGCCACCTGGGCTTCAGTACATACATTTGTACGTCACTATTCCCTCGATTCCATCCGAGCACAGGATCTGGCCTTTGGCAAGGCGGTCCTTTGCTCTGCTATTTGATTGGCTATTCTAAATTTTGATTCTAAATTCTTTCCCTCCTCCTTGCTCTGGTACTGCTTTGGGAGTCTGTCATAGATATGGAATACGTCGGAGGACCCAATCCCCTCGAAGAACAAGTTACTTTCTTACCTGGTAACGTTCTTTCGATGGGATGGTCCGACGACGTATTCCATATCGCTCCCGCCCTGCCTTCCCCGCTGCAGAATTTCTTTTGCGATTGCAGCTTACGTTCCGCAAGGCTTTGTGTCTGACTGGCAGTTGACTAGTGTCACACGTTCTGGGGGAAAAAAACTACAACTGAGGCTACGGGCGTCGTGCGTCCTACTTATCACATCGGATGACGTCGGACGTCGGAGGAGGCCCTCGACGACGGCGCATCGACGTCATCAACGCAGGACGCAGACGCCGAAAAAAGTTTCCGAAGCAGCACAGCTGTGGTGATTACATGTCATAGATATGGAATACGTCGTCGGACCATCCCATCGAAAGAACGTTACCAGGTAAGAAAGTAACTTGTTCTTCTAGCATGGTGTTCAGCAGCTTAGGTTAGACGTTTGTTGTACCATAATTTGAATGCTAAATGTAAGCAATCAATATATAAAATAAGTAAATCGTTGAATTCAACAAAGTCTTTTTTTTTTTCTAGGCATGCAAGCTTTTTCGCTGGTTCTACTAAATGGCATGTGGGCAAAACATTTTTTATGTTCAGTATGTCTACTACCAGCTGAAACCAGATCTCAGTGATGTTACTTAATGCTTTGTGGTGCACATTTGTTGAATGTAAAAAACGGGTCTGCATTCAGAAGTTAGTTATTAAGTCCATACATCATAGTGATTAGGTTAAATGAGCATGTTCTGATGGCGAGGGCGACGCCACCGGATGTTATAAATAGGACGCACGTCGCCCGTAGCCTCAGTTCAGTTTGCTTCGGATACTCTGCGCGCCTCATGTATTCCTCGTGAATATGTCTTCTTTGACCCCTCCGACTCCATGGTCTGGCTTCAAGACTTGCCGAGACTGCAAGTCGAAAATGTCGATTACCGACCCGTATCGCATTTGTTTGTGGTGCTTGGGCGAGAGTCATGACACCGATGACTGTTCCAAATGCCTAAGGCCTTGCAGGAGCGTAATGGAAAGCTTCAGGTAGGTAGGGGTTCTAAACCCAGTAAGTCCCGTAAATCTAAGTCCAAGGGGATGTCCACCGACGATTCGAGGGGCAACCTCTCTGCGTCAGAAGGAGTCCCGGGGGTCTCAGTCCCGGAGTAGTTCCCACCATTCGTCGTCCTCATCTCCGCATTCTAGGAAGCGCCGTCACTGGTCGCCGTGAGGAAAGTGGCCTGTCCAACAAAGTCCTCTACTCCGGAGGAATGGGCTGCCTTCAGTGAGCAGAAGTTAGTGATTTATCAATTGCAGGGCACAGTCCCGTCCGCGCCTTCTGATGAAGCCGGCAAGGAACGTTCTCGATCTGTGGCTCGTGCGCCTTCGGGCTCAGGTCCTCTGTGCGATCCTCATCGGGAACCTTCGAGGTCCCATTCGGACAAGGCTCAGGATGGTCGCAAGAGACGTGCTTCCAGGTCTCTGTCCTCGTCCCCAGCGAGACCGCAGAAACCTGCTACGGGCTCAAGGTCAGCGTTGACGGGAGTCGGATATGGAAGTCGAAGCTTTGCCTTCGTACCAGCCCTCGGCGCCGTTGGCACCGTTGTCAACGCCGAAACTTTTGGCGCTCTCGACACCGAAACTGTCGACGCCTTTGGGGCCTTTTGGCCAGGATTTGCCATCTGAGGTCCCTGGTACGGTGGATCCTCCAAGGAAGGCTACTTCCAAGTATGTAAGGCCTGTTAAGGACTCCAGACCCTCGGCTGTCCCGAGACAGGACTTTTACCTCCCTCTGGATGACCTCTGAGGAGGAGGAGGAGGAGAGGTCAGATTTAGACTTTGACCCTGTTGAGCCTGATGTGGCTCCTGTCTTTCCAGGGGATAGTCAATTGGAAGATGAGGCAATCTCTTCATGATGCCAGTGGCTTAGACACTTCTCCTGAGGTGGAGTTTGGCAGGCCTGAGCCCGGGGCTCATACTGAGTCGTGCTACAGGAGACTGATGGCTAGAGTCACGGAATATCTTGGTTGGTCAACTCCTCCTGAAGCTTTTGGTCAGGATGACTTGACGGATATTCTGGATCAAGGTCCGTCCTCTGACCCAGTATTACCTTTTCATCTGACCTTGCAGAAAAGGGTGGCGGTTGCTTGGCAGACCCCAGAATCTCTTCCGGCAGTTAACAAATCGTTAACTAAAAAAATACTGCCCTTCCCGTAGGGACCCTAGCTATCTTTCATCTCACCCCACTCCAGAGAGTTTGGTGGTTCAGGCAGCTACGGCCACCTCGAGGCAGGCGGTGTACCCTACCATCTCTCCTGATAGGGACGACAAACGATTCGGCGGTGGGGCACGCAAGGTGTTTTCAGCGGGGAGTATGCCGCTGCAATCTGCCAACTCCACTTCTGCCTTGCAAGATTTTCACACACTCTGTGGAATTGTTTCTCTTGCGGCTGAGAATATTCCCGAAGGGGAGGAAAGGGATGGGTTCCTTGCTCTTGTGCAAGATGACAAAGATGCCATGGGTGAATCCCTTCAGTCTGGTTTGGACACGGCCGACAGTGTTAGCCGGTCCATGGCTGCGAGCACCGTTATACGCAGATTTGCGTGGTTGCGGAAGTCGGGTTTTGCACCAGATGTGCAAGCCCGTCTTTTGAACATGCCCTTTAATGGCACGCATTTGTTTGGCAGCAAGGCTGACGAGAGCCTTGAGAGGTTGCAGACCTCAAAAGCTGCTGCTAAATCTTTGAGCGCAGCTGTGCGTCAACCTCTGCCTTTTCGTCCTAGGGGACAGCAGTGGAGGGGAGGTTCTTTTCGTTACTCCTCCTCCTTTGGGAGAACGAGAGGAGCCGCCAGTCAAAGGGGTCAGCATAAAAGTACCTGTGGTGGTCAGGGAAATAGAGGTGCCAAAGCCGCTCAGGCAGCTGCCTCTTTGCCTTCAGGTGCTGCCGCAGCCGCTCCAAAACGGTCATGAGGCCATGTCCCATGGTTCGCCAGTTGGGGACAGACTGTCTCAGCATCTCGAAGAATGGCGAGCTATTACTTTGTATGCATGGCTTCTGGATGCAATATCCCATGGCTACTGCCTTCCCTTCCTACAGCGGCCTCATGACAATCCACTGGGGAATCTCTTTGAAGCTTACAGATCCGCTCCTTGTGCAGGAAATCTTGACCCTGCTAGAGAAAGGCGCTATAGAACTGGTGCCTGTAGCGGAGAGGAACAAGGGATGGTATTCCCCATAATTTTTTATTCCAAAGAAAGACATGGGATTGAGACCCATCCTGGATTTGCGTTGGTTGAACAAACTTCTCAGGAAGGACAAGTTCAAGGTGGTTACTCTTTCTCAAGTCCTCCAGGCCCTTCAACTTCACGATTGGTTGGTGTCTCTGGACCTACAGGATGCTTACTTTCATGTGCTGATTCATCCCAAACACAGAAAGTACCTGAGGTTTGCGGCTGGTGACTCGCACTTTCAGTTTCGGGCCCTGCCATTCAGATTGACCTCCGCCCTGAGGGTCTTCACCAAGCTAATGGTGGTGGTGGTGGCAACGTATCTCAGGTGAGGGGGGATTCACGTCTACCCCTACCTGGACGACTGGCTGATCCATGCGCGTTCTCCCGAGCAAGCATTGGATCACCTCGGTCTCACCTGCAGCCCCCTCCACAAGCTTCTCCCTCAATTTCAAGAAGTCTCATCTGACACCTTCCCAACAGCTCCAGTACATCAGGGCTGTGTTGGACAAGTCCTTGGGGAAGTGGTCGCCTCCCAAGGTAAGGGCTCATCACATTGTGCAGATGGTGGACAAGTTTCATCATGCCCAGAGTCTCCCGGCTTTAGAATTCTTAAGGTTGTTCGGCCACGTGGCATCCTGCATTTTTCTGGTGCCAGAGGCCAGGCTGAGGATGAGATCCCTGCAATGGGTCCTAAAGATGCAGTGGTCGCAGTTCTCAGGCAAGATGTCGGATCCCGTTCAGATTCCAATCTCGGTCTCCCAGGATCTTCTGTGGTGGGCCAACGAGAGGAACCTGATGAGGGGGGAGCCGTTTTGGCAACCGTGGCCGGAGGTGACTGTAGTGTCGGACGCTTCCCTCACAGGATGGGGAGTTCATGCCAAAGACTTTACTGCCAGCAGTCGTTCGTCTGTCGGAGTCCAAACTCCACATCAACCTGTTAGTGCTGAGGGCCATCATGCTGGCCCTGAAGGCTTTTCTGCCATCTGTGCGGGGGAAGAGTGTCCTGATCATGACGGAAAACAGTGGCCATGCATTACCTCAACAAAAAAGGGTGGGTAGGGTCACTCCGGTTGTGCAGAGAGGCAATGCAGCCCTGGTTCCGGGCAATTCAGTAGGGAATTTTGCTCTCGGCAGTTCATCTGGCCGGAGAGGACAATGCGGTGGCAGACGCTCTGAGCAGGCAGAGCACGATCTCTCATGAGTGGGAGTTGGCTCGGGAAGTCCCTCTGGAGATCTTCGCCCTTTGGGGAACCCCACAAGTGGATCTCTTCGCCACCAGTGCCGACCGGAAGTGCAACGGATTCTGCTCCAGGGAATTTCCTCTCAGAGGAGCCTTAGGAGACACATTCGTAGTGGATTGGTCATTCCCACTGCTGTACGCATTTCCTCCAGTCCCCGTCATTCCTCAAGTGTTAAGGAGATTACGGTGGTTCGTATCCCACATGATCCTCATTGCTCCAGATTGGGCCAGGAGAGCATGGCACCCGGACCGTCTAGAAATGTCCATCTGCCCTCCACGCCATGTTCCCTAGTGAGAGGATCTGCTCTCACGCGAAGGGGGCAAGGGGGCAAGGGGGAGCAGGCTCTCCATCCAGAGGTCAGGACTCTCGACCTTCAAGCTTGGTATCTGAAAGGTTGAGGTATAAGGATTGGGATCTCCCAGATGACGTGATGGAGGTGTTGCTTTTGGCCAGGCGGCCAGCAACAAAATCCCTGTACCATTGGCGTACGTTTTGCGACTGGTGCAGAGGACAAAATGTTGATCCTTTTCAGTGTTCCATTCCCATGGTTTTGTCTTTCTTGCTTTCTTTGGCCCACAGGGGTCTTCAAGTGGGTACCATTAAAGGTTACCTGGCGGCGCTGTCTATCTTCAAGCGCTCGTCTGAAGAATATTCTTACTTTAATATTCCTTTGATTTCCCAATTTCTTAAAGGGCTCACTAATGTGTTCACGCCGTCCCCTTTCCAGGTGCCGGTTTGGGATCTGAATTTGGTGTTGTAATTCCTGATGGGTGCTCCGTTTGAACCTTTGCACTCTTGTCCTTTGAGATTTTTGCCTTTCAATACAGTGTTCTTGGTTGCGGTTACTTCTGCTTGCAGAGTGACTGAATTGCAGGCACTTTCATCTAAGCCACCCTTTACTGTGTTCCACAAGGATAAGGTTGTACTGAGGGTACGTCCTTCCTTTCTACCTAAGGTAGTGTCTAAATTTCATTTAGGCCAGCAAGTGGTTCTTCTGTCTTTCTATCCACCTCCTCATCCTGGTAAGGAAGAGGAGCGACTCCATAGGTTGGATCCTAGGAGAGCTCTGAGATTTTATATTTCTAGGATGGCCGGGGTCAGAGTGGACGATCAACTCTTTGTGGGGGTTTACAGTCCATTGTCTATTATATTGTTCCAAAAACGAATAATGGTTGTATTCAAATTTCTTGTTATTGCCTAACAAAATAACTGTTTTGTCAATGACAAGAACTGCTCTCTAAACAGATTAATTTTTTCAGTCAATGCAGTACATTCCATTATTGTATGGAATAATGACTCTATTGTTACTGTATGTTTCCAAAAGCGGCAGAAAGATAAAGTATTTGAATTTGTTTAGTTTTCATTAATAGTTCCTGTGTAGTAGAAGATTTAGCCGTAATCTCAAGAAAGTAGCTTGGATCTGTCGGTCCGGAAAGAGTATAAGGTTGTCTGGAAGTTGATTTATGGATCTTGATTCGGCTTCACACTTTTAAGTCCACTTGTTAGCTGGCTTTCTGCTGCAGTGTAATTATCCAATCGTTTATTAAGATCAGTTTTTTCGCTTGTTGCGGGCGCTTGGTCAGCATTTCAGTTGAGATCTGTCACTCAGACGTTTTTCGTCTATGGCACTTTTCCATTCCTTCAGAGACGTATCGTTATAAGACAAGTCTTTGGGTGCAAGATGTTAATTGACGGTATCCTCTCTTCACTCAATATTTTCCTTTTATAGGTCGAATTGTTTCCATGTCTTCATGGAATGTAGGGATTGTGTGGCAATTTCATACCGGATACATGGCATAGGAAAGGAGGGGGGTAGTGACAACACTTTCCTCCAAAATATTGCTTCCAACTGTTGCCAACTCGCGTGATGGAGAGTAATCATCGTCTTGCTTCCGTATGACAAAATTGCTGCCACCTTTTGCCTATAGAAGGATATTATTGGCTTAATCGAACATTTTCTGTATTTACAGTGAAGAAAAGCGCCTTGCCTGGCCAATGAGTGGGCCTTAGATTTAAGGTAAACTATCCATTCAAGTTTGGTTCTCGACTGATCCAGATACCCAGATATTTAATTGTAGCAACTTGGATCCGTTTTTTATTTTGTAGAAACCATACCGGTCTTTTTAAAAAAAAATGTATACCTCTTTAGTTAGGGGCAAGATTTTCGTTTTCAGTGTATTGATCTTCAGTTCATTTTGTTTCATGTAAATTTCTACCTGACTATGGCTGATTTGGGTTTTATCGAAGATGACAATGCATCGGCATACATCATACAGGATAACTGTACCGCATTGAGTTTTGGTGGATTGTTTGAAGAGTTTTTCAAAATCTGAAGTGAACAGGTTGAAAAGGGTGGCCGCCAGGGGACACCCTTGTTTCAAACCATTCCAAGTTTGAATTGGCGCTGTCACAACTCCATCTGCTGTCATATGTATTTGTATGCAAGTGTTAGAATAGAGTTGTTTAATAGGTTCCAAGATGTTGGGAGGACAGCCCCATCAGGTTAACTTATCCCATAGCGCCTGCCTGTTGACCATATCGAATGCGAGCTGTAAATCAATAAATGCCGCATATGTCCGGGTTTTAGTTTTTAGAGATTCATGTTTTAAGAGGTTCAGCAGGAGAAAATTGATGTTCAGCCCGACGTTTTTAGTAAATCCTGTTTGTCTAACTGCTTGTCGTTTAGCACTAATTGCCCACGTTGATAATTTTTTTGCAAAAAAGATGCAACATTTTTTTTTCTAAAGGATCAAGCAGAGCAATGGTCCTTCTTTTGTTTCTGATTCATGATTGTTATCCTCATACTTGTTTCCTTCATCTCAGTTTCCTTTTACAGTTGTAATTAAAGTTTTCCGATGACATTAACACATTTTGAATGGTTGTTCTTCGTTTTTTTCACTGGATGCTCTGCAAGAAGGTTTAAGGGGGATGTGGTTTAGGGAGTTCTTCCCCAGAATAGGAGTCCTTGTACCCAAGGAGAGCTGGGGGCAGTCTCTCCCGGTGAGGTCCTGCATGCCTCTACCCCTAGGGAGGGTATTTCCTGATGGGCTCACTTCCCTAGCCTCACATGGAAATGCCCCTCCCCATTGGTAGAAGTGACGAATCCCACGATTCATCACAATATCCACTGGAAAGGTTCTGCAGTGGTAGAAATTGCATTTCGAAGGGATTGTGTCCTCCGACGTATTCCTCATCTTAGATATCTCCTTCCAGCTCTGCTGGCCTCGGAACATTTTTTCTCTCTAGAGGGCGCTGCGCGTCGACGTCCTCCGAGTCGATGTCCCTCGACAGCTGCCGTATCGACGTCATCCTGCCTATAAAGGCCGCGCGCAGCGTCCGTTGCTCAGTTCCGTTTTTCCGCGCTTACTCAGTGCCTCGGAATACCGTTGCTCAGTTCTTAGTCAGATTAATCCTATTTACCTCGAGTCATTCGATCCGTACTCGATGGCTTCCTCGTCGGAACCGACAACTCCTCGATCTGGCTTCAAAAAATGCCGAGATTGTGGGAAAAAGATGTCGTTGACTGACCCTCACAGAGTTTGTCACTGGTGTTTGGGAGCTGAACACCATTGTTCGGAATGCGAGGACTGTATGTCCATGACAGCTAAGGCCCTGAAGGAGCGTAGGGGGAAGCTGGAGAAAGGTAAGACTTTTAAAGCTTCTTCTTCGTCGACGAAGTCGAGACACTCGTCTCCTCGTCACCATTCGCGCTCCAGGTCTCGGAGTGGGTCTCATCACTCCTCGAGATCGAAGCACTCGAAGAGGAGACGTCGAAGATCCCCTTCTCCGTCTTCCTCTTCCTCTGTTTCGCCAAAAAGAATCCCTTGCCCCACGAAACATAGTTCCCGAGCTGAATGGGAGGAATTCCGCAAAAATATGATGAGCGTCTTCGAGAAAGCGGCCTCGACCCCCTCGAAGACTGCCGAGAGCGATGCTCTGGTCGAAAGACCCAAAGGTCAAAAACGCCGCGAGTCGCAGTACCCGGCGAAGGAAACCTCTCGAGCGCGTCTCGAACCCTCGAGTAGGGCTATGACCTCCAAACCTTCCTCGAAGGTTCCGTCGACGCCGAGGTCGATGTCTTCGACGCCGTTGTCGAAGGGACCTTCGACACACGGGTCTGTCGACTCGACGCCAGCTTCGACACCGGCGTCGACGCCAAGAAAAGTCACGGTTACGACACACCCAGTGACTATCCCCAGGTCCTCGACGTCGATGGCTTCGAGATTGTCGAGTAGAATTCCAATTCTGTCGAGGTCTTCGAGGCCTCCGCCTTTGTTTTCGACGCCACGCTCGAAGCCTTCGGCGTCGACGACATCGACGTTTTCGAGACCGATAATGACAAGTTCGGCACCCTCTGCCTTGGAAATGGGATTTACTCCTTTTATGAGTTCAGAACAATTGAGAACTATGTCCTCAATTTTGGAAGAGGGTGAATTGTCTGAACAGGAAGACACATTTCAGTTGCAGGGACCTGTAACCCCAATTAGAGAGGAATTTTCCTCTGAAGAACGCAGGTTAAAGGATCTTCATGATTCCTTACATGAGGCAAGTGGATTAGACACTTCCCCTGAGGTGGAGTTTGCTAGGCCAGACGCGGGGGAGCATGCTGAAACCCCCTATAGAGCCTTAATGGCCAGGATCACAGAGTTCATGGGGTGGTCTGCACCTTCACAATCTTTCCAACAAGATGACCTCACGGATATTCTTGACAAAGGCCCACAGGAGGATCCTGTGGTGCCTTTTCATAAAGCTCTTCAGAGGAAGATCATGACAAACTGGGAAACCCCAGATGTAGTACCAGCAGTAAATAAAAAACTGTCTACAAAGTACAGGGTATCGTCTACAGACCCGGAGTTTTTGTCTAAACACCCATCCCCAGAAAGTCTGGTGGTACAGGCAGCATCCTCTACCGATGTCAAGACGGCTTATCCTACCGTCCCACAGGACAGGGACGATAAAAAATATGATGCTATGGCAAAGAAAGTCTTTTCAGCATGTAGCATGGCGTTAAAATCTGTTAATGCTACTTGCACCCTTGCTAGGTTCAGCCATACACTTTGGGAGTGTGCTTCTACAGCGGCTGACTGCATCCCGGAGGGAGAAGAAAGGGATGCGTTCCTGAATATTATACAGGACGGTAAAGACGCTATGTGCGAATCCCTCCAGACGGGCATTGATTCGGCTGACAGTATCAGCAGAGCAATGGCGGCAAGTACATCAACCAGGAGATTCGCTTGGTTGAGAAAGTCTGGTTTTGCCCCAATGTGCAAGCCAGGCTCTTGAACATGCCATTCGATGGCTCTTCTTTGTTCGGGAAAAAGGCGGATGACAGTTTAGAGAAACTGCAAACTTCAAAAGCAGCAGCAAAATCCCTAGGAGCTGCAATCCGTCAGACTCCTTTTCGTCCCACAGGAACCTCTGCGAGAGGCAAGTCCTTTCGCTTCTACTCCGCATTCGGAAGAGGTAGAGGACGACCGGCTCAAAGGGGACAAAGAAGAACTACCCGAGGTGGACGGGGTAGATATTCAAAAGCCGCAGCAACAGCAGGTGCCTCTTTACCATCGGCATCTGCATCAGCCGCCCCAAAACCACTCTGAGGACTTCCCTCACAGGACACCTGTAGGAGGCAGGTTGACTCAACATCTAGCGGTATGGCAGGCTATCACGTCAGATGCTTGGGCATTGGAAACAGTTGCCCAAGGTTGCTGCCTGCCTTTCCTACGTATACCTCAGTCATCCACCGGGGATCAGCTCTCAGAAAGCTCCAGATCCGCTCCTCTTGCAAGAAATTTGGGACCTGCTAGAGAAAGGTGCCATAGAACCGGTACCTGTAGCGGAGAGGAACAAGGGCTGGTACTCCCCTTACTTTCTCATTCCAAAGAAAGACGGAGGACTGAGACCCATCTTGGACTTGCGGGAATTGAACAAATTCCTCAGAAAAGACAAATTCAAGATGGTCACTCTTTCTCAGATCCTCCAGGCCCTTCAGTTCCAGGACTGGTTGGTATCTCTGGACCTTCAGGACGCTTATTTCCATGTGCCTATCCATCTCAAACACAGGAAATACCTGAGGTTCGCAATTGGCAACTCTCACTATCAATTTCGAGTGCTGCCATTTGGGTTGACCTCCGCCCCGAGGGTCTTCACCAAGTTAATGTCGGTAGTGGCTGCAAGTCTAAGGAGGGAAAGGATTCACGTCTACCCCTACCTGGACGATTGGTTGATCAGGGCTGTTTCTCCGGAACAAGCTCAGATCCAGCTAAATCACGTGTGCCACTTCCTTCACAGACTGGGCTTCTCCCTCAATTTAAAGAAGTCACAAATGATACCATCGCAGAGACTCCAGTTCATAGGAGCGATCCTGGACACTTCCCTGGGAAAAGCCTCGCCACCAGAGGTGAGGGCTCAAGATATTCTACAGATGGTTACCAAGTTCCAACATGCCCAACGTCTCCCAGCCTTCGACTTTTTGAGGTTGCTAGGCCTCATGGCATCCTGCATTTTCCTAGTGTCAGAGGCTCGCCTGAGAATGAGATCCTGTCATGATCTCTGCTTCCAAAAGGTCAGGGTTTTCCCAACTCCCTTGGAAGCAGATCCATAACCCAGGTTCCGAGTGCCAACCAGTCCCAATTGGGACCTTTTGGACCCAGTCCTGGCGCCAGTGGCACCAGGCTCATAAATATGCCCAGTCCCAGCGCTGGAAGCGCCGGGCTCATAATGCTTGGGTGGACTTACCTGCAGCAGACCATGCTGCTTACTTGCCTGCCAGTTGAGCCTTTGATCCTCTTCTGTTTGGAACTACTTTTCCTGTTGGGTGGGGCAGGTGCCACTCCCTAGGTTCAGAACACTGGAACTCTTCTGGAAAGCAGGAACTCTTTTCTTACCTAGGCGTGGCTGTGGAAGGAGACACCTAAGCACTACAGGAGGCTATTTAAACCACACCCGATGGATGTATCTTGCTTTGCGTTATTCTGCATCCTCTGCAGCAGAACGCTCATTGTGCCTTCTGCATCTGATCCTGGGCCTAAGGAAAAAGGCTTACCATTATGAATCCAGTCCTCAGCAACACCTATAAAGACAAGAAAGAACAGGTTAGCATTACGGTCTTCAGTGACAGCGCTTCACTTACCTGGTCCATCGGCTGTCACCAACGCCTCGCGCTGCATTCCGGCATCTGAAAGACAAAGGCTTACCTACTCTTCGTGCGCTCCGGAGGTCTTCGCACTGCATTCCGGCATCTGAAAGACAAAAGCTTACCAACTCTTTGCACGCTCCGGAGGCCTTCGGCGCTGCATCCCGCATCTGAAAGACAAAACAAGGTGCGTTTAAAGACATTGGGGAACTTTAATACTCACGTGCCATTACTCCTTTCCACATCTAACCCAGTGGGTATTCCGGCACCCTGCAGCCGCTCCGAACTTGTACCTGCAAAATAAAAAGACAGTTAGAGCGCATCGTGAAGCAGGCAACAAGCGCTTACTTACGTGCTTCCAGGCGCTTCTATTCATCACACGGGCTCCATCTTCAACTCACTTCAGCCCGTCATCCGCCATCGCCGGAACCCTGCAAAACAAGAGACATCATTACTAAAGACTTTTAAAGACATTAGTATTACTCGAAACTTACCGTTCGTGCAGTAAACGACGGACAGCAGTCCTCTGAAGTCAAGAGGCCTGCTCCCCTTATCCAGTGAAGAAACTGGTTACAGCACCCTGCCCCGAGGCAGAAGGAGAGCACGGCGTTCACTTACCTAAGACATCTTACCCTTCGAGTCAGACATACAGTGCACAGAGGTCCAGCCCAAAGAGCCAGCCGTGTGTTACACATCACCTTGGAAGATACGGTATACGCCCAGTCAAGACCGGCGCCTCTACGGGAATCAGGTGAACGTTACAGATCCCTCCAGTGGGCACTGAGGACTCAGTGGTCACAATTCTCAGGGAGAATGACAGATCTTCTTCAGGTTCCCAGCAGGGTGGCTCGAGACCTTCAGTGGTGGGCCTGTCGGGAGAAAAGTTTTGGCAACCCTGGCCGGAGATAACAGTAGTCACGGATGCCTCACTCACGGGGTGGGGAGCCCACGCCAACGACTTGACCATCAGCGGTCGTTGGTCTCCATCGGAGTCCAGATTACACATCAACCTGTTAGAGCTGAGAGCCATCAGACTTGCGCTGTAGGCGTTCCTGCCAGCTGTACAAGGGAAGAACGTCCTGATAATGACGGACAACACGGTGGCCATGCATTACCTCAACAAAAGAGGAGGCGTAGGATCACTACCCTTGTGCAGAGAGGCGATGCAGCTCTGGTTTTGGGCAATCCAAGAAGGAATCTCTCTATCGGCAGTTCACCTAGCCGGAGAGAAGAACTTGACAGCGGACGCTCTGAGCAGGCAGAACACAGCCTCCCACGAGTGGGAGCTAGCTCAGGAAGTCCTTCAAGAGATCTTCGCCCTTTGGGGAACCCCTCAGGTAGATCTGTTCGCCACCAGCCTAAACAGGAAATGCGACCTGTTCTGCTCAAGGGAATTTCCCCCGAGAGGAGCTCTGGGAGACGCGTTCATAGTGGACTGGGAGTTGCCGCTTCTGTACGCGTTCCCACCGGTCCCTGTCATTCCTCAAATGATCAGGAGGTTGAGAAGATTCCGGCGAACCATGATCCTAATTGCCCCGGATTGGGCCAGGAGAACGTGTTACCCGGACCTTCTAGACTTGTCCATCTGCCCTCCAATTCGACTTCCACTCAGAGAGAACCTACTCTCACAGAAGGGAGGTCAGGTTCTCCATCCAGACATCAAAACCCTCAACCTTCACGCTTGGCTTGTGAAAGGCTGAGGTACAAGGATTGGGAACTCCCTGATGATGTTATGGAGGTGTTGCTTTCGGCAAGGAGGCCAGCAACAAAGTCTTTATACCGCTGCCGTTGGAACAGATTTTGCAGATGGTGTAGAGAACAGAATATCGACCCTTTTTCATGTGGTACACCAATGGTTTTGTCCTTCCTACTATATTTGGCAAATTCAGGCCTTCAAGTTGGCACCATTAAGGGCTATCTCGCAGCGCTATCCATCTTTAACCGTACTGCGGAAGAACCATCCTATTTCAAATTACCCTTGGTTATACAGTTTCTAAAGGGGTTAACCAATGTTTATCCCCCAAGACCATTCCAAGTTCCCCTATGGGATTTAAACTTAGTACCAACTTTCCTGATGGGTACACCTTTCGAACCTCTCCATTCTTGTTCGTTAAGATTCCTTACCCTTAAAACTGTTTTATTAATAGCACTTACATCTGCTAGAAGGGTGAGCGAATTACAAGCTTTCTTGTAAACCCCCTCACACAATATTTCACAAAGACAAAGTTGTCCTGCAAGTGAAGCCTAATTTCCTCCCAAAGGTGGTTTCTGAATTCCATATCACTCAGAAGATTACCCTACCATCTTTCTATCCTCCTCCTCACCCGGGGAAAGAGGAAGAGAGGTTACACAGGCTAGACCCTAGGAGGGCTTTAAGTTTTTACATCAGTAGAGTAGCCAGGATAATACAGGCAGACCAGCTGTTTGTAGGTTACGCAGGTCACAAGCTGGGGTTACCAATAACTAAGCAGACCATTTCCAGATGGATCATTCTAGCCATTCTGGAATGTTATAAACTGGCAGGGAAAGAGCCCCCTCAAAACCTTAGGGCTCATTCGACCAGAGGTATTGCAGCTTCATCGGCCCTCAAAAGAGGCGTGCCGGTTAAAGACATATGTGCGGCCGCTACATGGTCGTCTGTCCATACCTTTACACGTTTTTACAATTTGGATTCCTCCTCCAGTCAAGAGACTAGGTTTGGAAGGGCTGTACTGCATTCTTTTCATCAATAGAAGACAGCGTGAAGTCAGTACTCCCTCCTCCGATAATAGAATACTGCTATGGGAGCCTATCTAAGATGAGGAATACGTCGGAGGACACAATCCCTTCGAGGAACAAGTTACTTCTTACCTTGTAACGTTCTTTCGACGGGATGTTCCTCTGACGTATTCCTCATCGACCCTCCCATCCATCCCCGCAGTTCTACTTCCCTTGTTGTTGCAGCTTACGCTCCTTCAGGGTGATTAGTTTAGTCCAGAAAGTATTATTGTGGGCTACAAAACGGAACTGAGCAACGGACGCTGCGCGCGGCCTTTATAGGCAGGATGACGTTGACGTCGATACGGCGGCTGTCGAGGGACATCGACTCGGAGGACGTCGACGCGCAGCGCCCTCTAGAGAGAAAAAATTTTCCGAGGCCAGCAGAGCTGGAAGGAGATATCTAAGATGAGGAATACGTCGGAGAAACATCCCGTCGAAAGAACGTTACAAGGTAAGAATTAACTTGTTCTTCTTTTAGGCAGGGGCTTGCCACTTAGGTTACAGGGAAAAAGTCCTGCCACTTGCAGGTTCGACATACTCTGATTCATGTATGTATTCGTTCTTCATAGGAGTGACTGGAATAAGTCAGTCCCACAAAAACCCTACAACAACCATGGTTACTAGTAATCCAAGTAGAAGTATATGTATTGCACCAGATCTTCATGCAATTAGACCTTTTCAAATTTGGTCAAGCCACTTTTATTGGTGTTTGCCAGGTACTACTCCATTGGTGAATTACTTTTTGTATTAATCGCAAGCAGTTTTTGCCTCATACTGCTGTAAACTTTTTTTTCAAATCTTTTGTTATTTTTCTAAAACATAATTGTGCATTTCAGACAAAGTGTACAGTTGTGATGCAAACACAGGTAACAATAAATGAAACCGTGCATACATCTATTTGTACTTCATTGCTGATATATAGTTTTTCTCTGTCAACCAATTTTTATAACACAGAACTTGGCGTTTTGAACATAGTACAACACGGTTTATAGTCATAATGTCGAAAAAAAAATGTCGACAGACAAAAATGTCGAAAAAAAAATGTCGAAAATAATAATGTCGACATCCTATACTTATAATGTAAAAAGTCATTTTTTCGAAAAAAAAATGTCGACATTTTTTTTTTTGACATTATGACTATAAACCCTTAAAACTATCAACACCTCACCCAACACCCCCCTGCCACCCCCCCCACACCCCCAACCACCCTTTCACCCCTCATACTCAACACATACCAATTATTTATTTATTTATTTATTTATTCAATAAATAAATAACCTAAAAAAGGATCATTTACTATGGGGGGGTCCCCCCCAACCCCCCCTCACCCAACACCCCCCTGCCGCCCCCCCACACCCCCCCCAACCACCCTTTCACCCCTCATACTCAACACATACCAATTATTTATTTATTTATTTATTTATTCAATAATTAAATAAATAAAAATTGTATTTACTATGGGGGGGTCCCCCCCCAACCCCCCCTCACCCAACACCCCCCTGCCACCCCCCCACACCCCCCCAACCACCCCTCATACTCAACACATCATATATTTATTTATGTATTTATGCATACACTAAATTAATGTCGAAAAAATATCGAATAATGTCGACATTTTTGTTTGTCGACATTATTGTTTTTCGACATTAATTTGTCGACATTTTGACTGTCGACATTATTGATGTCGACATTATGACTGCACACCGTACAACACATCAATAACATGAATGAATTTGTATGTGTGTCATGTGTTTCTGCAGATCAAAAAAGACCAGATCTACTACAAGCACTCTGTGGTGAGATTTACTTCGAAACATTTGGAGAAGTCTTTGACTTTCAACAACATCAAAAGTCACAACTCCTGCTGGAAAGACATGATACTCGTTGAAGCTGTTTGTTCCCCTGTTGTATTTGCCACATGTCATGCAGGTTATACTCCTCTCCTCCTTGATACTTTCTACCAGGAGGGCTTCTCTGCTGCCACTTTTGTTTTCCCACTTTCACATCAAATAACTGCTGGCAATGTTTCTTTATTACACTTTCCCCTTTTTGGCTTAGGCAATGCGTGTTGATTTCTTGCTTAAATAGTGTCTTTCCTCCCTCTGGCAATAATGGTTACAATCTTTCTGCAATAATGTTCTCTTGTTATTTTTCCACTGGGGGTATTGCCCCCTCTTTACTTTGGCAATGGTGTTGGCTTTGGTATCAATGATTATAACTTTTCTCTTTTTGTCTTTTTACAAAGTCTAAGTTCTTATTACACAAATATGACTTCCTTATTTTAGTTCAGTATTCAAAATTGTTATCCGTAGCCAGTGTTTGATTACAGAGTGTACTGGGATTACCTGACAATTGTAAACTCACCGGTTAGTGCACATGGGTCCGCTCGATCCGCTGCCACTGCTCGTTCTACCTCTACTGCTGCCTCCTGCACAGCAGACTGCTTTGGTTTTCCCACTGCCCGCACTGATCGGGAAAGGAGCTTTTCTCGCTCCTAATGCATACCGGTGCTCACCAGCCACTGGGGCACAGCATGTAATCCAGAGAGCCTCTCCCTCCAGGGGAAAAGCCTGCTCCAACACTGCTTGCCTCAGCGCAACCTCTGCAGTTAAGGTTAGCAATCTTGGAGAAGCTATCAGGACCAACATCCGCTTCAAATATAGTGGCAGATCCGGCGGCTGCGTTTCCTTTCTTCTTCTGCTGCTGCAACTGCGACTGGTAGTCTCTGCAACTCCACCTTCTGGATCTAATGGCCTGCCCCCGAGGAGGCCTTAAATATTCAAAGGTCCCGCTCAGGTTTAGGGTCACTAGAACCACTTGACGGCATACTACAGTTTAGTGCCTCAGAGTCCCAGTACTCAGAGCATATGGGACATGAAATTCCAATATTTAGTTTACTTTTTTCTTCAGAGACCTTCATTCTGCAATAGGCTATTACAACTGTAGGATCTCTAGGGAAGTTAGTAAATGACTTCAACCAGTTATCCTCACCAGATTCCCCTCTCATGTGGTCCTCCCTTAGAACAACACCCATTAGGGTCAGGATCAGGAAGCCTCTGCCTTTCTGTGGCCACATGAAAAAGGGACACAGGCCAGGGTTCCTTGAGAATCATCTCTGATTCATCACAATAGGTTAAATCTAAAACTCTTGAAATGAGTAAACCAATTAGCGTCGGGATATTTGTTCAAATAGGGGGCCACAGTCCCCACATTTTGGTGCCCAGCGATACGTGAGAAAATAGTTTGGATTTCTTAATGTATTGATCCAGTTCTTCCTTAAAAATGCTGTTTTCACACGGGTAGGATTATGTATAAGAATATAAATGGTGACTTCTAACTCTTAAGTAATTTAATGCATATGTTTGTGAAAGAACGTATTGTACGGTCAGTCTACCAGTGATTCATCAAAAAGGTCTGTAAAAAGTGAATTGAGGGGGGGATTAAGTATTTTACAGTAAAACAGTAAGTGTTTGCTCATCTTCATATGCTAATTCGGGGAGATGTTAATGCCTCACCACAGAAAATATTCACCTGCCGCAATCTACTTTGAATCATTTAGCATGCTGGTCTCCCTCAGGAGCTGTCCAGCCCATTGCCCCCAAACAGACGTGCACCTAATGCTGCCTTCGCTACTACTCAGCATCAGGGAGCCCATTATAATTTTAATTTAGCTGCTTCTTGGGCTTGTCTTTTCTTTCGTTATGTTTGACTTCTTTAAGTAATGGCTCCTACGAGTGGCCTGGTTTTTGTCTTGCAATTTTCATTACTGCTTAACCTTTAACTTTACTACTTTTGCAGACCATCAATTAATTTTCATGTTGTCTGGTATTCTTTCGTCTTTTCCTCATGTTATTTTCTGACTTCATCTGGTATATCTTATTGTACAAATTCGTTAATTTTGTAAAGCGCCTTGGTATATGACACTTTAGAAGCTTAATAAAACAAACAAATATAACAACGTTATGCTTTGTTTGAATATGAGAAGCTGTTTTATTTAAAAGGTATTTACCACACAAATGCTTCTTGTCATTTTAGTAGCATTTGTTTTTTCTGTTTTAATGTTTGCTCTTGAAAGGAGTGTTAAAATGCAGGCTTTCAATTAAATTTCAATGATGGTAAACTGTATACACTAACATTTACAAACTCTCCAGTGTATATATTCGATTATGTTGTGTTAAACCACTGCTAGGGTGCCACCATACACCCTAGCTCTCATGTTTACCATTACAAAGTACACATCACAAACTGAATTTTATCTTGATGCTTGCTTAACAGGTGTTATTGTCAAAACTTGAATACCACGTGGACTATAAATACCTCCGTCCCCAAGCACCCGTCAAGGAGATAAGAATATACTCGGTGACTGGTTATTGAGACCACAGTTGGCTGGAACAACAGCACCGGGTCCCCAGGCAGCTGTAAAGAAAACACCACAATTGCAGGCAAATCAACTAGTTAATGCAAGCAATGGAAACTAAAGAAATGCCCACCTACCGAGGCAGAAGCTGGAGACAGGCTCTACAGCAGGAGAGGATGTGACCCTCCCACAGTGCAGGAGGTGAAATCCCCTGCTAACGTGGTGCAAATCTGTGCAAGAGAAAGTCCAGCACCTGCTGTGATGCAGCCAAAGATGGTGCTTGTGGCACGCAACACACTGTTCCAAAGCAAGGTACAAGAAGGAAAATTCAAGGCAGTCCTTTTAACAGTTCCGGGTTCAGTAACAGGTGGAATCCAAGAGAAATGGCAAAATCAAGTAGCATAGAAAAAGCAGTCCAGAAAAACGTAGCGTAGGTCCAAGAATCGAGGAAACAGTAGCAAGAAACGAGAAGAGCAACTCGAAGAGCTTGGTGCCGGCCGGGAACACAGCTGAGAAGCAGTGAACACCGCTGAGCATCCTTTTAGCCTTGTTGCCCAGGAAACAAGACACATGACTATGAACGTGTCACGTGACTTGCAGCGATTGTTCGTTGCAGGGTAGCCAAGTGACATGGCAACCTCCACTGCCTACGCGGCTGAAACCGCTGATAGTGCTATTGTCTTGAGCTCTTGTAGTTTGTTTACTACGTGGCGGGACATTGGTGTTGTTTCCATGAAATGCCCCTGAGAGCGAAGGGGAAGTCTGAATGTGCTTGCGCCGGGATGCATGGTATGAATGTCCTTGATTCATGACAGTTATGAATGGTATTGAATTTATCGAACTCTGTAGTATGTAGGACTGAGTTGAGCCTACCAGTTCTCAAAAACATTTAATTTACTAACTCAGTTTGTTTATTACTGTTACTCACTATTAACTGCACCATGGAAACTCCAAATCATGTATTTTTTTTTACCGCTATGTATTAATAGCCTTTTAGACCTTGCAAGGGGTCATTAACACTTGGGATAATGACCCTTCCACAACTTATGGCCCAAGGTGGGCGGGTCCTTATCCCATGGCAATTACCCTTTCCTCTGTCTCGGTCAATAAGGCTTTATTAACAGTGAAGAGGAGGAAAGGTGGCTTAGGCAGAATATCACAAGCTGCAGTTTGTTTACCATGCTGCGTTGTTGTGACTTGTCATCTATTTGAGCGGCAAGAATGTTTCGTTTTTGCTGAAGTCTGACCATATGCAGCAGAAGAGGGGTTATGTGGTAAATATTTAAGGTTTCTAGCTATTCATTATTTGCAAGTTTACTTTCTAACAATAAAAGACAGTGAGTGAGGTAAAATATTTCTTTACATCCATGCTTCAGCGTTAAGATCTGAAACCACAGTACCAGTGAAAAGAAATGCATCATTTAATAAGCATGTCTTTAGATTATATAGGGCGTGATATGAATACGATTTTATACAAACCTCATAATTGAAAACAAGGTTTAAATATTCAGCTGCTATTAATCCGCTATTGCCATGGTCACTTAGGGTAGGCACTGAATAAGTCGAAAACATTATGTCGAAAGACATAATGTCGAAGAAATAAATTTAGAATGTCATTTTTTATTTTACATGTTTTTTTTTTGGCTTTCATGTTTTTAAAAAAAGGGGTTTTTTTTTAAAAAAAAGGGGGGGTGAACCCCACCATTTCGAACAGAACATTTTAAAAAAAGACATTCAGAATTTTTGTTTTTTTCGGACATTTTTTTTCCACATTTTGACTTTCGACATTTTGTGATTCGACTTGATCACTATAAACCGTCACTAGTGGGTTACCTTGTGCATGTAAAGTCATTAAACCATTTTTAAGACTGTTTTGGGTTTCACAGTGTCATGTGAGGTGTCAAACCTGCGACAAATGTTTTTCCACTTAATTTGAAATCATGTTACAATAATAGAGGGAGTCAATTTCGATGCTTTGTTGTAAAAACATGTTATTTCACTAAAACTAGAATTGAAGAAATGTGACTTGATAAAACTATTCTGATTGCTTATAGAATCTTTACCATGACAGGCATGTTTGTCCACAGAAGGAAAGTGTACATGTGTTGATCATAATAAAGTTCTCTTTTAAAAGTAAGTAATGTATGTATTTTCTTTTGTTGTGCAGTTTGCTAATGTGATTGGAATTTTGTAGGATCCTTGGGGAACAGATTGTGATTCCAACTGATGATGGTTATGGCTGGTATGCCAGTTCACTCAGTTCATCAGAGTCGCCAAGCATTAGCTCTTCTCAAGAAAAGGATTTTACTGAGTAAGTTACTGACAACCTTCTTTACATTTCATATATTGATCACGTTGTAAACTGTTTTTACCCTGTACTCTATCTCTCCACTTTCTATTTAATGCCTTACCTGGCTACTTTCTGTTTTTATTTTTTGTGTGTTTTGGTTTATACAACCAACAAGAGAAAAAAAAAAGAAATGAAAAATAAAATAAAGACAACAATTATATACAGTTCATTAGTCCGTTTAAAACCTATATAGCTAAAATCAAGTTCAGAAAAACAATCATCTATAATTATTAAAATGAATCGGTAAATGACACTATCCTAGAATCCAGACACTAATCGCACAGTGTTTATAAGCTTAATTCATTACCAGATTACACTTTTTATATGTGTAGCTTAAGTTTGCCAGTATTAAAGATACCTGTTTTACTGCACAAATACATAGCCACAAGATAGCTGTACTAGTAGTATTATGATCTGCTGAAAGGTCCTCAAAATATTTATATCTTGTTCCTTGGAGTTTGGGGCAGTCAGTACTTTGTTTCAATTGCCTCTGTATCCATACAGAAACAGCAATATCACTTACTTCTTGCGCCAATAACCTCATTAATTGTTAAGAGGTTAAATTTAAATAACATATAGAGTGATCTCCATTTATAACATGGGAATTGTTTCAAGTAGTCATGAATTGTGTTGTATGGTTTTTCCTCTGAAGCAACAGTATAAAATAGATATTTGCATATCGCATCTCTGGTATTACACCAGTTATAATAATTTATTGCATTTGTAATAGCCAGAGCATTATCTAGCAAAACAGGTCTGGTCCTATTTAGACTATTCAGCCATCACATTTTTCAGACTAATTATTAAATACCTGATACTTGCATCCTTTCATTAAAATATTTAGATCTAGAAACAGAGTTTTTGCTGGAAAATCAGTTATTTTTCTGTAAAGAGTCAAAGGTTTCCATGTAACAGATGCTAATGACAAGAGGCCTAATTCATACCTTATATCTGATATTGGGAGACAGTTGGGCAGAGCTAATGCTCTCCTCCAAATCATGCCTTCTAGTTAAGGCCAAATCTGATCATCTCTAATATGTAGGCTCTCCTGCAATCCATACAATAAACTGAGAATAACCTTCATTTTATAATAGGGTAAAACAGGTAATTGGGAATATCAGCCAAAATGTAAATTCATTTTTTTCATCTGTTTACCGAGCATTATACATTTAGAGTGGAATCTAGAAAATATATAAATAAAAGCTGGATTTTTTGCAAAAGATGGAATTTAAATAAGTGAACTGTTCAACTGTTTCAATCTTATTCTTGGCCAAATGCCATGAGGGGAATGTCTTCCTGTGAGCATTAGTAAAAATTAGGAGTTTTGACTTTTACAATTGATTTCGAGGTCATTGTCTGACATATAGCCACACAAAGCATTCAAATTACATTCAAGTCCAATTGGAGTTTCATCAAAGATGACCAAATCATCTGCACACACCAGGTAGTAGTACATACTGTGAGAAACCTGAAGCTACTTTCATATTTACTCCCCAGGGATCTTCTGTTCAGGTAGGTGGCCAGGGAAGGGCCGTCGCTTTTGGATCCCGACCCTGGGGTTGGACTAGCAAGGGAGGATCACCTGGCTGGAGGGTCCTTGGGGATTGGCCAGACGGTATCTGAAGGCGAGACATGGTATTCCCCTTCACTAACACGGACCTATCAGACCCTCCCTCAGTCTTTATGGGATATTGTCAGTCCTTTCCAGTTGTTCCCTGTAAATCTCACATCACGTACTGCGACGAGCAAGAGGCAACTAAGAGTAATGCACACTTCCTATTGAACTACAACTATAGTACTGCAACGAAGAAGAGGGAGCCTGAACACTGCAGAGCTGAAGGTCAGGCATGTCCCAGTAATTGGTGCATTTGTAATCAGGCAAAACAGACAAGAGAAGCACATCTGAACACCCTTGATGGGATACAGGTGTTTAAAAGGGTGGCATGGCAGCAGCAGGAAGGACTAGAGCAGCAGGAAGGACGAGAGCAGCAGGAAGGACGAGAGCAGCAGGAAGGACGAGAGCAGCAGGGAGGACGAGAGCAGCAGGGAGGACGAGAGCAGCAGGGAGGACGAGAGCAGCAGGGAGGACGAGAGCAGCAGGGAGGACGAGAGCAGCAGGGAGGATGAGAGCAGCAGCGAAGCCAAGACAGACCGTTGGGAACCAGAGGAGAGCGGAAAGCGAGAACACTGTAAAGTTGCAGAGCAGGGCGCTCAGGGAAGCGTGGCAAAGGAGCCGTGTCTCCAGGGAGACGGTGAGGTCGGAGGAAGGAAGCCGTATGCAGTGTCTGCACTACCTGTTTGGTTCTGCAAGTGCTCGTTCCCCTGGGCAGAGTAGCCTGCCCAAGAGTGACTGAGGGGCAGGTAGGGAGACCCTGACCTCAGTTCGTGAGAAGCTGTGAGAGCGGAGGAACCGCAGCATCAAATAAAGCGACCAGTGAGTTTCTGTGTGTAAGGAAACCCAGTGCACGAGCGAGAGGAAAAGAAGATGCATTGTGGCAGAGTGGGCGCGTGTCACCAATAAACTTGTGAGTGCTTCTGAACTGTATGAACAATCTAATGCTATGCTAACAAGGCTGTACGAAGATACTATGTATCGGAGTGATCGCGTATAGAAGAGTTGCAAGGTTTTGAAAGCCTTTTGAGTTACAGAGAAAGATTGAGATGTTGGCAAGAGAATGTCTTGAAACAGGATATCGGAGTGGTCCGGTGCAGGCAATAGGCACAGTTTCAAAAGTCTCTGGATATCTGAGGATGAATAAAAAGTATTTAAAGCACTACGAGTGAAGAGAAAGTGGTAAAAGCGCTTGGGCAAATGACAGAAAGGGGAGCAATGAAGTGGGAGCAAAAGAACCTAAAGGCTGCAAACCCCTGTGAAGGAAGAGACCGACTAAGTATAAAGTTAACAAATGAAAGTACAAAGAGTGAAGTAATGCCAAGGAGGACGCTTGGACAAGGTCTGAAGCCAAACCATAACACCCAGGGACCTTGGTTGCGCAACCTGTAATGGGTGGACTGTGCGGCCTGGCAACTGTGCCCAGACCAGAGAGCCTCAATCAAGTGTATGGAATTTGCTGAAGAAAACTTAAGAGCAAGTGTTTGTTGAACGTTTGCTACCTCTGTGCTTGAAGCTTGGGGAAGGGAACCCTGAGCTCTTTTGGGATATTGTTTTGGAGAACCGGTACTTGAAGCTTGGGGAAGGAAACCCTAAGCTCCTTCTGAACTTTGTATATTAAAACCAAGTGTGCTTTGGGGGAAGTTACATTCAAGTCCTGAGAGAACAGTTTAAACCTGCTTCAGACCTTATGTTGAACACTATTTGAGTTAGACTACCCTACACTACATTTGTGTATTAGATGTGAGGGCAAGCATAGGTTCTGACGGAGATGGGCTTTTGATTTGGACTTAAGGACATAGCCTTTCCTTAGTTTCTTTAGGTAGGGAAACTCCCACCATAGTCATAGGGCAAGTTAGGCATTCCATCCATCCTGATAATTAATAAGTCATATTGTTGAATTCACAGTCTGTTGTCTGTCATCTCTTGATATTATGCCTGTCTCACATAAGGCATTAAACCTAATTTTGATGCAAATGCTTTGGCCTCCTTTTAGTTTATTACACAAATCTGCAATATAAAGATTGAAGAAAGTTGGGGCCAAAACTCAGCCTTGACACAAGTTCACTGGCTCATACATTCTCCCAGACCCATCTAGTCTAACTTTCATCTGGGTACAAGAGTGCATTTGAATAATGGTGCCCAGCAAAGAATCAGTTAAGTCCCAATCCTTCAACTTGCCCCAAAGCCTGCTCCGATTCACTACAGGCCTACGACAGATCAATAATGGCTGGATATGTAGCCCTTTTATTTAGCAGGCCTCTGTTCAGAATTAGGGGAAGAAAGAAATCATTAAGCTGGGTTCCTACTGCTCTGTGAAAACCAGATTGATATGTATCACAGTACTCCTGTTTATGAGCCCAATTATTCAATCTGGACAGGACTATAGAGGCAAATATTTTGCTTGCCACGTCAAGGAGGACAATAGGACGATAACCTAAAGGCTCTTGTGTCTTGCCCTTCAGTTTCTTTGAAGAGAGAATAAAGTATAGCCACCCACAATTTGAGATTGCTCTTCAATGTGATGTTTGATACACCATTATGGGCGGTTGCCCAAGATGGTTTTATTTTCAAGATTAGATCTCTAATGTCATTCTACGCAAAGTCTATCTTGTTCGGGCTTGTTGCAATGGATGCAAGGCCCATAGAAATCGAAACTGGGGTAGGATACAGGTCTTGAAAATATTGTAACCATTCTCATGAGGGATTGGTTTGACTTGGCTATTGCCCTGCTTCATCTCCATTGGATTAACTAGTTTACAAAATGATTGGCTTTGGTTATTTGAGATAATACAGCACATTTGTTCACAATCTTTCTGCCAAAGAATGTGTTTGATTCTTTATCGCGTTTTTATATTGTTTAAATAATTACAGTAGAAATCGAATATTGAGACCCCCCATTTTCTGAGGTCATGTATCCCCTGTCTTAAAACATGTTTTCCTCTTGGGCTAATTTGTTAAAACAGAGTTTATTTCCTGAGCCCATCATAATTTGATGTTTATTTAATAAAGAAAAATTGGAAATGTGGAATCCTCAGAGTTTATATTTTTCTTAATCGCTTAGGGGATCACAGCACGCAGCTAGTTTTGCATTGAATTGTATAGTTGGATTATGTCTCCAGGCTAAGTGCCTGCCGCTACTATCTACCATAAGGGCATTGCCTCCCATAGTCATTACTAAAACTGCTGGTTAAAGCAAAATGATCACTAGAATTGAAATATACCATGTTGAATTTAGCACATTTATCTCAAATAGACTGCGATACAAATGTGTAATCAATTGTCAATGTCTGGATTCCCCTCTGCCAAGTTAGAGAATACGGTTGACTGAAGGTCGTTTCACTATTAAGGCAGATTAAGTCCCAGTTGCTCATAAGATTATACCAGCTACAAGAGTTAAAGGATAGTTCCGGGACTTTTTTTTTTATTGTCCCTACGGTTCGGCCATGTGTTTTTAAGCATAAATCGGTAGATTGTAGAAAACTTTCCTATGGACCTTACCTGACTTTTCGTCCATTAACGCACTCGAAATCAGCTGCCATTTTCTGATAATCCTATCATTTCCCCCCTGTGCCCTGGCTCACCTGCTTTTGCGGCACTAAATCAAATCCCCCGCCCCTGAGCCTGACATCAGCAGACGCGTACCGCCCATTTCCCAACGCCAAAGCACGTTTCGTGTCAACAATCGCTGCGCCTCAGCTAATGAAGTGTCGCCATGGAAATGGCAGGATGCCTCTTTCCTCAATAAGTATAAACACACCGTTTCACAACACACAGCAGCAGATTTTCGATTCCATTATTCTCTCTGTGTTACTTTGAGTATTCTGTGACTCGTTTCTGTGCTCTGGTCAGCTACCTTCGCCGCTTCTAGGCCTTGTGAACACCTGTACCATCTCTGTAAATTATTTTACTTTCTTTACCACACAATGGCTACAATAATGCCGTATATGTACGAGCCCGAGTACACCGAGGAAGAACTACTGGAAAGGCAAGCACGCGAAAACGATGGGGATTCGGACGGCAGTTGGGAGGACCAGTCAACGGATGAAGAGCCTGGACCATGTCGCATGGACGGCGTCTCCACCTGGTGCACGTGCAATTGGTGCGAGCTAATGCCAACTGAGGAGGAGAACTGCTGCTGCCGTGAAAATTCCGGGTGCTTGGCCTACATTTCGGAAGGCGAGCCAAGTCCGCAATGCATCACCGAGCTGCCAGAGTTCAGGGAAGCCTGCCTCTCACGGACCGTGTTGAGGATGATGATGGTGCTTACGCACGAACTTCGCGGCACTGTTCGTCCGCGTAATCCGAGTAACGAGTAAGTATACTCTGGTTGTGATGTCAGTGATGCCACTACTATTTCATGGTCGTATCCCACATATAAAATTACATCTACATATCATTCGAACGCATGTAAATTGGTTCCATATTGTGCATTTTCTAGATAGAATTCTTTTCAAAGCAGAATGACATTTTTTACCTGAATCGACAGTGATAAGAATGTTTTGTCATTTTAATACAGTTTGCATCTTTCATTTTCACAGGTGGTACAGGCTGGTGGCATATCGTTGCTTCACTTGGTGGCTTCACGGGAGGCTGGGACACCGCGTTCGGAGAGTAATACCTGCCTGTGCGGTACTTGCCATTAGACAACATTTCCCCAGCGACAGTGGACAATACCGCGGATTTTCCCTGGATGTGCTGCAACCGGAACTTTACAATGTGTAATGTTTATTATTTATGTTCAATTGAAATTAAGATCTAAAATAAAACCCAACATATATTTTAACAATGGTTGTTTTGATTTTTTAAATGAATCTAGTGTGTCTCCATTGAATAGTCTTCCTGTGCCTTGTCTTGTCACACCACATGTCTCCGGCCAGCATCCTCCCTCACGCTGGCCGCCCACCTTCAATCCACATAACCGTTGAACCCATATGCAGCAGACATACATATGTTATTTTGCGGGTTGGCATCAAGCCTCCCGGCCTTGCCTCCTCCCCCAAAAATACTTACCATACCACTTTGTTCAAGCGTTGGCAATAAAAGGCAGTTGGATTTTATTGATACAAAACATGGTTATAGGTAAATAATCAATATGGTTGATCATAATAAATCATCCTTTTGGGCACCGGGTACAGAGATGACCCCCTCTGGCCCGTGCCGCCTTGCCACCACAGGCCAGCCTGCTGCTGACTAACTGCCTAGGCATCCAGGGTCTCCAGGGTGAACTGCACCCATATATTCTCCTGGGAGGGTGAGGTATTTATAAACTCACCCCCCTGCCTTCCATGTACTAGATCCTGCAGCCTGCCTCTTACATGCAGTTAGATGGCCTCTCCTTGGTGAGGGCCTGCGGCAAACGAGTCTTGTCTGCACGACCACCGCCCCAATCCACCCCCCCCCCCGCCCTATCAAAGGCAGTTTGCACCGGGGTACTTGTGCTGGCAAGTGGAGCTGTCGGGGAGCGATAAAGGCCAAGAGGTGCCAAAGACCATGTACACTTCAAAGTGGTCTATAGAGCATGGGTTGTTGTTCCCATGTCTACCTCCAGACCCCGTGTCTCCTGCCAAGCATCCCCCCTCACGCTGGACGCCCCCCCTGCAAACCGCATAATGCCACGACATATACACGTCATTCATTCACAAACACACCCCTGTTTCGAATTCTTTATAACCCACTTCATATTTCTAATGAGAACTTCTTTGCGCTTTGCTAGTCAACCCGTGAAGGTGATGGTTATCTGCTCTTCGTCTCTGTGAACTTCCGTGACCACTTCGAGGAAACTCGTCAGTTTGCAACCTGTGAACTGCTCCCTGTTCTACGACAAGAAACTACTCTGATCCCTGCATCTAACTGTTTGTTCGTCAAGGTAAGGCCATATACCATAATCATTTTGCGTCCAATTTCTTTTCGTTCAAGACAGTACATGCAAGGAACTAGTCACATGTTCTGAGTTTAGTGAAATTATTTTTCTATTTTTTTAAAGTTATTCAAATACTTATCCGCATGTGAATAACGTGTATAGTTCCAAGAACCAAAAAGAACCTTGCATTGAACCTTTTATGTGTCATTTAATTTTTTAACACATTGGTATTCATAGAGAATTGTTGATCTTTACTTTTCAGAACTTTCCACAATGCCTGCCTGTTCCATTGGCGGTTGCCCTTCGACGACTCATAGTAAATCTGAAGGTACTATAATGCATGTTTTCCCTAAGACAATAGATCAGATAAGAGAATGGGTCCGATATTGCGGATATCCACCGTCTGAGCTTGAAAGTAGAGTCCTAGAAGTCTTTGCGGACAAGAGGGGTGATCGATACCGCATCTGCAGCAGGCACTTTACCTCTGACATGTACTCCACATCATTGCTAATAAAGAAGAACACACCGCGAGCGAAGCGAAAATTGCTCTCAACCGCTATTCCCACTCTATTCGTCCACATCCCTCCACTGGTGAGTCAAGTTTACGTATTTATCTCTCGGCCTTGCGGTAGTGTGTAGCATTAGCTAACAATAATTTCCCCATTTATGTATCCACTCAATATGAAGGCGGAAGATTCTCCATCCGTGTCGTTATTGCAGTCATCAGCCACTTCAAGCGCCTATCGGGTAATCTTACTTAGCTATTCTGCCACTGACTTGTTTTAGGCATGTAAATCAATAGTTTTAATTTATCGTGTGATTATTTTACCTAATGGTACACCCTTGTACTCGTCCTCTAGTCTTTGTTTTCAGTTATAATTATTGTTATCCAAAATAATGCAAGTACTGTCTTTCAGGGAGATGCTGAGGAGTCCAACGCATTGACGACAACCGTTGATGTCACTCAGATGCTCGAGGTACGTTTCCGGACAGTTCCATCGATGGAGATCATCAGATCTTGCATTCTTGTAGCGTGATTGTTACACACAATGTTTCTTTCGTTTTTAGCCATTGATATGTCCTTCTGTCGTCGCCCTCCTATGTGTCTTCTTTTTTCAATTTTGTGTTAATTACTAATGAAAGTCCTATGTTTCAGGGAGTCGATGGAGCATTAGTCCAAGAAGAAGGGGGAGCATGCAGTTACGGGTCGGCGCAACAGCTTGCAGAAGTGTGCACCGCAGTTACATCGTCCCTTGATGTTCTTATGCATTTCGAGGTATGGATACTGACAGTTCGATCAAGCGAAATCATATGACGTGATTACATCCGCTATACTTCCTTCTTTATTAACGCAAGTACTATGTTTCAGGGAGATGACGGAGCTTCTTCTACAAGAACATCACCCCTAGTAGTTGATGCAGATCTCTGGGTGGTGACACTTCCAACGATCGAGCAAATCGAATCATATTTAGATATCCATTATTTATTTTAGACAACTGATCATTTGTGCAGGTCTATTTAGATGAGCCGTTGACGCCTGCACAAAGTGTATGTTCTTTTTAACAAAATAGAAAACCATACTAATGCAATTACTGTGTTTCAGGGAGTTACTGAAGCATCATCTTCAATAATATCATCAATGGAAGTCTATGAGGAGCCCGAGGTATGGATCTTGACAGTTCCATCTAACTAGATCAACAATGCGTGAATAATTGTCGTTTGAATGTTCTACACAAAGCGTTCATTCGTGTTTTGCTATTGAGATGTACGTGGGTATTGGTCCCCAAGTACATTTTGTGTTTTCAATATTATTATACATACTAATGAAAGTTCTATGTTTCAGGGAGTCGATGGAGCGTCAGTGCGTGATGGATGTGCTTATCATGAAAATATAGTCGTTGCAGCGCAAGAGGAAGTGGAGACATGCACACACAAGTCGGAGCAACAGCGTCCCGATGTTGAAGTTCGAGGCAAGAAAGTTTCAAAGAAAAGAAAGCAAAAGAAGGTTAGTGTCCTGGTCACTATATTATGTTGTTTTTCACTGTTAATAGTTCAATACTGTAAATTGTGTTTAAACTGAACATCCCTTTTCCAATCTGTCCTCTAGTTGCGAGTGGGTGTACGAACTAGATCTACACAGACAGTGAAGCGAACGAGAGATGTTGCTTGTCAAACCTTTTGGCAGGGACTTGAGACTGGAGATGCATCGTGCCAATGGGAAGAATATGAAGTGATTGACAACGGAGCTATACCACATCCAGCCATTGATAGTGAATGTCCTCCTGGTAGTCCGGATGCAGTCGGAGATCAATTCACAGAATCCACACCCGCAAAAACTAAGACCGCGAGAAAGTTGAAGAAATTGTTTTATTCACCCATCGCCGGAGAAGGAACAGATGTTGCAATGGAAGAGAATGAAGTGGACGACAATGAAACACCATCAATATCACTGAACATAGCGGAAGACGATATCAGAGATTCTACCTTTCATGTGAGTGACATGTCCTCAACGTTACAGGCCGAACCAGCTGGGATGCAGAGTGACAGTATAAGGAAAGAGGCCAAATTCATTGTATTCGATAGTTGTTTGATTGATATTATTATTCGGATGAAATGTGGGCATTCGGTTGGTGGGGAAGTATGTGGGGAGCCATTGATTAATGTGACTCGTGCAATTCGAGGCACTAACCTTAAAATACATGCCACCTGTACAAAATATCATCCTTTCTCATGGTCTGCACAACCCATGCTGGGGCAACTGCCAGCAGGCAATCTACTTTGTGCAGCGGCTGCACTTTTTAGTGGTTCAAGTTTTAAAAAGTTAGAGTCTTTCTTTCAGTTTGTGGGAATCCATTTCATTGCGAAAACTCAGTTCTACAAATACCAAACCGATTATCTATTTCCAGCCATTAGCGAAGCTTGGAGAATGGAAAAAATGTCTATTGATAGTACATTCGCGGGCAAACGGTTCAGGCTAGCCGGTGATGGACAGTGCGACAGCCCAGGATTTTCAGCCAAGTACTGCACCTACCACTTTCAGGACATGGAAAGTAAGAAAATTGTGAGTTCGGTGGTCGTGCAGGTGTCACAAAGCACATCCTCAGTGGCCATGGAGAAAGTTGGCTTTGTAGCATCATTGCAAGAACTACAATCGCGGGGAATGGTGATCGACCTGATAGCCACGGACAGACACGTTTCAATTGCCAAGACAATGAGAGAAGAGTACAAAAATATAAATCACCAATTTGACGTTTGGCATCTTGCAAAAACAATCAATAAAAAAATGTCGGCTGCAGGTAAAAAAAAAAGATATGCAAGGTATTTCACAGTGGTCCAAGTCAGTCAGCAACCATCTTTGGTGGAGCTCAAAAACATGTGGAGGGTCGTTGGAAATTCTACTGGAAAAATGGCGGTCAGTAATGCTACACTGTAGCAACGTTCACCGCTGGACCACAAACCAACATTTCCACAATTGTGAACATGGCCATTTGTCCACAGAGGAGGCACGGAAGAAGAAGTGGTTGATTCCTTCATCACCCAGTCACAAAGCCATTGAAAAGATTGTATTTGATAAAACTATAACAAGAGATTTGAGGGGACTCACGGAATTCTGCCACACAGGAGATTTGGAGGTGTTCCACAATATGTGCCTAAAGTACAGGCCAAAACGATTGCATTTTGGCATGGAGGGCATGATAAATCGGACTCTTCTAGCGGTCTTGGCACATAACCATAATGTTGGCCGTCAACAAAGTAGGACGACCGGAACTTTAGGGACGCTTCACTACAATAAGGCCTTCACTAAAAGAAGTAAACAATGGGTTATCAAACCAGTGTTTGAGGATATGCAATATGACTTTATTGAGAGACTTATTGTTGATGTCCTAGATAGGCACATACATGGAGTTGTGAACGAACCTGTGCAGGGGACAACTGCATTGCCACCCAACATTGCCTCTGTTCCATGTCCACCTAAAGAAGAGCTCATTGAGAAATACACATCACGGTTTAAATGATTGTAATTTGATTGTCTGTTCTCTCGAGTCTCCTCATGTCGCAGGCCCATTGAATATGTGTAGCTATGTAGTGTGTAAATAAAAGTGATTGCTCTGTGAGTCCTGTGAGATGGCCTTACACTGAATGTAGCTAACTAGGAATGTGTGCTCGTTCAAAGTGAAGGTCAGCTGCTTTGATTTTTTTCTCGGGTGCCGGAATGGCCCACGACTCAGTATAAGGTTCTATTGTTATTTGACCTTGACAGGCCGGGACCATCCCGAAAGACTTCTTTTTGGGGGTGTGGGGCAATAACGTAAGAAACGATAATGAATATAATTTCAGAAACGAAAGCCATTTAATGTTCGTTCATTAGAAGAAATAACGTCGGCATAGAAGGAGTGGTATTTCGGGGCTGCCCTACGCACAGACACAATGGAAAATGCAAATATAATGTAAGTAACTCTTTAGATGAGTTTATACCGCAATTTAATTACTATACAGTAGCTTTAAAGACGGGTTAAGTTGTACTTGTTCGTTCTATGTGGCATATTGTTTTGTACCGCGCACTATCTTGAGGAGAACCATCTCCTTTTACGGAAGCACCTCAAAACCTTCCTCTTTGCTTCTGCTTTCTCTCTCCCTCTCCCCTGCTACAACTGGTCCACTGTCTGCGACCTCGGTCCTGGGCCCTTCCACTCTCCACCTGCACTGCCTCCCTGTCAACCCCTGCACTGGGGGACTGTCTCAGTATCCTACAGCCCCCCCATTGACGTATAATACCCAGTTGCACTGTCCTAGCTATGAAATAATTTCCCGACCTAATATATAAAATGAATAATTTTAATAAAGATCTGATGGTGAGACTAATTTCATTTTTTATGTTTTTAAAACAGGTACATCCTTCATTATTGTATGTGTCACGAGTACCAGACACCGGCGGATGGCTTTTATAACCGCCAGTTGCTTCTCCGCGTGAACAACGTTACCACCCTGACCATTTTATGGGACGATCGCCAAGTACAAGTATGCCCTTACGCGGTACTAACGGCTAGATGCAACATACAGACCGTTGTGGTGGCCTAGTGCCTCGTTGTTGGAACAGCCATGCGATTATCAGTGCGACCGAAGAGCTTATTTAATCGTAAACCAACACCCTGTGTACTGCACACGAACATCGCTTGCCTCAAGACGAACTATTTTGGATCGAGAGCAAAGAAAAATGCAAATCGCAGAATATTCTCTAAACATTTGATGTCCAATAAATGTACTTTGCCAAATGGACAATCTTGCCGTTTGCTTTTAAACCACAGTTTCATATTCCGAATTGTGGCGCTGCATTGTGAGATGATCTAAGACCCTGTGTACAGCAAAGGAACATCGCGTGCCTCAAAACGAACTTTTTGGAACGTGAGCAAATAAAAATGCAAATCGCTGAATATTCTCTAAACATTTGATGTCAAATAAATGTACTTTACCAAATTTACAATCTTGCGGTTTGATTTAAAAGTACAGTTTCATATTCCGAATTGTGGCGCGCTGTGTTGAGCTAATCTGTGTTGGTTTCCGGGTTCTGTGTGGAGTCGCGTAGAAGACGCCTGGGCGCGTTTGCCTACGCAGCACAGACACATCACGAATAGAGGCGGGGAATATGAATGTTTTGATAAAGTCTGTTTCAGGGGCGGGGGATTTGATTTAGTGCCGCAAAAGCAGGTGAGCCAGGGCACAGGGGGAAAATGATAGGATTATCAGAAAATGGCGGCTGATTTCGAGTGCGTTAATGGACGAAAAGTCGGGTAAGGTCCATAGGAAAGTTTTCTACGATCTACCGATTTATTCTTAAAAACACATGGCCGAACCGTAGGGACAATAAAAAAAAAAAGTCCCGGAACTATCCTTTAATGCTTAGTATTGAGAATTATGCAATAAATGGGCACGTACTTACGACAGTCACTATTTAAGTCACCAGCTGTAATGAAGTGTTCAGAATCCCCATCACAGTACCACTCAGACAAGATATTAGATAGGAATTCTTGAGTGTTCAAATTTTGCCTAGAGATTGTATTTAAATAAATGTTTACAATCAATAAATAATTGGTTCAAAGAAAATAGTCGGAAGATTCAATCAGTTCAACAACTAGGATTCCTAGATGGTATATCTGCCCATTTTTACATACATTCCACCACAATATCGTTCCTAACTTACGTCAACAACCCCCTCGCCCCCGCCAACCCTCAAAAGGGGCAGCCTCCCACATCCCATTAAAACTGGCTGGAAGAACACTGAATAGCCATCCAAGCAGAGAAGCTCTTGCAGCCATGTCACTTGTAGGGTAATAATTTGGAGGCAGAGAAACGTACAGAATCGCTGCTAAACTATTGTTTTTATTGCACGCTATCTAGAAATACTGTTGGCCCATTTTTTCAAAGATTTGTTCATTTCTAAGGAATGCAAATAATGGTGTTCACAAAGATGTCCATCTCTTAAACATAATAAACACCACTCTGGCAAACTAATTCACAAAGATGACCTGCAAGCTTTAGGAGGGCTTGATGGGTAGCACACTAATAAACATCCCCAGAAACATATTTGATGAAGGAGATGATTCTGCCCCTGAAGTCTTAAACAGCCCTTAATGTACAGAAATTAGCGTTCTGTGTATTGTCATTTCCCCTGCTCTTGGTCCATAAAGTCAATTGGTCTAAAAAAAAACACACATGAAGAATGCATTAATTCAGTTATTTATTAGGGATCTTTGACATAAGCGGACAGATGTCTAGCTAACAGTGGTCAGAATTTCAATCCCTCCTGTTAATCAAAAGATCTCAGGTTAAAAGTAAAATGACTCTCAAAAGTCTGCCTGGATCCCTCCCTGGGGTCATTCATCATTCATAGTCTCTTGCACAAACACTGTTCTCTGTTCAGTTTACGAGTTGTAGCTTTGTCCACTTGGTCCCAGACGCTTGGTTGCTCATTGCATAGGTCCCAGCTACCACTCTTGCTAGGCCAAAGATTCAACATTGCCCATAACTTCCACCAGAGGCTCCAAAGGGTGGTTTCTAGGCTCCTGTCCATCTTCCTACCTGGGAGTTCAGGCCTTAGGGTCCACCGGTACAATCTTGCTCTCCTACTCACCGCCTCGACATTTGTGCATGACTAAGCAACCTCTCCTTTCTGGCACTTGCCCTCCTGTCCTATTAACTGTATCCTGTCACATCTCCTTGACACGTTACCACATGCTTGCTACTCCTCCCACCATCTAGGCATGTGGATACATGTCTCCCTCTCTGTACTCTCCTCCTCGCCTTCTCTGGTCATTCTCAGACCCCTCTTCCTCACCGGCTTTTCCTCCATGTTTCCTCCTTATCACCTCTTATTTTCATTACAGCTCCCTCTCTGGTCCTCATGTTACACCCCCACCAAAACTCATTTGCTCACTCAGTCCTCCTCACCACTTCCTGTGCTCTTCCTTTTACACCTCCTCCTTGGGTCTTTAAACCACCTACTTGTCTAATTTTCCAAGCACCACCTCCACCCAACCATTTTCAAGCTCTTATAGTCTACTTCTCCAAACACCCACACCATGCTGGGAAATCTGACCCCTTTTCAAAAGCTTCAGCTCTTCCCATAGACAATCCCTGGGGTGAGTGAAACTGGTGTGTATCATGGCTATTTCTTTGTGTGGATTGCTAGCTGATAGTGAATTGATTAAAATAGCAAACACGAGGGCTGGAGTATGTAGAGCGGCGAGTCAAGTCTTTAGTTGGCTCAACTGCCATCTTCAATTCAGTGTCCCTGAATGCGGGCGAACAGCTCGCGTATGGTATATCCACTTCCAGTGGAACGAATCTGCCCCCACTTCTCAGTCTCAGTAAGTGACTCCATCAGCACAAGCAGTGTGAGCAACTCACATGCAGGCCCTTGTTTTTCCTTGAGGCTTCACCCGTGGGTTTATACTGGATACTGTGACAGGTTTTGATGATGTGCTGTGGCTTCATTAAAGGGACTACAGACCTCTCCAAACTAACAACGCATGGTGTAGTTTCAACGGGTCAGTTGAAATTGTCTGGCACATGTGACAAGCTCCTGCTTCTTGTCCCAGGTGTTGTTAAATTGATGGGTGGCTCCTCACCACACCACTCCCATTCTCTGTATAAAGAAAGTAGCGTGGGGTAGCACCCCCCTCCTGTTCCCATGAATAACCCATCACACGCCGACCCTCCAAAATTCTTTAAGGGGACATCATCACATGGTGCATACGTTTGCAGGGGATATTTTCTCTCGCCCGAGTGCATCCAGTTTGTCAATACGGAAGTGATAGTGTTTTGAATTGTATGCTTTCCCTGATTGGGAGCCAGTCGAGGTATCTCCTCATTTCGGCAATGTGGTCATGTTTGCCCGGGTCAGTGGTTTCTCAGAGGGCATTATTTTGAACCACTTGCAGTTTTTTTCTTATGTGCTGCAAAGTAGAGAGTTAAAATAATCCAATGAGTGCTTCAGCGATGTTTCGGTTTTCAGACGAAAGGAACTGCTTGCTGGCATTAATCAGCTTGGTGGCATAGGCGGATGTAGATGCATTGGGATTCACCGACCACGGCATGTTGAGGGTAGCATCAAGGTAGACCCCCAGAGTTTTTACTGCAGATGCAAGAGGGATGTTGTGGCCATCAATAGTGAAGGACTTGTCAAGTTTGGCGAGGCGTGCTGGGGAGCCAATGAGTTCTGACTTTTCATTGTTCAAGCAGAGGCTGTGTATAGCCATCCAAGTTTGAACGGCCTTGTAGATGGCATTTACTTTGGCCGTATCTTGAGAGTGGTTGCCGGATAGGGGGTTGAGGATTTGAGTGTCATCAGCATAGTTTGTGTAAGATGTGCCGAGGAGGTTGAAGAGAGCTTTTGTGTAAATATTGTACAAGGTGAGACAGACAAGAGCCTTAGGGTACACTGTATGCGATGGAAGTAGGGGAGGCTACTGCATCACCAGCGAAGATTCTTGATGTCCTGTTGGACAGGAAAGATGCAATCCATTTAGTGGTTTTGGGGGAGAAGTGTGCTGAGGTGGTGAGGTGATGGCAAAGAGTAATGTGGTCAACCAGGTCGAAAGCTGCTAATAAGTCAAGTAGGAGGAGGAGGAAGAGCTTGCCTGAGTCTATGGTGTTGGTTTTTAAAGTCAAGGAGAGCTGTCTCAGTGCTGTGTCTGGGCCAGAAACCTGATTGATGGGTGCCTAGAATGTTATAGGATTCAAGGAAGTGCCGGATCTGGAGGTAGGCAACCCCTGTCTTTGAGGGCCGTGCGCACAGCACAGGTGGCGGAGGAGGAGTTTGTGATGGCTACGATGAGTGGGAGTATTGGTTCTGCACACTCCTTAACAATAGAGGCCGGACAGGTGTACCCTTTAAAGCAGGAGAGTTTAAGACCCTTGATGTTGGTCCGTAGGTCAGGGACCGAAATAGGTTGGAATTGGAAACGTGGAATGTCCGGGCTTGGTTCTATATGCATTCGCAGTGGCAGGGGTTGTTACAAGAGAGCGCTTAATATTGATTTTATTTTGGAACTTGCTGATTTTCCCAGTGAGTCTGTCCTGCACTCTGTCATGCCAGACGTTGTTTTGAGTTACTAATGATGCTGGAAAGATAGGAGTTTCTTTTTCCCTCAGGATGATGAATAGTTTCTGGGTGCTGGAAGTGGCATTGGCTATCCTATTGTTGTAACTAGCAGTTTTGGGTGCGTGGATGCTTCGTTTGTAATTCGTCGTAGCCTCTGTAAAGAAGGCTTTGTTTGTTATGGTAGGCATTTTCAGCCAGGCAGCTTCAGCTGCTCTTTTCAGTGTGCGTAGGGCACAGAGATCTGTGGTGTACCAGGAGTATAGCCTTGCAGGCTTTGAGGGGAGCCAAGATGTCAGTGGCGTTGTTTAGGATGGTGTTTTAGTGGTCAACCAGTGTGTCTGCATCCTGGGCAGAGGGTGACTGAGCATGGGGCTGTGTGCCAAATGGATAGGTAGCGAGGCACGGCTAGCGGTTTTGTCAGGGTTGTGTTTGCTGCTGGGAATGGTAATTGTGTAGGTAATAAGGTGGTCTGACCAAGGGCATGGAGTGTTGGAGAGCATGGATATTTTGCATCCATGATCCAGTATTCAATTACGAATTAAACCTTGGGTGTGCATGGATTGGAGGATGCGTTGGGTGCAGCCGAAGGCTGATGTGGATTTAGTTAATGTGGAGGCCTCCATGTCGAGTGGGTCTCTAAAGCCAAGGTTAAAGTTCCCTAGCGAGATGAGCTGGGTGGAAGGCTTCACGTTGGAGGATATGATTTGGCTGAGGTTGTCTTCAAAGTTGTGAGCAGGGCCTGGTGGGCGATAAGTAAGGTTGAAGTGGATGGTGATGTTAGGTGTACAGGTCAGTTTGGCAGAAAGTGATTAGCAAAAGGGGGCGCTGTTGCGCACACACAAGATGGCTGCCTAACTGCTGAGCTCCACTCCGACAGACAGCCTTCATCGAGAAATATCCTGTTTCAGGGCCACCCAGAACGATCAATCAGCCTGCTACCGGTTCTAACGATGCTGGAGAGCTCCCGGGGAAACTTTGGAGTCGAAACGGCCAAACCCGATCAAGATATCTGCTCTACAAGGACTTTGCGGTTTGAAGAGGTGGTGGATGCCGGGTGCGAGTACCATGAGATGACTTACTTAGCCCGCTGGAGTGGCCGCACCCCTGGGCCGTGCTGTGGGAGGAGCCTGTAAGCCCGCCAACTTGCCACTTGCGGTGAAGATACAGCACTCCTGTGGACACAATAAACTTGTGGATGCCGCTGTTCTCCCCGGAAGTGTAGCTGAGAAGACCGAGAGGGGGACGGACCCTGGCGAGGCCGAGACAGCGTGCAGATTCTCGCCGAAGGAACAGGTGGCCTGATACCAGCTGCGTGCCTGGCGGTAGAAATCCAGCGCATATGGCCTTAGTAGCTGCAAGACCAACTGGACAGCGGATGGTGCCGGGGCCCCGCCGTGGTTGACCAGGTCTGTGCTGCTGGCCCTTGTGCGGTCACCCTGATCGAGCAGGAACGCCCGGAGTCTGAAACTGGGGGCAGAGGTTGGCCCGACAAGCCCACCTGCCCTCTGGACCCTTGCAGTTAATCCTGTCATGGATGGTGGCGATACCGGGGCTGGAAGTGCCCATGTCGCCGCGGCTAATGCCACAAAACACATCCATGGGACCGGGCTTGTACTCTGGCTGCTGAGACCTGAAGGGGTGCTGGCCACGGGCCGAGCACATGATCCGGCTACCAGCGGCGCTCCGCTCCATATTAGATGTAAGGGCTTGCAGCCCCGGTTGGGAACGGGCACGCCACGTGACACCCCTTGCTTTATAATTAAGTGAAGGGAGGAACTGTTGCCGCACTTTGGTCACTGGGGGAACTGACCTTTAGCCTCATTAACAGCTAAAACGCGGGGACTGTACGAGTACAGTGAAGCGTTTGAAGCACCCGCCCGAGCGATAGCTGGTACAAACCACGCACAGGTTACCGACCATGACATCCTGCGCGATCCTTCATCCCCGAACAGAGATACCTGCAGGGAGCTGCGATGCGCTGGGCTTAAACTATAATGTGGATGCGCGAAATTGTATGTTTACCGGACATTGCCCAGTGGTGGCGTTGGTGCCCTCAAGTGTAAAGAACTGTGCAGGATAGGTGCTCGGAATGCTACAACACCTCTGCTACAAGAGCTGGCCCCACCACAACACGCTATAACCAAAATACTGCAGAACAATAGGGGAAAGCGGTCTGGTTCGGAATCGTACGCCTAGCCATCCGTGACTGGATTCGAGCTGTCTGAGGTGCAGGACCTGCACCAATGATCTAGCTGAGCGAGAGTGGATCTGCCCACTCTGACTGTTTATTGCAATAGAAAATATGGCTCTCACCTGATGGTAAGGACCTACGGCCGCATACAAATACACGCCTCAGCGCGGGAGCCATAGCACACGTGTCTCCCTGTCTTGGGATTGCAGGGGGTACACTGTTAATTAACTAAAAGTAGCCTGAATACTACACTGTATTAGCAGTACAGGCTAACCTAGTTGCCGTGTGTACAGATCCACACGTGGGAGAACACAGTCCAATCCCACTCTTGCTGTGGCCGACGCTGGGACCTCCCACCGGATTCATCCAGGGACCTGCTGATGAAATCCTTGTTGAATGCCTGGTAAACGTGCACAATGACTCAGTTGAGTGACACATCTCCGGCACTTCTGTTGATCACAGAAACCATATCTCGAAAAGGGAGGGGACAACACAAGCCAGTCAGATGTAGGAGAGGCTGGCAAATGTGTAATTGGGCGCACTGAAGGAAATATCTCTGTCTCTCACTGATATTATCCCAGGAAGAGTGTTAGAACTTTATCAGGTCACACACGTCAATCACTTGAATCAGCAGCTGGAGTTAAGGGTACCTATCCCGCAGTGACAATCCCGGGACGCAGTAATCCCGTACTGTTACGGAAACGTGGGAGAGCACAGTCCACTCATTGGTATAAAACTGCTCTATATGGGCCGCCACAGGAAGAAAAGTACTGGAGCCAAAAAAACAGCCCAACGGACTCTTTTGCTAGTTCCCAACCGCAAGGGTCGGCCACGATGTTGCCACCGACTAATGACTGCCAGGTCGATAACCCCCCTGACGCAAGAGAAGATCGCTTAATGACAAATGTACAAAATGGCTTCTTAGCAATAAATGTCAAATTGGATGATATAATGCCGACTATCGGCTCCCTGAAAGCAATGGTGGACAAGGAGAGTGCACACATCACAGACACAGAAAATAGAATAAATACTAATGAAGACACGATAACTCAGCAGAGCCGTGACCTACAAAAAACCCAGAGCAAATGCGAGGATCTCGAATCGAGGTCAAGAAATAATATCCGGATTGTTGGAATCTCAGAGTCCTTCTGTAAAGGCCTGATGGAGAAGACCGGTGGAGACCCTTCTGAAAACCCTCTTAGGCGCAAAATCCTTTTCAGAGCATTTTATGGTCAAAAGAGCCCATCGCACCTGGGCACCGCCTCCCAGACTCGGCGCACCTCCCCGTACTATAATTGCCGTCTCCTCAACTATAGAGATACGGACACGATCCTGAGGTTATCCAGAGAAAAAGGCACCTTGCATTACGAGGAGAACAGAGTGCACATCTACCCTGATTTTTCAACCAACATCCAAGCACAGAGAAGATCATATGAACTGGTTAAAAGACAATTTAGACCACGCCACGTCCCCTACTCCCTTATTTTCCTGGCGAAGATGAGAATCCAACATGCGGGATGAGCGCATTTTTTTTGGGAACCCAGCTGAAGCCATGGCGTATGTCGAGGCGTCCATCCCTCTGCCTCCCAGACAGGGCTGTCACAAGGTGTGGTGAGGCCCGGGGCAAAAAATCTGGTGAGGCCCCCTTATGATTATTTGCACTGGGCCAGCGGCAGCACTGCCGCAAACAGGAGACATGAGAAATATCCCCGTAACTGAAATATGGTTTATTCCTACAACTGCGAATCAACTACAGCAAAGTTAGGTTTCTCTACTGAAGAAAGGTTTATGTCAGACTAACCTTTGTATCATATACATAAATATGTATAGGATGGCATGCCGAAGTGTGGTGCAAGGCACCAGCATTAAGGATGGTCCAGCCCCTGTATGCGTATTACAACATACATCATACAAAGTAACATGTTCAGTGGAGTCTGGTGAGGGAGCCCAAACTAAACAAGGGGTGCTTGAGAGGGGTTCTCACTCCCGAGAAAATGTTTGAAACATTGGGGGTCATTATGACCCTGGCGGTAGGGGGTTAATGGGGCCGGTAGAGCTGCCGGCCCCATTAACCCCCTACCACTGCGGTCATTATGACCCTGGCGGTAGGGGGTTAACGGGGCCGGTAGAGCTGCCGGCCCCGTTAACTCCCTACCACCTCATTACAAGGTCTCCTTAGCGGGTTCTGCGAGCAGACCAGGATGCAAACAATGGGCCCGTCATTAACGGGCCCGTTGTTTGCATCCTCCCCATTCCCGTTGAGCCCTAATGGGGCTCAAATGGGAATGGGGATGTACAGCGTCCGGGTTCCCTGAATGGGGAAATACCGGGCCCTCCAAGATCGGAATGGTCCGGTATTTTCCCATTCAGGGAACCTGGACCGGTACCTGGTATGGGGGTAGACATGCCGAAAATAGCGGCATGGCTATCTCCATAGTCGGAATGAGGCCCATTGGGATAAAATGGTGCATTTTACATCCCTTTCTTTAAAAAAATGGGTAGAAAGCCATACAGTTTGCAATTGGTGTTGTATGGTAGCACATGGAAACCCAATAGTTGCAAGTCTCCAACCATGCACAGGAACATTTTCAAATGCATTTCATGCCGCCCTTGCCCAATACATATGCCAGTATAAAAATATGTTAATGCTGGCTGTTTCCATGTATGTCCATGCAGGCTGCACCAATATATGCCAGTATTACTCTGTAAGAATTCCCAGAATGTATATCCAGGCTGGCTGCACATCAGTGTTATTACTGGCTAGACGGGCCTACATTCAATGTGGTCCAGATTAGCCATGTAGTAACATTTAAATTTGCTCTACCCTTGATGCATGGTCCTGGTACAGCAAAACAAGCATTTGCAATGGCAACAGTTCGGGCTTTCGTGTAGGCATGGGAAAGGTACTGCTGTATTGGAATTAACTGACCATCAATGGCAGTAGGTGCAAAATGGTTCGAGAACCTTCCCAAATAGTAGCAGTTCCTGGAAAATGCCTAATACTTATGCACACGCCAAAACGGTTGGCTTTGCCAATTCTTGTTTTTAACAGGACTTCAGTAAAGGACACATATGGTACTTTTAAATAAAGTGGCTGAAGACAGACCTGGTCAAGACATTTTTATTACACCAGTGGTGTGTTTACAATGTCCATTAAGTCATTCACTCCAAGAAGACTCTTGAGAAAACACTGGGCTTCGAGTGTAAAGTTTGACAGGTAAGGCTTTATTAAAGCTAGCTCAACGTGCTGCCATAAGGCAGTGTTTTTTTGGGGGAGGAGGGGTCAGGGACTGGGTGGGAATTGCCAAAGGTATTAGCATGGCCATAGGCAGTCAATGGGGGGGTAGAGGGAGGTATCCAGACTTCTACACGCCTTGTGCCATTTACCCCTATCTGTACGATGATGCAGTAGTTTTGACTGATAGGTGGCGCACCTAAAAGCTAAAACTAAACAGGATGTCATGGTCTATCACTTGGATGATTAATATTGTGGATGTTTGTGTATGCATTGTTGAGAGCTGCATGCCTTAGTTTCAAAAAAGCTGTGTATAAAAATAAACTGCCGGGCGGGCGGAAGGAGGATTTATAGTCAACACTGTTCCCAAACTTTTCAGCTGGAAATGCTGCGAACGCGAGAACCTCACACAACAACCTTGATGAGGCTGAAGATGTTTCTGTGCTTCTGGCAGCTGCGAGGCCCTGCCTAGGCGCGAGGCCCGGGGCAGTTTGCCCCTCCTGCACCCCCCTTGTGACGGCCCTGCTCCCAGAGGCCGGGCGATGGATCAGAATATGCGACCACGACTGGATGAGCAGAGACAAGACCCCGCTGACTAAGAGACGTCCATGGTTATATCTTTTGTAATGTTAGAGGCCTCCATTGAGGAAGGGTGGCCCTGATTGTTAATTGTTTAACCGGGGCGGTGAGCCTCCGTTGACGGCAGCCATGTAGCTGTAACGTGTGACCCTCAGGAGATTTCCACAAGTTGTAGGGGATGCCCTTTGGGAAGTTCTTTAGATCCAAGGGGCGGCATTATCAAGTTGGGGTTGATGATGCGGGGAGGGGGGAGGGACAAAGAAAGAGACTTATTATGTTATCAAACAGGGGGGAAGAGGGAGAGTTGGGATATTGGTGTTTAGTTGGAACGGTTCAGTTAATAAAAATGTGTGATCGCGTAGTCGCATGTAACACTTGTTCGTAAAAGATAGAGATTACCAAGAATAACCTCAAGATGTATACATGGCACACAGTAAGGCAATGTCCAAGGGGCTGAAAGTTAAACTCCTGACGTGGAATGTCCGAGGGCTTAACAATCTAGCCAAATCGAAGAAGGTTGGAGCATATGTAGCTAGACATCAACCCCACATTGTCATGTTGAAGGAAACGGATGCGCTCCAGAAAGTAAACATGGGTCTTCTCCGGGTTTGGGGAAAGCAGATATATTGTACTGAATACTCCACACAGGCAAGAGAGGTTCTCACATTAATACATCCCTCTTTTGTGTTTCCAATTTGTTAAGAGTAAAATAGACCCACAGGGGCGCTACATAGTCGTGTGGGGTAGCATTGTGGGTAAGGAAGTGGTACTGGTAAATACGTATGGTCCGAACATCGATGACCCCGACTTGTATACAAATATTGCACACGAGATCGGCCCATTGGATGGTGAATGTGTATGGTGGGGGGATGACTTAAATACTATTCTGGATGTCTCCCTAGACCAATCTTCTAGTAGGCACAGAGTACCCACCAGATCGGCCACTACCATGCTTCAGATTTTAACGCAAATGGCCCTTATAGATGCCTGGAGAACGTTGCACCCACTAGACAGGCAATACTCCTTTTACTCCACTGTGCATGATACTGAATCTCGCATAGATTACTGGCTTGTTTCTTCACACCTCTCTAGTATGATTGATAATTGTGAGATACATCCACGCATGTTATCAGACCATTCCCCAATAGCCCTAGAAATATTGTTGGATAATGTTAAACCTCCGGCTAGAAGATAGAGAATGCCGACCGATGTTCTAAAAGACCCAGCTGTCACAGAAGCACTCCATACTGAAATTGAGGAATATTTTGAGATTAACAAGGGGTCCGTAGAAAGGAATGTGACATTATGGGAAACCTTCAAAATCTGTCTGAGGGGGATCCTGATCTCCAAGTCTACTGGGTTACTGAAAAAGGTCAGGTTGGAGTTAGAAGAGGTTGAAAGATGGAATTACAATATAGCATCACCCATGAAAAGAAAATCCTAGCGCATATCCATAGTTTCCTACAAAACTTTAATAGGTTAACGACTAGGGAGCTACTATAAATGGCTGCCCCCCACAGGGTGCAACGCTATGGTGAAGGGAATAAGGCAGGTCGGGCTTTCGCAAACTTGTTGAAGGCTGAACGGTATCATGCACCCATCTCCAGCATAGTTGCGAGAGACGCCACTGTGATTACCAGTGAGGAAGGTATCAACAGGGAGTTCACTGATTTTTATTCGGAGCTATACTCCAATCATGACGTAAGACCAGCCCAAGAAATTGAGAATTATTTGGATACGATAAAACTCCCAAAACTCCAGTTAGAAGATAGGCTTGCCATTGAGAAGCCGTTGACACTGGAAGAAATTACAGAAGCAATCAAATCCCTGTCCTCTGGGAAGGCACCCGGATCCGATGGTCTGGGCGTAGAACTATACAAAGAGTTCAGTGCTGAACTTGCTCCCATTGGTTTGGGAGGAGGCGATTGAATGGGGGACTCTACCAGAATTTATGAGAGAGGCCATTATAACAGTACTGTTAAAGCCAAGGCACCCATCTCATGACATTCGTCGTATAGACCTCTTTCATTAATCAATTGCAACGCTAACATTTTTACAAAGGCTCTGGCCACAAGGCTTCTCCCTAACATGTTCCAATTGGTCCATCCAGACCAATGTGGCTTCATCCCGACGAGGTCGACCGCATTGAATTTACGCAGACTGTTTGGGTCATGGCTCAAATTAAACCCGAGGCCCAGGCTGTGGTTATCTCTTTGGACGCCGAAAAGGCCTTTGATTCGGTGTTGTGGACTTGTTCGCAGTACTGGGAAAGTTTGGAATAGGCCCCTATTTTCTAAAATGTGTCAAGCTGCTGTACTCTGGACCTGAAGCTAAGGTATTGACCAACCGCACCATTTCACAGGTCTTTAAATTGGGCAGGGGTACCAGACAGTGATGCCCGTTCTCCCCTATGTTGTTCGCTCTTACAATAGAGCCAAATCAGGGACATAGAGGAATCAGAATGGCGGCATTGACCCAGTCGATATCACTATATGCGGATGATATGTTACTATACATCCGTTAACTTGAAACTAATCTCGGCCCCACTATGGAAAACATGCACGAGTTTGCAGAATACTCGGGCTATAAAATTAACAGCGCCAAGTCAGAAATGTTCCCCCTGACTTCTGTTACCAAATGCCCATCCAAAACACATGGGCTTAAATGGTTGCCCATCAGAATACGATACCTGGGGATATTTGTGTCGAGAGACAAAGCCTCTCTATACACAGATAATCCTATAGCAATCCTAAAAATGGTGATCCTACCCAAACTATTATATTCAGTAATGTCCCGATCTGGCCGGGCAGACAGTTTTTTGATGACCTACGGTCCACAGCTGTAGAGTTCATTTGGAATGGAAGTACGGCCAGGATGAAGTGGGAGAAGCTGGTTGAACCATATAATACGGGAGGTATAGCGGCACCCGATTTTGAGTTATACCACTTAGTAACACACGCCCAGTATGCCAAACACTGGTATGACCCCTTGGATACTGCACCACATATCCCTATAGAACGACACGCTGCACTCCCGACAGGTATACGCTGTATTTTATTAAAAAAACAACATAAGGATGAATGCAAGTATGACCCAGTACGTACAACTGTCCATGCCTGATCTAATATTTATGAAAGGTTAAAACTTGAGATACCATACAATTCGGATGCTCCTCTCTGGAATTTTCCTCGCATCTCACCTTCATTCGATATAGACATGCAGAAGATGTGGGACCCTGACAGGGAAATAAAAATGCGGGATATGTTTCCCAATGGGAAATTTGTCAGTCCGGAAGACTTCGTGGCCACTGTGGGGGGAGGTCAGCTTAAAATGTTGCAATACCACCGCATGAATGTGGCATTCAAGGGGAGGTGGCCACTGTTCCCAGATGAACCCTTATCGCATGAATGTTTTGCATCATTGTCTTCACAATCCGGTACCAGTATTTCTAAATTGTATATGGTGATACAAACGCATACACCTACACTTAACACGATTAAGCTTTCATGGGAGGCAGACTTGGGGACTACATTAGAAGATGAGAAATGGTCAAAATAGTGTGCATTATTCAAGACAGTATCACTTAACGCTGGACACCGATTAATCCAATTTAAAGTACTGAATTAATTACACTATACGCCAACCAAACTTGCCAGATTCATAGAAAACTGCCCTGTAGACTGCCAGAAATATGGAAATCCCTTAGCTGACTTGTTCCAAATGTATTGGAGTTGTCCACTCATTCTGGAATTCTGGCAGAAGGTAGCCGAGATGAGAGGAAATAACACAGGTACCGGCTGACCTCACCCCTTAGAAATATCTGTTCGGGGATATAGGGAAAATAGCGCAAGTAACCAGAAGATTGTTAAATGTAGCGTGTGTTGTGGCCAAAAAATGTATACTGCAGAATTGGAAAAGCGTAAACGCGCCACACATAGGCCACTTCCTTAAAGAACTTACGTACGTAAACGAATGTGAAGAACAATATGTGATTACATTACCTAGAACGAATCGACCCAAAGATATATGGCCTCCGTTTAGGATGTATCTACGCGAAATGTTGTCAGATGAAGAAAGTCCTCCGAGGCCCTAATGCATGTTCGATCTTGTGAAATATATGAAGTGCTATGTGATTGAGAAACTCATCTCTGTTGTATTTAGTTGTTTTTTCTAAAGTGTCGCTTTGATGTTGTGAACCACAACCGATAAATACAATTTAAAACAAAAAACAAAGTGATTAGCAATGCGGGAGCTGTGCTGAGCTGACTGGGCGCAGCGGGAGATTGTCTTTGTAGATAATAGCCACACCTCTGCCTTTTCTATCAGTTCTGATATTGCGGATGATGGAATAGCCAATGGGAACTGCCACGGACAGTGCTGGTCCAGATGTGGGGGTTAGTCCTGTTTCTGTGATGGCAGGTTTGTTGAGTGTGATGAGGTCTAAAATGTCTGAGGCATATGCAACTACAGATTTGGCATGGATCAAGATGCAGTGGATCTGTTCCAATTGGGTGTTTTGTTTCAGCCTAGGTGGCAGGGTCTTGTGTAAATTGGCAGACCTCATGGATGGCTAAGGGTGTCGTGTGACGCCTGAGGTGAGCATTCCAGAACAAAGTGCAATGTGGCAGCGAGTCAGGTAGTGTGGGGTTCTGTGTACGCACTGTTGGATGGGTGCGCTTTTCAGATTGTGGCCGTGAGGTGGTGGTGCTGGGGGAAACCTCAGGGCACCGGGCACTTTCACTGGAGTTAGGTGTGCTGAGATGCTGGTGGGAGGTGGTTTTAGTCTGTGAGCTGCTTGGGAGTGAATGAGTTAGTAAGCACTGTATGGTTCGTAGTGCTGTGCATGGAGTGTGTAGTGCATGTATCCTCTGATGTTGTCGTTTGGAGGATGGTGGAGTAGGAGGCAATCCCGTTTAGGGTCTGGTGCTAGGTCGCTTCAGCCTGTGGGTAGATTGTACAAATCTGTTAGCCTTGGTAGGCTTGGTTGAGGGAGTGGCTGCTTCTCCAATGTTTGCGTGGGGTGTTGTGCTATTGTTAGGTGTCTCGGTGGGGGTAGAGGGGTGAGGTTGAGGGAAGCAAGGTGGGAGGAAGCGGGTGGGTTTGGACAAGGGAGCGGAGATGGCTGGGTCGGTGGGAGAGTTCATTAATTTTATGTGCAATGCCCGCAGCTTAGGGATGCAACCTCTGCAATTGTAGTGAACACCATTGTGGGCAGGGGGGTGCAGCAGTATATTTGGGTGGCCTGAGTACTCAATGGCATTCAGCCTTGGCAGATTGCACCGTGTGGGATAAGTAGTGCAGGCTTGATTACACGCTGTGTTACGCAGTGGATCACCAGTTTAGCGGGTAGAGGCTAGCGAGGGGGGAGGCCGTGAGAGGTGCAGGGCTGGCAAAAGCACCGTCAAAAAGTTACTTTAAACTGGTAGTATATGCAACATAGGCAGGGGGGCATGGCTCATGCTTGTGAATACACATGGAACGGTAGGGGCGATGCAAAAACTTTTTAGGGCACAGGCTGTTTGCAGATACATCTGCTTACCTCTGTGAAGTGAACATATTGAAAGGCTGCTGGCTGTAGTTAGGGCGCTCTGCTTAGCCGGTGCAGGGCCTATCGGGCACATCTGGCAGAGACCGGCTGAGACCTCCACCTTTGGTGTTGGGGACCTGGAAGAATGCCTCACTAGCCCGAACTCTGAGGGGCTTCCCTGCCTCAACTAAACTAACTAATGAGACAGTCCTTGTCAAGATGTCCAAAATAATATTCACCGTCCTGTGTCCAAAACCTATTCTGGCCCTCACTCTCAAAATGCTTCAAAATCTATTACCAGGGGAAACTAATACGTCTTTAGGCTGTTTTCCTACAGCCTTCTTGTGCTTTTGGATATAAAATTCACTAAGTTCCAAAAGAAAGTTCCACTAATTTGAAGTAAGATATTTTATCAGTTTTTCACCAATGCCAAGTGGGACAAAACACATCCACTGGTCTTTCCTGTTCTAAGGATTGCAATAAGCAATTACTTATATAGTAATTTCCCATCCTCTTGTAAACGTGGTGTTCTCTCCCGCCAAGTATTATCAATTCTTAGGCTGTGGCGGCACTTCACTAGTTTATTATACTTGGTTCTCTGGATTGCCAAGTATTTCTCAATTGTTATTTAAAATAGTTTCAATTGTATTTTTTTTATTTTGGGATGAATTTCTGCCCCTCCCCCTTTCAGCTTTAACACCCTTATTTTAAAGGTTAGGATACACCCTCCACATGAAGTACGTTCTTTTTCTGGAACTGCTGTATGGTTCATCGTTCCATCGAGTCTCCACAGCGTGTCCAACACAGCGTTGCTTATACCATTCAGGGAAGGGCCGCTGGGCTCCTTCTTTGTTGTTTCTATCTGATCAATATAAATTGGGGGCGTGATGGTCTCCATACCCGTCTTCCACTCTGTCATGTTGATGTTTCAATGGACACGGGGAGGCGAGCGGTTCGGATAAGGGAAGGCACTTGGGCAAGGGGAAGTGACGGGATTGGGTGGCGGGGCAAAGGCAGAGTTAAGTTAAATTCAATAAATAGAGACGTGAATGCAAACGCTCCGTGTCCGCTCCTAATTTGGTGTGTGTCACAAGTCTGGCGAGGCCTACCCACGGCCATAACACTGGTGACGAGGCGGGTGGCCTTGAGGCCGGCGCAGAGCGTGAGGGAGCGAATACTCGAGCGGTCGCCTGGAGGCACCGCTCATCGGCACTGACGCTGAGCACATCACGGCGTGACAGAGTGCAGGAGCGCCAGGCGGGGCTGCTTTGCCTGCCTCAGTGAAGGCGGATGGCCGGCCCGGGCTGCAGCGGTGAGTGGCAACACGCAGCAGGGGTGCTGTGTCCTCCTCCCCGGGCCGCGGTGGTGACATTAAACAGTCACGTGCAGCAGACCGAAGCGTTCTGTGTCCCAAAAGGTGGCGCCACCACACGCGAAATCATCGATTAGATGCCCCCCGACTCCATCCAGCATACTTCACCCCACATATGAATGTGGACTATGAGAGGCATCTCTTTCACAGCACCAAACAAGCCAAAGGTGAGACCATGGACGCATATGTAATGAGACTACGCATTAAAATGAAGCATTGTGATTTCGCCAACTGCTCCCAACACCGAGGCGCTACGATCACAAATCATAGCAGGGTGTGAGTCTCAGACATTCAGGAGGTAATTACTGCAGAAAGCACGCACGTTGGATGAAATACTAGCATTGTCCCAAGCTGAGAGAGCCATAGATTAACAGGTGGAGAGCTTTAACAACCCCACACCAGGTAAAAATATTCATAGACTCCAGCTAGAGAGAAGGTCGGAAGAGCTATTTTGCTACAAATGCGGTTTTGAATACCCTCACAATGGCGTCTGCCCAGCTATTCGGCCAGCTCTGCGCCACATGTGGCGAATAAGGTCACTATAAATCGGTCTGCAGACTCGTCCGGGATAAAGGGAGGGACTGAGCCAGAGATACGCCACCAAGACCCATGCGAGAACCAACCCTCCACCCAGGGACCCACCCCAGCACCAATTCACAAGGGCCATCCAGTCAAACACACCCAGAACAAAGAGAAAGAGACTCTGGAGAAGACAGGCAAATGAGACAGAGAAGAGAAAGGAGAAGATACGTCATGCGCTCGAGGCCGGAGCGCAGATCAAGACACCACGTACGCTATCTAGTGGAACATCACTGTCTGATTCAGATCCCAGTTCATCAGGAAGCGACCAAAAGAAAAAAGCATACGTCTATGCACTGGGCAATCCAACGGCGCACAGCCCCACCCTGACCATAAAATTGAAGGAGCAGCCAACTGAATTCCTCATTGTTACTAGTGAAAATATCTTCAAGGATCTGCCCCAAAAGCCAAAACTAAGCCTGGTAACTGTGGACGTATAAGCCTACGGCGCCAAGACACCTCTGAAATGCCTAGGGCAATTTGACGGTCTTTGCCGATACAAAGGGCACGAGAAGAAGATGCCCATCCACGTCCTGGCGACTAAAACAGACAGTGGCTGTGTCTTAAGTTTCAAGGCGGCCGCTGATATGGGACTCAACCACATTCTGTACAATATCATGGTCCACAAGTACATTGACCCTGTCGAGATGATTAACAACCTCTATCCTTGCATATTGAGAGGCATTGGAAAATTAAAAAACAGACAAAGCTTCACATAGATGAATCCATACGCCCTGTAGCGCCACACTATAGAGGGATCCCTGTCATCATCCAGAAGAAGGTGGAGAATGAGTTGCACAAATTGCTTGAACAGGACATCATCGAACCTACCACTGGCCCCACCACATGGGTGTCCCCAATAGTGCCCGTTCCCAAGAAAGGGTCTGAAGCAATTCAGATATGCGTAGATATGAGGCGCCCCAATCAAGCCATACAGTGGGAGAGACACTTGGCTCCGCGCATAACATACTTGATCCACCTATTAAACGGAGCCAAAGTGTTCTCTAAACTAAACTTGCAAAAAGGTTACCACCAACTCGTACTGAGCCCCGAAAGCAGGAACATCACGTTTGTCACTCACCTGGGCCTTTTCCACTATAAGAGATTAAGTTTTGGGGTGTCCTCGGGCACAGAAATATTTCAAGCCGAGGTGCACAATGTTATCAAACACATACCGAACTGCATCAACTATAGTGACGATATCCTGCTCTTCGCTACGGACGTCAACAAACATGATGAGGCTCTAATGAAGGTGTGCAAAGCATTAGAAGCGGCAAATCTCACATTGAACCTCGACAAATGCGAGTTCCAAAAGAGCCAGGCATGACCCCGGATCCCGAGAAGGTGGCTGCGCTGAACAAAACGTCACCCCCGGCAAATGTATCAGAGTTGCGCTCCTTTTTGGGCTTAGCCAGCTACTGCACGCGCTACATCAAGGACTTTGCCACAGTGAGTGAGCCGCTATGACTCCTAACTAAACAAGATGCTACATTCCACTGGACGGAAAAGTGCCAGAAGGCCTTTGAAATAATCAGGGAGAGAGTTGCCAAGGCAGAAAACATGTCCTATTACGACCCCAACCGGAGGACTGAACTAACGGTGGACGCAAGTCCCGTGGGAATGGGGGCTATACTAGCTCAAGTGGACACAGGAGACCCTTCTCAAACTCATATTGTCGTGTACGCCAGCAGGAGCCTCTCCACCACCGAGCAGGCCTACTCTTAGGCTGAAGTGTGGGCATGCAAGCACTTCCACCTTTTCCTGTATGGCAAACCCTTTCGGGTCATTACTGATCACCAAGCCCTCCTATTCTTATATGGCAATCCGCAAGCGAAGATGCCACTCCTTATAGCCAGATGGGGGCTACGGCTACAGGATTACTCCTTCGAGATTGTTAATCGGCCAGGAAAAGGGGAAAACCCTGCAGACTTTCTGTCCAGAAGGCCCTGGGATGGGTGCACACCAGAACCCTCAGTAGCAGACAGGTACCTACGGTACGTCATATATCAAACCACCCTGGAAGGCATAGACACCGAAATGATAGCTCGGGAGACGGATGACACCGCTTGCAAAATCATCTGCGAGGGACGAGACTCTGGCCAGAGAGAGAGGGAGAGCCGCAGGAGACCCAGTACACACAGAGGTAGCGCGCCTAGTGCAGGTGAAAGATTAAATGACGCTCTCGAATGATCACCTTCTCTTGATGGACTGCAAGCTGGTGATGCCACCATCTTTACGGGCGAAAGTCCTCAAGCTCGCCCTTGAAAACCACAGGGGAATGGTGTCGACCAAGCGCATGCTTCGCCAGAAAGTCTGGTTCCCCAATATGGACTCCATGGTGGAGGAAGCCCTGAAGTCATGCCCCATGTGCAGCCTCATCACCCCCAACTGACACCCGGAGCCCTTGAACATGTCCTGAGCTCCCTCAGGGAATATGGGAAGCTGTGGCGGCCGATTTCTTCGGGCCCATTGAGGGAGGGAAGTACGTGCTAGCAGTAATGGACGAATACTCTCGATATTCGGAGGCCCAACTAATATCGACGGCGGCTCATCACATCATACCAGCATTAGATTGCATCTTTTCCGCTTATGGGATTCCAAGGGTGCTCAAAACGGACAATGGACCCCCATTCAATGGACATCAGTTCACACAATTTGCAAACTACATGGGGTTTCACCATCGGAAGGTAACTCTGTTATGGCCTCAAGCCAACGGAATAATAGAACGCTTCATGGCCAACTTAAAGAGAGCGCTCCAAATAGCCAAGCTCGCTAGGCAGCCATATGAACAGGTACAGAACCAACTGATGAGGGACTACCGGGGCACTCCTCATAGCACCACCGGGAGAACGCCAGCTGAAGTGATGTTTGGGAGAGACATCCAAACAAGAATCCTGCAAGCCAAGAAGGCAGACAACCCACCTGACCTGGATAGGGAAATGAGGGAACGAGATGATGCTGCAAAGGAACGCATGAAAGCATACGCAGACATGCACAGAGGGGCGAGGGTGCCCCATATTGAGGTGGGAGACGTTGTAGCGGTAAAGCAACCACAGACTCTCAAGCACACCTCAGTGTTTCATGAGGAACCTTTGCTAGTCACCCACAAGAAAGGATCTATGATCACGGCACGGCACAAGGCACGGGAGGTACCATCACCCGAAATTCATCCCACTTCAAGGGAATTCCATCTCTAGGGTCGCAACGACTAAGTGGGCACGTGATTGCCCCCATTAACTATGCGTCAGATGATCCATATCAAGGAGATCATGGAGACACAGAGGACTCGGATCTAGAGAGTCACGTGGACTGTGATGACAGCCAAAGTCCTCCAGAGCTCATCAGGTCACTTCCTCAGCGGACTCGGAACAAACCTTGCCTCTAGCAACCCCACCAGACGTCCACCTGTTGTGAAGGTCTGGTGACTGTTTAAAATGGGGGGGAGATGTCATGTTGACGTTTCCATGGACACAGGGAGGCAGGTGGTTGGGATAAGGGAAGTCACATGGGGAAGTGATGGGATGGGGAGGCAGTGCAAAGGCAGAGTTAAGTTAAGTTCAATAAAGATAGACGTGAATGCAAACGCTCTGTGTCTGCTCCAAATTTGGTGTGCATCACAAGTCCGGCGAGGCCTACCCACGGCCATAACACACTCTCCACATATCGGTGTGCCTTTCCCTTTCTAGCTGATGGCAGTAATGTGGTAGGTAGGCACTTTCTGGGTTCCCACTCCGCTCGGAACTCGCGGGTTGCTCTTCTGCCTGCCAAAGGCACCAATGAATGAAGCGGACATCTTGCATGTTTCCCTGAACTCCTTTTTGGATCGGAGAATGCAGGCTGTCACGCTGTACGTGAACACATTCACTGGGGCTTGCCGATTTCTGTTTCTCATGTGTCCCGGACTTGAAGCGGACACAGGGGTTTTCTCTTGGTTTCTTGGCGTTCGTTCACCCGTAGGTTTCCTGCTTTGTCCCACTTTCAACACTTCTCCACTAATAAAACTGATGCTGCTGCTTCTTCCTTCCGACAACAAACCAGAGTTGCCTCTTTCCTCCCTTTTTCTTTTTTTAAACCTTATTTGATTGATTTCACAGCAAGTTTAAGAACACCATTCATATGTTAACTTCACAGAGTCAATGGTAATAAGAATCAAAGATAACATCCAGGTAGCGAGCAAACGCCAAACCATTGTATGTCCCATGTCTCTCAGACTGGCATCTACGAAGTCCAAGTAGAACTCACTCCAAAAGTCGTTTTTCACCTGACAACATTAACTAGGCTATCTCCAGATAGGTGTTCAATAATGACGAGTTACGTACATATTTCCTCCCTTTTTCCCCCTTCCCCCTTCCTCCACACATCAGAGAAACATTCAGAGCAACACTGTTCGCTTCGTTTATCTTGACACCTCTCTATGCCCTCACTCCCATGCATTTGGGCCATCTACATGTCAACAATTAACCTTTCATCCTTCCATACTGCCCCAGCGGGGTCACAACCTGAGGGCACTATGAGCCACATGAAAGCAATGGTGGGGTCCCTTCCGTTGAGCTCTTTCTCTCCCCATTCAATACATTTAAATATGCAGTGTAAGGTTCATATCTATATGAGAGTGGGATTCCAGCAAGGCCGCCGTAATACTTTTCTTCTGATATATGGAGTGCACTTTCATGACCCATTCCCCTTTCGTTGGCAAAGTGCTGCATTTTCATTTGACTTTTAAACACACTGTAGCTGCTAACAGATTTCTAGGCATATGAGGGAGAATCCTTTCTGTCTCTAACGCATCAGTTTAAATTCCAAACAAGACAAGCAATGGAGACAGTTTCCTAGAGATACCATCTATCCAGCCTAGGATCTCCTTCCAAAACATCTCCACTTTTGCACATCCCAATCACTGATGCCAATAATCACGTATTTCACCACACCCCCTCCAACAGTTCAGCGCTGTTCCCAGAAGCATTTCCGATAGTCGTCGTGGGGTTAGATGCCATCTCATTAATAACCTCCCATTGTGCATCTTGTATTGCATAGATATAGATGTGTTCCATACTGCCTTGTATATTACGGCCACGTGTCTGGTCTGCTCTCCAGCTCTAGTTCCGCATCCCATTTAATCTGACTGCTGGGTTGTGCAAGGTGGCCTCTGGTGAGCAGTGCGCTATATAATTGGGCAATCAACCCCTTTGAGTCCAGTCACTCACTCAGAGTGCGCATAAATGCCGTAAGTGGTCTTCGAGGGGTGTCTCCCCAGCACGGGTCCCGCAGTACACTCCTCAACTATAAGTAGAGTACTGGTGCTATTGTGGTGCCATGCTGTGCTTCCTCTAACTCTGCCTTAGAGATATAGGTACCCTCTCTCCACTTCGAATGGATTGTGTCCTCCAACGTATTCCTCATCTTTGACTTGTAATGTCCACAGCTCGGCTGCTTCAGTAATTTTTCGGCAGAGGGTGCTCTGCATAGATGCCGTCGGGTCGATGTCCCTCGAAGGCCCCCGTCGAGAGTGACATCATCGGATGTTCAAAGTAACATGCACGGCGCCCGTAGCCTCAGTTCCGTTTTTCCCGCAAATGTGTTTGCTTTGTTGAAAACTCGGCAAGCCGCGTGCTTATTGTGAAACCGATTATGTCTTTGACGTCTACCCCGACCACCCCGAAGACGTGATTTAAGAAGTGCCGGGACTGCGGTTCCAAAATGTTGATCACGGATCCGCATCGCATTTGTCTGTGGTGTCTCGGCGAGAGCCATGACACGGATGACTGATCGAAGTGTCAGTTGTTTACTGCCAAGGCCTTGGGGAACGTAAGGGGAAACTGAAGGTAGGGAAGCTTTCCAGGTCCCGTAAATCCCGGCCTGCTGGACTTTCGACTCCTCGTCGGAAGAAGTCCAAGCTGTCTCGCTCTAGGAGTGGTTCCTGCCACACGTCCTCGTCGAGGCGGTCCAGGAAACGGCACCATCGGTCGCCTTCCTCGTCCTCTTCGTCTGATGCCTCCCCAAGACAGATGGTATGCCCGTCCAAATCATCGACCCTGGCAGAGTGTGCTGCTTTCTGGGTGGCGATGATGAAAATGTTTGATAAACATGGCACCGTTCCGCCCGCGCCTTCTGACAAAGCCAGCAAGGAACATTCTCGGCCGGATACTCGTGCAACTTCGGGCCTGGGTAAAAAGCTTGACAAACACTGGGAGCCTTCGCGGCCCCGTTCGGACAAGGCCTCGAAAGATCACCCGAGAAGTGCCTGGTCAAGGTCTTAGTTTCCGGTAAAACCAGCGATACCTTCGACACCCTTGAAGCCCTTCAAGGCATCGACGCCATCGGCGCCATGCGCGTCGCGTCTTCAACCCCGGTCGGGCCCTTAATGCCGTTGACACCTTTGTCAACGCCATCAGCGCTAATTTTGCCAGTGAAGGTCCCTGTGCAAGTGGACCCTCCGAGGAAGGCTTCTGCTAAGTCTTTGAGGCCTGTGGCTGATAAGAGGTTCACTCCTTTTCCGAGGAAGGATTTTTTTAGGTTCCTCACTGACTTTTATGAGGAGGAGAAGGAACAATCTGAGGATGAGGTTATCCCTTTTGGTCTCCAGTATGGGACCCCTAATGCTCCTGATTGCCTCATTTCAGAAGAGTCGGATGGAGGATCTTTGTCAAACCTTACACAATGCCAGTGGCATTGACCCTTCCCCCCGAGCTGGAGTTCGGCAAGCCGGACCCAGGGGAGCATGCCGACTCCTCTTATCGAAGACTCATGTCTAGAGTTGAGGAGTATCTGGGCTGGTCCAGGCCTCCTGTACACTTAGAGCAAGATGACCTTACGGATATTTTGGTTCAGGGTCCGTCTACCGACCCTGTGTTGCCATTTCATATGGCCCTGCAGAACAGGGTGGCTGCAATTTGGGACGCCCCGGAGACTACTCCGGCGGTGAACAAGTCTGACGAAGAAATACCGCCCATCCAGTAATGACCCCGGCTACTTGTCCACTCACCCCACTCCAGAGAGTGTGGTGGTCCAGGCAGCTACGGCTACATCGAAGCAGGCGGCGCACCCTACAATCCCTCCTGATAGGGACGATAAGCATATGGATGGATGGTGTTTTCTGCTGGGGGTATGGCGTTGAAATCAGCCAAATCTACTTGTGCCTTAGCAAAATTTTCGCACACTCTATGGAATTGCTTTTTGTTAGAGGCTGAGCATATTCCTGAAGGGAAAGAAAGGGATGGCTTTCTGGCTATTGTTCAGGATGGCAAGGATGCCATGTGTGAATTTGTTTAGTCTGGATTGGCCAATGCAGATAGTGTGAGCAGGTCCATGGCTACGAGCACCGTGATGCGCAGGTTTGAGTGGTTGCGGAAGTCTGGTTTTGCAGCTGATGTGCAAGCTCGTCTTCTCAACATGCCCTTTGATGGGTCTCATCTGTTTGGCAGCAAGGCTGACGAGAGCCTTGAGAAGTTGCAGACCTCAAAGGCAGCTGACAAGGCTTTGGGTGCTGCTGCTCGGCAACCTCAGCCTTTTCGTCCTAGGGGACAGCAGTGGAGGGGTGGATTCTTTCGTTTCTACTCCTCATTTGGAAGGGCGAGAGGATTGGCCAGTCAAAGGGGCCAATGTAAGATTCCTCGTGGTGGAAGAGGTAGAGGTGCCAAAGCCGCTCAAGCTGCAGCCTCTTTGCCATCAGGTACTGCAGCAGCCGCTTCAAAACCGCTCTGAGGCCTTGAGTCACGTTTCACTGGTAGGGGACAGGCTGTCTCAACATCTAGAAGAGTGGCGAGCCATTACTTCGGATTCGTGGGCTCTGGAAACAATTGCCCACGGCTACTGCCTACCTTTTCTTCGCTGGCCTCACGGCAATCCACCTGGGAAGCACTCTTTGATTCTGGATCCGCTCCTTGTGCAGGAAATATTGACCCTGCTGGAGAAAGGCGCTATAGAACCAGTGCCTTTGGCAGAGAGAAACAAGGGTTGGTATTCCCTGTATTTTTTGATTCCCAAAAATGGAGGACTGAGACCCATCTTGGACTTACGGTGCTTGAACAAGTTCCTCAGGAAGGACAAGTTCAAGATGGTCACTCTTTCTCAGATACTTCAGGCCCTCCAGCTTCAGGATTGGTTGGTGTCATTGGACCTGCAGGATGCTTATTTTCATGTGCCCATCCATCTCAAGCACAGGAAATAACTGTGGTTCGCAGTTGGCGGCTTGCGCTATCAGTTTCGGGTCCTGCCATTTGGGTTGACCTCCGCCCGAGGGTCTTCACCAAGCTCATGGTGGTGGTGGCAGCGCATCTCAGGAGAAGGGGGATTCACGTCTACCCCTACCTGGACGACTGGCTGATCAGAGCGCATTCTCCCGAACAGGCCTTGGATCATCTCAGTGTCACCTGCTACTCCCTTCACAAACTGTGCTTCTCCCTCAATTTCAAGAAGTCACATATGACACTTTCCCAACAGCTCCAGTACATCGAAGCTGTTTTGGACACTTCCTCAACACATTCTCCAGATGGTCACCAAATTTCAACATGCCCAGAGTCTTTCGGCTTTCGAATTCTTAAGGTTGCTCTGCCTCATGGCGTCCTGCATTTTTCTGTTGCCAGAGGCCCGACTGAGAATGCAGGACGCAATGGTCTCAGTTCTCGGGCAAGATGTCGGATCTCATTCAGATTCCATTCCGGGTCTCACAGGATCTTCTGTGGTGGGCCTGCGAAGGAAATCTCACGAAAGGAGAACCTTTTTGGCAACCGTGGCCGGAGGTAACCGTAGTGACGGACGCTTCCCTCACAGGGTGTGGGGGCTCATGCCCACGATCTGACCATCAGCGGTCGTTGGTCTCCATCGGAGTCCAAACTACACATCAATCTTTTGCAGCTGAGAGCAATCAGGCTAGCACTGAACGCTTTCCTGCCATCTGTACAGGGGAAGAATGTCCTGATATTGACGGACAACATGCTGACCATGCATTACCTCAACAAAAGAGGAGGTGTAGGGTCACTACCACTGTGCAGAGAGGCGATGCAGCTCTGCCTCTGGCCAATTCAAGAGGGAATTTCCCTAGCAGCGGTGCATCTAGCTGGAGAGGAGAACAAGGCGGCGGACGCTCTGATCAGGCCGAGTGCGGTCTCCCACGAGTGGGAGATAGCTCAGAAAGTCCTTCAGGAGATCTTCGCCCTTTGGGGAACCCCGCAGGTGGACCTGTCCGCGACTGGTGTCAACCAGAAGTGTAAGAGGTACTGGTCAAGGGAATTTCCTCCAAGAGGATCTCTAGGAGACGCGTTCGTCAAGGATTGGTCATTCCCCTTTCTGTGCGCGTTTCCTCCGATCCCCGTTATTCCTCAAGTTCTAAGGAGGTTACGGAGGTTCGGGTCCCACAGGATCCTCATTGCTCCAGATGGGCCAGGAGAGCGTGGTACCCGGACCTTCTAGACATGTCCATCTGTCCTCCCATACATCTTCCCCAAAGAGTGGATCTTCTCTCGCGAGAGGAAGGTCGGTTCTCCATTCAGAGGTTAAGACTCTCAACCTTCAGGCATGGTTTCTGAAAGGTTGAGATATAAGGATTGGGACCTTCTGTCATGCTGCCTACCCCCGGGCATCCGGATCAAGCCCATCAGCCCCGGGAGCAGGTATCCAGATATTCAATAAAACCCCAGCAGCCCCGGCTGGGGGCTGTCTGGGTTCAGTCCTGGCGCCTTAGGCGCCAGGCTCATAGACTTTACTTACCTCATGCAGACCATGGTGCAAATGAATCCAAGCCAACGTGAGACCTGGATGGGACTATTTTACCACAGGGACTATTTTTTACTCGGGTGTGGTTCTAGGGACTTCTTACCTGGAACTACTTTGGAGGCTATTTAAACCACGCCCGAACAGCAGCACATGCTTTGCGTTATTCTGCATCTTCCGCCACGCCCGTCTCGAATCCAGAGCTGCTAGCAATAGAAGAAAGAAGAAGGAAAGGTTAGAAAACAGATATTATTTCAATCCTTCCGGATCATCACGTCTTCGAACTTGAAAAGAACATTATACTACATGCGTCGCATCGCCAGTTGCAGAGCTGCCCCATACTCGCCAGTCCTCACAGCATTTTTCGATCCGGCGCAGCCTCCATCATTTTCTCAGCCGAATTCCACCATCTAGGGGACAAAAGAAACATAAGGTGAGCCGAGAGAGCTAACAAATACATCCTCTCCACCATAGACTTACCTGATTAACAACCGGAGGCATTATTCTGTAACAAACCGCAACTTCATACGCCGCACCTGTAAGGACAGAGAAACCAGCAATTTAAACACACGCATCTTTTTCCAGACAGTGTTGGGTAATACAGACTCTTACCTGAACACCATCAGCTGCCACAAGACAATCTTCCCTTGGACCCAGCTGCAACACAAAGGAATGTACAAGAGTGAACATCGGACATATTGAACTCTTTTGAACTTTATACTTACGGGTTCTCGCCTGGAACCTCGGAGTCAATATTCATCCGGAACTCTTCCAACGCCTTCAAACCAGTGAAGTAACTGGTATCTATGCGCCCCCTGCATTTCACGCAGGATGGATCAGCTCATCATTTACAAACATAAGGTGAGTTTACTGAAAGTGAACATTGGTGGTGATTAGTGGGGAGAACAGTGGGGTGCCAGTACTAAAATCCACGGGTGGCTAAATCCCTTTCTCCACTTGCAGGAGAATACTTCTACGGGTCAAGAGGACGAGATTAGGCGGTCCAGTCCAGTCCGTCATCTCTGCACTACGCTTCACGTTGGAGGAGGTCGCAGCTGTCCGGGTCCGATCGACGCCCCTGTGGGAGCCAGGTGAGCGTAACACCTTCCGGATGACGTAATGGGGGTGTTGCTTTCAGCCAGGCGTCCAGCAACAAAGTCCATGTACAGTTGCCATTGGCGTAGGTTTTGCGATTGGTGCAGGGGGAAGAATATTTATCCTTTTCAGTGTTCAATTCCAAAGGTTCTCTCCTTCTTGCTTTCTTTAGCACACAGGGGTCTTCAGGTGGGGACTATTAAAGGTTACCTAGCAGCGCTGTCCATATTTAGGCGCTCATCCGAAGAATGCTCTTATTTTAAGATTCCACTGATCACTGTTTCTAAAAGGACTCACAAATGTGTTCCCGCCGTCGCCTTTTCTGGTGCCGGTCTGGGACCTTAATCTGGTCTTAAAGTTTTTGATGGGTGCTCTGTTTGAACCTTTGCACTCCTGTCCATTGAGGTTGTTGACCTTTAAGACTGTTTTGTTGGTTTCAATAACATCTGCTTGAAGAGTGAGCGAGCTGCAGGCACTGTCTTATAAGCCACCCTTTACTGTGTTCCACAAGGACAGAGTCGTATTGAGAGTACGTCCTTCATTACTCCCTAAGGTAGTCTCACACTTTCACTTGAGTCAGAAGGTTGTGCTACCTGCCTTCTATCCTCCTCCACATCCTAGTAAGGAAGAGGAACGGCTACATAGTTTGGATCCGAGGAGAGAGTTAAGCTTCTATCTTTCCAGATTGTCCAAGGTCAGAGTGGACAACCAGCTCTTTGTGGGGTACACTGGTCACAGGTTGGGCGAGACTGTTTCTAAACAGACCTTGTCTCAGTGGATCATCCACACTATTTCTGAGTACTATAGACTTACGGGCAAAGAACCGCCTGAGGGGTTGAGTGCACATTCCACCAGGGGCATTGCTACATCGACAGCCCTACAGACGGGTGTTCCTGTTAAGAACATCTGTGATGCTGCGACGTGGTCTTCCATCTACAAATCTTTTAAGCATTATTCCCTGGATACTTCACATGCTCAGGATGTGTCCTTTGGGAAATCTGTGCTTTACTGTGCCATTTTATTGGGTATATCTAAATTTTCTTCTCCCTCTTCCACCTTTGGTTACTGCTTTGGAAGTGTCTCAAAGATGAGGAATATGTTGGGGGACACAATCCATTAGAAGAACAAGTTACTTACCAAATGTTAACCTTCTTTCGACTGGATATTCCTCCAACGTATTCCTCATCGCCCTCCCAGCGTACCCCTCTGAAGAATTTCCCGTGCTGTTGCAGCTTACGTTCTGACAAGGCTGAAGGCAGTCTACGCTGGTTGGGCCCACATACCCTACAAAATGAGAGGTGGGAAAAAAAATGAACGAAGGCTATGGGTGCTGTGCGTGCTACTTATAACATCCGATGACGTCACCCTTGACGGAGGCCTTCGAGGGACTTTGACCTGATGCCATCGACGCAGGGCGCCCTCTGCTGAAAAATTTCCGAAGCAGCCGAGCTGTGGACATTACATGTCAAAGATGAGGAATACGTTGGAGGAACATCCAGTCGAAAGAAAGTTACCAGTTGGTAAGTAACTTGTTCATCTGCCCCGCTCTCACCAAACCCTCCTCATATTGGAGCTGAAAGTGATTTACATCGATTAATTGATCTTGAGTAGGGGGAACCCATATGCAGTTTAGGGGAAATGGCCAGGATGTTACTCCCTTCATAATGTGAGTGGGATGCCAAAGAGACCACAATAGTTGGGACCGGATTTTCCCGGATCTTACGTGGCATAGTCCGATATGGGACCCAGAGCCATTTGCCATGGGTAACCGGTGTAAATAGCTCATTTTCCAAGGCTACCCATTGTTTCTCAGAGTTTCCCATAAGTGATCCGCAAGGATGCGGAATTGAGAGTCCCTATAATATTCAAACAGGTCAGGGCATCCCATGCCCCCCTTGTTTTTCGGCATGATCAAGGTCGCGTATGAGACCCGGGGCTTCAGGTCTGCCCAAAGATATGCCAGAAGGGTCCGCTTGACCTCTGCATTAAATGCCTTCAGGACGGCCACTGGGAGAGATTGAAAGAGAAACAAAAAACGAGGGAGTATATTCATCTTAATTGACGTATACCTAGCAGCCCAGGAAAGTGCTAATTTCGACCATCTCTATAAATCTGCTTTGAAGATGCCCCAAAGGGGTCTATAGTTTGCGTCGAATAAATTGGCCAAATTATTTGTGATCTCTTCACCTAAGTATCTTATTCCCTCTGTCTGCTGTTGCAAGACACATTCCGCTACGAGTTGTGCTGGAAGGATCGCGTTCGGCTGGAGCGTTAGTGCTACTGTTTTATTCAGGTTTGCTCTAAATCCTGATAGTGTGCCGTATTCCCTCAAAGTTGCAAAAAGAGCAGGCACTGACTTCAACGGCTGGGAAATATAAGCAAAGATGTCATCCGCGAATAGCGCTAACTTATATTCCCTCCCCCCTCTTTCCATCCCGTGGATTTGGGCGTTTGTCATAATTGCCTGCGTGAAGGGTTCCACCACTAGGACATACAAAAGGGGAGACAAAGGACAGCCCTGTTGCGTGCCCCATGTCAGGTTAAAGAGCTCTGATGCCACTCCATTGACCTTAGCAGAGGCATTGCGGTATAGTGCTGAGGCTCCCAATATCCATAGTTTGCCCAATCCTGCCCATTTCAGCAGCTCAGGAAGGCAGGTGAGGTGATGCAGAATAAAGTTCCCAATATTCGTGGAGGGTCTCCCCAACAGGACAGAGCAGGTTCCAAGAGTTGGGAATAGTACGCACTAGCAGTGGAAAGGAGAGGGTCCTCGGGGGCGTAAAAATTGATTAATGCGCTAGGGGCCACTGGTTAGGGTTGCAATTACTCACCGACCCCCGGCGCACTCTGGACCAAACTTCGGCAGTCGAGTCCACTTCGGTTGCAGGTTCAAATGCGGCAATCTTGCGGTTCTACGGCTTTCAGCAACAAAGTTCCAGCGTTGATTCCCAAACGTGACAGTGGCAATTTCTCTGCTCCTGGTGGATGGATCAGGCCAGTTCCGCTGTTGCAGGCTTCAGGGCACAGAGGAGCAGAGCTGCAATGAACTTGCAAAGTTTGTCACCACGGCTGGGCGATACAGTAACTATGTGTACTCTGGTTCAGGCGCTCTCTTTACTCCAGACCTGGGAACGCCAAGTGTACGAAAATTTGGTGTGATAGTGCCGTGAACACAGAGCTTGCGAGGTACCAAGTTTCAAGGGCCTCCTTGAAACGGCAGCGGTTTCAGAGCAAAGCTCCTGCGCAGGCTGGTTGGCCCACTGGTTGGCCTAGGGACACTTCCAAGAAGGCTTACTTGCAGGTTAAGATGAAGGTGCCGAGAATAGTTGGTCCCACTATTCCAATGGGTCTAAGCTTCTTCGCAGACCTTCTAGGACGACCGGATGAAGAGGGGTCCAGCGTGACGACAACGGGCTCAGGATGCCAAACCTTCCAGCGGGTCACAAGCGGTTCCTCAGTACTAACACATAAATTAGTGTATAGTGTTATCTTACCGCTCCGTTTGTTGTGTGGCGTTTCGTCAGAGTAGGTAGAGAACTATAGCCGCAATCGGAAATAGCCGAGTGTCGGTCGAACACGAAACTGTAAATGATGCAAAAGAAAGAGGCTCAGGCTTGATCCATTATTTATATCACTGCAGATTAATTACATCATTTTATGTGTCCAGCGATACAGCCGACGTCTCGCGCTTACCTCCATGTGGATTTCCAGGAATGCGTGAGCGTTCGAGTTTAGTCTGTGCAGCTCCCTTGACCACCTGGCTTGTAGTTACAAGAGCCGGCGGGCGTCTGAGTAACCAAGTAGCCATGATAACGCGTGAGTGTGCACGCACGCATGCATGTAAGCGTGGACAGGTCCTGTCTAGAACCGGAGCGAACACAGAGTGTACACATCACTCATCTAAAGGAATACCCCTCGGTCTGTACAGTGGTACTAGGATCCAGTAAGAGCACGAGAAACTTTGTAGCTCGACTTAAATTTAGTTACTTGGCCATTTGTTAGGGATAATATAATTAGGCATAGTAAGAGTAAAGAATGGCTGTAATACGAGTAAATACTAAGGACTCCGACCTGGTAAGGTACGGAGCTTGGAGAATTCTACGATTGACTTTCTGGGTATATATGTGCGGTGTAACAGTTACGGCTCCCCCCAGTTGCCAACGTGCACAATTGCGAGTCCGTGGGGCCCGTGTATGGAGTGGAAGTGCCGCATCATTCCAGTAACCACGCCCCCTCGGTACGATGGGTGCGTCTGTCATCACAAACCCTGCCGGGATCGAAAACAATCAAAAATAATTAACAGCAGCATATCTGAGCCTATATATGTGGGTAGAGATCTAGTGAAGTGCATCAATAATCATGTAGGAAAGGATTGGTATTAATCAGCCTACATTAGCCCCCAAACCATCTGGAGACTTGGTGTTGTTGGATTTTATTTTTAAGTTTACTACAGCTTACTCTGTTCCCTATAGTAGTACTCTTCTTATAGGCGAAAATCGGAGTAGGTATTGGGCAGATCGAAGTCTTGAATACCCTCCATTGCTTGTTAATGATGTTTTTAATTCGTAGACTTTGATCCGTGAAGGTGTTTACACAAACAATTCTGTCTTCTTGTTTATTCGGTTTCTCTTCGAGTGGAGCTTCACTGTTATTGTTGAATGCTCTTTTGGCTGCCCGTTTGACCATTTGTTTAGGATAGCCTCTTTCTTGAAGTTTTTTCGTCAGTAGGTTTGCTTCATTCTCGTAGGTGTCATGATCAGAACTGTTGCGTTTAAGGCGCAAAAATTGCCGAAAAGGGAGATTAGCTCGTAGATGTTTGATGTGATGGCTTCTATAGTCCAACAACGAGTTTTTGTTGGTGGGCTTGTGGTACAGTTTCACTTTGAGCACGCCATTCCTATGAAAGATGGTAAAATCAAGAAAGTTGGTAGCTATTTTATCCGCTGTCAAGGTGAATTGGGGATGAGGGTTCAGTGCATTGAGCCAGCAAAAAAAGCTGTTGGCTGTCTCTATCGTTCCTTCCCAAATGACCAAAATGTCATCAACGTAGCAAGTCCATTTCTTAATGTTGGTAATGAAAGGATTAGTTGCATTGTAAATGTGTGTTTCAAAAAATTCTACATATATATATTAGCCAGGCTAGGTGCCATGGTGGCGCCCATAGCTGTCCCTTCGGTTTGTTGGTAAAAATGTCCATTAAACTCGAAATAGTTAAGTGTTAAGGCTACTTCCACACACCATAGAATGAAAGGTGGGTACTGGGGTCACTATCTTGCCTCGTCAGCAGTATCTCTTCAATGGTATCCAATGTCGCTTGTTGGGGGATATTCGTGTATAAAGACACAATATCTAATCCAAGGAGAAGAGATGTCTCTGGGTTGTATGTGAAGTCTTCAAATTGGTTGATCGCATCACTAGAATCTTTAAGATAAGACTTCATGTTCTTGACGTGCCCCTTTAGGTAATGATCTGCATACTTAGAAAGCGGTTCAAGTACAGAGTTGATCCCTGCAACGATCGGCCTGCCCGGGGGGTTTAACCAAAGTTTTATGTATTTTCGGGAGGGTGTAGAAACTGGGTATGGTGGGTTTAGTATTGATAAGGAAGTCAGCCTCTTGCTTCGAGATCCATTCGCGGTCCCCTTGGTTTTAGATACTTTATCTGTAATCAGTAGTTGTAGCTCTTTGGTCGGGTCTTCCCTGAGAGGGGTATAGTAGTGCGCCTTCTGTAGTTGGCTTGCACATTCATTAATATAATCTGTGTGGTTCAGGATGACTATCCCGCCTCCCTTATCTGCTGTTAGTTTGTAAAACCAAATCCTAATCACGGTCTAGCCCCCCACGGCAACCATGCACTGGTCTAGACAATCTCCTAGGTGGGGTTATGAATCACTATACCCCCCTCTTGCATTCGTATCTCAGGCCCTATGTGCACTGTTACTCCTAGATTACTTCTAGCAACATACCAACATACTCCTATCTTACTACTGTGGACACAAATAACATAGGAAACAAAGAAAACACATGAATCGATTCAATTATAACAATGGAATACATTTATTTATGCACAGCAAAGCATAATGCAGGCAATGCTAAAACTCTAGCCCATATCAAATTTGCATCTTTTATGCTTCTGGTGCAAATCTACCATGCAATAACTATAAGCCTTACAGGTTTCTAATGCAAGCCTGTGATTCTAGTGCAGTCTAAATGCAAGCGTCGGCATCAAATCTCCTTCATGCAGGATCAAATCCACACCAATCCTTCGCACTCCCACTCTAAACAATCCCTGTCTGATTTCCCCTTCTGTCAAACCCAAAGCTCTTCGTGTGAGTGTCTGTTCTAATCAATCAGTTTAGTCTAGGCCCTAAACCATACTTCCCATTTGCAGCTCTCTCCTCTCCAGCTCTGTCTTTGTCCTCCATGCCCAATTCTGCAGTCAGTCAGTCAGTGGCAGGCCCCTCTCTGTCTCTGCCAGATCGTTCTCATCAAGGCCTCATCAGGTTCTGCTGCACCAAGACACCTCTCTCTCATCGCATCTCGTACTCCATCTTGCACCATCTCCAACCAACAACTAGCCCCAGCTAGTCCCCTCTTCCCCTTGGTTATACTCTTCCAATGACACACTCATCCCCCATGGTTACTCACATTCTCTAAGCTAAAAATGTCTGTCTGTCAGCGTATAGCAAATGCCTGCCAGTCTGTTATGTTCTCTCTCTTGTTCTGGTCACTACGTGTTCTGTGTCAAAGTGTATCAAAGTGACATTGGACATCATATCTCTGCCTTGGCCTTCTGTGTGCGGTGCAAAACACCATCAAATTCCTCCATTTCTCCATTCACTCCACTGTTGGCATCACGAAATTCTCTCTCTCTCCAGAGAACAAGCCATCTCTCTCTCATGCAAAAGCACACTCCTCCCATCTCCCCATGTCGCTCATGGCGCAGCCCCCACCGTTTTGCTGTCTCCGCGGCACACAAGCTCAAGCTGATTAGCCAGGTCGTCTCCACTCGGACAAAGGCGACCTCTCTCTCTGCCAAGAAACTGTTTACATTCCTTCTATCACAGTGTACCATAACATCTTCGCACTGCCGCGGCGCAAACAACTTCGGTGTGTCCATCAGAAATGGCTTTCATAGGCCTCATGCTAAATGCTTCCTAGCGTTTACGCTTTCTTCTCGCAATGCAAGCGCTACATAATGCAAACTCATTCTAAGTGCACACTCAAAATGCATACATACGTGTCAAACATCTCTAAATGTGTAACTACAAAGCATAACAATGTGTCATCATACTAAATGGCTCTACATGGCATTTTCAAATATGACAGTGTGCAATTTCTAGGCCTCATTCGTTCTCTCTAGTGCAAAAAATAAGTTTCTCTCTCAGCCTAAGCTCTACAATGCAAACATAGATGCATAGCAAATCATTCTCTACATGTCATGATGCAAATATACCGTGTCTCTAAAGCACAATCATGGCACTTCAAATACGACAGTGCAAATGTCATTCTATTGCAAATGGCTAATGCAAAACAAAGTGGCAGTCTAATAATGTGGATAATATACTGATGCTACTTCTTCATTGTACTACTCGGAACTAAACAGGATGCAATAATGGATAGCTAAACATGATGCAATCATGTCTAAAGGAATAATACTGGGTAACAATGAGTAATGATTCTCGATCAATGGGTCTTATGAATCTCTAATGATAACAATCCAGGCATCCCCATTTTATCAGATTTCACACTGCCTTGCTGATGATAATGGCCTGGTTGGAGGACAGGGAGGTCAGGGCTTCTTTTTCTTGTTTTGTAAGATTCTGAATTTTTTTTTTAGAATTGGCTTGGATCCTAACAATGTCGGCCAGTACTTTCTTTTCAAATACAAGAGATTCCGGAGAGAAACTGCTGCTCGGTAGACAGAAGGTAGAGGGATTTTTCAGGCCTGAGCAATTGACGGTTTGTCAGATCGGTACTGTGGACTCCTGTGAGAAATATTCTTTTAGATGTATGTTTCGCAGTAGGCTGTTGAATTCAATTTGAAACGTAAAGGGATTGTGTTCTTGAGTCATAATGAATCTCAGTCCTTTGTTGAGCACCTGTTGCACTTTGGTTAGGTTGTGTTAGGGAGAATTCTCATGTATGGCTAATTTCCGTCACCTAGTGAGTCTCCCAGCAGCTTTGCTGGACTTTTGGAGTTTTTTTTTCCACCTGGTAAGAGTGAGAGCTTTTACCCCACTCTTACCTGTGTGCTATGTGTTTCCATTTGTTTTTGTGATTGTGGACTCTGAAGTACAACACTTCAGTAGCCCCCTTCTTTGTGTGTGTCACACAGCACCTTCAGTGCCGTGGCACAGGGTTGTCTTTGAGACTTCCCTCGACTCCATTTCTGAGGCGACTACTGTCCCCCAGTAAAGGGTAAAGTTACCATTAACTTTACTTAGTCAATCTACCACAGATCCAGTACACCCCATCTTCCATGGAGTACTGGAAAGGGTTAACTCGTATCCCTTTTTATCTGTACCTCCTAGAGCATTGTTTTGCTCTTTTAACATTTAGACTTGGCTGGTGGCAGTGGTATCTACCCTACATTTTCTACCGCGATTATATTCGATAAATGTGGTACTGTTCTTGGCTATTATATTAGCCTCGAACATAAACCCACTTGACCAAATCATCTTTCTTTTGGCTCCTGTTGGGTCTATTCGCCATTTCTTTTTGTTAAAGTCCTTCTTGTGTTTTACTTTGCGCGGCAAACTAGGTTTGCCTTCTTTTTTCACTGTCTTTTGGCGGGCTTCTACCCAGAAGCCCTCCTCAAGGCGCCTGGGTGTCTAGGTGGGCTGAATGTGAGGAAGGGGTGTAGTCACCTCCTGCACACGGTATCCTAGGAAACCCAATTCGCACTTTGTCATGATTGGCCAGGGTAGTTGTCCGGGCTGGACAACCCCACTGATGGGTGATTGACAGCCAGGCTGTGTGAATGGGGGTTTTTCGTATAAAAGGCAGGTCTCTTGGGCTAGAAGTCAGAGAGTCGCCACTGGAACTACAAGGAACCAAAGAGAAGCAGAGAGAACGACGGCTGCTGCAATAACTCCGTCCCGGTGAAGCCCTGCTGCAGTCCTGAGCCATCTGCCCTTCAACGACTCAGAGAAGATCCAGTCCGGAGTCTTCTTCCCTTCAGCTTGGTGGGGATAACCAGCTCATCTTCTACAGCCAGAGGATCCTCTTCTGTGGTCGAAATCGCTGCACACTGCTGTAGTTGTTCCGGATAGCCACCTGAAGAGCCTCTCCTGTTTTTAAGGAGCGCACCTTTTATTCCGTATAGCTGCTGCGGTCCTCATCCCTTTGTGGTGCAGACCCCCTTTAGACGTCCTCCTTCTCGACGAAGCTCCAGGAATTGTGGGTCTGCGGGAAACCAACAGGAACAACTGCCAGGGCAACAGCTGCACCATTGGAACAAGGTACTGTGTTCTTTTGAGGAACCTGGGTGAATCCCTTTTTCTTCATTTCCAAGGCTTGACCTTGTCTTCCCTCCTCCTTATAACTTTTGCTTCCGAACATTGACAATATCCAAGTACTTTTGGCTCCGTTGAATCGTGAACTGTTAGACCGTGTGATCTTCAGCAACTGGCCCCAGTGTCTTTGACCCTGGCTCCGGCCCTTTGACTTTTGAACTCCTGTCTCTGAGCGGTTCTTGATTCTGCCTGCCTAACCAAAATATTGCCTGTGATTTTTGCCTCCAACTCCTTCTGGGTATCTCAGGTGCTAAGTGTGTTTTTGCCCGGTAGCATTTCATGTCACGGATACGCGTTTGTTTAGTAGACCGAACTGTCAAAAAGTGATTGCATTCGTATTCGCGGTAACATGTTTTTGTGCCTTATACCGGTCCATTCCAACACAGGGTACTTAGCTTGAGACTTACTGTACAAAGTGAATTGGTTAGTTGTAGTATATTTAACGTGTGGTTTTTATTGAAGTTTAATAGAAGTGTTGTGTTTATAACGAATGGTTTAAAAATAAATGTACTTATATTTTTTTACCTGAAACCTTGAGTCAGTGTTTGCTTGAGTCACAGTAATTGTGGTCCCTTTGTGTAATCTCTGCTACTGCTCATATACTCTTGAGATAAGCCTGGCTGCTCCGCCACTGCTACCACTATGACGTACAGTCTTGTACCAAAGGTAAAACTTGTATCACCACCTGTAGTCTTAATTTTGTGTAGTGGTCCCTAAGGGTACTGCACAGGATTCTGCCTAACAGGTTGTGATCCAATAAGTTCACTAAAAGCGACTGCCGCTTCGTGTTTGTTTCGATCCGTCGTTCCAGTTGCTTCAATCTTGGGCCTGGTACAAAAAAGGCTGCGAGTTACCTCTTCGTCCTCCGTTTCCATTTCATCTATTTGACTGTCCGCGTCCTCTCGGGGTTTGTTTGTTGTTAGTGGCTGATGTACCTTCGCCCTGTAATTAATCTGCAGTGATATAGATATTGGATCGCGCCTGAACCTCTTTCTTTTGTAACATTTACAGTTTTGTGTTCGACCGACACTCGGCTATTTCCGATTGCGGCTATAGTTCTCTACCTACTCTCACGAAACGCCACACAACAAACGGAGCGGTAAGAAAACACTATACACTCATTTATGTGTTAGTACTTGATGACCCTCTGATAGTGGTGGTACTCTACTGAGCCCCCTAGGGGGTTTCTTTTTTCCCACTAGACACTGTAGGACACTTGTCCTGTGCTACCCACACAGTCTCCAGGCAATCAGATTCCAGCAGCATCTGACGAGCTGAGACCTGGAATACGCCAAGATATTGAACCCAGACGCCAGTGCAATCCACTACTTGAAGACACTGCGATCTACCTTCTATCCACAATTGTATTCTCGGCTTACTTACCTTCAAGGTGAGTAGGCTTAGGAGTTACCCCCAAGACTATTATTTATGGCATGTTTCTTTAAGCACTGTAGAAAAGCTGAGGTTTCTTGCTTTTCTTTGCAGCCAGGGCAACTCAAGACTGGCAGCCGGTCTCCCTTTATATAAGAATTAAGGTGCCCCCACAAGAACCTACCCAGGTAATTTTTTAACCCTGCAACTAGGTTCACAGTTAGAGTTAATGAACCAAGAGGGATAGCAGAGTTAGTAACTAGCTGTTTCCCACTTTCTTTTAACTCTACAGGTTATATGTAATTCCACTTTCCCCAATTGGAACCTCTGAATAGGATTTTGCCTATGAAAATCTTTCTTCTGACCAATGTTCCACATTTATTTGTACAAGAACAGAAACATGTTGAGACTACTGTACTCTGGATACTAGCAGAGACATTTACAACAATTTCTTTCGTTTTGAGGATTGTTAGTGAGTTGAAGAGTATACACAATGACTGATAATCATTGCGATATTACAGATTGCTTTGTTGCTTAACAATCCATTAATTGAGATTGACGTTTTCCTATGGTAACATGGTTTTAGAATTACTTTTGATGTTAGGGGGCCTTGATGCTAACCCTCATTTATCTGTTTAATACTTTTTTTAACCAGTGTGTCAGATTTATTAAAATATTTGTATTTATGAACTCACCAATTTTGTTGATTATCACTATTACCTGTGACACTTTACTCTATCTCATTTATTCTAAAGTATCTACCCACCCCACCCCGGCCCTAGATAGAGTGCACACCCCCAACCGAGGTTGGCCTAGTGTGTACCGGGATTCCTCATAGATTCCATTATACCATACGTGGACCAATCATGGACCACGGTGGTCCCAGGCATTCACAGCACACCAGACTCTCTGGCACCCAGGATGTGTATTGGAACCAGATAGTCCAGCCCACATCCTGGAAGCACACACACAAGGCATGCAGAAGCCCGTGAAAGCTTGGCGTTTCGCAGGAGAATGCATGCCCAAATAAGGACTGACCCGGGTTGGCTCGACCTGGGGAAGGTGAAGGGGCAAGATGGCCAAAGGACAGGACAAAGAACCTCGTAGCATGGCCATTTTGGAGTCAGGCCACCTATTAGTGCCGAACGCGGTAACCACAGTTTACCTAGCAGGAAAGGGTTAAAAATATATGTAAAGATAAGTTGCCACCAACCCTGTCCAAGACACATCTGTACTTCTCCTAAAATAAAATCCTTAGAGTGTCTAGGCCCTTAAGAAATGACGGGAAGACCAAGTGCCCTGTACTGCAAGGTACATTGTGCACTTGCAACATGTTGCAGAAAAGTTGCAACATGGACAAGGACTAAGGGAAACAAAGTCTCCCAGTACTGACTGTCTTTAAGGGCATGTCAGTTTCCCTATAACAAAGTGTGCGAAAATCCCAGGGGAGTGCAGCAGAAGGCTGTGCTCCTCTGGCAAAGCCAGACTATGGTGTTTAACATCAGCAAAATGTTGGGGGGGTACACAACTGGATGGAAAATTACACATGGAATGTAAATCTTTCCTAACAACCGCATGCAGAAAAGGCCATTCAACACTGTCGAACGCCTTCTCTGCATCGATGACATTGAAATGGGGCAGTCTTCCCTCTCGTCAATTGTGGCAACAAGATCAAGGGTTTTGCTGATGTTTTGCCTTGCCTGCCCTTTACATAGCCAACCTCGTCAGTGTGAACTAGCTCGGGTAGGATTTGGGCCAGACTGTTGGCGAGGGTGCTAGCATAAATCTTTGCATCCACATTTATGAGCGATATTGGGCGGTATGATGCGCATTCTGTGGTATCTTTATCTTCCTTGTGTATAATTATGATTCTTGATTCAGTGAAGGATGGCGGGCTTGGCTTGTTTATTTAACCAAAAGAAGGGACTCTTACAAAAAATGCTAACAAAACATGTTAACCTCAGCACTCAGAAACACTACCAAAGCCACATAGCAAATACGGGCTGTGTGTAATATGATTAATACCATGTATAAGCCATTTTCTAAAATCTCATCTTTTAATTCATTTCCTTATTCATTGCACAAGTTTCAAAAAGCATTAAAAAAACGCATATACACCACACAAAAGTATACAATGATTAAAAGTAGTATTTCCACCACATAGAGTCAAGAATACAAATGTTTGACACACTTCACAGTAGCAACTCAATTACTCTTATTTCTTACTGTGAACAAAAAGACCAACTTATATAAGTTTCTGTCCTTGGTGGTGTTATTAAATGGACATTCTTCAGGGGCAGAAGTTTGTCTTGTGCTTTCTGTAGGCTTCTATAATATTTCCTCTATGGTTCCGGTTCCTATAGCTGAGGGTACATACAAACATAAACACATTACTAAGTAGGCATTATCGGTTTGTTAACTAAACCTAGCCAACCCTAATCACCAATAGGGTACATCAAGTATACAATTCTTAATATACCTGTGTCATACTACTTATAGCACTAATTGTTTTACAAGTTCATTAACAGTTATCATTCTTGTTAGTCACCTTAATAGTAGTAAGGAGAGTTCGCCCATATCTCAACACAGCACTTGGGTCACTTCTACCTAAGTCATACCCAGACATGAACACTTCTCAAACCATTCCCTCTCAACATGCTAAAAAACGATTTCATAGGTATAGGATTAGCACCCTCACCTCGGAAATAGAGATTAGTGGTCTCTCTCTTGAGGAAGATTGTTGTTTACCACGTGGAACCCCGACTAGTATCCTCTCCACTGAGGGTCACATGTTATTTATCGCGCCTAATGGGCATAAAAAACTGAGTTTCAGTTATAAAGGGGTAGGAAGTTGATGCAGTTTTTTTTAAAGTAAAGCAGAGCCCTTACCTTCATCCAGGCCAACTGTATCTTTCTAGTAGGACCAAGGTTGCCCCAACAATTTCGGGTCAAGTTCATATATGCCAGGGTCGCTTTTCACTTCACTTGGTGAGTGGGGTTCCAAACCTAGCCTATGATTAAAACAGGAAACCCATCATTGATAGTATCCTATGTCTCTATATTCCTTGTTAGAGACCCAAACTCTGCCCTCCCTTTCAGGTCTAAAGCTTACCTGCAAACCAACGGGGACCGCGTATCCTCTGTGTTCAGCCAGTCAGCAGATCTGCATCCTGGAAACACCTAGGATGAGCTTGTTAAATGCTCGCAAAACGTTCATCCCGTTGTGATTGCGCGCGGGTTGATGACGTCATCGCGTACAACGTAACGCGATGACGTTGCGTCATTCCGCGAGTCTATCCACTAACTAGTTTGTGACTACGCGGATCTCCAGCGGTATCTTGCGCCCATAGTTTTATTGAAAACTAGGGTGCCTAAGTTCCTTTTTTAGTTAAATTTAGACCAAAAACGTCAACCAACTAGTCTAATGTTGTTGCCTGGACTCTGAACAACATGTACGTCAAAATTGCGTCATCACGCATTGTGCCGTGGATCACGTCCACCTTGTCGTGCAGGCAGCCCCTCTCTATGGGAACATCGCCTCGTGTAGGATCTAAATATCTAGAATCCTGGAACAAATTACCCAATATGCCTCCCTGATCTTAGTTTAATTCATACGGGTACAGATTAATGTAATAGGTCATTCTACCCACTAAAAGAGCACCTATTCTTCATGTTGGTGGCTACACATATTTTACATAGGGGTTTCATGTTTAAATCGTTTTTATTCCACAATTCGATATATACTCAGCAATAACCTTAGGTTTACCTACAGGCCCTATAACTGTCATAGGTGCACTCTTGATGTTAGATACATCTATTGCAGAAGAAGCAAAACAAACTGATTCGATAAAACATTATTTTTGCATGTTTAACAGTTGTAATTCATATACTCCATTTTTGTTTTTACATACAGGTTCATAGTTGGGTAAATAACACCCATGGGGCAACATGTGTTTATGGCAACATTTGTTAAACTACATCTTTGGTTTAGCATACCCAGTTGTAATTAGCCTCTGATTGTATTAAGTAATTACAAAATGGATTGCCATGATGTTCTTGAAATCCATCGTTCGTTACCCTAACTTGTTGTAACATGATTTCTGATTCAGTTAGGGAAGACCACTGGAAAATGCAAGACTCTACACACATAGGTGATTTGTAAACTAATTTGTATTTTATATTGTGCCACTCAATATTCTCATTCAGCCCTGTCACATGGCTATTAGTTAGAAAAATAAGTTTCTGTTCCAAATTGATTAATTTTCTATTGATTTCTTCCTGATTTTTCCCTCTAATTTCCTTCAAAATGCACCACTCAAATTCCATAAAGGAATGGCCCTTCTCATAATGTTTGACTAATGGGGCTTTATCAGTATGATTTTTGAGGCAACTCCTATGTTCAATCATGCGTGTCTTGCATTTCCTGTTGGTCTTCCCTATGTACAACAATGCACAAGGACATCTAATCATGTAAATTACATTCTCAGTTTGGCAATTCGTATGTTCTTTCATTAGCCACTCTGATTTTAAACCTAGATTAACAGAGGTCCTCTTGCGTGTTGAAGGACACATGACACAGTCACCGCACCGGTGGTGTCCTACTACCCTCGGTAGCCCCCAGAGTATACTCTGTCTTGCCTCACAGGTACCTGCTTTCTGGATATCATTTTTCATGACTAAATTACAAATGTTAGTACTTTTTTTTAAAGGCGACTAGAGGTTGAGGGATGGTCATGATCTTTTCCCAATTCCCACGAATGATGTTTTTTACTTTGTAGGAAACATTACTGAAGGTATTTACAAACACCAAAGGACTATCATGTTTCTTTGTTTTTCTTTTCAAAAAGAGCCTCTCGATGGTTATTGAATGCTCATTGGCTGATTGTTGGACAACTTTAGCTGGATATCCTCTATCTGGCAG